>NC_135265.1:136595615-137273532 GCF_051311805.1 Agelaius phoeniceus
AAATATGTATATATTTGCGTGTACCTTTCAGAAAAGGAATGAAATCTTGTGATTTCAATGAGGATCAATTGAGCAAGCTTCAGTCCATTTCTCTGCACTTCTTGTCATCCCAGTTGCTTTTATTGCTCTCACTGTATTTCAGAATTTTCTAATTTTTTTTTCTCATTTCATTTCTTCCATATGTTCTCCTGACTCTTTGCTTAGCTTTCTTCTCTGATTTTGGGATTTTGATGGGAATAATTTTGGCAAGTTTCAATGTTTTTCATTGCACCTCATTTCATCTCAGTACATTTGGTTGTACTCTGGCCACTTGCAAATTTTCTGGATTTTTCAATTGGATTTTATTTGATCATATCTCCTTGTCAGAGTGTTTGTTCCACTTTCTTGTCAGATTTCAATATTTCATTCCCTTCCCTGAAATAAATATAAATATAAATATAAATATACATATACATATACATATACATATACATATACATATACATATACATATACATATACATATACATATATATATGGAATTAGAAGAGAAAGCTGGAATAAAGAAAACTAATATTTTAGTAGCAAAGTTTATTTAGAAAGTAAATGCAAAACTAAGTGTAAAAGCATTTGTTTTGTGAACCTGGACATAGGACAACTGTATTGGGGCAAAAACTAGCCACATTTGGTTGAAGCAGAATCTTTCACATTCCAGATGCCACATTCTTTCTTAGAATGAAGAAATATTTATCCACATAAAGAGAAAAATCAAATGTGCATTTTAAAGTGCCCAACATCCTCATGTCTGCTGCCTTCAGGTTGACTGCAAAAGCTCTTGACCTCAACCTCTGCTTCAAGAGATGTTAAAGAAGGGTTGGAAGTCACTCCCCCAACATCTCAGATGAGTCAAATGACACGAATGACTGAACTACCTGCAGCAAATATGTGAGCATGCTTCCCACACCTCTCTCTGTCTCAACTACCTGCTGTGCTAAAGGAATCCTAGGGTGCCCTGTGTGATTGGCTCAAGGTTCCAGATTGGCAACAATGAAATTCCAAGATTCTTTGTTTTTTACAAATTCTTCATTCTCAAATAATCTCTTTCCTGACACCAGTAATTTGTGATAAACTCAACCAAAATATCTGCTTTCCAAACTTGAACCTTGTTTCAGAAAAAAGTTCTGTTGGTTGATCTGACCCTTTCTGAGATGCCATACCACAGTGGACCTTGTTTTTAAAGATCTGGGATGCTGTTTTGAATGGTAAGATGGGATATAGTGTGTTTCCAGCCAGCTGATGGCCAGCTCTGCTATGATGCACATGATGCTTGCCTTGGTGAGCTTGCAGCAGTGTGACATATTGATGTCCAACAGCTGCTATCCCCTGTACCATGTTGGCTTTATTCATCTGACTTACTTGATTATGGCATGTTTTGCATTCATGTATAAATCCTGCAATGGTTTTGACAGGCAGGTTCACTCTCAACCATAGCCCACATCCATGTTGCATTTCTCTCTAGGGCCCACTGAGCTATGTATAGCTCACCCTTGTGTTTCCAGCCTGGGTTTCCCTGAGACAATTTCATTCTTATGCTCAGTCATATTTATGATGCCCTCTTCTTGAAGCAGTGCTGTTAATTTCACCAAGGCTGTTGGAGGAACTGGACAATATTCAGTATAATTAAAGAATTAGATACCATAAGAATTTATGGCAAGAAAATAACAGTTTCATTTACCTAGCTGCTTCAGATCAGATATAAATTGTTTATATACTATAACACTTTTTAAAATATTTTGCTATCCTTGTATCCCTGAATATACTAAAACTGAAATGGAATTCTTTCACTATCAAACACATGTTCTGTACCTGAAGAACGAAACAGGTGAAAATAGAAACATGATTTCCATGCACAGAAGTTGAGTTGCCATTTGTGTTAATGCCTTAGTCTAGTGATATTAAAGGGAAATGTTCCTTAATTTTCCTCATCACAGACATCGGAAGACTGAAGAAATAATGTAAGGAGGCATGATTAAAATATACCAGCAATTTTGAAAGTCTGCTCTACATATTTGTTGCAACGTGGGTCAGTAAACTCAAGAAAACTTCCCCTTAAAAATACCACAAAAATGCCATATAAAATACCAAAAACAAGGCCCAGGGATAAGATTAACAACACAGACCTTGCAAACTTACTTCAATTTGCAAGATTTTGCTTCCAAGGCTATCCTAGACCAATAATACTTTTTTTTGCTGCTAGTATTTAACCAAATGAGAAGAAAGCTATGGCACACAAAGCTACATAACTTGCAATATCCTGCCACTATAGCATACATTTAAACCCACTACCAAGAAAAAACATAGAAAGCATGTACTCATGAGTATTTCACAACAAACCCCTTTTACCATGTCTTAGATGTTAGATTTTAATTTTTTTGCTAATCTAATAATCTGGGTGTATAATTGAATAATAAGCAAGTTTTTATCATACAACTATGGAAATGAATACAGTCCAAAGCCACAAGGCACAAAGTACTGTTGGTGAATTGCAGCAAGTACATATAACTATACCAAAGGCAAAATACATTACTGTTTTGGGAAGGACCACACATTTCATACAGCAGTATATTAAGGCTGCTAAGAACATAATTGCAAGCATAATTTGACTTCATCAGGGAATTAAGGGTTTTGATAGAAATAGTAAAAGTAAGACACTCTCACAGGCTTCAGGAAAAATGTTATTTAAGCAGAGTTCTTAATTAAATAATTAACTTGCCTCCTTATCCTCAAGTTTCTCACTAAATGGGACTGCTACAGATGCAACTTGTCTTGAATGGCAGTACCTTCCTTGAAAGTCTAAACCACAGGGAGTAGGTACATATTACTCCATGACAGCATCAGCTTACTAAGAAGGAGTGGTTATGAGAATGAAACAGTTGTCATACTTGTTATCAAGTACATTCATTTATTATTTAAGTAAACATCGTTAAATAATGAATTCATAAAATTCCTCAAATAGAATAATCAAACATCTGCGTAAGGTAATTTGATTCAGAATTGTCAAATTATTTTTTGCCTCAGTCTTCACTGACAAGTGCTCCAGTAAAACTGCTCAAGTCACGGAGGCAAAGGCAGAGATGGGACAATGAAGATCCACCCACCACAGGGGAAAGTGGTTCACAAACATCTAAGGAACCTGATGTTGCACAAGACTAGGCGTGAGACTTGACAAGGTGCATCTGCAGGTCCCAAGGGAATTGGCAAAAGAAGTGTCTAAGCCACCATGCATCCTATTTGAAAACTCATGGCAGTCCAGTGAAACTCCTTCTGACTGGAAAAGCAGAAACATAGCCCCTGCAGGGGAACTGCAGACCTGTCAGTCTCACTTCTGGGCTTGTTGAGAGCATGGAGTGGATTCCCCTAGAAACTCTGTTAAGACACATGGAAAATAAGGAGGTGACTGATACCAGCCACCTGGCTTCACTAAAGGTAAATTGTACCTGCAAAATTTAGTGGCTTCCTTCTACAAGGAGGTTACAGCATTGATCTATGAAGAAGGAGCAACTGACATCTTCTTTCCAAAGTTGGGCAAAGCATTTGACATTGTTCCATACAACATCCTTGCTCTAAACTGGAAAGAGACATAGGTTTGATGACTGACCATTCAGTGGATAAGGAACTGGATGGATGGTCGCACTCAAAGATTTGCAGTCAACAGCCTGATATCCAAATAGAGACCAGTGACATGTGGCATTCCTCAGGGCTTGGTAGTGGGACTGACACTTGTTAACATCTTTTTCATCAACATGGACAGTGGGATTGAGCTCACCCTCAGCAAGTTTGCTGACAGCACCAAGCTGTGTGGTGTGGTCACCATGCTGGAGGGAAGAGGAGGCATCCACACGGACCTTAATAGCCTTGAAAGGTGGGACTGTGCAAACCCCAGGAAGTTCAACAGGGCAAAGGGCAAGGTGCTGCACCTGGGTCAGGGCAATTTGAAGTACAAAAACAAGATGGATGGAGAATGGATTGAGAGCAGTCCTGATAGAATGGATTGGGGGTGTAGAAACTCAACATGACCTGTCAATGTGCTCTCTCAGCCCAGAAAACCAAATGTGTCCTGGCTGCATCAAAAGAAGCTTGACCAACAAGTTGAGGGAGGTGATTCTTTCCCTCTACTTAGATCTTGTGCAACTCCACCTAGAATATTGTGTCCAGCTCTGGGGGTCCACATGGATTTCTTGTAGTGAGTCCAGAGAATAGTCACAAAGATGATCAGAGGGCTAGAGCACCTCTCTTATGAGGAAAGGCTAAAAGAATTGTGATTGTGCAGCCTGGAGAAGAGGAGGCTCTAGGAGACCTTCTAGCAGTCTTCCAGTACCTAAAAAGATGAAGAGGGACTTTTTACAAGGACAGGTATTTATGTCTTTAGTCTCAAAGAGGGTAGGTTTAATTTAGATATTAGGATGAAATTCTTTACTGTGAGGGACATGAGACACTGGAACAGGTTGCCCAGAGAAGTGGTGGGTTGTCATCCCTGGAAGTGTTCAAGGCCAGGCTGAATGGGGCTCTGAGCAATCTGGTCTAGTAGAAAGTGTCCAAGTCACAGGGGCTGGATCTGTACATTCTTTTAGGTCCCTTTCAACCCAAACCATTTTATGGTTCTATGATTTAAGAGAATATGTTGGAAGAAAATGAAGTACACATTATGTATCACTGAAACCATAATAAAAAATTGATGACATTACTCTTTAGCAAACACGAGCTTCTGTTTTAAATCTTGTGTAGTTTTATTATCTGTAGATAGGAAAATAAGCAAATTATACATGTTTTTTTTTTTCTTTTTGCAGTGTAAACTATCACAAAAATATGGTGTAACAGGAGAAACAAGAGAAATTCCCACAAGGAAAATAATCCCTTAGGAATAGAATAATAGAAGATGCTCTTTTACTAGGATAGGATATAAACAGGACATTTGAAAAAGTCTTCCAGCTGAAATTACTTGGTGATCACAGGCTTTGGTTCCTGCATTGGCTTTTCACTGACATGGTAGTAACAAAATTGAGTTGATGGACTATGTACAAAGGAAATTCTTCCTTTATTGTTTTATTAAAGAACATCAATAAACAGGTTAAATACATGCTAATAAAATTTAACATTTTCATGTATTTAATAATAGGATGAGTAAGTAGATTCAATACACAGTAATGCTTTCAGCCTCCCTTAAAAAATATATGTGAACAGTTCCATGGTTATGTTTACTTTAAAATGGAGGAAAATTACAAAGACCTTCAGAATATTTGGCAACACATGCTCACACTTTATAGGCTGTAGAGAAGTTTTAAACCATATGGATCCAGGTGGTAATTGTGTTTCCTCCATCCTGTGGGAATACAGAAACTGGACATGGTAAATGTGCCTGGAAGAATCACCCTCACAACAAGTAATAGCTGTTGTGCAGCTATTACCAGGCTGACTGAAATAGTCATTCTTCTGTAGCTACGTTTCTCTTGTGCATGGAGAGTAAGAAAATATATCTATATAATTATCTATCTAGATCTCAGACATTTATTACTTAAACTATTAATTTCTGCTTAACGTGTTCCTATTCAACTTTTTTGTGGGGAAGAAACAATGAATTCCATTCCCTGGGACTTTGGGAAGAGTGTCTGGAAAGCTGCTTGGCAGAACATGACCTGGGAGTGCTGCTCAGCAGCAGCTGAAGATGAGCCAGGGTGTGCCCAAGTGGCCAAGAGAGCCAATGGCATCCTGCCTGGCCTGTATCAGCAGTGGTGTGGCCAGCAGGACCAGGGCAGTGATTGTCACCTGTACTCAGCAATGCTGAGGCCTCAGACAAATCCTCTGTTCCGTTTTGGACCCCTCACAACAAGACAGACATTGAAGGGCTGAAGCATGTCCAGAGAAGGACAATGGAAGTGAAAAACGCTCTGGAGCAAAGTTCTTATGAGGAGTGGTTGAATCAGCTGCAGTTGTCTGCAAGTTGTTACAACTTCCTCATCTGGGCCAGCCATGGTTCTGGGGACCTCTACCTCAGCCCAGAAATATTATTCAGGTTAGGATTCAGATGGCCCCTCTTTATACATACTCATGTAAACTAAAAGAAAATCTATCTTTAGAAGCTTGCAATATAGCAGGAGAAATAAAATTTTTTCCTCCTGAAGAAGAGCAAAGGTATCACTTTCCTATCTTTTGACAGATTTAAAAGGTGGGGGAAAATAAAACCCCGAACATGGCAGTGCTACCACCCCTTTTCTTTTGAATAAAGAGTTTACAAAGTATACCTTATTTTCAAATTCAGTCATTTCTAAGTGTGTTTGTTTTACATAGCTTTGAAATATAGTGACAAAGATAAACTTGAGATTATCAGAATTCACCCAATGGCAGAACCACTTATATGTAGTGCTTTAAGATCTGCTCTCCTAGAGCTCATGAATTTATTGTTTAATTTCCAGCAGACTTACAGTACTTCAGAAAAAGGCTTTTCTGTTCCTTTCTTCCCAATTTCTTTACCTTCTCGAACACACATTTAGGCACTATGTGGCAGGTGAACTTGTGCCACCATATAATTAATGTGCATATTAAATCAAAGAGTGCTACCAGAGCAAAAGGGCAGTTCTTAATAATGTAATAATGATTTTTTTTATCCTATCTGCTCCAACACTGAGAACTAAAATTGACTCTGTATAATGCTGCCTTCATTTCTATATAAAAAACCCACTTACTTAAACACACATACCCTCAAAGTCATCTAGAAGGGAATGTACCCCCTTTTTAAATCTGAAGTCCATTGGACTTTACAGAGAGGAATTAATACAGCCCCAGCAAATGGAATTCAGTTACCTCCTCTAAGCTATTGGTGTAGAGCTAATTTTGTTTCTCCACAAAGTCTTTCTTTCTTGAAGGCTAGAGCAGATGTCAAATCTAACATCCTGGCTCTCTGAGTCCTCTGGCCTCCTGCTGCTCACCCTGCTCAGACCCAGCACATCAGGGAAAGTCTGCGGTGCCACGCCCGTGTGCCATGTGGCACAAGGCAACTGAAACTAAGGTTTTGATGCTCCACATATCTTTGAAGCCTTGAGGCTAGAATACATTTCTCCTTCTTATGTGGAAATAGTTTTCCAACTGCTCAGCAGGTGTATAAATTTTATTATGGGGTTCAGCCTACTGCCATAACACAGGCACAGCTTCAATTTGCTGTTTATCTTGGCTGATGCATTAAAATTATATCGTTAATCACGTTTCATGCACTCCAGATTCATTCAAGTACATAAGCTTATAGTATGGCATTGAAATTATAAATTTATCCACAATGTATGCAAGTGTTGCCAATGCTGAGTGTGCAGACATCAGAAAGAAGAAATTCATGCTTGGATTTCTCAATAATTTACTCGCAGGCATGCAACCTGCTCAAACTGAGGAGATCCAAAGAGATACAAAGTTTATTAAACGCACATACTGCTTGTGTTGAATCATTGCTTAAATTTATGAAGTAGAACAAGCCAAGTGTCTATCTGCACTTCATATTATAAGAAATAGAAAACCAAAATATTAGTTAAATAGCTTGAACTTCATCCATGTGATTTCATAAATATTAAATTTATTTCATTGCATATCCTGAATTTAAAGTACTCACAGCTGGAAATAGCATCAATAACATCCATTTCCAGCCAGAAAAATCAGATTAGTTGTATGTAGCTAAATCTTTTAAACCCAAAATATGATGGAAAGTCCCTAAAAGAATGAATATTTAAGAATTGGACTCGATGACCTTTTGGATCCCTTCCAACTCAGAATATCCTGCTATTCTGTGAATGATTCTTCCTGATTGTTAGATTTGAGATGCATACAAGTTCTAAGAGATTTGTATAAATTTTATATTTCCCATATAATTTATCTCCCAGTATTGGCATATAAATTTAAATAATTTTTAGAACAATCAATATTTCTGCAGCATGAGATTTTCTGCAGATTCAAAAATAAAATTTTTCCCTTGGTTTTTTGGCATTCCCCTGTATAGAAGATCTTTTGTCTAATCACTATATTTGTTTGGAAGGTATTCCTAAAAATAGGAGCAAATTAAATTATTTGTCTTCATGGCTCATCAGCTTTTATCTAATCAGAGTGCCTTTGATATTGATTTCCATTTTAATTCATCTATTTTTATTTCATTTGCTTTCTTTTTTCCTTTTTTCCTGTTTTTCCCTTGGCCACATGTTTGCTATTATAAGTGACAGTTTTATTTAAACTAAAACTATTTAAAAGCCATGTGCTTTTCTCTCTCATGGCTCTTCTTGATAGATGAGACAAATATACCATAGAACTAAGAGCCATAAACTACAGAAAAGCAGAAATACAGCCCCCACTGAATTCCTGAAGATGACTGGAGTTAAGACATCTAGGAATTGATCAGATCAATACTTAGACCTACAAAAAGTGATAATGCTAGATTATGAATCCTCACAATTTTTATTTTTTTAAAACAACTTATAACACAGAGCTCCCCTTTTTGCCCTTGTCTGGCTTCCAGGTATACATCAAGCCTCCCCTTTCACAACAGGACAGAAGGAATCATTAGGAAAATCTTGTAGGCCAAAATAAGGACAGGGAAAGATCACTTATCAATTACTGTCAATAACATACTGTCACAAACAATTACTGTCATGAACAACATGAACTCAGGAATATTAACTGAATTTAGTGCCAATAAATAATATAGTGGTATAGTGAGAAATAAACACAAAATTTAAACCACCTTCCCCACACATATTCCCCCTGCCTCTTCTTCCCAAACTCAGCTCATTCCTAAGTCTTCTGCCTCCTCCCCTCAAGTGGAGCAAAGGGTGAGGAATGTGGGCTGTGATCAGTCCAATAACCTTAATCTCTGATGTTTTTTCTTCTTCACACTCTTCCCTGGTTCCTGCCTGGGGTACTTCACACAGGAGACCTGTAGGATGTGGTTCAGTGTGGCCTGGAGTTCACGAACTGCTCCAACCTTTTCCATGGGGTGTAGTCCTTCAGGAAGAGATTTCTTCAGTGTCAGATTTCTTAGTCAACTAAGAACTGAAAAAGATAAGGAAATTTTTACTTTTATTTTCTATAACCCAATGTTCATTCTAGCAGGAAATTATCACATTTCTTTATTGTAATTTCTTTTAAGGTTCATCTTTGACTAAGTAACATACAACTAATGTTTGCTGGAGGGAGTGGATTGCACAAGATTTCACACTGTGTAAATTAAAAAGCAAAAACATCAAAATTATCATCAAAGAAAGAAAGGGTTTATAAAAAAATCTTAAGAGATAATTTTAAAAGTGCCTCTAATCTGCAAAAATAAACTAATTTTGAATGTACCGAGTAAAAACTAAAGGATAATTGATCCTGTCTCCTTGTCATTCTCCTCAAGGTGAACTCTTATTTTGGTGAGAAGGCATCAAGAAATTTGAATGTACCCTTTTGTGAGACAGTAAGTCTCAGTCTGGGAAGCATTTAGAATTCATTTATTGTTTGTTTCAATGAGACAAGATATGTTAGTGGCAATAATGCTTAACATGCTTGAAGGAAAGCTTAACAGCATCAATTCCAGCAGGCTCATGTAAGCTCACTGTAAGTGACAAAGCCATTCACACAAAATTAAATGACTTCTCAAACTTCCAAATGTCAGTAAGAGCTATTCAGAATACACAACAGCAGGGACAGGCAATTCCAATTTTCACAAATCATCTTATATTACCCAGTCAGTAATTGCTGGGTTTTCAATTAATCATCCATGCTAGTGTTTATAAGCAGCCTACAACCACTTGTTTAGTGGGAAGCAGATTATTTCCCAGAATGAACAGGCTAAAATATAATGGTAGTCTTTCCTAAATGATAAACAGAGGTTAAGGTTAAATATGCAGCTACATGCTTTATGCAACACATTAGAATGAGTAACTACAGAAGTAAATATCATTGGACTTTTTTTTTTTTTAATTAAATAGAAAATGCAGAAAAAGAAAATTTGAAATTATTGGATTGTGTCCAATAATCCAGAGATTAGGTCCAATAATCTAGATCCTTTAATTAAAATGGTAAAAAAATAAAATTTGTGAATAGACTTAAAAAATTTAAAAAAGCTTTTTTTTCTTTCTGTCTAGAAAGGGTTAACACAAGACTTTTTTGCTATTGCCAAGGTATGGCAGCTAGATATTTCAGGATTAATTTTAAAGGGTAATGAAAAGCTTTTATATTGAAATTTGTACTCGGAGATTTCAAAGTCAGCAATATTGTGTTCAGTTTTACAGATGGAAAAATTCTTTAAACATGACTGAACAAAACAGAAGTTTAAAGTACCTTTCTTATATAAAGTTTGACTTTTTTTCCACTTTGCAAGGGCTGATAAGAAGCATTAACAAATCTCCACCTTGCTTTTATAGGGTAGTCCATATTAAGCAAAGAGGGAATAAGATTTCCAGACAACTGGAGCAAGTATTTTTATGTTGCAGACAACGGGACATATACATCTTTTCATAATTTTCATTTAAACATTAGTTATTATGTAATTGTGTTTATATAGCTGTATATCACCATATACCTTAGATCAAAAAAAGGTTCTCAAGTGGATCACTTGAAATCCTACTCACAAGTTAAATATCAACCTGATGTAGTGCAGTTACTTTTTAACAAAGATTTGAAGCTAAAATATTTCCATACTCTTGCATTGGACAATTGGACACAAGATTTTAACAAGAGTAATAACTGATCTTCAATGTATTAAGTTTTGATGTAACTTGTACCTAACTAGATAAATTCTTTACTGAGCCCTGAGCAGACTGAGGAGATGTCTCCACAGGAATCAAAGTTTTCTCTCAAATTATTCTTCTATAAAGTCTTCTTTAATATTTATAGGAGTTCAAATATTTTATAAAAACATTCATTTTCAACTACTGGAATAAAAAAGAGTCTAGCTCCTCAAGGTTTTATGGACAGACTTATTAGGTACTTTCTTAAATCATTTAACATCAATTAATAATTCTGCAGTGTAATCACTGGAAGAATTTATACATAAATGAATGTGATTTTTTTTATGGTTTAAATGCTTATTATAGACAAAAAAGCAAGCAAAAAACTGATGTAAGCTAAGCATTTAATGTGATAAATATGCCTGTTTTGATTTTTTTTTAAGAAAATCTTATTTCAGATAATGTATTATAGCTGGTAAATCATATGAAGAGCATCTATAAATAATTTGGGTGTGGTAAAATTTAGGAATACTTTAGAAAGTACTTTTAAACAGTTTGTACTTTTATCTAGGTCACACAGTCTAGTGTTACTTGAATATGCACATGGTGAATTGAGGTAATTTCAAATGTGCATGACCAAGCAGTAAGTACTCCAGGATTTCAGAAAACTTTTTGGTGATGTCTTTCCTACCACAGATGTTTGAAAGTCTCTGCTTTTAATTTATTCTGAATGATTCAAGGCAGAACGACTTTCCAAAATCTTTGCAATCCATGTCTTCACAAAATGGTGTGATAAATAGTATTTTAGGTTATCCCTCAGATGATCTTCAAAGGATCCTTTAGATTACGCTGCCCATTCACAGTTTAAAGAACTGCAACAGAAAGAATTTTTGCAATCTCATGGCCTTATAGGCTGACAATGACATCTGGAAATATATATAAAACACTCATCCTCACTTCTATCTTCTTGACTCTATTAATGTGTCCAGGAGTTATTTCTTCTTCAGATTTTCACTGCACCAAGTCCTACAAGATCAAAGACATTGGGTCATGTAATGGACCATATATAAGGCCGTAAACTTTGGGGTTTTAACCACCTGTCCTTATTAAAAAGCATTGACCACTGAGTGTGATGGTAGAAAAGATGATTTGTGAACAAAACCAAGCCTGAATTGTTCACTTTTTATAAAAGTAACTGTTCCTCTAGGCAGTGTAAATCACAGGTATAGTTATGGCACAGGTTAGTGCCAGTAGCGTTTTAGCTCTTCACTGTGAGTTTTATCTCAGTTCTACTCAGTTCAGTGGTTTCAATCCCATACTTCTTTGTCCTCTTTATCACTCTAGTTTATAAAAAAGTTTCTATTCATTAATCTTTTCTCAGGAAAAAAACTTTTCACACAAACTAGTCCCATGAGAATCTGGATTCACTCATTTTTTCTCCAAAATTTCCACAGTTTTCTGAGCATTCTTGACAGTGAAATCAACCAACTGAAATTATCTAAGGATTTCTGGTGGGGGTCCTGGACTTTGAATCAAGAATTACATAATAATTTATATAAAATTAATAACATATATTCCAAAGCTACAGCCCATAATCAGCCCTGACTGACATAAATTACTGGCTGCTTCATCATAGATAATTCTAGGTATTTTTACAGCACTGTATTTGCACAAGTCTTTTGGGACCTTATGACTTTATCTATTGAAGTTGAGGAAAGATCTGTATTTCATTTAGTGCTCACAAAAATAATCCCCTGAATTGAAAATATCAGATATACTTGTCTCAAAGGTAGATGGAGACAAGTATGAATGTTGAAACCCTTGTTACAGATTATATTGTGGTGTATAAGACAAAGAATATGCCACTTTCTTAATCTGTCCTCTGAAAGACAATTTTTAGAGACTAAAATCTTGCTTGACCTTATTTGAAAAAGTCTATTTTACTTACTATGCAATGAATTTATTATTTATTTCCAGGTCATAGCATCACATTTGACTAAAAATGAAAATTGCATTTGGGTGGGAGAAAGCCTAATCTGCAAGGCATAAAGTAGCAGTGAGTTGTAAAAATCAACTTTTTTCTGTCTCATTTCTTCATGATCAGCAGTTTTTGCTTCTATGTTGCACCATTTAATAATTCTGAATTAACTATTATAAAAATCAATAAAGCACCCTGCCTAACATAATATGGATGTCCTAGTGACCAAGATATACAGGGCAATTCTCAACTAAGTTTTTCATTCTTTCTCAAATGTGAAAGTCACATCAATAAGCTGATATTCATGATTATCACTTGAGTTATGAGCTATGACTTTACATCTGTGCTTCTCATTATCACTGTAACATTATGCAAATGTAGTCCCTGCTGGCTCACATCTTAGTTCAGTCTGCCTGATAATTACATTGCAATGCTGTAATGTAAGCACCTATACCTCAAGTTTCAGATTTTGATTTGTCTAATAACCTTAAACATGTTATTGTAAACATTTAGCAAAATATTCCATATGAAAGCTAAATGCATATATATACAAAGTAACAAGGTCCCATGGCTGAAATTATAAATCCTTCATGCTATCACTGACATTTAGCCCCCATGGCCCATATTTAATTCATGGGTTAGTAGAGTCATGGACAACAAAAACCTGCCAGATTCTACATATTGTCACAGTGAAATATGTTCTGTAATTAGACCAGCGGTGTCAGAAGTATCATTTTGTCTACAGAAATCATGATTAATTTGCATATTCTAGACAGCGCTTCATTTTGGAGTCACAGGAAGCAGATTTATTACCAATTGTATCTATTTTTTACAGCTCTATAGTTTCACGGAGGCTTGCTTTCAAAACTAGAACAAAACCAAGAAACATGGGTTAACTTTTCTCATTCCAACCTTATTTTATGTAGCAAAATAGTATAGTGATCACATCTGTAAAGAGATTCTATTTCATCCTATGTCCTGTCAGACCAATGCTACCAATGGAGTATATAGCATTGGTGATTATTGCTGTGAGGATAAATAACCCCAAGAAACTTGCTCTTATTATATATTTTACATCAAAATTGTCCCCTTACTAGAATACATCATCAGAGCAATAGCTCTTTATGTCATCCATCACTTCAGCAATGCTGCCTGGTGTTATTCATCATAGGAAAGAGACACTTACAAAGCATACATCATCAGAATGATGGTCATCCATGTACAAGGCAAAATAGCCTTTCTTGATATTGCAGGTGTGGTGGAGAATTTATGGGAAACCTTCTCATGATTTTTAAAGAAAATAATTTGTTAAAAATAACTGCACTGCCTAATGATATGTAATATGCAGAGACTTGATAGCACAGTATTAATTTATGAAATAAACCAAAACAGCTCTTCCAAGTTTCTTTGTAACTAACAGGAAACTTCTAAGGGTAAAAAATAAAAAATATTTTTGTAGCGTAGTTGGGAGTGGAAACCATGTCACAAGATAGAGCAGGAAAGAAAACTACAAAGCTAAGGCTCCATCAGTGAGTCAACCAACTTCACTTGTCAGAATCCAGAACTCTGAGCAGTGTTTCCTACTGTTAGTCTTTAACTAAGCCTCTGAATTAGCTCTGAATTAGCAGCTATTCTGAAAGAAAAATTCTTGAACAAGGACTGTGCAAATATCTTTTATTCAGTCTAACAGAAGCATCTTGCACTGCAAAGACATTCCTTTCCGGAATTCTTGTCTATCATGAACCTCTTAAGAATATGAATATGAAATTTTTCCTCCTAAAGAACATGAAATTTACCTTTGATAGTATCTTCAGCTCCACTTTTGGGGAGAAGAACACTTTTTTTTCCAGAATGTAACTCTAACATAAGGCATCATACACAAATGAGACAGAGAAGAACTGTTTCAGCACCTGCAAAATCTTAACACTGTTCTATTGCAAGCTGATAGCTATATGCTGCTACCTCAGTGACAGCTATGCTGCTACCTTTGGTTCCCTTTCCTGGTATTAGTTGATGGTATGCATGCTGAGGTATTTCCCTTCTGCATTAGGAAATTGAACAATTATGTCAGGAATACATTTCATTATCGTGTACATTATCTTATGCCTTGGATGTTATTTGAATAGATTTCCAAAATAAGTTATTAACACCTTTGAATACATGCGCCATTTGGGAAGTTCAGATTTATTTCATCTTGTCACTATCAGTGGCAGTGATTTCTACTAAGTTCATTTATTCTTCTGGAGCCAAATTCAACTTTGAAGAACCATTACTTCAATCTTAAGGGTTTATGCCATTTTAACTAGCTTTTTCCAATTAACCACACTACATTTTGTACTAAGCCTAGCAAGTACAATTTACATGAGCTCTACCTTTCAGGTTTGTGGCCATGAACCATATAATTTACCCAATCCTACAAACTTAATATTAAGTCCCTGTATGTTACACAAGCCACACAGCTTACTTCCTTAGCATGGTAATTAAAGTGACTGAAAGTTGTTCTGTCAAATCTAGTGTTTAAAACACGGGTCATTCTTGGAGCGTTACCTATGCATTTGCAATCACTGCATTCACTGTTAGCTTTGCAACCTTTAGTCTTCTTGAAACACTCAGCTGAGGCAGTTCCACAGTGATAATAAGCACTGCAAAACTGATCACAGAGTTTTAACTTGGGCAGTTTCCAGATACTTAAAAGAACAGCGCTCTTCTTTAACAGATGATCCAAATAAAGTTTAATGCTTTTAAGCCACAAATATTTAATGTCCTGGGAAGTAAAATAATTTCAGATACTTAAACTGAAAAGCTATTTCAGATGTTTTTAATGCTATTGAGCAGGAACTTAGCCATTTTCTTGAGAGAAGGTTGTATAAAACAGGTTATAGAATTCGAAGTGTACACTATACACAAAGTGTATAGAATTTTAAGTGTACATTTAGGTGTCTACCATGAGAGACATTATCAAGGCTCTTTACAGAAAAAGGAACCCATTTGTTTTCATTATTATTTAACTCCCAGACTCCCAGCACAGCAAGAGAGCAGCAGACTATTGCAATAATATTTAGTTACATCATCTTTATTATGGAATTTGAGCATAAAGCTTGTGGTTATGCATGTGCTGGCACTTAGCAACCAGTGTCTGCTATGAATATTAAATAGAAATTTCCTCATGATCTTTTTTTCTTTTTTCTTTTTTTTTTTTTTTTTTTTTTTTTTTTTTTTTTTTTTTTTATAAAAACCTAGTTTCACAGAATTACAGAGTCATAGACACAGAGAATGGTTGGGATGGGAAGGAATCCCTGGAGATTATCTAGTCCAACATTCCTGCTGAAGCACATTCACCTGGAGTGGGTTGCACAGGATTGCATCCAGGAGGGTTTTGTACAACCTTAGAAAGGGGGATTTAGGGGAGATCCTATCACTCTCTACAGCAGCCTGAAAGGAAGTTGTGGTAAGGAAGGAGTCAATCTGACTTCTCACAGGTGACAACTGGTAGAACAAGATAAAATAGCCTCAAGTTGCACCAGGGGAGATTTAGATCTGATATTAGGAGAAATTTCTGAAAGGATGTTCAGACTGCCTGGGAAAGGGGTGGAATCATCACCTCTGGAAGTGTTCAAAAGGAGTGTGGATGCAGCTCTTGGGGATATGGTTGAGTGGTGAACAGAGTGTGGCTGGGTTAATAGTTAGATTCAATAATCTTAGAGATCTTTTCCAAACTAAATGATTCTATGATTCTATGAGTGTCATTTGCCCAACCCAAACCTCCTTGCCCAAGGGAATGTCTTTGTTTCGGCAGACTTGCCTCCAGGGTCTGGGGTTCCTAGGGCTGGCCTTAGCAGCAAAGACTGAAGCAAAGAAGAAATTCAGTAGCTCTTCGTTGTTCTTCATCACCAGGTACCCACCTGATTCATCATCAGGCCCACATTTTCCTTAATCTTCCTTTTGATACTAATATACTTGCATCCCTTGCAACATTTAATTCCACATTGACCTTAGCGTTCCTCATCACATCTCTGCATAGTCAGACAATGTTCCCATACTCATTCTAAGTGGCCCATCCCCTTTTCCACATTCTTTACACTTCCTTCTCTTGATTTTTGCCAGAAGCTCCTTGCTTATACATGCAGTTCTCTTGGCCCCTTTTCTGGATTTCTTACTCATGGGGATACATTGCTATTGAGCCTGGAGGAGAAAATCCTTGCATGTTAATCAGCTTTCTTGGCCCCTCTTCCCTCCAGGCTTTATTTTCATGATATTCTCCCAAGCAGATCACTGAAGAGGATAAACCCTGGTCTCCTGAAGTCCAGGAGAGTGAGCTCCTAGCTGCCCTAAAGGTCCTTTCAAGGTCCCTGCAGTCCAGGCTGCCCTTGAGCTTCACATTCCCACCAGAGCTTCTTTGCTGATGAGAGCAAGGTCCAGCATAGCTCCTCACTTTGTTGGCTCCTCTATCACTTGGAGAAGGAATTTAGCAGCAATGCATTCTAGGAACTTCATGGATTTCTTATGCCCTTCTGTATTATTCCTCCAGCAGATATTGAAGTGGTTGAAGGACTCCATGAGAACCAGTGAGTGTGAGGCTGCCCTTATCTGTCCACAAAGGGCCTCATCCCCCCAGCCCACTTGGTCAGGCGGCCTGTAACAGACCCCATCATAATGTCAGCTGTCCCTGCCCTCTCTACATTAAGTATTATTTTGTAAGAATGAAGAGTGTAACATGAAAAGGATGTCCATCACTGGTCTAAAGTATACTGTTTGTTTATTAATTGTGAAAAAAATTAAGAATAAAATACAAGAAAATACTTGGCTGCAGCTTGTTTTGAGCTATACACAACTTAGAATGTCAAGATAAAAGTTCAAGTACATTTCCTCTGATATTCCATTGGGCACCAGAAGTAGCTCTATGCAATATATGAAATACAAATAAAATGTTTCATCAAATCCTCTTATGCTTTAATGCAATACCTATGTAATATGACTTAGAACATTCAGGAAGTGGAATTTCATATGAAGCAGATAGGGAATATAAAATAGTTACATTCTAAAGTAGAACTAATATATTAATGAGGGAATATCTACTCATTTAGAACAATGTTCTTAAATGATGTGAGGGAAGGAAACATAGTTTTAAAAGTTATATTCATGCTATTATAGCTGTAGTAAGCCTAGAAGAATTATCCTTTATTTTCTGGTATCAGAATTGTGGGAAAATTCAGGTATTGCCGTAATCAGTATTCAGCCATTGTTCCAATTCCCCCATGTACAACACTTTTTTAGATATCAAAAGAACTTTTCTGGCTAGTAACCAGGCAATTATTCGTGTTTAAAAAAAAAGTTCTACTGCCACTAAGATAAGACTATTGTGTCGATGTCTAGCCCACATGAAATAAATTACAAATCTCATTTCTGGCTTGAGCATTTCTTATCTGAGTATAATTAAAGATTTAAGAATGAAAGGTCTAAGGTAAACCAGGTAGCTAAAATTTATTGAGACATTTTTAAAGCTCTTAGTAGAAGTTCCTTACTATATATGAGAATCTGAAAAATAACTGATTAATACTGCAAACTGTTATAATTAATAAATCAAAGACTAGGAATTGAAGAAATGAAAATAAATAAGGAAAAAATACTTTACAAAACTTTCTCTTGGAGTGAAGAGTATCCTACTTCAAGAACAGTTTCTCAAGGTTTATAATGTGTAACTCAGAATGAAAGTAATTTAATAGTGCATTGATTTTAGGAATCAGGACTGTCAATTTTAAAGAGCCATTTGAAAGAAGTAAATAAAGAAAGTTGCAAAAGAAGCTGCTGGTGATTACCTATTCCTGGTGTTGAATGCTGCAGGCCCTGAGATTACAAAAAATTAACAAAATTGTCCAGTACTGTAACAAAATTATGTATCAACAAAAGCAAGGAAAATTACATGGAAGTGTTTATTTTGGTCTCCTTATACTCCCTGATAGCTTCTCAGTGGCTGGAAACACTGTGGAAAGAAAGATAAACAATTCTAGGTAGAAAACAATTAATAGTCTGATGAAACATGGAACAGTTGTAACCATAAATAGCACACTATGATAGATAAAATTAGAAAGAGACTAATAGAAATTATAAGTAATTGCCTTCACTGCAGTTGTGAGATGACTGTGAGTGATGATGATATTAAGGCTAAAAGACTTCTTTTCACACTTCACAATCAAATATTTTCTCTTCCAATATGTCTGTGGATCTACTTTAATCTCAGAACCTTCCTTGTGCAAGTGATGTTCAAGCAAGAATGTACTGGAATTGTACAGCCATTTAGGTGATATTAGCTCCCTGCCTTTGAGAAAACATCTGCAGCTGAGTAAGAAATCCTGAAGGGCCCTCTGTACTGTGATCAGCAAAGCTGATGAGTTCCAAGATATTTATGATGCTTTTGGGAAAAAGCATCTTGGCCCTTATGCACATTGGGAGGAGTAAAACAGTGTCATATCTGTTCTCTGGGTTACCTGGCAGCAGAGGTAAAAATATTTTTTCTTTGGTCTGTTGGTTTTAACTGGCATTAAAAAAATGCTTAAGGATTGAAATGAACTTTACAATCTGGCTCTGAATAATGTTTTCCTTCAACAGAAACTAGTCATGAAATTTGGACAACATTTCCAGCCATATTTTCCTGAACAGTTCTTTTCAACACAGGCAATCTTAGGATAGTAACAATAAATCAAATTGTAGACATACAGAGTGATGGTATACTGAATTAAGGGCGGTGTGGGTGGTATCTTGTTTTGAAATAAGGAGCTAACAATATAATGAAAGCTAATGAAAAAAAAAAAAAACAACAAAAATGTAGCTTCTCTGTAGTAAACCATGTAATAATTTTCATTATAATTCTTTTCCATGACTAAAAGTTAGATGAAATATCTTTCAAATCTGGGGTCCCCTTTCTTGTTTTTCTTTGACCAGATTGTGTCCTGTGCACCTTCATTTATTTCATATCTTTGCTAAATTAATTTTGGCAATCAAACAAAAGTCTAAGACATCTTTCAGAGAAGTTGTCACTGCTGACAAGGATGCCTTACAAGTTCCTATTAAGAAAAGCCCTTATTTTCAGACAAATTGCTTGTAAGGCTGTAGATTAGTACACATAGTACACAGCATCAGTGCTGGATATTATATCACAAGGCAGGGCTTCCTTTTGCATAATGTCTGCATGTTTACCTAAAGGAATGTCAATCATTCTATATTCAGACTGCCTGTCAGTTAGACAGCTGCAATGAAAGACTGTTTAAATACTTCCCAGCAATTATTGCAGATGTAAAATGTTGCTCTTTTTTTTAATATACCCCCTTCAAAAAAACTAAAAAGTAAATGATGCTCCCTTCTTCATGAAGAACTGCCAATCTCACCGACTTTAGTGGAAAAGTCAGATTTCAGAATTGTTGGCAGTGCAGGTTAAAATAACCAAACTTCACACTTGAAGTCTATGCAAGCACACACATCTCCTATATCCTGTCCATGCCAAGGAGAGCCATGCAAGCAATCCAAAGATGATTCACTTTCATGCAGTAGTACTGTTCTGGGGTCCTGTCTGCCAGGCTGTGTGTGCACAGTTCAGTTTTGTTAGTTTTTGTTTCCCTGTCTTGCTGAGTACCCTGAAAAGATTCAGAACAATAGGATCACAGCCTCAAAGTATGTCTGACAGCAAGCTTGGTTCTATTCACTGGTGGCTTACAGCTTATAACTCACAGAAAATAACCCATAATATTTCTTTGCTTCTATCAAAAACGACACAAAAGTTGCATTTATACTTTAGAAACTTCCCTGTATATGACCTAGGTTCTGCTTCAATGTCTTTTTTATTTCCACTGCCCAACAGAAGATATTTTCTCTCCTAAATCTCTGTGGCTTTACTGAGATTGCTACAATTGTTTTCCTGAACCCATTCCCTCTTGCTCCCTGGAAGTAAGTATTGTAAACTGTGTGCTGTGGCAATCATGAACACCTGCAAGCGTGCAGTTTGTGAACCTGCCTGTGTGAACCACTGTTGCCTTTTCAGCTTTTCTTTACACATAGTTACTTTGTTAACTGGTTTCCTAGAGTTCTCTAAACCTTCCCCTTAATCCTACAGTTAAGACAGGCTTTTCTTATCTACTTCCTTTTCAACATTTAGAATTTTTGGAACAAGCAGTTTTTTCTATATTCATAGCTATTGTGTATTGACCTAATCCTAATACCTAATACTACAGCTGCCTGAACACATCCTGTTCTATTCTTAGGAGGTGTCTCAACAATCAGACACCAAAATGATACATAGCATAAAATACTTTTCTTTCAGCAGAACACTGTTTCATGCATTAAAGACCAGTGTGAAACAATGAGAGATACACCCCATATAAAAGGCACCACTAAGCTTTCTGAATCTCTAAAATTAGAGAGTATTTTCACTCTGCAGCCTATGTCCAAGGAAAAGTCAGCCAAAGCTTCACACTAAGCACATTCTAAGTATTGTGCATTGCTGTAACCACATGACATAAGGTACAGATTCAACAGCTATTCAAGAGAATCAGATCTTCTCTTCAGGTTAATCTTACCATGGCCATTTAGCTATGCAGAAATACAGGAATTCATGTGTGATACATGTGAGCTATCTGTTTCCTGGCTACTGGGTTATTCATAAAGGGAAGTGAGATATTTTCACTGAATTAGAATGTTCAAATCAATTGCTGAAATTGCTTTTCGTTAGTAGGTAAGTAAAGGTATTCTATAATAATAATGCATCTATGGTAATATGATAATAAGTAAGGATGTAATTTTGCTAATAGTGATCTGTGCTGCCAATAATAATTACATTTTCCAGTGTTAACCACCGTGATTAAGAAATGATTAGAAAATGAGTATTTAAAGTAGAGCGTAAAACTCATGTACACAGAATATTTCCTTGGAGCTTCCCTTATTAGTTTTGGACATCATGCTAAGCTTCTTCTGCTAAACAATCTTAAGCTAAACAATATAAATAGCATAAATTATTTTGATTTTAATCACAAAGACATTTCATGCCAGACTTATTCCATATGTCTGGCATGAAATGAACCTAGAAAACATTTTTTTCTTATTAATGTATAGGCCATCCATGATTTTAGATTTTTCAAATGTGATTCACAGATCCTGGCAGATCTGTGCCACTGACAAATCTGGTCCTCAAAGTATCTGTCCTCTCCCATAGTGTAAATGCCTTTGTACCTTTAAGAGCCAGTGCCTGTTGCTCTGAAGCAGATCTCCTGTAGTGATGTCTTCACATCTGTATTCCAAAGAATTTTTGACTAAATTAAAATGATAGCATTTTACAATGTTTATGGTATAAGACTGAAAATTTGTCCAGCCTTACATGTTTCCCCACCTGTGAGACAAACTCCTTCCTCACGTGAAATGAGAAATCCTAGAAATGCTGAAGATTTGTACAGCTATGACACACAGACTCAGATCTTGTTCTGTTTCCATAGTAAGTCACTATGGGCCACAGGCTGAATTGGTTTATACAGGATAGAGATCAAAGGGCTGTCCAGAAACAAGGTTTACAGCCAGCACTGGAAGCGCTGAAGTACAGCCTGCTGTGAAATCAGACACTAGCTGTTCCTAATCCCTTTCCAATAAACAAGACCAGTGATTTGGGAAAGATATATAATAATTTTACTTTCAGAGTGGGGCTTAGGTGATTCACAGATTGTTAAAGTATCATAACAAACTAAGGAATAAAATAAATGCTGTGTATCCATTTCTAGACAGTGCTGGAAACCCATTAATAGCTCGGTCCTGTCAGCAGATCTGTCAGACCCTGCAATTTGAATATGCAAATGACTCACAGCTTTCTCTCATTTCTCTCCCAGTGCTAAGACTCCATAGATGATTTTGCATTAAATGTGATGCCAATTGTACATCAAAGAATTAAATCTGCCTCCTAGATTACTTTGTATTTTATATGGCTTCACACAAAGCTGCCTTCTCTCAGCTGCAAGATTTACAAGGTACAGGATTTAGAGGTTATCGAGGACCGCATACCTCACCTGATTTATAAACTGCCCATTCTTGGATGAGACGAGGGATTTAAGAACGACCTAGGGGACTGTGAGGACACATGAAACACAGACATATACCCTCAGGAACACAAGGCCACCTTGAAATCATTCAAATCTTGCTGGATTACAGTGAACAGAGAACTGGCTTTTGGTTCGTATACTCCAGACCATGAGACAAATTGACAAGGAATTGCATGTGACAGGGGAAAAAAAATAGAAGAATGCTGCCGGGCTTTCAGGGCCAGGAGTTTATCAGCATATAGCCAGGCAAAACTAAGCCCTAAATGTTATAAAGAAGAATGAACAAATAACAAATTCACACTAATCATAGATCTCTTCTCTCCTTAATCACTGGGTTATTCCTAATGGTTTCCTCAAACCCTCAAGATTCTTTTCACAGACTGGACTTTAAAAGGCCACTTGGGTTAAGCAGAGAGACAAAAGCAATTAAAAAGTCTGCCCATCATTTTGTTTTATCTAGCACAGAGACTCCAGGTCACTGTTAAGAAAAAACATTAAGAAACAGATTCTCAGACATTTCACTTCTTCACTGAACAACTAAAGGCAAGAAATTTTCTCTACAATGGAATATAGTAATGTGTCTCAGCCTTTTACCATTTTATCTTTCAGCTAGCCACTACTCTTTCTCCTCCAAATTAATAAGGTCATCAACAATTAAAGAACAAAAGAACCAGCCAATCACTTGTAAAATGTTGAAATGTGAAAGCAGAATGCCACACTACTGAATTTTTGGGAATAGTTGAGATACTAATATTGTGAAGCACTGTTTCTGTGGCAAAACTTGTAGACACCATGTTAATGTCATTCTTTATTTTATTTAAGGGATCTATTTTTGGCACAACTGCTTTCTATGGGGCTGTTGATGTGGTAGAGGGCCCTTTGGGGGTAATAGTCCCAAAATTTTATTTCAGTACAAAGCCTTGTAAATAGTGTGTTTTTATGGGGGAAAATGTCTATTTTATAATGCAAACCTTCAAAGACTCAGAAAATTTAAAAATTAGGATTTCTTTTTACAGAAGAATATGTATAAAGATACATCTAACACCAAACCTGTATAATATGGGGAGAACTTATCCCAGATGTGCCCCAAAACAAAAAGCTTTTGGTCCCTCAGTTTACTGTATACTCCAACCACCAATTTTTATTGGGTTGGGGTCTTTTTGTAGTAGCAAATTTTGGAATTTCAGTTCTCTGCTACTGTGATTTCCTTTAGTGAAAGCAAAACTAAACAACAATCCCAAACTTTACCTATAAAAGCTGATGAAGAAAAAGTATGACAGTACAATTGGTAACTTTTAGTTGTAAGTGCATGGGAGAAAACTAATATTTGTAGACCCTTTTAGTGTTCATCTTTAAACACTATTCTAATGCCATATTAATGTATAATCACATTTTTAAAAATTATCATAATTTATGTACTTGCAAGAAAAAAACAAAAACTTCTTCCTAAAAACTGATAGAAAACAATCATGTCAATCAGTCAAATTTAATCAGTCATTAGAAAAGAAAAATGCAAAACAGAGGTTTTTTAGTAAATAAGAATAAAATCATTGCCAAATATATGTTCCATTTTTTCAGGGGAGAATATTTAAACTGTTTGAACAATACAAAGGTAAAGGATTTGGACTCTTCTGTGACTCATCCATGATCTCAACCAGAAAATGAGTGTCTGTTTCTTAGCAGTTTTTGGTGCAAAAGGGCTGTCATGCCTCTAAGAATGTGCTTTTTCCAATTTTAAGTGATCTTCAAATCTTGGAATGTTTTCCATGGCATTTAAACAAGAATAAAAAAGCTTGTCATCTTAGTGCTATGTTAGTTGTTACTGCATTCTCTGAATGTCAAGGTAAACATGGCAAAAAATTATTTCAGTTGTAGCAGTGAAAAATATATGTTCAAGTGCTGAGATGGACAATTCACAACCAATTTTTAGATATCAGAGGCCTACCAGTATATTATGTCTTAATAGCTAGAAGAAAAAAGACACCTTTTTTTGTTTTCAGTAAGAATGAGTTATGGAGCCTGAAGGAAGAAAAGTGAAATATCCTATGTCCTGTGAAGCAAAGTTAACCTGAAAGCATTTCTAGAAAGAAAATGCAATGAGGAACTTATTTTCAGGAATCTCAGAGCACAAATGGGGTGCAAACATTATCAATTTATCTCGAGTACTATGGCTCCTCATTCCAGATGCAGTTCATGTCCGGATGCTTCTCTGATAGTGAAATTCAGTTGCATAAAACCCTAAGGTATCCATTTACCCAATTAGCTTTTTATAATGATTGAAGAGGCACAGATGCAGATACAGGGAGTGCTTATGAGTTTAAACCTTCCATATAACCTGATGAAACCTCAGTGAAAATGCCTCACAGTCCTGGGTTAGAGATTAAAGCTACATATCTTTTTTTTGGATATAGAATTTTCACCTGTTACTCAGAAATAACACCTGACAACATAAATACATACATGTTTTTGCTGTCCACTTTCAGATGCCATTAGTTTGCAAAAGATATGAATCAAAAAGCTCAGCAGAAATCAAATGGCATTGCACAAGTCTTTTTTGGAGCCCATGGTTTCACTCAGATTTCATGGCCTGTCTGGTTGTTTCTTGCTGAACTCCTCTGCAGTACCTCCCAAGTTCTAAAGGCTAACATTATGGTCTGAAGTTTTTGCAGCTCATCTGTCTTAAAGTTCTAGACATTATTTCAAGTTTCTTTAATAATATATACTGTGTTGCTTTATTTTTGAAAAGTAGTTTCATAAAGAGGTAACTTGATCCAAAGAAATGAAGTACCTCAGACTCTCAATTCAAATTCAAACTGAGTGAAAGCCTTTCTGAAAGCTTTAAAGAGACTGACTCACAAATTATTCCCCGACACACCTATACTTCTCTGCCTTTCCCAGCTTATTGTCTTTTGATGACATTCAAAAGGAAAGAAAATCTATTATTGCAGAATGTCAGTCTAATGGTGGAAATGCTGAAAATCCTAACAGTTTCCTCTTGTGACATTTGCCACAACACTCACAGAGTAAAAAGACTGTGAATAAGAGAATATAGACTCCATCACTCTCTGAAGGTCACTCTTAAGACAGACTATGTAGAATATTCATTTATTTCATTAATGCTACATTTCTCTTGCTGATGATACCATGCTAACTACATGTCCTACATTTGCAGAGATTTGCAATCATCCTTAATGTTAAGAGACACACCTCAGTTTGAATAAATATAGTATTCTCAGTTTCCATCAATTTTAATTTACTTGAAGCTTGTTCAGTTGCTACTGGAAAATGGACAACACAAACTAAAAACTGCAGAATAATACTGGGATATGGCACATGCTGCACCATCCAGTGAACAAAAGAATTAGAAAGAAATAATTATAATTCATTACATATATTTTGCCACTGGAATTCTTTAGGTATTTTTTAACAGAAAGAATTTTAATACATAAGAGGATTTACTGACTTTCCTGTTTTAGTTCTGGTGTCCTACTCATTTACCGTCTTACCTAAGATAATTAAAACCATCACTAAGAAATATTTAGCTAGCTCTCCAGGCCAAATGTAGCAAAACTGAATAGGGTGAATAGGCGAAGTGGGAGAATTGGCAATTTAGAAAATAAGAATTTCTTTTTCTCAAAGATGAAAACTGATATATTTCAGCAGAGTTATGTTCATATTTTGATGGTGTTCTACGTTAAAATAATTCTTTTCACTCCCCAGATAAATGAAATGCCAATCTAACATCTACTTGTCTTCATCTTTTAATAAAGTGCTAGTGGCCAAAATGCATTTAAAAGGTCAAGGAACTTTAAGCATCTGGGAAGCAGAGACAGAGCTTTGCTGTCTCTGCTATGCTGGAATACACCAACAAAATCACCTCCATTCCCTCTGTGCACAACTGTATCGCACTATTAAATTACTTAGCCAAAAAAAAAAAAGCATTTAGGGACACGTCACTTTTTAGTTTGGGTTAGAACATGTGTGCTGCCTTCATTGTTTGCTCCTGTCTCTGTAACTGGAAAAGTTAATAAACAATTAAAGATCATGATTGTCGAACTGAAAAAGGAAAAGAAGAAATGAAGAAAAGGCAGATTTATAACTTTTGTTATGTTTGTTAGCAAGGCTGTACACCATATAATAGAAATAAAGATTCTTACTCACTTTCTTACTTTCCTTACTTACCAGTCTGAAATAGAAGACAAGTGAGGCAGAAACGAATGTATGATGCAGAAATTGCATCAAGCAGAGAAAAATCCATTATTTACATTGTGTTTCCTATCACTCTTCCAAAGAAATAAAAGTCATACTGATTTATTGTCTTTTCACCAAAATTATTTAAAGAACATCACTGTACCTCCTTGGGTGTCTCCATTAGCAGTAAGTAATTCCAGCTGGTGATCAGTGTACCAAGAACTGTGTTCTCTAATGTCAGAACACCCGAGGGAGATACCAAGAAAGACGAATATGTCAGATATGCAATACCCAAAACTGTTTTATGAGCTCAGAAACAGAGAGTACCACATTTTAGAACCTTTCAAGTATGAAATGGCTTTTTTATTTGGATTCTTATGAGTTAGTTTTCATTTCAAAAATTATAGAAATATAATTAAAATTTTAAAAACCTTTTATCTCTGAGCAGGTTTTTCAAGTGTACAATGTATCATACCCAATGATTAAAAAAAAAGAAGAGCTTTAATATGCTTCACAACTTGTGTGCCATGCTGCTTAAAGACAAAGCAGGTGATTTCCAAAGCTGGGACAGGTATGGAGGGGAATGGGCAAGAGGGAGGGCTGGGAGCAATCAACTGTCACTGACTTTCAAATGGGAGTTGGAAACTAATTGTACCTCTCTGTATGTCTTTCTGACTACAATTCACTACTGTACCATATGCTGCCTCATGCTATATGCATTCCAATTAAACTTTCTTATGAAGGAGAGAAACCTGGGACAACTATGCATCTTTAGCTTCTAAAAGAGAAAATGTAGAAAGACAGAGACTCAATGAAAATAGAATTAAAATATGGGGTGAAAAGACAAAATATTTATATACAAAAGTATGACTGACAAAAATAGAAGTAAATAGATTTCAGAAATAAAATTATACAAATTATTTTGCATTTAAAATAGCACAAAGCAAAATTATTAATTAGAAAACTAAAAAGACAATATGAGTAGAAAGACAACCCTTAAAACAAATAGCTGCTAAGTGGGCAAAATAAACATACACATATCTTGCTATCTTTATATAGCAAGGTAAAAAATTATAGTATTTTGTTTCAATTCTTTTTTTATTCCTGCAATTCTTTTTCAGAAACAACATGGCCAGGATCTTGCCCCCAGGCAGAGATGCTGGACATGCACTGGTAGGCTGCAGTTTGGATCAAGAGTGCAGCTTCTCTGTGCAATCCCTGCTCTCAGTGGGCACAGTGCCTTTGTACTGCTCATGGCCTTCTGCTTCAGCTCAGTAGCTTGGCTTTCCCCTGCATCTATCCCTTTGCTCTTCCAGTCAAGCTGTTGTGGTACAGTTTTCCAGAGCTTCTGGGCTGTACTTTTCCCCATGGAGCTCATGCTGTTGTTTTTATGGCCTTTAACTCTTAAATCCCAATATTATTCCTTCAGCTAGTTCTCAGGGTACTCACATAAGAATCACTCCTTTCTTCTCTTTTCTGCCCTTGGATTTTATCTTTTTCAGTAAGGTTTATATTTATTTTACTCTACCCAATAAAACACATACAAAAAATTTAAAACCCAATCATCATGTAACTGCCCCTAATAAAATGTGCTCTAATCAGTGTTGACAACACTATAAACAGCCCCTCTCCCCCCTAAAGAAACCTCCCCTCCCCAAAATCTAAACAAATCAAACAAAACAGAAGAAACGGACAAAACCTCCACAACACCCCCCCCTCCCCCACCCCCCAAAAAAATCCCAAAAACTAATAGGATCAAAAAAATCTATAGTTACCATGGCCAAAGAATTATTGGATGACTTTGCTGCATTGGAGAGGACACCCAGGGAACATGTTTGCCTTGGGAGCCCTCTGCCACTTTCTTTCCTAGACATCCACTCAGGAGAGATTATCTCTTTCCTCTCTCTCTCTCTCTCTCTCTGTCACTCTGTCTCCTTTTTCAATTGATCTCCAGAAGTAACTTTCTCTGTTTGAATCAATGTGTGACATCAGCTATGTACCCCATGGAGGAATCTTAATGAGCATGAACATTTTCCACCATCCCTTGCTCCAGGTTGAGTGCAATCTTGGAGTGCATGAATTAGATTTCATAAAAAAAAAACTAATCTGGAAGGGGAGTGCACCTAATACAAGCCAGGTAGTTGTTCAGTCCATGGGACTAAACTAGAATTAGATCTATCAATATATTGTTTTTCTTTACAAAAACATGGGTACTGAAAAATGGGTAGGGGAGTAGCAGGGCCTCAGCAACAGTTGCATCACTGCACAGATTGGTCTGAACTTTTTGCCAGTCCAGACATTACCACTGAATGTAATTGCCAACACTAAAATAAAGGAAGGGTTTAAGGAAGGCAAGGACTCATGAAGCCTGGAACTGAGGTTTCCAACTGAGTCATTTTTTATAAAATGGGAGACTGAGGAATTGTCTCCAACTGGTTTGCCTCTGTAAGAGGATTTAGAACAAGCTGAATAGTGATAAACTGCCAGGAGCAGATGGTATTCACTCCAAAGCTCTAAAAGAACTCAGATGTGAAATTGCTGCAGTGTACAGCTTATCATTTAAGTCATTCTACATACCAAGAGTTAGCAAATGGGACACAATATGATAAAAATCTTCTAGGAGTTATCCAAGAAAGATAGCCCAGAAAGGCTAACCGTTATACCAGGCAGATCAATGTCTAAAGAATAAAATGAGGAGATATGCATATAAACAAAGTATTCTGGGAAATATTTCCCTAAGAAAAGAATAGTCTTGCCTCATATATTTTTACTCTGAGAATAGGTGTATGAAGATGTTATGATCTGTGAAATGTACTTGGGTTTCAAAGACCTTTCAAAAATTTGTTTCACTAGAAGCTCACAAGAAATTAAACCATGGTGAGATAAGAATAAAGTCCTTTTGAATTAACGGCACTGAGGAAAAGAGGAAAATTGTGCTTTGAAATTAGACCAGTGAGAGGTGTGCCCAAAGGGACACACACAGTCTGGGTACAGTCTGTGGAGTGAGTGATCTTTGAGAAGGGGTCAAAAGTGAAATAACAAAGTTTGCTGGTGATGTGAATGTATATTCCATATCTCTAAATAGAAAATAATGCAGACAAAAAATAAATCTGACTATTCAATCACAAAAACACTGAATAAATTAACAACTAACTCTTAGGAAATAGATTTTTAGAACTGCTTACCAGATGCATAACTGCTGATGATAAAACTTTTTCAAAACCAAGAGATATGAACCTGCTTAGAACTCTGGAACTATTAGTAAAGAATCATAGAGAAAATATCTTCTCTTCAAGCCACATATGGGACCTATACAGTGGCTAAAACACAAATAAGAAACTAACAATTGTTAGAATAGCCATTGAAAATAAGGCAGGAAATATTACAGTATCACCATACAAAGTCACGGTTTATCCACATCATGAATTCAGTAAACAGTTTTATCAGGAAGACAAAAAAAGATAAAGCAATAAATATAACATAAAGGAGACAAAGCAAATAGAGCTATAAATAGGTTCCTGACGTGTATTTAGCAGGCTAGGTATTTAATTTGAGCAAATATTTACATGTATATAAAAGATAGCACTATTAGAGTGTATTTGTTGGCGATCACTTATCTACTATTACCCACTAGTCCATATATAGCAAGACTAGAAGGGGAATAAAAAAAGATCGATTCTGTTTTTTACAATGTTGTTAATCTCTACAAAAAAGAATGGAGAGCAAAAATACAAGTTCCAATGAGAATTAGATTAAGTAATGTGGGGTAGGTCCATCAGTTTCTTTTCAAAAATTACATTGACAACCAAACAGGAATGAGACCTACAAAACTTTCAGTTCTCTTTTAAGAATAAGATACCAGACTGAACAAGCCAAACTACACCCATTGACAAATACTTTCTGAATCTGCCATCTCTTCAGAAAAGTGAGAGGTTTTAATGTATGGCATTATTTATTTTTTCATGTTTGTAAGAACCTTCCTTGTTAAATAAACAGTTTTTTCCACTTTTTTTCAAAAAAAAATCTTTCCTTAACTAGTGGGGGGGAGGGGCCACTTGAATTTGATTTCTACAAGAACCCCAGTCAGAAGTTTGCTCCCAAATTTGCCCTAAACCAGGACAGACATCTAAATTGCACAAAGCATCACAGTGTAGACAAGGTACTTGCTCTCTAAGGACCATCTTGAATGAAAATAATTTCCTCAGTGAAAATGTTGCCAGATATCCAACTCTTATATTACAAAAAGAAACAAAAAGCCAGCAACAACATCATATTAAATACACACTGAACTGTGTTTGCAAAACAACCAACTTTTTCTTTGGTTATACCTCTAATTTTAAATATAGTATATGGTTGTCTTCTCTATCCATTTGTCCTCTATACTGACATAAATTCAAAAGAGAGTGATTTTTATACCTTGAGAATAATTAACAGTGGAAAAATCACTAAATTTTTATGATCTTTCAATCAGCTGGAGCTCCCTAAGGTAAATAATTTGCTTTATAGTTTTTCAAGTCTATAAAGGAGGTAACTGAGCTGTCCCACATCATCTGGTGTGGGACGGTGATTACACAACACTGAGCAATGAAACCTTAAATTAAGTAGCTGAAAATAGTAAGAGACAAGCTTCTCAATAGACATACAAGAAACTTAGAAAAGAGAGTGGAAAGATATAAATATACTAATATTTGCACCAAGATTTAAAAAATTTTGAGAAAAAGTGGCAGACCCCTGGATTGTACAAAGGATTGTGAAGATCAAAGCACAGTGAGAAGTGTATGGAAATCAGAAAATTGAAGTATTTTTTAAATTAATTTTTCCTAGTTCTGCAAATGTCTTGTACTGGCCAAAATAACAAGCGATTACAAAACCCTTATGTAATCTTTGTGTTTCTTAGCTACTGCCTGAAGAGATGAACTTCTTCCTAAGTTGAAATTTCTACAAAGGGATTGAAGACAGAGCACACAATCAGTTGAAACAGCTGAAAATGTCAAGGGTCTAAAATAAAAACTGAGACCTGGCAAAGCAAATGATTGGACATCTGAGATGGAGATTGGACAATTCAGAGGGAGACTTGCCAGGGCTCTAGGAGACAGCAAGAGAATGTTTGATCACAAGTCATGAGGTAACTAAAAAGTATAAATTTTGATGGGAAAAGGCTTTCTAAAATTGCCTTGATGCAGAACAGCCATTAAACCCTTGTCAACAGACATTAAACCTAAGCTCTCTTTAAAAAATAATACATTATCTTTAAATACTAACATATAATATAGTCTATAGGGGAAAAAAAGTCCCCTATGAAAGAGGGATTCAAAATACTAGATTCCACTCTTGAAAATTCCTTATGGAAATTGCAGACAGGTATCATGAAAGATATTTTATTCAGTTTATTAGTTTACCTTGATGTTATTACTAAAGGCAGTGACGTGAAAGTATAACCTTTTATTAATAAAGCATATCTATCTCAGTTCTCACTTGTGAAATCATCTGCATTCACAAAACAAAGATTTCCAATGTCACAGGAGAGGTGATTTTCCATTAGAATTGAGTTTTCAAGGGTAAATATAAGCCCTGCCCTATATTTCTAGTTTCTTAGTAATGTCTTACATATCCATAAGTTCTTCTGAAACAAATTCTTGAAGCATTGTGTGAACCACTGATGTGTTGACCCTGGCTCGATGTCAAGTGCCCACCAAAGCTGCTCTATCGCTTCCCTCCTAAGCTGGACAGGGGAGAGAGTGCAAGGCCCAGGGGTCAAGGATAAGGAGAGATCACTCACCATTTCCTGCCACAGGCAAAACAAACTCCTCTCGGTGAACAGAAATTTAATTTATTACCAAACCAATCACAGTAGAATAAAGACAAATAAAACCAAATCTTAAAAAAAACTTCCTCTCAGCCCTCCCTCTTTCCTATGTTTCAACATCACTCCCAATTTTTTCTGCCTCCTCCCCGCAACAGTGGCCCAGAGGCATGGAAGGTGATCATCACATTACCTCTGCTGCTCCTTCCTCTTCAGAGGGAGAGCTCTGCTCCACCATGGAGTCTCTTCCAAGAAAAACAATCCTCCATGAACTTCTTCAATGTGAGTCCTTCTCATGGGCTGCAGTTTTCATGCGCTGTTCCTTGTGTGGGTCACCCATCGTGTCACAGATGCTGCCAGCAAACCTGCCCCAGAATGGGGTCCTCTCTCTAGGGGGCCACAGGTCCTGCCAGGAACCTGCTCCAGCATGGGCTTCTCACATGGTGGTCACAGCCACCTTCAGTCATCCACCTCCTCTGGCATGGAGTCCTCCAGGGTCTGCCAGTGGTTATCTGCTCTATCTGGACTTCAGTGGACTGCAGGGTTACAGACTGCATGGAAATCTCTGCTCTGGTGCCTGCAACAGATCACCCCCCCTTCTTCTTCAATGATCTTGATCTGCAGACGTGTTTCATATATCATCACTCAGCTCTCAGCCTGAAATTGTAGAGGGTTTTTTTCCCTTAAATCTGTTATGCCAGATTTGTCACTGTTTCCACCCTTCCTGATTGGTGTGGCCTTGGCGAGCAGCAGGTCTGTCTTGGAGCTGGCTGATGCCAGCTTTCTTGGACATGGGAGAAGCTTCTGGCAGCTTTCACAGAAGACACCCCTGTAGGCAGGCCCCTCTGCTGCAAAACCTTGCCATGCAAACCCAATAGACATATTAGTCAAATGGAAAAAAGGGTAGCTTAGATAGGCTCATAAAGAAATGCAAAAAAAAAAAAAAATTCAAAATGGTGCAGTTAGGTAACAATTCAGACATCTTATTTCAACTAAAAGATTCTCATGGCACAATGAAACTTTTATTCTATATAGTTATGCATAAAGCATCTCCAAGAATGGAGACTACAGTCTCTTCAAACAACCTGTGCCAGTGCTTGGTCACCCTCACAGTGGAAATGTGTTTACCTAAGTTCAGATGGAGTCTTTCTCATTTCATTTCATTTCACTAAGCATTACTGAAAAGAACTTGGTTCCATCCTCTTTGCACCCTCCCTTCAGGTATTGATATACTCTCAAGCCTTCTCTTCTCCAGGTTAAACAATTCTACCTCAGCCTTGCCTCACAGCAGAAATGTTCCTGTCTGGGCAATCCACAGTAACACCAGAGACCATAAAGCAATAACAAAGGCATACATGTTTTATCAGACAATGTCTGCTCAAGCTAGGGAAAATTGTCAAAATCACAAGCAGCTGATTCTTGCAAACCCTTATGTATTTTTGGAAACTTTAGTAACTGAGAATTATACCTCTCCAGTATTAGTGGAGGAAAGATCAAACAAAACATTTGCAGGATCAAAAATTCATATATTACTGTGTTCATTCAAGGTCCAGTTTTGTTTTATCTGGGGCTTAAAATGTTATGGGTCTTCAGCAGAGTCACTACTGCCACTAAAAAGGGGGGCAGAAATGTCCCAGTTCTACAGACACACCCCTGAGCTATAGGTTTATAGAAACCTCTCCTTTTGGAGACCAAGTCTGAAATGAATACAGTACTTATAAAGCCCTGCACACAGATGCCATGATTTCATTCAACCATGGGAGGGAAGATGTTAATAGTAATTTCAGCACACTCCTAAGATCTGAATTTTATAAGGAAAAAAAGTTAATGACAGCACTTCCATAGGGCATAGAAATACTCTGGGATCATTAAACATTTTTCGCAGAATAATGAACTAAATGTCAGTCTCTGTGTGAACTACAGAAAATAGCTTCTTGCCCCAAAATTTTCAGCAAATGTGTGGAAGAGGGAACTGTAAACCCAAATGCCAAAATTTCTGCACAGACAAAATTATATAAAGAGTGTGTGTAAAAAGTATGGAATTTATAGTCAGACCACATCCAAGAATACTTAAAGCCTAATAGCATGTTTGAAAAATAGTTTTACAACTTAAAATGAACATAAAAATAGGTCAAACCATTTTTGAGATTTCAAAAGCATATTATAACAGAGTTGCAAGAAAAGGCCTGATTTATGAAGTATATTTCAATCAGACTATGAATTTGACATTAATTTCTGAGCCCCTGCTGTGACATGAGTCAACTAAAACAAAAATAAAATAAAGACAGTTTACAATTAAGATCAGAGCAAAACTTACCATTTTGCAATAATACTATCTCAGTTAATATATAGCCTATTTCATCAATCAATCTCTAAGCCCTTTGCCAAAGGGTAGTTCTCTTGCTGTTTATGTTTAAAACAAAGACCAGTGGTATAATCCCAATTTTATGGGTCCTGCTGAGCTGGTTTGATACTTAAAGGCTTCCTTAGTTTTCTATAGGGAAAACATTCCATATGGAACTCAAGATGCAAACCAATGAAAACTATACAAAGCTGCTGAAGAGTAATACCTTGCTTTTTTTTTTTTCTGGAATTAAAAAAGCCAAGCTTTGCTTATGCATACACAGATGATCCTGTTCCACCTTCAGATAGATAATTACTATTAACTATTAATTATTTTCAGTGGCAAACTGATCCTTGTCCCAATCTTTCCCTGTGCTCAATAGGGATCTTCTATAGAACAATCACAGCATGATGTATCCTGGACTATGGGCACCACAATATCTTGTAGCAATATCCACTCAGGCCTTTAAAAAGTATGAATAAGGAGGTAGAAGATGGATAATCACTGCTTCCTGCTTCTATAAATTAAGACTATCACTGTGACTGCTTTATGCAATGAGTAAATGCCTCCCTCTCTGTTTTGAGATTGTCTGGGTAAAGACATTGAAGTCCATGAGATTTTATTCTGGAAGTTAGTCTGCAACAATGTGGATGTGTACACATACACACATACACAGAGATAGATGGATAGATAGATGGACATAAAATAAAAATTAAGAAAAAGGTCATAAAATTTTAAGTGGAAAAACAGAAGTGGGTATATAAAAATGGAAATCAGCTGAGGCCAGGACAGAGATTCAAAAAAAATCATCAACACAGTATGTTGGAGTTTTTTTCCTTTCAAATACTGGAATGTAAGAAAACTGCATAACAAGTATTAAAATATAACTGTCCTTGGTTGGTGAAATAGATTGCATTTCAGGTTCATGTTTGATAGAACTAGATCTTTCAAGTAGTGCAGAGTTGTAATATGCCAACTACACAGCAAGATTATATGAAAACTAGGATGGCTTCACTTGGATGTATATAAGCCAGTACTAATGAGCCAAAAAAAGGAACTTAAATTTCATTACTGTATTATAAGAAGTAGCATGAGTGCAATATAAAGATAGTTCTATGTACTTCTGTAGGTATTGACAATTAGTTTTTATTATTACATGATATATGAAATGCAGTCAATAGCACATAATTAATTCTCTATCTTTTTTCTGTTCACACTTCTTGAATAGGACAAAAGTTAGAATATATCATAAAGTCCTAAGATTACTAACATCTAGATCATTCACTGAGTTGAAGGCTTTTTGTGGAAACTTAACATATCTGCTTTGAGGACAAGCACACATGAGAGCAGCTGAGTAGTGTCTGACCTCTGAGACTTAAATGGAGAATTCTCTGGGTGCTACACAGGCTGCCTTATCACACTGTGCCCACCTTGAGCCCACCATGAGCTCAGTGTCAGGATCTATATACCAGGTATTTTCAGGTTGAAAATAGTCATCATATAAATCTCATTGCTTGATGGGAACATATCTTTTGATTCAATCCACAAACATCGAGGAAAGTAGGTTATCTTCCATAGCTTAATCATGTTATCTGAAACCTGTATTTGCTACAGTAGAGAACTCTTCCTCTTTTTGTGTATTTATTAGAAAAGAAAAAAAAATGAACTCTAATCTTACCTTGCATATAGTCAGCAAAGGCTCTCTAGGGATTCACTGCTCTTGATTGCTGAAACATAAATGTGACCTGCTCACGTTACAAATCAATCTAAATTGCACCTGATAATAGAAGACTATTTTCCAACACTGTTTGGAATTAAGACAGAAAGCTACCGTCAGCAACATTTTGACTCCTCCTGAATCCAAAGTCTTGGATTCATTAACTTTAAGGCCATCCTTTGACAGGTACAGAGTGGAAGAGGGAGCCTGGGAAATAGCAGCAAACCTCCCGCTATTCCAAAGGGAGGAACAATCTGCATTAAACAATTTAGCTGAGGGATAAGTTACATCTAGCTGTAAGAAAAGAAGAGAAAAGAGAGTGGCTTTACTGACTGAAGCAAAGTTGAGATGGAGTAAGTTTAGCTTTGCTAAGGAAGAACAAAAGAGTGCAGACAAGCATAGAAACTAAATTTAAGAAAAGTTGAGTACTCATTTGGTTTGGCCACACTTCAACAGGAATTACATACATAATGACAGATGTACACCTGTTTAAGAAATCAAGTCCTGTGACACCTGTCATGAAATCAATATCAAAATCAAGAAATCAATATTGAATCTACAAGAAATTAAGGCCTGAATAAAAGTCCACTGGGATCCATGGAAATAGTCCATTGTCATTACAGGTCCAGAGTGCAATCCCGCTTGATATAGGTAGGGAATTATAGAATCATATAAGAAAAATAATATAATATATCATATAATATATCACATAATATCATAGCATAACATACTTCATATCATATAATATCAAAATATGCTGAGTTGAAAGGGACCCACAAGGATCATCAAAGTCCAACTCCTGCCCCTGCTCAGGACACCCCAAGTCACACCATGTCCCCAAAGAGGGTTGTTGAGAACCTTGCTGAACTCAGCCAGCCTTGGCGCTGTGACCACTTCCTGGAGAGCCTGTTCCAGCTACCTACAACACTTTGGGTGAGGAATCTTTTCTTTACATCGAACCTCTATTTCCACTGACTCATCCTCATGGCTCAGATCCTGCCCCTGGTCACCAGAGAGAAGAGATCAGTGCTGCCTCTCCACTTACCCTCATAAGGAAGTTCCAGACTTCTGTAAGGTCTCCCCATATCCTCTTCTGAGTATTATTATACTCTGTCCAAAAAATTAAAGCTACATACAATTTCTTTTCAGAAGAGAGACAGAAATATTCAGGTAGTCATCCTTTTGCTATATCTATATTAAAAGCATATCTATTTCATAAATGTTTTTGGAAAATGAAATTTACAGTACTATTCCTCACACCCCAGAAGTTTAGGGTTTTTTCTTTTTTTCCTTGCAGTCAAATTATTCTTGGAATCATCACCTTTCCCTTCTGCCTTACCAATATGAGGCATTCCAAATTAAAAGCATTTCCCAAAAATCTTCTCAGCATGAAAAATTTAAAATCAATCAAGCAATTTTCAGACCCTCAGATACTCAAAAGTACTCAGCACATCTCCTTAGAAATTTTAATGACTGTCATTAGGGCAGGCACTTAGTCTAGTACATGCTCTGCAGTCTGGGAACTGTTGAATGAGGAGTTTATGATCCTTGTTAGACTTCAACACATTTTTCTTCTTGTGATTTCCATAACCTTAGAAAGGGCCTCAACAGGCCCATGGTTAACCTAGTAAAAGATGGAACCTGTGTTTGGACTTAATTCTCCTCAGGTATTCTTATTTTTATACAGATTTTACATCTCTTTATTATGTATTTCTTAAGGGAAGACACTTTCTTCAAATAATCTGAACTACTTGACTGTACTGCATGACATTAGAGGTTTCTTTCTCAAAAAACATTTCCATATTGTAAATGTACGGTATCTACAAGTAGATACCATATTAGTATCAGAAAATATTTTATCTTACTCTATGTTCAATTCTGCTGTAATAATGTGCTTTTACACATATGATTTGGCTTTGATAGCTGGTTTTTATATTTAGCCCAGTAAGATCCTGTATTTAGCATTCTATTTAAGCTTGCACAATAAATGTCACCTTTTCTTTCAGATTTTAATTTCATCAACCCAAAGTTCTTTTCAGAGTGATTAGAGAAAGCAGTTCCTTACAAACCATGTAAGCAATAATTATCAAATAGCTAGAAAGATACAACTTTTTTTTCACCATGATTAACAAATATTTTCTAAGGAGAATTTTCATCATTAAGGGAGCTAATCAACAACTATAGATTACTGTGGTTTTCTTTAATGTGATTGACAAAGGTTCCTAGTTCTTCTGCTCTTCTAGAACTTGATTTTTCAGTAATTTTTCATCTCAAAATTCTAACCAATGAAATACTTGAGCACACTAATTCACTTGTGAATCCTTACCCATGCTCATGAAATTAATTTAGGCTATGTGCATAAACATCTGCTACGCCAGACTTTTACACTGTTTCATACACATTATTGTCTTCCTTGAGAGGTCGTTGGTATTCCAAGCCTGACAGTGTTTAAGAAATGTTTGAACAATGCCCTTAATAACATGCTTTAATTTTTGGTCAGCCCTGAATTGGTCAGTCTGTTGGACTAGATGATCACTGTAGGTCCCTTCCAACTGGAACTTTCTGTTCTAATTTAGCACTAACTGAAAGTCTTCCTGAGTACCATTGTGGTATCTCATTAAGACAACAAATAGGAAGGAGCAAACTATAACAGTTTGGCTCTTGTTAAATGAAATATCAGATAGCTATTTTATTTACAGAAAAAAGTATATTGTACAAAAACTAGTGATTGAGATTTTTTTATCAACATAAACTGAAAATCATATTTAACAGAAAAGAACAAGTGTGCACATACACAGCTTGCTATGTTAGCATAACCTTGCAAAAGCCTTTTTCTGATACGCAAAACCAAGGCAGAATTTAAGCCTACCTCCACAGCTCTAGAAAGCATTCAGTATAAGAGCTTTTCAGCCCTGAAGATGTCTTTTTATGGGATGCTGCTTCAATCCATATTACACATAAAATTATCTGTATTTTTCTCACAGATAGCAGAAGCATCTAGACTTGTCCATGTGCTGTAAAGAAACATCTGCACAAATTTAATTTCTCCAAGTCGTCCCAACAATGTCAAAGAACTTGTCTATGGGGGTAACCCCTAAAGGGATTTTATGGGCAGCCCCTTCAAACTCACATCTGAAAAACCTGACATTTGATATATATTTAATTTTGATTCACGAGATTTACTGGGGTATGTGGTGGGGTATTGTCTGGGAGTTTTTCCCTGTCCACTGCAGCACTTCTATGTAGGTTCTGTCCTATGCAAGCACTGATTTTTCAACAACACATTTGTGCTATCACTACTGTCATCTGGCAACAGGCTAAAATCCTTGATCTTCTTTGACTAACAATTTTGAGATACTTAAAAAATGTGGCTTTTATTTGCCTAGCTCTAAGCCAAGACCTGGAGAAATAATGAGACCTACAATCTTGCATATAATTTGGCCTCCTGCTCTTGGGCTCTGATCCACAGCTACAGGATATGATTTTGTGCACTGAGCTACCATATCAATGCTTTATATCTCTAGGTCAGATTAATTTAGTGTTGCACTCTAGCCAAAGGAAAGGGTCTCCAGAAATATATGTTACAACTGGAGTACAGGTAAATTTTTTTTCAGTGGTTCTTGTCCATGGTTGTGCTGTGGAGTCTTTCTGGCCGGACCCAAAAGCTTATGCTTTTCACTACACAAGAAGTCTGGATGCACAAAGACCCAGTTCAGGTCTGCCAGTGCCCTGGTAGGCTCCTGCCAGAGCTATGCTTACTCGAGAAAAATATTCACAGACAACAGCACAGTGACCAAACTAAAGTGCCTGGCTAAAGCCAAGTGACTTGGATTGTCTGTGCATCCCTGTTGAGCACATAATGGTTACTGGGGTGTTGCCCTTCCTGTCCTTTCATTTTTATATCACTCTGACTCCTATCTCATTTACAATAAAAGGTTTGGTCCGCTCACCCATGATAGAGCTGGTATAAATGCTGGCAGTCAATTATGATAATCAAAACTTGGAATTCAGCTGTTTCTTACTTGAAAAGTGTAAAATTAAGTAAAGACAAATGTGTGAAGATAGGAGATAACTTGCCACTTATGTTTTATGTAGGATCTTCTGAAGCCCATTTCCACCTCCAGAACAAGTTTTCTGGAGTAGAATTGTGGAGGAAGGGGCACTAATTAATCTTTACTGGAACATTTATATGACAATTTTAAGAGAAAAGAGTGAAGGTTCATTACATCATATGTGTACAATGGTGGTCAAATCAGGCCTCACTTAAATAATCACTGGTATACCAAGATTACCATGATTAAAGTGAAAAACATTTGGATTATATTGATACAAAAATTAAAAATATATTATATAAATAGGAAAAATATTCTATATAAAACAGTGTTAAAGAAAATAAATAGCAGAAAGGATTACACTTTCAATAATTTATACCTGCAAAACAGAAAATCTTTTTTTTTTGTCAAATAGAAGAATTTTTATAATTTCATTGATTATACAAAAAAAATTAATAAAAGCAAACAAAGATACCAATCTACTTAGAGAAAACATTTACTTCAGGACTAAATTTCCTTAGACCAAAGAAATAATAGAGACTGGAAGGACTTTAGAGTTCACCTGGTAAAATTTTAAGAAGAGACTCCATTTTCACAAGGCTTTAGATCCCAGACATACCTGATAATGAATGGCAGACACTCAGAATTGTTCAGCATCCAGTGGCATTAATCTCCAGATTTTCAACAACTCACTAGCTAATGCAGAGAGCTCTCTGAGAATTTAAGCACTTATCTGTCACCAAAATGGGAATAAAACATGTTAAAAAATCTGGCCTTTGCTGAGTGCATTGAATGCTTCTGCAGTCTTGTCATTAGTGCTTTTATTAGGATCAGGGCTTTGAACTCTGCTTTGAAGTGAGTGCAAAGCCAACACAGCCTCAAAGTAAAAGTTCACATCAGTCTTTGTTGCTAATGAGGTGTGTTTTGTATGTTAAAACAGATTGAGATTTTCTTGTAGTTATTGCCTCCAAACATGGGTAGATTAAATTAAAGTGGAGGCTGAAAATGACAGACGAAAACCAACAACAACAAAGCCCCCAGTTAAACTACTAAAAGACTCAAAACAAAACAAACAAAAACCCCAAACAAAACAAATAAAAAACCCCAAACAAACAAAAAATCTAACCAACCAAAAAAAACCTTCAATGATTAAAACCAAGAAGGAGAATGATAGTCACACTTGCTGAAAATAGCTGTCTCCAATGCAGTGTTAATACTGGGCAATTGTTCTCACAGAGCAGAATTTCGTACATTGACTCAAAAAATCAGTTATTTTGGAAAATTTTGTAGAAACAGGTTTTTTTATACCTAGAAAAAGACTCCTCTAAATCATACTCCTTCTCTCTTACACTAGGGAGGGAGATACATGAAACAATTTTACCTCTTAAAGTGGTCTATACCCAGTAGAGGGAGGAAATATTCTATTTTGTTCTGAACTGAAACTGTCCCTGTAGTACCCTAGACTGCAAGCAGTAGTCATATATAAATTGTTATCTTGAAAAACAAACTTGCTTTAAGCTTTTTAATGTGGCTAAGTGTAGGAAAACATTTGGAAAAGGAAAACACTGTTTTTCCAACTATTGACAACACCTGTTATTGAACAAAACTATTATTAAAATAGACCAAACAAAATGTTTGAATATTTTATGTAAGAGCTGCAGTAGACAAAGCATAATTTCTGAAAGATAAAGAGTAAATTTATCATCCTGACACAAACAATCCTGAGTTTAATTGCCACCATTGACAAATGTTTTGTCATCTCTAAGAAAATGTAGAGGTATTTCTGATATCAACAAACCAGAAATCCAGCAGGGAGAAAATTGACAAAGTACTTCACATTTTTGAGTACCAAGTAGCTTATTTTTCCAGAAGAAGATGTGCAAAATATAAGGAATTATTAGTTTTTTATTACAAGATGATAATAATTAAAATTGTTTTAGTTTATATAGGATCTTACTGATCATTTTTCTTCCATTTGCAAATTTTACTTTTGGCAATACTGTTGAGCCCTAAGCAATTAAGCATAGAATTGTATACTATTTTAGAGGTCCAGAAGGTTTTTTCATATAAATTATGTAAAGAATAATTTATACTTCATGATATTCCATCCTGGTTGAAAAGTGGAAAAACAATACAACTCTGTTTTTTTCCAAGTTACATGAGCAAAGAAATTTTCATTCTGAAATTTCAGCAATGACCCAAATAAAGCATTATTAATACAGAGAACAAAAAACACATGGAGAACACAAGAAGAGGAAGAACACAATGAAGAAGGTCTGAGTATGGGCTCTGTAATTATCATATCAAACCATTATCATCATGTTTACATAACCTGTCACGTTTTCTATGTATATGTATAACTGCATACCAATGCAGGTAATATGCAAATAAATTCTATTTTTCGAATAATGTTCAGTCAATGATAATCAATGACTAAACAAAACAGTTTTTGGACTGAAATAAAAGTAGTTTTAAGGTTAATATGTTGAGTTGACACGACTTACCTGTTTAAAGTGTGACAATAATCCCCACTGTGGTGTAGCAATTCTCATAGAATCATAAAGGAGTAGAGGGAAAAAAATTAATTAATCCAAGTCTCTACCAAAGCCCTGTTTCTTCAAACTCTAAATTTTCTCTGTTAGATTGTCTGTACTTGTTGCTTGAAAAATTCAGAGGTGGAATTTCTTTCCTTAGTCTACACAGAAAAATATGAGCATCCTCTTCTGTCAGTTTAAAGCTTTTCCGTAACGTACAAATTGAATCATTCTTTCTGCAGTTAAAGTTTACTATACATTATTCTAAGAACTGTAGTCATGGATAATTAACTATTTTCTCCATTTATGAAGTTCTGTTTTACATGTTTGAAGACATATTATATGTCTTCCCACATTTCTTTTCTAAAGGGTAAACAAAACCTCTTCACTTGGTATTTTTTTTTAATTCAATTCCATTGGACCATTCTCAATCTAGTTTATATGGCACCCAAACCAAGTATCTCCAATCTACTGAAGGAGAGGGCCAATCTTTGTTCTGAGGGTACAAACATCCCTGGGCAGAACTCATCAAGTTAATTATGTGTAAAGGCCTGTAAAGTAGCAGTAATAGAATCCCTCCCACAGCTGATTTCCAGACACTTAAAGGACTAGTCTGACCTCAGCAACCTGGTCACAACCATGTCAATGGAACTATTTCCAGTAGGAAATGGCAAATGTATTTACTATAAGATAATGTTTAATGTGTTATGTAATAAAATTCTTTTAGAGAAAACAGAAAATTAAGTTCATTGAGGAAAAAAAACCCCTCAAAACAGTGTTGGATTTATACTTCAAAGTCAAGCACATTAAGAAATGCAGATAACACCTTTCATTACTATGAGCTGCTAATGCTATAACAAGATATAGTTCTGAAACTGGAAACATTTACTTCATAGACTATCCAGAATATCAGCTCTAGAGTGGGTCTATTCCTGAGGCTGGTGCTTGATAGTGATATTTGCCATTTATTGGAAAATCAGTGGGGTTTAGGATATATTATGAGAATATAAACCCATCAGAACAAATATCTTGCATCAGTAAATATTGTGTACAACAGATAAAAGAGACAGTATTGCTCAGTACCAGGAAATGAATCCTTGAAATTGAGTTTGGTACTTAAATGAGAAAAGTTAATTTAAATGTACTGCCATTAAATTAAACTTCCATTTCACAAGAAACTACTGTTTCTTTCCTCTAATATCTTAGGTTAAATTGATGTCACAGCTGAATTCTAGCTCATGGTTAGGAATCATTGAGTAAAACATTACTACCCTAAGGTTGATCTATTAGCTTTTGTGTCTGGCCTTTATCTCCAGTTAGAAGAGATATCTCTATTTATTGTTCTGCTGTGGAGGGTATAAAGCAGTGCAGAAATTATGTGTTATAAAGCACTTAAATCCATATTGAGCAAAGGAACCATTGCTTCTAAATGCGCTGGGACAAGGCACATTTCTCTTATACGCATGTGTTCACACACAGTCATCTGAACTGGAAGGCTTTCTGAGTCCAGTAGGGATATAATACCATTCCCAGGGCATTCATTCAAAGGAGATCCTAAAAAAACAAATGTAGGTTCAACAGAAACTGCACTGAGACAGGCTGCTGTAAAAGGATAGCTCACTTAAGCAAGGCAATTCAACATAACTGCCCTCAGCCTCGACTCAGATCTTAGGAAGTTCATCCTTGCAAAAACACTTGTTACAGTACCTGTAATAGAATTAACTGCCTCACTATGCCAATATAACCATTTGGGAAGTTATGCTAAACTAAACTGACTTTGGGTTAAAATTGTCTACAAATGGTTTCTCAATGACCAAGAATAATCCAGCATTTCCTATTTGATAAGAAGATTCTTGATATAAAGATTCTTTAAACCACTTTTTTTTTCTTTTAGAAATTCACTAAATAGGCTCTCTCAGTGTTCTGATATATATGGTATGATATTTGACCTAAGTTTTTGAAGTGTCTGGATGAAGAAAAATTCTGCATCTATATGAAATAATAAATTATCTAATATTATTGACTTCATATTCTAATGAGATAAATGAGGAAGTCTTTGTGGTATCTTAGAGTTTCCTATTAAAATCTGTTTTGATGATATGTAAAACTAAATTGCTCCCTTTCAATGTTTGACCCCAGCTCTATACATCCATGGAAGACCCACTAAAGGATGATTCAATTAATTATACATTTGGTTGATTTACTTATTTTTTGTATATCTCAGAGGGCAAAATTCTATTCCAAAATTGTCTGGGTCTAAAGTTGCTTGTCTTGGTTGTGGGACTTCTGTCATTGCAGAGTTTTGTCAGGTTACAGCTTGCCACATTCTTCAATCTCGTCAAAGTCCTTTGAATAGCAAGCCCTGGCTTCAAGTGTATTGACTGCATCCTCCTCGTGTGGCTTCACCTGCATTTTGACAGTATGCTTTCATTCTCCTTGCCCAGGATGATTAATTAGGCTACACAGAGAATAAGGAACTGATTTCTCTCAAGAGATTCTGACTTTTTCTTCTTCCACCTCTGGTAATTCCTCACTTTCTTGAACCCTGACTCTGGGCATAAAAGGATAAAAACCCTGGCTGGTGAAGAGTCAGGTTAAAGAACATTTGCTATTTCAACCACTATTGTGATTTTGTCTAATACACCTCATCCAATAGTACCCGTCAATTCCCTTATGCTCTTTTTGATAATATTGTGCCCCGTGATTTCCTCTGCTAGTTTTATCTCCAGCTGGTGTTTGATTTTCCAGAATTTTTCCTATATGACAATGTTTCTTTATTCTTCATTCATAGCCCATTCTCACTTGCATCTCATATATGTATATATATTTGCACATATATTCATACATATAGATATATATACACACACACACACACACACAAACATATAGATATATATATATATACATATATACATGTATAATATATATAACCTTTCTGAATGGAATCTCCCTTGAGGCTTGCCTGCTTAGGTAAGTTTTTTCCTTACATCATCATGTTTTCCTTTGTACAGGATAGACCTATTGAATTGCGGAAAAAGAAAATAACACAACTTTTGTAAAAGTTGTAAAGCCAGTATGTTTATTACAGTGCTGGACTCATGTCGGGATCATTCCCCTTAAAATGACATGAGTACCTCTGGGAACTCCAGATCCTTTTTCATCTCCCTTACTAAAACATATGCATACTAATCCATATGGAATTTCACAGTAGGTCCATACATATTCATTTTACTGATTTCACGTTACACTTGCAGCTAGGTTTTTGGGTTTTTTTTTATCAGAAAGTACAAAAAGAACTCCTGGATCACCCTGCCCTGTCTCCCACAGTCTATCCATCTGTTTCAAAGGGACCTCCCTTGTGGTGTTACATTTTAGGTATCTCTGTCCTTCGGCTGAAGCAGTTTCTTAGAGCACAGGGTTTTTTGAGAGAACAGGAAGTCAGACCAAACACCTATGTTTGCCAGCTACAGATTAATTCAAAGATGTGCATTTCACCTAAATCAAAATGGATTTCTACTCTGGAAAATTTCCACTCTCTCTCACTATACTCATTGTGCTTAAAGGAAGTTGTCCATAAAAGACCTGAGACCTGAGATTTTTTTCCCTTCAGAACTACCTCCCCACAATACCTAACCTAATTCTCTTAATAAGCCAAAATCTGTTTTCAAGAAGTCCTAAGTACATACTCAGCTAATTTATTTTCTGATTAACAGGACCTTGAAATCCCCAATTTTTAGTTGCAGAGTGAATGCCACAGAAGAAAATATACTTCATAGAAGTACTTACTAAGGAAAATGGACATTAGTTGTGTAAAAAAAATGTAGGGAAATGTCTTCTGTTGAAAAGTGTCACATCAGTGCACTTTCCCATTGCATATGTCAATAGACCTTCTATTCTCTCTTCTCAGAAAAAAAATAAACAAAAACCCCCAAACCAAACAAAAAAACCACCACCCCTCCCAAAACCCCACAAATATAGCCCACTCCAAGCAAGTTAGTGAGATGCCTTTGTTAATTCTAGATCAAATTACTTCAGTTATCGACACGAAGGAATGAGAACCAATGCAACAAAAAGACATCTGCATTCAAGGCAATCAAGAGAAAAGGGAGCAAGTAACACTTGTGTTTCACTTCCTGCTACACAGAGAATCACACATAACTACTGAGGCTGGTAGGGATTTCTGGTGGTTGTCTAGTCCACCTCGTGCTGCTCAAAGCAGGGACAGCTATATCAGATAACACAGAGCTATATCCAATCAAGTTTGGAAAGCCTCCAAAGACGGGACTCTACAAAATCTCTTGGCAAAGGCTCAGGTGTTTGGCCATCCTCATTTACTTAAATTTAAATGTCATTTCCTGGTTTCAGTTTATGCTCGTTGCCACTTGTCCTTTACCTGGATACTACTGAGAGACATATGACTCCAATCTTTACTTGCACTTGTACAAGTACCTCATGTGACTTCCTTACATGAGGTACGTGTACAAATTGATAAAATCCCTGCCTGAGCCTTCTCCAGAGCGGATGCAGCTGGGATCCAGAGAGATCTCAGGTCTCTCACCCTCTTTTCACGGAAAAGATGTTTCAGTCAATTAATCATATTTGTGCCCTACACTGGACTTGCGCCATAAGTCCATGGTGTTCTTGCAGTGGGTAGCCCAGAACGGGACACAGTGCTTCACATAGGATCTCCCCAGTGCTGAGGAGAGATGAGATATCACCTCCAATGACCTGCTGCTCTTCCTAACACGGCCCAGGATATTGTTGGACTTTTTTATCTCAAGGGCATCCTCCTGGTTCATATTTAACTTCTTGTCACTCATATTCCCTGGTCCTATTCTGCAAAGTTGCTTTGCAGCCATTTGGCTCCAGCCTGTAATGTTGCATGGGGTTATTTCTTTACACTTCCTATATTAAACCTCATGCAGTTCCCATTTCTCCAGTCTGTCAAAATCCCTCCAAATGGCAATGCAGCCATTTGGTAAATCAGTCACTTCTCCAGGTTTTGTATCGTCTGCAAATTTGCTGAGGACGCACTCCGCCCGACCATCCAGGTCATTAATGAAGATGTTAAAAAGTGTTGATACAGTATTGATCCTTGAGGTACACCATTAGCAATTGGCCTCCATCTGGATTTCACTCTGCTGATCACAGCAGTTCAGTCAGTTTGCATTCCACATCACTGTTGATTTGTTTAGCCCATACTTCACCAGATTGCCAAGGAGGATGTTACAGGAGACAGGATCAAAAGCCTTACTCATTTTGAATTACTGTTTGAAAAATCTATTTAAATAGAAAAAAAAATCATGCAGTCAAAAATTCAAGAAGTATGAGGATTTTTTTAGCTTCACTTGCTCATCAGGGTGTACTCTCTAAATACTGAAGGAAAATATCTGAGAGTAACTTGCACATTACAGTGCACATGTACACAATATTTTTGTTTTCTGTCCTCACATAGTGCAAAAAAATTCCTGAATTATTAAAGATCAATTTCATTAATGGGCAATAAAAAGAAAGAAATTCAACAATGCCCATAGATTTGTCTTGGAAAAAAGCCTACGGTAAAATGTGTATATTTCTGTTACCCTGGGAATAGCTAATTTTTTTTAACAAGTAAGAAAAATTATGCATATAAAGAGAAATGACATTTGTAACAGTATAAAAAATTCAACATGAAATATCAATATGAAGAAACTATCTCATCTAGGACTTCTTTTCAGATTGACACACAAGAATGCAATATCTCATTTCTATTGAAGGAAGACATGCAGTAAAAAGAGAAATTCTCAAACAGAAAAGAGAAATGAAATTATAATATTGAAAAAATCTGAATACTACAATTTTAAGTAATATTTTCAAACAATTGCTCAAGGAAACCATCCTAAAAGACCCAAAAGTAAATTTTCACCCAGAGAAAAGTAGTTAATGCAGCATCAACAGAGTAACTATAGTCAGCATATAAGACTCAAGGGTTTTTGTCTAAGACATCCCAATATCTAAGATTTCCTAATACCCTATCTGTCCATTACTAGTGCAAAGAAGAGCTTTTTGTATGTATCCAGAAGAAAATACATTAGGGTTGGGATCAATAACCCTAAACAACAAAGAATCAGATTATAAAACCTGACTATATGCAGATAAATGAGGAAAACTGCTATTAAACATTATTCAAGTACATTCATTCATATCAAGGAAGGTAACACCCTTTTCCAAGCTTATGTCCTTTCCAGTTGTGGGTGGTAAGATGTCTTATGATCACAGTAACTTATTATGACAGGCATACGATGTTGATAATTAATATGCAAAATCCCATTCAAAAATCACTGCATTTATGGGTCATCTTAATCACAGAATCACAGAACATGTTGAGTTGGATGGGATCCACAAGGATCACCATGTCCAGCTCCTGTTCTGCGCAGGAAGACCCCCAAGAGTTGCACCATGTGCTCAAGAGTATTGTCCAAATATTTGAACGTCCTTAAGGCTTGGAGATGTGACCACCTCCTTTGTGTCTGACCTGTGAGACAGTTTCTCATCCATCACAGGATGTGTTTATCCAGCTGTGTGCTGGATATTTTGTCCAGAAGGATTCTATGAGACACAGTATTGAAAGCTTTGCTGAAATCCAAAAACATCCCATCAACAGGCTTCCCTTGATAACTGGGTGGGACACCTTGACACAAAAGGAAATGAGGTGTGACAAGCAGGATGTTTTCTCTTATGAAGCCATGCTGGCTGTGACCAGTGACTGCATTGTCCTTCAGGTGTTTTTCAATACTTCACAGAATAATCTTCAACATAACTTTGCCAAGCTCAGAAGTGAAACTCACAGGCCCTGTAGTTTCCAGGTTCCTCCTTCTTGTTCTTTTTGAAAACTAGGACATTAGCTAGTTTCCAGTCAGCTGGGACCTTTCTGGATTCCCAACACCACTCAAAAACCGAGAGATATTTTTTGATGACATTAGATATGTCCTTGAGGATTCTTGGATGAATCCCATGAACTCCCATATATTTGTAAACGTACAGCTGAAGCAGATCCTTCACAATTTCGGTGTCAGCTGGGAGCCTTGTACATATCTATTCTGTCTTACATACTGTTGACTTTATCCAGAATTAATATATTGATCATTTGGTATTCGCCTCCCTCTCATGCATCTGTAGCAACACTGGCCCACAATTTGGAACTGATTATTATACATACTATTCTGTACAAATCCAGCTTGGGCAAATCAAACAATGGCCCCTAGTTTTGTTGCCTCCATCTGCATCAGTTTCACCAGCGTTATACAGTGTTACCAAGCATTGCTCAGCACAGGAGTAGCTCTCCAGCAGAGGGGCACTTACCTGATAGTTACCTTGATTTTAAGAGTGGTCTGTCATAGGCCTAGAAAAGGATCTCAGACAAGGCCAAAAACAAGTTTGATTTTCTTATATTTGCAGAAGTAGCTGTAGAAAAATTAACCGCATCTTTAAAACATGACCAATTAGATTACAGTAAAATTACCTCTAATTAACTCTCTTGGAATGTGTGAGTTATTTACCTGGCATTCAAAATTAATCCCTTTCTGCTTTCAAAAAAATGAAACAAGCATCTTTTCTTTTAGATAAAGAAAAGTGTCCCTAAAAGTCAGTTGAGATCTCAAGTCCTGACCAAAGCTACCAAGTACTTAACACATCTTATATAAATATATACATAAAGTGAATTTCACCCATGCACTATACACGTGGTTTTAAACATTCATTAGCCCTTTTTTTTTTTTTTCCCTCATGACCTACTCAATTTTCTAAGTTGCAAATCAGCCAACATTCCAATTCAAAATTCCTCCAAGCTGGGTCCCATGTGTGACTGAGGATACCAACAAGGCAAGACCAGCAGTTGCTGTATTTTTCACAGCAATTGAAGCAACCCAGAAGCTCCTGTAGGTCAATCAAGCACATCAAATTGATCATCTCCCTGGCATATTCCACTGCAAGTTGAGGTCTTTTCAAGTGTAATGGAAAACAAAAAACCTGTTCTTCCCAATAATTGAGAAAGCATATTTAATTAACTAAACTTTTATTAAATGCCATTTCCTGAAGAAAAGTTAATTGTATTGGTTAGCAGCCTGTTGCAGCAACATGGAACTACAAAAAATAATTACACAAGCACTAATAGAAGCTTTGACAGTACCTAGGGTTTATTACATTGCCTATCCCTACCCTCTTTCACTTAAGCAAGCCATCCTTTCAGTTTTTCTTGCTTAAAATTTTTGTTGTTTAAAATTTTAAAATCTTTGCACAATTTTTCCTTTTATGTTTATTTTAAAATTTTTGTTTTTAAAATTTTCCTTGTTTAAAATTTTAAAATCTTTGCACAATTTTTCCTTTCTTTAGTGGTCCAGTACCAAACAACAGAGAAAATGGAGAAACGTTTCCCCTTAGCATTTCTCCCAAGCTGGTGGTTTCTGATTGTGCTGGGAATCTGGAAACTGTGATCCAGACTTCCTCAGCCTAAATGTAATAAATGTGTGTTTCTCGTTTCCTCAATTGAGTGTTAAAGTCACAAGGCAACCCCTAATCACAGCTCTGTCTCTTCTCACATTCCAAATGAGGAGTAGACAGAATCCATACACTAGAGAGACAGCTTGGGCACTCAAATATAGGACTGGCATTTCAGTCAAGAATCCAGAATAAAGACTTTTATTGCCAAATGTAGGTCAGAGCTTACTTTAGCAAAGATGCTTTTGTGTTACTTGTTGGCTGATGTGAGCAACCCAACTTCATGTGCTCATAGTCATACATCTGATTTGAAAAGTTAAAGTAACAATTGCTATTATTCTAAATTGATTTTTTTCATATTTCACGCATTCCAATGTTGATATATTTTACAAAATGGAAAAACAAAGGGTGTGAATAAGTCTATAGTTCATCTTTATAACAGTGTGGCTGATTATATAAAGCACAAAAAAATCTTAGTCCCAAACCAGCTTTTTTCACTAAGTTGCATCATGATCCTGTGCATATCACTTAGCACCTGAGACTGAATCTTTTTACTGATGAAGTGGAAATTGCTATATTTGCATGCTAAACCACAAGCACTGTGAGTAATGTTGGTTGGAACACCCTTGTACAGTATAGCATTTCAAAAAATGAACCTTTTTTCAAGAGAAAATTATTTGCCAAAAAAAAAAATAGCAAGTTTGATGAAAGAGAAGGGAAGAACAGACTGATTATTAAAGGAACTAGAGGTAAAATCCTTAGCCTGCCTGATTCAACATGCTCTAGCAGGAGAAAATCTGTTTTGGTTCACATAGAACAATGTAATTAAAGCTGGATTTCCCCTGTGCCAGGCCGGTTCCCTAATCACATCCACATGTTTTGATACATAAACATTTATTTTGATAATTCCATTTTGGCTGAAGTGTTCCAAAAGGTTTTGGTCTTGTTCCAAGGGGGAATGAAAACAAATGTTATAGTTTCTGTGGAATGGAATTGCTCTAACTGTGAGACACAGCATAATACATGTTAACCAAGTACATTATATATAAACATTAGTTAAGAGTGCTTGTGTACTACAGAGTTTGGGTGCTCTACACAGCTGTAAAAGACAATTTAGACCAAAATATAAGTTGTAGATACTAGCTTGATGTGATGTCTGTGACAAAAAACTAAAAACAAACAAATAATCAAACAAACAAACAAAAAGACTGCTTTGATACTTCTGCAATTTTGTTAAAATCTACTTTGCATTCTACTTAGCAGACATACCAGTTGTCACTCCTGTTCTCTGGTAAATATAATGACAACCAGGATTCAAAGAATCTCGTTCACTAATTAGATCATTAGTGTACTAAACAAACATCAGCTAGGTACATCTGTACCTGGATATACCTGAATAGGAAATTTTTCCAGAATATTAAAATATTGTTATGGTTAAGTCTGGTAATGGATGATGGCATTGGAAAAGGGCAAAACAGGAGGAAGTAGGAAGACGTGGTTGTTGTCCCATCGTTGTCACAACATAAGCCTCCACCTAAAAGAGCAGAACAGGAAAAGTGGGAAAATGTCCTAACATTTTGGAGGAATAGTTAAGATGTTCACACAGTTAAACAGAAATACATGGCAGTGTGTCCTGGTTTTAGGTCCCAGTGATGTTTGTTTCTAGTGCCTGCTGCCTCAAATTATGCTGTTCTGTTCAATGCCATTTTTCCCCATCTAGCAGTTTTTTCAAACTGGATGCATTCTCTCTCAGGTTTTCTGCAGAAAATCTTGGTCTCAACTCATACCCATACAGGGTTGTATGTAATCTCAGTACAAAGAGTGCATTGAGAACTGGAACTTAGCAAGGGCAGATAGAGCATTTCTGGATGTCTCTGTGATGAACTGTAATATTTTGGTATAATGAGAGTTCTTGTCAAAGCTTGCAGTAAAGCAGGTCTCATTCAACTATCTCCATGAGGCCCTATGAGGTCTGGTGCAAAAAAAGAAGCCTTTTAAGGAAATTAAATGAGTTGTAACATTTGTCCATATGAAATATCTAATGACAGAGTAAGAAAAATTACGACATATATACAAGATTCATTACTATTTAAAGAATAAGAGAACTACCTAGCCATTTATAAGTACAGGTGTGGGCATAGGAACTTGCTTTCTCTTGTAGAGATATAGCTAAAATAAGAAAGTATTTTCTTTCACTTTTAGGGCTTTGTGTAAAACCATAGTTTAAACAGTCTTTAAATTTCTCTTTGAGTGAATAAAATCTTTTCTTTTGTGTCACATCTGTTTTTGTTGTTCTTAAAGTTGCTTTCTTCTAGAGGAAAACCATAATTATTGAGAAGCAATGTTCTTGTACATTAAACTATATATCACACACTCAACAGCTCAGTGCATAAAATCTTAATCTTGGGAAAGACAGTTAAACAAATATCTATTTTGCCTATTTATGCCGTAATTTTTACTGTAGTCTAACACAGAAACCGGACCTTCTTGAGAGCAGAGGGGAGAGAATGGAAAGTGGAAAATGAGAAATGGTAAAGAGAGGAAGTTTTGTATTTTTGTAATAAGTACCCTGCATTAGTTTTGAATTTGAAAAAAAAATTATAAAAATCCAGTTTATAAGGACATATTTGATTTTAGCAGAACAATTTTTATAAGTTTCTACATTCTTCCTGAAATAAAAAAGATGCATGATGTTATGAATATAACAAATTATTGTCCAGGAAATGATCTGGGTTTTTCTGTAGACTCTTCAGTTCTTAGTAAGCCACCACCCTAAATTTCTAAATGTGCATGAGAAACAGATCAGAATCACTGAAAATTGGACTGAAATACATTCGTATCTATTTTTTCCACTGACCTAAGCATGATTATGACACAAGCTTCTACATTTATTTTCCCTTCCCATCAGTAACCATTAACATCCTATAGGTTCTGAACAGATAATCAGTAACTGAAGTGGAACATCTACATGTCTGAAAGTTATCACCTGTAATTACAGAAAAAACTCCAAAATGTTTTTCATATTTTAACTAAAAACTTAGCAGCCAGGAAAGGGTTCACTTTGGAAGGATGCAGCATTACTTCCTTTTTACAGGTGGGAATGATAGAAGTCTCAGATCTTCATAGAGTCACCAAGTAGAACAGAATTAGAGCTGGTGACAGAAAGGGATTCTCCTCAACGTGAATGGTCAAGTGCTGTACCCATAAAGTCACACTGAATTTGAACAAGAAGAGAAGAGTGTGTTGTTTGTAAACTGTGACTATCAGACCAAGTTTGGAGGGTTTGTGTTTGTCACCCCTGAAAGAAGAAAGTTCAGAGGCAACCTAGAAGATGTGGGAGGACTTGTCTTTTTTGAATTGGCACATTTATTTAAATTCAAATGAATCTCAGATTAACTTTTTACTATAGTAGGTAGGAAATTTGACTTCTACAGGAATCTCATGAGAATGAGCATTTCTGCTATCCTGGTTTCCATTATGTCTTGATCAGGAAATACTTTATCATTGCTGGAGTAACTGCACTGAAGGCAATACACCCTTCGAGAACTAGAAAGGAAGTGGTTGAAGGTTCAGATATTGCCTTAATTTTGGAAAAAATTCTTAAATAATACCATCAGGTCTTCTATGCAAAAATATTTTGGAAAGTGATAGTAAACATTATTGCTGTATATTGAGATTGGTAAAAATTCCTTCAGCTAAACATTTATATCAAAGTCAGTCTCAAGCCATAAGAAAACTTTCATTGACCACAGTAGGCTTTCAATCAAATCTGTACTCTGTGTTTCAGTATCCAAAATAGACTGATCATTTTAGTCAAATATCTAGCCACAAAAGGCATACACTCCAGCATTTATCAAGCTGATCTGGACTTTTACTTCTAGCATCAGAATGTCATGTTAGGACCACAACTTCATATTTATGAAAAGTAACGTAACCCTAATAATGTTTATGTTAGTGGAAGACAGTTAATTTTCTGTTTAGCTTTCTATATAGGTGTGTTTGTTTGTATCTATACATAGCTATGGGCACCTATACCTGTAAAATACAGGGGCCAATGCAATATAATACTGTAGCACTTGCCAGAACATCAAACATGCATAGTGACATTTTTTTCTGAAGCAAGCTGCAAATAATTTAACTAAGTTTTGTACTAGGAATAGCATATTTGTATAAGTAGGCTCCTAAATTTCAAATTTGGTCCACTTTGTATATTCATAAAAAATATTACAATACATAATATTACTCAGATTTAAAATTCAAAATGCTATTAACTCTTTTTTGTTAACAGTCTAACCCTATTTGCCATAAATAAATAGAAGCTCAGTTCTCAGAAAACAAGGTGAATGAGTATTTTCTTTCTGTCCTAGGATGGACACTCAAAAACCCCTAGTTCACCAGTTTTGGCAAAACGTTTAAAAATGCAACATAAATTACAAAATGTGTTGTGATAGGAGAAAAATAAAAATGTGCAAATAGAGAAGTCAAAATTATATTTTAGATTTATTAGTGTCACCAATAAGAGTTTTAAAAATCTGGGACTGACAAATCAGAGCATTCCAAAATGCCTGGTGGTTTTATTTTTACAGCTTCATTGGAAATCTATGTTAGAATTGACCATAATTACATTATTATGAGTATGGTTTATATCTATACTTGAAGCAGTAATTCCACTTTTAGAGCTGAGAGAGAAAGAATTTCTCTTATCTGAATAATCAGATTTTATAAGTTTTATCTTTTCCATATGCTCATGGACAGGAAAAACATGAAGTCATTTGTGAAAAGATTATTTAATCCTTTGCCTTTCTGCATTTATTTTAAATTAAATTTTGATCTTTTAATACTCTTGAGCTTATAATCTAATTTAATATTCTAATTGCATCTTTAAGTTTCTTATAGTGTAATGTATTCCCATAAAGATTTAGGGCTAATATATAGTACACAGAAGTTGTTGATCACCCTTTGTCAACACCCAGAGAATTCTCATAGGAAGGTTCATAGATGCAGACTTCGGCCATAGAGCTAAGTGTTTTTTTCAAACTGAATTTTTATCCAGAGGCATCTTTGTTGCCAAATATTTGGCAAGTGAAAATCAAACAAAAACAAGACTGTTTTTGCCACAAAATGAGTAGTTGGTGACATAAAAGTTACTCATCTTTTTGAATTCACAATATAGTAGTACATAGTTTTTTTAAAATGTACTTGTTAGAAAACATTTTCAAAATTTATCATTGAAAAAATATCCAATTTTAAATGTAAAATCTTTAAGTGCATTCTACTCACATAAACTAATTTCTATCTAAAAGCAAAGAGTGAAGAGAATATGTAATAACTTCCTGGCTACCTGAATTTGGCTTTAGATTTTAAAAGTGAAAAAAAATTAACCTGTCAAACCAGAAGAAAATTAACAAAATCAACAAAAAAGCATCCATTTGTGTATACAAATCAAGTCAGGTTCATGTATCCCTGTCAATCTCCCCTGACAGCATCCAAATGCAAACCTACTCTTCTAGGTAAAAGATCAGAGAGTAAGATCAGACACTGAGGCCCACTCATGTGGCCAGGAAATTAACCCACCCTTGACCCTGATCTAGACTACTGCAGGCAACAATTTCCAATAAAATTTTTCTACAGCTACCAGTTATCAGGCTAAGAGTTAATCAGTGCAGATATTAGCTCATGGTCCTCATTTTCTGTTCAGTAATATGGACGTAGGCAGGGTCTTCTCCTGCAGGCCACTTACAGTTCTTAGCAGGAACATATACTCTGTGTGTATACTGGCTGAAGAACCATTTTTCTGGTCATAAAATATTTGAGTACTACAATAATAAGCACTAGAAGACACAAAGAGGCAATAAAATCAAAACAATTACTCAAAAAGTCTGGGCCATACACTCCACTCTAGAATTCACATTTGTGAAATACAGTCCTTGAAATCAGCATTTGAAGAGTGTCTCAGTCATTGAGATATAATGAGTTTTTTATCCATTATAAATTACCAGAAAAGGGGAAATATTTTGTTATTTGATGTGTGTACAGAATGAAAAGCAGTTATGAGCAGTGATGAATGAGATGAAGTTCCTCAACCACTGGAGATGGCAGTTCTTTGTACTACCATGCCATTCGGAGCTCCACTTACACCGATTAACCTACACTACATCCATTATCACAGCTATAGCTACTGCTCACTCCCAATTTTGTGTCAGACCATAATCCTACAAGTGCAAAAAAAGTTATAGGATACCCAAGCCATATTTGCAAGTGCACTTTTAAGCACAGTGCCTGGGCTCCAGATGAAACTGAAAACTCTGGTACAGTTTAATATATGGTATCCTGCTGCTCAATTTGTAATGCTTCTAACTAGTCACATCAGCAAGTCCTTGTATATTAAAAACTGCAGAGCATCTATACCCTCCGGCATTCATCTGCTTGTAACTTTGGGTGACAGAATATTTGTATCTAGAGACCTGTCAGATGAAAAGCATCCTCTCATCTGACTGGCTTTCTACCTGGAAAATGTAAAGTCTTTTTACTCTTCTCTTTTAAACAGAAAGTATTGTCAAGTATTTTCATTTTCATTAATACATGCATACCAGTCAAATATCTTAGTAAGATGTAAGATCCTCCTTTCATGCATTAAAATATTCTTCCCCATCAGTGAAATTCAATTGTGTCAAAACTTGGTGGCATGCTAAAGACTAGAACAATAGATATTTCTTTTTGTAAATCAAGTACAATATGAAACCAAAAATTGCATAAGTTACTGTGTCGATTTTATTGCTTATTCTCTATGCATTAAGTATAAAAGGAACAGTCTAAATACAATCTAGACCACATTCATGTTTCTATTCATAGTTTGATAAATGGTTTATGTAGCACAAGTCACCAAGACATCCACCTCTCTTTCTGAAACTGTTTTTGTTTGTAAAGCTTTTTTTTTTTACTGTTGTCATTTTTTTTAAAAAATGTCCTGATATCATCAAATTCCCCCTCTTTCCTTAGAAGCACTGATAGTAATGAGGATCTTATGCAGAGTAATTTCCAGAATCCAGTAAAATGCACAGTATATGAATAGGAATGATTTCATATCTTTATACATAAATTAACAAAATTTCTGGCAATGAATGCAGAACTGGAAGAATATTATAAAGAGACATGGGTTTTATCTGAAGCTGTGTGTTGCCAGTCTCTACATGCAGAGTAATGGGGACAATAAATCTTCCTGCTCTGTAAGGCACTCACAGCCCTTTCCCAAGGAGAGTCCCAAGTTCTCTTCTCTATAAAATAATAGGCCTATTCTGTATATATTTATAGTGGACCACTTTTATGGTTTTTTCCATTGAATTTTTTTAGATGCATTCTGCCAAATAGTCACATACAGAGTATTTGTAAAGTGAGGAAAGAGGGAGAAGGGAGAGTGGAAAAGGGAAAGGGAGACCTCAGGGCTTCTTTCCATAACAGAAAAAAAGGTGTCATGTGCACATGGGAACAACAGATGTAGAAATATTTAATATTCCAGCACTAAGCAAATGAGTTAATCTAATAGCCTTATTATAGGAACCTATGAAGCTGTGAAAGTGCTTTATCTGCAAGCACACACAATACTAAACAATATAAGATTCTGGCTGTGCCAAAACCTACTGTGATAAAATAGAAGAGATGTTAAATCTCTTGAGAGGAGATATGCTGAAGAGATTTTTAGGCCTTCTGTGGCTAATGATTAAAACACCCATGATATTTCATAATGAAGCTGAACTGTCAAAATCTTCAGAATAAATTTAAAAACTAGAAATATTTACAGTTTACTGCAAGTCTGCCTGTACACAAAGGGATTACAAGCCTTATGTCTTCTGTAGCCTCAAATAGGCAATAAGATTTTCTCCAGTGAAGCTTTAAAACCCAACAGAGTTAGCAATTTTTTCAAGGGTCCATGCTCGTGAATCCAATTGTAGTGTCAGGAGTTATTCTTGCTCTCACGTTACCCACCCCAACAAATTGTGCTGCTAAGCAAGAGGTTAATCACAGCTTTTTATCAAAGATAGACCTGAGTTGCATCAGACAATATTATAGTGATTGTAGTATGTCTGACTAATTTTTATATGCTGGCAAGGGTCAGTATTATATTATGTATAATCAAGATACTTCATAAAAAAATGTTTACAAGAGGTAATTGCTAAAATTTGAGAAAATGCTCAGTTCTCAGTCCAATGAATTTTGATTTTACAATGTAGTATTGATTCTGCAGTAATTTAAGTCCCTTGTCCCACTTGCTGCTATAATCTCTTTATCTCTCTCCAGTGAACAATTCACAACTTTAAGAGAATCTTCAGTCAAAAAAAAAAAGAAAATAGAAAAAAAAGAAGCACCAAGTATGTCTTCTGCTGTAAACCAATTCAACAGGAGACCATAACTACAGATCAAAGTGACAACCAATTTTAGGTGCTTTTCTTCTGTTCCTTTTCCTTTTCATACATAAGCAGAAAATATTCTAGCAATTATTAGAAGTAATGGCTTACTGGTTTCATATAAACTTAAACCCCAAAGCATTATTTAATTAATATGCAATCAGAAAACTTAGATGGGCAGTTGCATATTTGTTACAGCCATTCCTACACAGGAGCACTGAGTTAAGAATAATTTGGAAAATACTTTTGTTTATATACATTTTTCACTGAAGAACCCCTTTATAAGAGACGTAGCATTTTCCAATGTTGGCAGCTTTAACTCTGGTTTTACCATAGATACAGATTAAACTTTCAAGTGTAATAAAGCATCTTCATGTCCTGCAACATAAGGCAATTCAAGCATCAAGACATTAGAAAACAAAAAAATTAGGTGGCCTTGATTCAAGGAATTTTATGCAAAATCTAGTTTAAGGGTAACTAATGTCATGAAGATTTTCAATTTTAATATAACATTATTTTCACAGAACCTGTTGTTTCATTCAGTATTTAGTAGGCAGGCTGCTTAAATTACCTTGTTTTATGACCACTCGGTGATTGCCCACCCATGTGTTGTTTGCAACACGTGCGCATTCTGCAATGGCATACAGGATTACAATTTCTTTATAAGAATTGCCATAATACATTTATTATGTATTTATTTCACAAATATTAAATATCTTCTGAAACCTGGTCTTACAAATTTCTGTCTCTGTGGCTGTTTAGGGTATTCTCTGTTTAGCTATTTAGCTGAAACTTTTGGTATGGTATAGTCTTCATTAGTCCCCAGTAGTTCTTCACTCTGCCTCATCACTCACTATTTCATATTCTACAGTCATGAATTTGACTCTTTTAAGAGGCAGACACCAGAACAATACATTGAATTTATTAATTTGTTATTAATTATTTTCACTTTCACAGCTGCGGTTCATTATAAAATACCATTGCCTATTAATCAGTGTCCATGGGTAGGTATATAAATTAATCAAGGAACATATTTTCTTACTTGAGCTTATACAGTCAAACATCTGTCTTGTGTTTATGGGTGACACAGGTCAAAGATGGAAAATTAAAATGTGTACACACATGCTGAAGTTCAACACCAGCTTCAAAACAAATACACCCATAACTTATATTCCTCCTCCTTATTCCTTGCTCTTTTTCCTTTTCTAATGAAGATTTTTTTTTTTCCTGCTTCTCCCCTTCCATGTCCAGGAATCATAATTGAAAGTGGGGGACCAGGAGGGAGTGAGGCTTTCAGGGAGATAACGAAGAAGGGAAAAAACAACTCCCTCTTCTCTGGCTGCTCTCCCAAACGAGATGGTGACATGCACTGTTTCGTTTGGAAAGAAAATTGAGGATTTTACTTAATGAACATCAGAATTTTTATTCAGTCACACCTTCTTTAGTTATAATTGGATATTACCCTTTCTAAACTATCTTCCACCTGGAAAGAAAATCATGTTACATGCATTTGTAAGGAATCCAGTAGTCATAATTTCCTTCCCTGTTTGAACGAGCAGAAAGCCATTTCTGAATTCCCAAACAGCCTATCGCCATGAAAACTGCATGACTTTCAAAAAATAAAAATTAAAAAATAAAATTAAATTAAATACAATTCGATTTAATTAAATTAATTTTTTTAAAACTGAAGTTGATCTAGACTAGCTATTAGGAAGAAATTCTTTACTGTGAGGGTGATGAGACACTGGCACATTGATGCCTAGAGAAGTCGTGGGTGCCAAACCCCGAAAGGGTTCAAGGTAAGGTTGGATGGGCTTAGAGAAGCCTTGTCTAGTGAAAGATGGTCCTGCCCAGAGCAGGAGGCTAGACTAGGTGATCTTTAAGGTTCCTTCCAACACAAACCGTTCTTTGATTTTATTTCTGTATTGATACCTTAAATTCAGTAAAAAAAAGCAGAGAAAATCGAATGACTGACCACTGGATACAACCAACCAATAAAAAAGAAGACAGGTTTCCATGAAATGGCAGAATTATTTAAATAATGAACTAAGAGTAACAAATTTTTCAAATAAAAGAGAAAGGAAGACTTACTTTTTTTTGAAGCCTTTCATTAATTCATAAGCTCATAAAGGCCTACTTTTATTAGAGTGGAAGAGCATGTATATATATACATATACATATATATAGATGGATAGATAGATATAAATATATATATGTAAATACATATATATATATAAATCCTTTCCCATTTTCTTTTCCTTAAGATACCAATAAAAAGCCATGCATAGTATAGCAAAAATACATGATTTCTGGATGTTGGCCTATGTCTTCTACATCTGAAATCACTTAAATATATTATTTTCTGCCTCTTAGAACACCAACAGCTTTCACTCTGAATGAAGAGATGTGTCAGTGGCCATGAGAAAAAGAAGCTTCATAAACAAAGAAGCAAAAATTAAAAAAGTCTAGAAAAACATCATATGGCATTGAAAAAAGGAGAGGAAAAATCTGTATCTAATATTTGCTTGCTTTCCTCCTTGATACATTACCATGCTGCTGGAGAAGAGATGAAATACAGTAAAGCTGATTGACTCAGACAGGCTAACAGTGAGTCTACTACTCACTTTTGAGAGACTTATGGAAAAAAAGGTGCATGTCAGGTCAATCTGTGCTGACTGCTAGCAAGGGTAATGACACCTGAATATTCTTTTATTTACCACCTCTGAAATTCTGGTTCTGAATGTGATGTTTTGATGTTCCCTGCTGAACTGTTTGATCTGATATGAGGCAGAGCATTGTGATTGTTTCCTCACTTAGGAAGAGAGATGCTCACCAAGGAGCAGAACAATCACAGCAAACAAACCTAATTTCCTTCTATATAGGAATGGAACAGTTATCACATATCTTGCCTTTAAAAAACATTTTCCTTGGGTTGAATACAAGCTGGGAAAAATTGTGTCTATGATATGTGTATACAACATTTCTTGAATAACATACACAGAAACTATCATCAGCATTAGTCAGCACTCCTTTAAAGCACTACAGATAATTTAGGGTTAAACAGGGATATACAAGGAGAATTTTGATTAATCAGTACAAGTCCAAATTTGGATATTTTGCTTTACTGAAGAAGACAGCATCAAAATGAAAAGCATGTAAAGGAGAGTTCCTTCTCTTTGACAGGCATAGTGAGAATCCTTGTCTGAGCTAGCTTTTAGGATATGGCTTGCTCTTTCTTCCCTTATAATGATAAATCGTACATACAATGTGCAAGAGTTAAGTTACTAGGTGAAATGATGTGACTTCCACCAGTTTCAATTTAATAAAGTTAATAGAACTGTGACACACTCCCATTTCTTCTTTCACTAATATACATAGGCTGGTGGAAATGATGTCTAAAAATTATGAGTCACTCAGTTACAATTCCAGTTTCACTAAAGTCAAGAAAATACTAAACAAAAATAAATAGAACACTGTGAAAAACAAATTTAGATTCTGAAAGGATGCTGATTGAATGCTGCTGATATTTTAGAATATTAAATTCACAATTTTGAATTAAATAATTCCATTTATTCAAGACTGAAGAAGAAATAAAAAGGACAAAATTAAAACTAAACAAAATTAAGAAAACTGGTAGTAAATTAATAAGGCCATACTTTTTAATAGATGGGGTTTTTAATCCAGCTTTAAGACTTTAAAACTGAAAAGAAGCAAAGATTCCATGATAGAGGTTACAAGAATAAGTAGGAGTTTAGAAGAATAACCTTTTAAGGAAGTTGAAGGACTTTGTTTAGTCTAGAAAAGAGAAGACTAAGGAAGGAAGGACATTGATAACAATCTTCTAATAACTAAGCTGTCATTAAGAGAGCGACAATCAATTGTTTTCCAGGTGTCTGGAAGCAGAATGTGAAAGAATCAGCATAATTTGTAATAAAAATTATTATGTTAGATAACTTGGACATTTTTTCCTTCCCTGAAACATACCAATAGGTATTCTAGAGACACTGTGACATCTCACTTTTGAGGTTTTAGGAGAAGGCTACCACCTACTCTAAGTATATTTAATCTTGCAATTTGCAATAAACTGCACCATCTCTTGAGGTTTTTCCCTGGCTTTTCATATTTTTTCATCATTCTTCAAAAAGCTAGCACAGAAAATAAACAGAAACTACATACTTACCCCCACCTTTCAAGTGCTTAGGGACAAGACTAGGTAATTGTCACAACATACAATCATTGATTTAGCTTACAAGTAACAACACGGAATCTCCTGCTAGTGGTGAATACACTGTCAATTGGAAATAGAAACAGAAACCTACCTCCTTCTGTCTCAGAAAACACTCAGAGGAAAACAAAAGTGGGATTTATATATGTAAGTAGGCCTTCTAGCTCTTCTACACTAAAATAAATTTCCTTCAGTCCATAAAATCATAGCATTCTTTCTTAATTAGAAAACATATTGAAAACAATCAAATAAATAAACAAAACCTACCCCCCAAAAAAAAGAGAAAGATGATAACTAGAAATTTGTCACTTTCCTTAACTTTAAATAAATAAATGCTTGCTGGAAGCAATCTTTATGCTTAGACCTTCCCAGAAGCTTTTACTGGGAAGTCATTAGTACACAGTTGCCTTCAACTTCATTATGACTTTGCTTTTGCAAGAAATTATTTTGAGAGTGACCACAAATATGCAACAAAGCATATTGACTCCTTATGTTTTAAATCTTTTATGTAGTAATTACTTTGACTAATTTTAAGAATAGAGCCAACAAACTAAGAGCAGAAGCAAAACAACTAAAAAATAATAAAATCAAACAGATTTGCTTTCATGTGTTTTGAGGAGTATCAGACATCAAGTAAATCTAACAAAGCATCTTCAGTAATTAAGGCAGTAGATAAGTATTCCAAATTAGTGTGTTACTAAAACTACTTGCCATTCATGACTGTAACAAATAATGGTTAAAATGTTAATGTGATTCTTGAACTAATATTTGAATAAGAAAATTTAGGTTTTGACTAAGATATTTGCATAAATACATACAAGAGCTTTTAAGGACAGAGTTCATTAATTCATCTAAGTGAAATACAGTATTTTGATGTATGAAGGTCAACTAAAAATTTAAACTAAATTAACATAAAAATAGTCAGCTGACATTAGTCACAAAATTATCATCAGCTTATTTGAAAATGCATGTTTATCTACTCATCCAAACCAAAAAAACTAAGCAAGAATGTTCTTCCCAGCGCATAACCCTGTGAGTTGGTCAGTGTTGTATGGGGACCCAACAAGTACTTGTATTTTTGCTTCTCACTAAACCCCTGAATTCAGACTACACGGTATTCCCTTTAATTGTCTTTAACAGATTAGAAAAATCTCTAGAGTAGAGCAAGACCCCAGTTAGCCCCTAGTCTAGGTAGGTGCATAACAAAATATAGAACATGAGGACATGTGAAATATCATCACTCATAGAAGGAGAAAGGCACATGAGAATTCTGCTGAACCAGGGACCCTGGCACAGGGAGATTGTGCTGGAAGATGTCTGTTAGTTTTTCTTACTAGGAAAAGACTAAGGTGTAAGGACTAAAATGTGTTTGAATATGTTTTCAATAGTTTACACTAAGCAATGTATCAGCATGATTTATTTAGAAAAATAAATCAAAGGATTAGATTATGGTTTTGATTTTTTGTTGGGCTTTTTTTTTACAAAACACATTCTTCTGTGCTATTTTAGTAGAGTATTTGAAAATATGAGTCAAACAAGCATTATTCAACACTGAAGTTGATTATAAAAATTGTTGAAGAGGCATTTGGATTTGGCACTTGCAGATATGATTTAAGAGTGATAATTGTGGTGCTGGGTTGATTATCGAACTAGATGATTGTTAAAAACTTCCAGTTTTGATGATTCTATAGTTTTGTGAAGTGCAAAAACTTCATGCATTGAGAAATAAGTGAATAGCAGAACATGGACACCAAGAAAAAAAGCATCCAGTCCTGAGTTTGCAGTGACAATAAAGATATTCCCCAAGCCATGAAGAAGTACAGAGCTGGGGAACATGACTAGGAAAGAACACAAAAAATGCTCATGCTTGGACAAAACAACCTTCAAACTACAGACTTGGATATGCCTTCCAAAGAGAGCAAGTGCTGTGGATCAAAGCATCAAACCCCTGGACTGTGTTGTTAGCATAAAAAATCCAAATTTCTAGATAGGAAGGAGAAGTTTTATTGCTATAAGTAAATTTTAAGCATATACATATATATATCAAATGGCAAAATCCAGCCTTCTTTAGCTCCCAAAATGAAACACTTATACTTAGATAGCTGTGAGATTTATCAGACTGCATCTCTAAGAGACCACTTTTTCTTTCTCCGTGTTTCATTGCTGTTTTCATATTCTCTTGTTTTGTGTCCCTTAAAGACTAAATCCCCAAACCACCATGAACTTGTGAGATCATAAACTTAGATCTGTTCTGCCTTTTATGAATTTCATTTATCGAAGTGACTTTATTCAGTTTCCAAGGTCATTTTGTGAGAACATCAGATAAATTATTAAGATGTTAGCTAGGTGCCCTCTGCTAGCCTTCATTCTTATTACGAACCAACTACTCCGTCAAATAATATTAATTCTGTTCACTGCCTAAGCCATTCCTCTAATATAACTTATATATAGCTTATAATAAACTTATAATATAGCTTATTAGTGTTAATTGGAGAATAAATAGCATATTTATTCTTTTACTGGACCAGACAAGACTACTACTGAGCAGTACACTATATATGGGTTATTTTCCTTCTTTTATCTTTTTGATTACAAAACTTGTTCAAAGACACTTTTGAAATTGAAAACTTCAATATGAATGAGATTTTGATTAATTTCTTTAGATGGCACAAATCTAGAAAATAGCATCTGGGAAAAGCTTGTAAATGCAACAGGTATAAAAAAAATTCAAAAAACTTTAATAAGGAAGGTATTTTCAAGGCTCTAAAAAATACCTACAATAAGAAGAGTAGTTGCATTAAAAAGACATGGCTTAGAACTAATTTCACAAATACAGAGTAAAATTATGGGTACTGATCAGATATAAAAAAACCCAACAAATTTATTCAGGAGACTATAATAGAGGGTATTAAGGACTATAATAGAGTGTATTAAGGGTGGTATCATTGCTGTGAATAATTCCCCAGAATTTCCTATCACTAAGTAGTAAGAACCAAGTATATGTAGAATCCCATTGCTTTTATTTGCATTTCCTAAACTATTCATGAAATACAGTAATGACAAAATAGACCCATAAACATAAAAATCTAACCTACCTGGGACTTTTGCAAGCATTCATATCTCATGGGATCAGGAATTTAACAGTGCAAACAGGAAAGGAAAAACAAGAGACTGAGAGAACTCATGCCCGGTAACAGCTCCAACAGCAGAAAAATTGAAGACTTGCCTCACAGAAAGGTTTTATAAAATTTTACAAGGATCAATTCTATACATTTCTATAGAAACATACTTTTACAAATGCTGACTGAGAAGTTTTGATTGTTTCTGGTCATTCCAAATGTTGCATTTATTGAAGACTGTCTTCCAGAAGATTGATACTCCAGTCTTTCTGAACATCATCATTTTCAAAATTGTATTTCAGTTCATATACCCCAAAATAACCAGCTATTTGCTGCAAATCTCAGCTTGGGTAGGCTATGGTCATTATAGAATATTGTCGTCATTATTTCTCTGTCCACCAAGCTAATGATCAGATAAAATATCACGTTAATTTTTATTTTTTTTTTAGAAAGGTCACATTTTTCTGACTTGGGTATGACAGCCAAAGGGAATACAAGACAAGAGAAAGAGCAGTGCAGTCATGTCTGTCAGTCATGTCTGACTACCTGTGTAATATATTAAACTAAGATTGGCCAACAGATTTAAAACTTATCAGGAGAAACCAAAGGCACAGAATTCATTGCCGCATGCACTGCTTTTTTCTTGAGAATTCAGCTGAAAATAAAATCATACATTTCAGTTACAGTACAGTGTGATGGTTCCAAAAGGAAAAATAATATTTAGTCAGGAGATGTAATAATTTGATGCTTACTGGTATATTTTTCTTCTGATTTTAATAAACTGAGTGGTTCCATACTGGTATGGCAACCCATCCTATTTAGAAATAAATTAAAAAGGCCATTTGTTCCAATTGTCTTGCCAAAGCATCATGATTTTCACTGCAGTACATTTTTTTAAAACGCAGCCTTGTTGAGAAAAACAGATGCAGATACTTTGTCAAAATTATTTCAGCTTTTTGTATCCAGTGATAGGTTTTGTGACACTAACTAATCTATAAAAGCTAATCTCCAGGAAACTCATTAGCATTCTTATTTCACCATGTAGAACAGAAAAAAACATAATGGAGAGAAAAAGTTTCCCTTCCAGACATTTAAGAAAGATTATCAAAGAGCATAATCTGAATGGAAAGAAATATTGCAAACAACCCTTTGAGGCCTTGCTCAGAGACCAGACACAATACCAGGAAACAAATGTAAGTACCACATATTCTACACTGGATATCTCAACATGACATGGCTGGGAAGCCTTGGAAAAGAAGTTCACTTGTTGAGTGTTAACTCTTCACACAGGAATAAGAGATAAGTCTCATAATGAAGAGGTAACTAATAAAGTGTTCACTCTCAATAAGAGTTAACTCTCCAATTTCTGAACCACTGAATTGTTTTTTAATCAAACCAGAACCAGAAAAATTAGGAAAGCGACTCTTACAACTTAGATGGCTGTGTTGTTAAAGAGCAAGGGTTAACTACACCATTTGAGCAATAAGAATATACTCCAAAGAGGACTAAAATAGTGTCTTTGCACATAGGGAATTTTCAAAGCTGGAAGTATATTGAAAAATAACATACCCTGTATGATAAAAACATAAAGACAGCCAAAATCTTCTTCCAACTTCACAGGAGCTGCAGGAGATTAAATACCAAATGAAATGCATTAGGAATTTTGCCAGAACATATCTGAGAAACAAATCCAGTTCACCCTGCTTAGATATGGTCTTGAAATAAAGGCCCCTTGTCCACAATATACATACACAAATCTAACAACATACTGAAACATGGGGGAAAACACTACAACACAGATGAAAAAGTAAAATTCTCAAGCATAGAAGCAGTGTAATTTAATGACAGAGGTTTTGTTGGGGGTTTTTTGGGGGAGTTGTTTTTTCTGTAGAGTGGTAATTTCTTATCCAAACTAGAAGTCATTGTTATAATAAAAATATTTGAGGGACTACAGATTAAAGCAAATCTCTGCTATATAGAAGCCATATTATTCCTTTAATAAAGGTCATGATGGCCTAAAATGCTGTATTGTATTAGATGAAAAGAAAAAGTGGAAGAAATTGAAAATATATTCATACACAGAATAAATTGCTATCTTTGATGGAGCTGAACTTGAGGTGTGTTGTATTTGCTTTCTTCCACTCAGATGCAGGATAAAAATGACCACCACAAGCACCTCCTTCAATGCACTGTGCATTGAAGACTGTTTTTCTCCCACCAAAATATTTCCTTTAAATCATCAGTACTTGTTCTTCATTGAGAATTTTTGATACAGTTTTTTAAATTATATTAAGAAATTTCCCCTCCATTTCATATCATTTTCTCAGAGAATCACACACCTACAGCTATTTCTGTCACTTCTGGTTGCCACCAGAAATTGAGTGTCAAACAGGTGCTGCTGGCATAATCAAATGTATAGACATATACAAAAAATGCAAGCGAGAATAGGGCTGTGTCTGCCAAACTTCCAATTGGCTTATCATCCAACAGAGAAACAGAAACTAAAACATGCAGAGCTTTTCCTTTTTTCATCATCCATTTATTTCTATTTTTCTGTATGTCTTCATCAAACAACTGCAAAATGTTTGTTTAATACCCAAAAGCCAAGTTTTGTATGGCTATGACAGTTTTTGTGGCTTCTGCTGGATTCCCTGCAGCCAGTCTCCCTTTCTTCAATAGCAGCACTCAAAAAAGAGCACAATATCTCAGCTTAGAAGGGTGGGAAAATCACTCATAAGTAATTTTTCTACTTAGGCTTTCTGTTCTCTAGCATCTTTGAAAATCACAATTTGCTGACTCCAGCTTACTCTATAGTTCTCTGTATCTTTAACCACTTTCAGAAAAGCTGTTATTCATACCTGTCTCATTCTGTAATTCCATAATAGTTTGTGAGAGCAATTCTTTCTGTCATCTTCCAGACAAGCAATTAAACACTGAATAAAACACCTATTAGCCAGAAAATTGTGCTCTAGTGGTTACAGGTAGAAGCATTAGGGTAAGCTGCTAGAGGGTGACAGGTATTCCATGGGTAAAAACATAATATTAACAAAACAAAGGTTTGCATGCTATTAATGAGTCAAATAAAGGGAAAAGGAGCACTATTTATATTTGCCTCTTGTTTCCCTGGAGGAAAGCAAACACAAAGTGCTGCAAACTGAGTCATCTGTGTTTGCTACTGCTGTTGACAGTACAAGCCTGAAGACATGTGAACTGACCCAAAGAACAGAGAAAAAGTTTCTGAGAACTATGACTCCCATAATTTTTTCTTTTAAGCTGGATTTTTTTTCTAACGAGAATTCTGAAGCAAAACCAACCCACTCAGACTTTACTGGCTTCAGCTAGCTTGAAAATGAAAGGACACAGCTTCCTTTTTCTTGACCTTCCCAGATCCCCTGAACTTTGGTGTTCCATTTATTGCTCCTGTATAGGAGACAGGAAGCCCTCTATCTGGCTTCCTGCAGGGTATACCTCTATTATCATTCCTGAGCAAATAGACTGAAAGTTGTTTTGATGGGGCCCCAGGGACAACAAAATCTCACTGGATTGGTGCACACCCAGGCAGGACAGAGCTCTGCTGGGAAAGTCATTTAGAAATATTGGCATTGGAATCAACCTCCATGAGTTGCCAGAAGCATGCTGATAGTAAAAAAATCAAAACAAGAAAAAAAAAATCAAATATTTCATCCTATGCTTTTGAAAACACAAAGAAGAAAAATGCCTGAAATTGCTGACAAGATGAATAAATTAAAAGAGATCAAGATATTGGTGGATAAATGGAAGTCAGGGATAGAGTGAAAATAGATGACCTCTTGAGAAAAGTTTTTTACAAAACCATAAAGATTACTTTCTGGAGCCTTGTTAGGGTTTTTGTGTTGGCCTTTTTTCTGAAAAACAAAACCACACATGGCAAGGGGCAAGTAGTCACTAAAAAGAGTTTAGTGATTACACAACAGTGCCATCATGTGTTCAAAGTTCATGAATTTCAAATGACATTTGAGAATCAAAGACAAACTAACATCAAATCAAATCAAATCAATTAAAAACAATACCATGTTTTAAGTACATGGATGGTGTAATACGAAGCAATTTTGTGCAATCAAAAGTTATACATTTGATGATGGAAACAGTTCTGCTGGGTCAGTAATAAAACCCAATTTCTATTTAGCTCAAAAAGCTCATAGGAGACTGAGAATTGAAGATCTCTGTGCACAAAAACCTGACGTGCACAGCCTCTGGAGAGAAATCCCCTATGCATGCAACCTAGAAATAACAGAAACCAACCAGCCAAGGAACAAACAATCCCTCCACACATAGCTGGTATTCTTCTCTTTGTAATTGTTCTCTATGTTATTACTAGAGCTGAGAAATTTGGTAGGTGTTCTGATTCCAAGAATTCCTGAAGCCTGGAAAAAACCCCACATTGGGCTCTATTGCTACTTTCCTTAAAGAGAATAATTTACAGCCAGACCTGTGGCCACAAAGAAAAGCACCCCCAATGCAACTGAGACTTCTCAATCCTACCAACTCTGGAAAAACTTTGCAGCAGTCTAAGATCTGTTAAGGAAAAGAGGATTCTCTTTAAATGAGTTTGAACATGAATAATAAAGCTAGCAGATAAACCTTAAGCTTTTATTTGGTTGGTTTTAGACTCTTCCAGGCATATTCAACCTTAGATCTTCCATAAGGTTTTTATAATTGATAAAGTTTGCTGTTTCACAAAAGCTGCCAGGGGAAATTGAAGATTTTCTCAGTAGGATATTGGGCAGCTGGACTTTTTGGCACCTGAAAAAGCAAGAAAAGCAGCTTGCAATTGAGAGATAAGCATGCTAGTTGGAGTCTTCTGCTTAAACATTTGGATTAGAAATTGTAAGAAAGAGTGACATTTCTCTTGTCATTATGAAGTTCCAGAACAGCTACACAATACAGCAAATAACACCACTCACAGGTTTAATGTTTCAGAGTTGAGGTGGGTTTGGGTTTTTTCCAAATTCAATAAGTCATTACTGGTCCAGTAATGGTGGTTCAGATTTTGTTTTCACTTCTTGATATTTTCAAAATTATAATTCTTGATAAGTTGTTCTGGAACAGCAGCATTTAAAACTAAGGGAGTCCACTGCATGTACTAGGGAATACTTAAATCTTTGGGTTTCATTCAAACCTAACATATCCAACCCAAAGTCTGCTGAATTCTCAGTTCCCTATATTTAGTGATACTCAAATGTAAAACTAGCAACTGTAAAAAAAAATTTGACATAAGGCATGGCAAGTAACAAATTGACAAAATTTTCCCCACAACTTGTGATAAAAGACTGGAAACTTATTTACAAAGAAAGACACATACATGTTTTGTTCTGGAGTATATATAGTCTAGAAGTGTATATAAGTTTTATTTAATAGTTGCATTATTATTATTATTATTATTATTATTATTATTATTATTATTATTATTATTATTATTATTAATCTGAGCACACAGTGCCAATATATATTTTCTACAGGACTACAAAGATAAATTAATGAGCCTTCAGCATGATAGAAGTTTCATATTTTGTGGTGGATTTACTATGACTTATATTAGATAAAAAAAGTAACAAGCAGAATAACTCAACTGGGTATAAGTTCTGATAAATTAATAAATTTAAACACTACTTCATGCAATTTGCTCAGTTAAAGATAAACTATGTCAGAAAGTTTATCCATCAACAGATTTGACACATGCTTTGCTATGATGATGTTAGAGAAACAATATTAATGACAACTTGTAACTAGTTCAGTAATGAAGGGATCAAAAATTTCAAACACTAATCTTAATCTTCAAAAGAAAGTGAAATAAAACATAGGTCGATGTAAATTTTCTAAATTGTAAAGATTATTCAAAATTACTGCTCTGCCCACAGCTTCATGAGGTAAGGTGTCTTGTCCACCAGTATCTAACTTGCTAAAGTCAGAATCCTGACTAACAGTTCAAACATGGTGTCAGAGAAACAAAAAGGAAATAAATAAGCATTTGTACAAGTCTCTCAGCAGAATTTCATGTTGTCTGTTGAGTTAAAAAAAAAAGAAGTGGTGATGGTGAGGAAATAATAATTCTAGTTCTACTAAAAGCTGTCTGTTTTCCAATGATTTCCATCAAAATATTTCTGCTTCCCAGTGCAAAGAAGACAGGACTTTTATATGTGGTATTGCACACATAGTTGCTTTGTGATGTGTTTGCTAGACAGATTAGGTGTTTCCAGAAGAGTAAGAGATCCACAGTATTTCAGAGAGCAAGAAACACTGCTTTGATAGTGCTAATCACCAGCAGCTGGATTTGGCTAGTCAAGTCAGTTGTCACTCCTATTTGTCCCACTACCCAAAGAGGAATAGTTATTATCATGGAATAAGGGAATGCAAAATCTTAATATTCGGGAGAAGAATGCTTTAAATTGGTGAACTTCATAAACTTTATAAACATTTTTCTTACTCTCTACCATATACTGAACCAACCAAATTGCACAAGGTTATTTTAATAAGAAACCTGATTTATATTACAAGGCCAGATATATATGTCAATATACTGCTATGATATTTTGATTTTCATTTTCTGTTTAAACTGTGTTTTAGGATCAATCTATATGGCAACAATTTAATAGGCAAGGTTATCCATCATCTCAAACCACAGCTCCAGTACAATACTGTAATAGTATCAAGCCTGTATTATAATTTCACACAGTATGAATCATCTAGATTTGTATGATCCATGGTATCAATAATTATTACTTGCAAGAATGCAAAATGTAAGCTTTTACTTCAACAAATAAGAAAGAATTTTTAAGGGTAAAAGATCATGGCAAACCAAACTTGTGTTGTGGGAAAAACCTTTGAGTGAAACACATCCAATTAGTAGTGACAAGAAACAGACTTTGAACAAAAGATATCTAAGCAATCAAAGTAGATTACAAAATTAGCAAAGGACCACCTTTCATCTCATTTCAGAAATTAGCATGTAATTGTCTATTTCCAGAACTTTTTTTCTCAGATAACACAAATGCCTTCATCCTATCCCTGCTCATGTTAGGCAGCATATGCTCATCTCATGAGAATTGTACCTACCAAAGGCCTGGATTCTCACCTAAACTACAAAACTTAGTATGAGCAGCTAAGAATTAGTCTGCCTTTGACAGAGGAAAACCACAGAAAGATGTTTTCCTTCCAAATACTTATTTTTGTTCATCAGGCTTTTGGTTTTGTGCATTGAGGGTTTACGTACTTTCATTTCAAGGACTCGAATTACAGCGCTGTAAGTGTGAATTCACTCTGTTATGTAAGATTTTTTCAGCAAAGCTGTTAGATAACTTTTGAAGAAGTGAAATTTGATCTAAAGGCTTTGCTGATGTGGAAAGGTTTTGCTAATACACCCTGTGGGAACAGCTGACTACTGCCTGGGCTGTGCAATGACTGTGATTTTTGGATGGCACTCTTCAGAATTACTCCATCCTGAACATTCTGGTGTCTCAAGCTATTAAACTGATCCAGAAAAACAGTTCAGAAATGTTTAAGATGTTTTTTACCTCTTCTCATATAGCAGATGACCTATGTCCCCCAGGTTTTCCACAAGTTATGATGTGATTGTTTGCTGGCTTATTTTGGGGTTTTTTTTCCAGGGGGTAAGGGCTAGAGGTTAATATCGTTTGGGACCTTTTTTTTTTTTTTTTTTGGAGAAGAAGCTAAGTTTTTTAACATTTGGAAAACTAGATATTAATAGCTAAGGGACTATACACACAGATTCACGCATGTAAATTCTTAGGTATATAATCGTGCTGGCAGAAAGTTTTAGTCAAAAATAAAAATCCTCTAGAAAATCACATCCATTTCAAAAAAAAAAAAAAGGATAAAAATATCAGTGTTGATGTATTGAAGAGCCGTTCTGAACATTGGAGTGCGTAAGACAGGATTTTTACAGGAAATTGAGCACCTGACAGTGACTGGAAAAAGGTTCATAGGAGAAACAAACACAGATTAACTCTAAAGAAGACAGAAGAATGAAGAAGTTATTAACCACTGAAAAGACTTTCATTACTTCTTTTTCCTTAGATTACTTAGAAACTTACTGAATTTATTGGGCCACTGGCAAGGTTAAAGACTATACTTTTTTTTTCCTAGACATGTTAATGATTCCACTGTTAAAACATTTTCGCTTCAGTATCACCAACTGTGGCAACCACAATAAATTCCTAATAACGATCTTTATGTTTAACCATAATCAGATATTTAATATATTTTACAAGTAAAGGTCAAAGAGCCCACTTGGTACTTTTTTATCATGATTTGAAAGGTGATAAGACATCACTTCAGAAAAAAAATATTGAAAAAACATTTTCAAACACAGTTCTATAAAAGGTTTTGAAATAGACAATTTTTATAAGGCCTTCAGAAAAATTAATTCCCATATTAGTTCTGGAAATGTCTGCACTATTCCCAAAACGATTGTTACTAAAATAGGATGCTAAGGAAAGTAATGTAATTTAATAGAGCCATGGAAATAAAAGACATGAATTTCAATAATTATCACATAACACCAATAAACTCAACCCATCTTTAAACACAATAGGGTCCAAGAGAAACAAAAAATAATCTTATAATTTATACTGCTCTAGGTGAGGAAATACCTTTTCACAAGAACACCAAAATTATTATATAGGCCATGCAAAGGAGGTTGGCCTCAATATTTGGAGAAATGAGCTGACAAGAACATCATGAAGTTCAACGAAGTGCACAGTCCTGTTCCTGGGGAGGAACAGCTCCAAGCACCAACATGTGCTCAGGGCAATCCAGCTGGAAAGCAGCTTGGCAGAACAGGGCCTGGGGCCCTGGTGTGCACCAAGCTGAACATGAGCCAGCAACCTGCCCTTGCACCAGAGAAGGTGAGTGATGCCCAGAACTGCTTTAGACAAAGAAAATGGTCCTGCCTATAGAACGTGATCCTGCCCCTCTGCTCAGCACTGGTGAAGCCACACCTGGAGTACTGTGCTCACATCTGGGCTTTCCAATATGAGAGAGACATGGAGATAGATACAGGAGGGAGTATTACAAAGGGCAACAGAGGTGATTAATGATCTGGAACATCTGTCCTGTAAGAAAAGGCTGAGAGAACTGAGCCTCTTTAGCCTGGAGAGGAGAAGGGTCTCGTCAATGATTACAAATATTTAGGGGTGGACTACAGAGACAGGCTCTACTGAGTGCTACTTTCAGTGCTATTAATAATCAGTCAGTTTAGGAACGTTTAAATTCTGTTCTTACAGGTATAGAAGAAAAGAAAATGGGGGGGGTGAGGAGGGAAGGGAATTCTTTCTGTCACTATGGAACTCCCCCAAACACAATATCAACAATAGAACATATTTTTTCTTTTCATATAATAATGAGAAATATGCTTGAATATTCCATAATTTAATCCTTTACTCAGACTAGCCAATTTACAAAAAGATCTAGCCTCTGTTTTGAGGTGATTTCTTAGTCTGGGATGTTTTGTGGCTTTTATACAGACCTAATTTTCTGTTGTGTAACTAGTAGATTTGCAGCTGAGGAACTTGAAACTATAACAAGAAAGAGACTTTTCAGAGAGATCAAGAAGTCTTTTGACACTGCATTTCCACTAAAAGTTTTACTTGGGAGGTCAGAAACTGAGACAGTCTAGAACCGTGGGAGTTCAGAAAAGTCTTAGTGTTGGGATGCCCACAAACATGAAAATAATTAGCTGTTTCAAGGGGATTGTTTTGTGGAGAGAGAATGGGCTTGTGTAATCCCCTTTTTACTAGCTCCACTGAAGCAATTTTTAGAAGCTCCACATATATTCATTTACCAAAGGAAGCCAGAAGAAAAAAGGATAAATATCACCAGAAAGTAATTCTGTAAGATCAAAGAATAATATACACAGGGAGAAATCCTGAAGTTTTCATTCATCCTTCTGTTCAGAGAAGTCAAAAAACCACATGTTGAGCAGAATTTGCAGATGACAATTTTTTTTTTTTTAAATAATGAGTGCAATTTTATGAAAACATTACTGTCTTAAGCTATTCTTCTAATTCCTCTGAAAGGAAAGATTTCCAGAAGCACTTAACATAATTTCTCTTTGCTTCAGCTGAAATTAGTAAAAGAGAAGAGGCAGATCAAGAGTGAAGAACTCTGAAAATTTCCTTGCCATAACTTCAATGGATTCTATTTCACACTCTGTAGTCAGGAATACCAACCAAAGCTGGGTGAGAAAATGTCGGAAATCCTACAGTAAAATTAATATGCAATTCCTTTGTGTAACAAGAAGAGCACCAAAAAGGCACTGGAGAATTTTGATTCTTTGTTTGGTTTAGATTTTAACAGAAGAGAACAAAAGACTATAGCTATCAGTAAGATAATTTTATGAATTTACAAGATTAACCAAAGTAATTAATTTTAGTTGCACATTATACTGATTGTGACTCAATTGTGGAACTTTTTTTTTTGTTGTTTTGTTATTTTCAAAGTGCACACACAAAACCTGGTTTTACCACTCCATAAAAAAAGATCTGTGGTGAGATCACTATGGAAAGAAACTGGGGTAGAAATTACATTCCCACAAATGCTCACACAAATATTTCTGCTGGGAACAAGGATAAACAGGGTGGAGACCAGCATGCTTTTTTAGAGTTACATATCTGCACCCCATGAATTTTCTAAAGAGTACTGAAGAAAATAATGAATTTTCTGGGTAAAAAAGGGAGTTTCAGAGATCCCAAATTAATCATCAGTTTGGGTTTAATTTAGGTAATAATTTCAGTGGTTGAAAAAATTAAATGCACGTATAATGTTATTACCATCAGAGTTTTCTGAGCAAGAGAAAGTTTTAGTTGAAAATATTTTCTTGCATGTTTTGCACCAAAGCAGTATTTTTTATTTAAAATAGGAAACAAATTTAAAATAAATTTTTATCTAATAATCAAAAAATATATCCTTTTTGGTCAATGGAAGAATTTCACGTGGCCTTTCTTAAATAAAACCTTTTTTTTTTAATGTTTATCTCTGAAAAAATGTCCAAACTCCCTAGCACCAGATTTTAAAAAATTGCCCAGGTTTATTAGAGGGCAGCTGGACCAGCACAGTATATGTTCTGGAGAAACTGATCCATGCCAGGGTCCCCTAGGACCATTAAAATAACCTTGCAGTGCAGTTTCAGGGATAAATGGAATTTTCTTACATACTAAGTTCTTTCCTATCCTTGATTTGCATTTGAACCTGTGTCTGGTCTGCAACATTGGCTCAGGTTCAAATTGCACATGCATATGGTCCATCCTCACCAAACTAGGTTGTTTGTTTCTCCCTTCTGCACAAATAAGGCAAGAAAATCTCAGAAGAATCTTCAAAAGGGAGAAAGAAAGGCAATAAAATGCATCAGCTTACAGATACCAAAACAAGGATCTGCTGGCTAAAGGGAAGCCTCCCTCAGTCCCTGGGACTCTCAGCAACATCTACAGCCACAGGCACATACACCACCAAAGACATCTTGCCTTCTCCCAGCCACTAGGAATTTCTGAACCAGTGTCACCCATCCTTTCTGCATCCATCATGACCAGAGTCTGAACTCTCAACTCTTGATATTCCTGGCACTCATTCTTTGGAGGAGTTCCTTGAAAAAGACTTGTGTCATCATGCTACAGGAGGATAATGATCTTTGGATCTGTTATCCTTACACAGAAAGTCTTAAACTGGTAGGAGTAAAAGGGATTTTTTTTTCCTCTTTTCCCTCAAAGGGTCTTAAACTTCCTGACATATTGAAAAGGCAAGAGAATTTATAACCTCATGGTATGCAGAAAGTTCAAACTGAATATTTTCACAACCAATTTATGAATTCATATTCCCTCCAAAATGGTTTACAGAAATTTACCAGAAACAATTGAAACAATTAAGAAAAAAGTGCCTCTTTTTTGTAATAGAAAAATAGCTTTTCACAGCCACAAATGTTATAGAGCCATGCTTTTGATCATCTTCATTATCAGGAAACTCATATTTATACACTGTGGTTTTGGCTGCATAAAGAAATTATACCATGAAAATTATTTCTTCTGCTAATGTAGACTCTGATCACTGATTTCTTCCACTTTGTTAAGACTTAGAAATGGCATATTAATATTGTGCCAGTTTTATTATCACTTATTTGCAATACAGGGCTAGAATTCTAGGTGTCATAAAAGAGAGACACAAAACAGGAAAAAACCAGTCAAATAGTTTTTTCTCTCCAAAATAAAAATACTAAAATTATGTGGCTGTTTGCACTTGGGACACTAGAGAAGCTCCAGAGAAGTGTTTTTCTTACTTGCATCAACCCACGGTAGATACATTTAAGGATGAAATTCTCTGGCTGCCTGAATAGATTTAAAATCAGGACTACCACATTCAGAGCTCCTACTCTTTCCCTTGTTAGTCACCTGACAAAGCAATGGGGTAATTTGAGAAGTCTATGGTCAAAAAGACATTTTTAGAATAGATTTTTTTTAAACAAATTACTTCTCTGAACTTGGTTGCCATGATTATCCCACATGAATACTGACCCAGGTATAAGGGAAGATGGAGCATGAGTGCTGAAGTTGTGTTTTGGATTAGATTAAGGTGCTTTACAGTTATATCCTAAATCCAGAGCTATGCATGTACTTTAAACAAACAACCTTGTTGAGAAAAGCAGCCTCACTTTAATCCTGGCTGTTAAATCCTGCTTTGTACTATTCTTTCCCTTACAGCAAGGCATGAGTTTGCATCAGTTTGGTAAACTTGATCCAGACTAGAAATACCACAGGTCAGCTCTTTAGCTCCACATCATTGCCACACAGATGTTCATGCTGACAGGAAGGGAGGGAAGTGGGCTGAGGGTGAGATTGTGTCTTCCAGAACATGACAGCATGTTCGGAGAAACTGTGAGCTGTCACTGAGCAGGGTGGTCTCTTCCCCAGCCCCAGCTGCTGTTTCATTTCCGTGCATGAGATGTAACTAATCCACAGCTGCAGGATGAGTCACTTTAGCAACCTAATCTAATGGAAAACTAATTTTTTGTTTGCTTTGGGTTTATTCTTTTAGTAGTAGGCTAAATTTCTGTCATTGGATCTGGCTCAAGGGAAATACATGCAGCCAAAAGCAGGAGCAGAGATGGGAAGGAGTTTCTTCTAACACAGCTCACATCTACAGCACATTAGGGATAATGTACTATCTGATACTGAAAGGCAGAAAGTATCTGTTGACTGCTCCATGCTGTCCAGTCAATTTCAGGCAAGCTGAACTCAATGCTAATTTGCTATTTAACTTGTTATAAATATGGAATTCTGGTGTTTTTGGGCATTGGCATCATCTCCAATAATTTCCATTTTCACTTTTTTTGGAATGTTTATATCAAAGATATAAGATATTTCAAAAATATATCAAAGATATTTATCAGCAACAAAGAGGTTTATATCATTATCACCTCTCACCCATTGTCAGCTGTTTGCTCCTACACTTCTCTCCTGCCAGTTATGAAGACACAACTGTTTAACCATTCCCTAATGCAGATCTGTAAATTATCTAGGTAAATGAAAACAAACATTGCTTTAAGACACCTCAAAACTAAGTAAATACTTCTTTCCTTCTAGACAGATTATTTGTATATTCATTTGAATAAGCAATTCAATATGTACTTGTGTCAGCAAAAGTGGGGGGATAGAAATCTCCAGCAGAGTTACAGAAATATTGAGAGGAAGAAGGCAAAGGACATCTTTGATCCCATTTGTTTTTGGTTCCAATAGAATCATTCATATATCCTGAATGTGACTTTTATTACTAAAGCTGTACAAATACAAACTACCTTTCTAACCACTTATAAAGTGACTGACGGTTTATACCACTTGTTTTTCAGTGACAAAAAGTTGAGAAATATGACTTCTGAGGCAATCCTGTCTAACCCACAGGACTCTGACAGCTGTGTTGAAGTTATGAGAAAGCAAAAAATTCTATTTGCCTTGTACTTTGTTCTCCTCATTAACTGTCAAGTCAAATCTACTTGTGATATATTAAAATATATTAAATACTAAAATATTAAATACTAAAATCAGTCAGATATTATAAATTCAAAGTTGCATTCACAATGTCACTAACACAATGTCCTCCATGATTCCCACCTCCTTACAAAATCACACACACAAAGCTCAGCACAGACACAGACTGGTAAACAACAGTGGCAACAGATGTCAGAACTGTCTGACATCTCTGGAGGACAGATTAATCATCATCTTGGAATAAACAGTACATCATGACTATGAGCATGAAAATAAGAACAATTTAGCTATTTAAATGAAAAATATTTTGAAAGTAAAAATAGCTACTTAAAGTAATAGAACTGTCAGTTACATCAAACATTTGGCTCATACTATGTATAATACAGTAGGATGTCTTAGGACTCCATAGACAGAAAAAAATGGGCCAACCAGAATGGGGAAAGCAAACAGCCAAATTAAGGCTCACTCTGTTTCTAGTACAAGAACAATATAGTCAAAATGTTAAATTTCATTTGAGTCAGTAGAATCGCTGTTATAAGAAATGAATGTTGTCCTAACAATAGTGGTTAATGGATCAGTTCTTCAGCACAGAGAAATTCAATAAGTTAAGTTTAAAAAAAATTCTGTATTAAATGTTCAGTTCCTCCAGTAGTGTGCTTTTTCTAAAAGTAGAAACCACTTAGAATAATAAAATATGCTCTTCTAGTGCAGTCTAAGTATCAGCTTTTCCTTTTTTTTAATATTGGTGACACTAAGAGAGTGTGTACTGCACTGATAGGTGTGAACCCAAGATACTTCTTTCTAAATAATTTGCAGCCTAAGGACATAATCAGAGCAAGAGGAGGAATTGATTAAAAAAGAGGGCAGTTGCTGAAGATTGCAGATCATGTTCCACATTACTATTATGCTTTTCTTATGTTTGGAATTTCCCCTTAGATCCATTTAGAAATCTTTTTCTCCCTTAAAAATTAGTGGCAAAAGTTATTTTTGATCCTATTACTTACAGTTTCTCAAATATTCTTATTAAGATGTCTATATGGCCCTTTTCCTAAAAGGATTCATACTCAGCTTTTAAATATTTCCAATCCTCTTAAGGTAAGTATCTGTATCATAAATGTACATCTACACGTTGACCAGATGATTCTGCTGCACTAAAACAAAAGGAAGCTTTAGAAATTAGTCTCCTGCACCTAAGAAAACACAGCTGAGGTGTGTACACCGTTTAGGCCACTAAAGGCCTTCTGTTTTAAACTTCTATTTCTTTAACTCTTTAAATTCTTTTTTAAAACTTTAATTTAAAGTGTACAAGTAACTGTAATACTATATAAAAAAGGAAAGGAAAATATCATTAGTGAAAGAAAAAGATGTATATTTAGAAAGGGTTTTCTGCATTTTGGTAAGAAATCTAATTTCTTTAGCTAGCCAGCAATTTGAAATACAAGAAAAGGTCATCTCTCTAGTGAGTACAACAGTGGAACAAAACTGTCCAACCTTTGCTCAAAGTTAATTTTTCTGTTCCAGAAATAGCTCACAGATAAGCTTTTTTGCTTACAATGTCATGGAACTCATGTTGGGGCTTAAAAGTTAAGTTCAGCAATTTGAATTGAAAGTATTAATACTTTGTTTGTTAACTAAATTCTTTTGGAAATTAAATCAACTACTTTATAAAAAAAGATTTTACTATTTATTCTTCTTCAGAGCTTGCCTCATTGGTATTCTGCTCCAGCCACTGCAACAAAATGATACATCTGTTTTAATTTTTATATGACTACAATTATGTTCATTGTGGGTTGGTTTTTGGTTTTTTTTCCTGTTGACACTGTGTGGCAAAAGAAAAGATTTGGCTCTAAGCTATATTTGGATCACATGGCTTGCTTCACAGTGGACCTCACAGATCCTCGGCTATTCAGGGCACCATCATACCTTCAGGCATCCTGCCTAAAAAGACACCAATCATTTTCCATACCAGAACAACCCACCACTCAGGCAGCCTGAAAGAAGTTCTTAGTGGAGAACAGTACATCAATTTTATGTTTGTAGACTCTAAAATGCTTCTTCGTGGAAGTCTGTGCTTAGATCGCTTATAGCAACTTTTTATTCCTTCTATGTGCTCCTTTAAGATGAGTCTTGGAGAGCTTATAAAAAATATTACTCACATATTGTGTGCTGGGAAGAAATTTTCAGAGCTTCTAGAACTTAAAATTTAGGCAAAATTCACAGCATAAAGGTTCATTGCAGCAAAGCCAACTAGTCAAAGTGACCAGTTCTGCATTGTTCATAAGATTGATGAGGACTGAGAACCTCGTGACATATGAACTACAGGTAACAGTATCTGTAAAATCCAGGTCTGACTTTAGGTTTCACTTAGAATTTTTGAGGTGTGAGTACAGACATCTAATTTAGCCTATTACTGAAAACAGAAAAATTTTGCAGTTTTACACAGTATATGCCAAAATTGATTAATGTTTAGATTTAGGCGCTGCTCATCAAGGTATGCAGGTCTGAATCTACATCAAATCTACATCACCCAGCATCCTGAGCTGAAAAAACCCAGTGCAATGTCTCCTCAAGCCATAATGTAGCATTCAGGTTGCACTGTATAATTGATGACAGAGGCCTCTAGGAAACAGAGTCAACCTTAGCACCCACTCACACATTTTGCATAAATTGACTTTGAACTGAGTCTTTTCCTTGTGGTTAGAATTTTCATCTTTCTCTATGTCAGTGGCTACTGAATAAACCCCTCCCACAGGAACTTCTCAAGCACATCAGATTCTTCAGGCAACAAAGTTTGATTCCTGAGGTATTTATTCTTTTTCCATTTGCATTCAAATGTTGAGAATAACTCCCTGCAAATCAAAGTGTCAAAGTTCCTCAATTTTATATTTTAGCACTGCAAATTAAAACCCATTATTAATCAAGGCCTAAGGGTCTCATCCAGGATCCATCTGCAATGTGTTATCAAAGCACATTGCAAATGTTACTGTTACTTAAAGAGCTGATTGCACTACATTTGCCAGAACTGTGAAGAGAATGCATGATACACAGAAACTTTCTACTTGGAATGGAGTGAGTTTTCTCCATAATAGCTAGCATGGTGCTTTGTTTTGGGTTTGCAGCCAAAACAGTGTTGAGACTGCAGGGAAGTTTTGGTTACTGCTGAGCAGTGCTTACATAGCACCAGGGTGAGGAAGATATGGGTGCACAAGGGCAGGGGACACAGCCCTGACAGCTGGGCCCAACTGACCAGAGCGATGTTTCACACCATGTAGCATCATACTTCATAATACAGCCTACAGGAAAGAAGGGTGAACATAAGGAATTCTAGTGTTTGTCTTTACAAGTAAAAGCTACACATGATGAGGACCTGGAAATGACTATGAACCTACCTGCTAATGGGAAGTAGCGAATAAATTCCCCATTTTACTTGGCTTGTGCGCACAGTTTTCTTTCCCTATTAAATTGGAGTTTTTTCAGCCTGCAAATTTTCACACTTTTACCATACAAATTCACCCCTGAGGAGGTGTGAGTGAGCAGCTGGATGAGGCCTGACTCTTCACCAGAGGTAACCCACAAGGGTATTTTCTGTTGTCATTGAAATCTGTTAGGTGACATAATGACTTGTGAATCTTAATTCTTTTCATCTATCGCCACCACATTTCACCATCCCTCCATTTATGAAATATATAATTCTGAAATGCTTCCTTTTTATTTAAAACAAACATTCATTTGCTATAACCTTTTTATAGCAAAATACATATGTTTATATATTGAAAAGGTTATACAGTCATCTTTTAAGTGACTGTATAACCTTTACAATATATAAACATATGTATTTTGCTATAAAAAGGTTAAAAAATGGAGCATTATTTTATGAGCTGAACATCATCATTTATAGTTTTGCAGTATTAATAATATGTGCTTCATTAAGTCTTAAATTTAACAAAGGGAAGTTAAAACCATGTGTTTCATCACTTGCCCATAGAAAGAAGCAAATTAGTGCAAGAGAAGGAAGTTGTTAAAAAATCTAGACTCCTGAATAAATTTTAAAAAAGTAAAGAAGACAGTCTAAATTTATCAAATGGAATTTTACAAGGATGCTCATTTCTGTAAGAGCTTATAGTAGATTTAAATGATACATTTCTGGCTTGCAGAATGCCAAACAAACAAGACACTATAACACCAAAATGATGGATTTTGTTACAAGCCCTAAAGTGAACATGATGCAAGTTTATCTATTGTTTTTCACCTTACTGTTTCCCACAGGTTTCTAAGACAATAGGCCAATGAAAAGGAGACTTAAAGTTTCTCTTTGGTAAATTTCGCCACCACAGATTTTCTTAAAGTTTCTCTTCCTTCTGCTTTTTTTCTACTGGCATTGTATAACTGTCACTTCTGTGTCCTGTATAACCTGAAGATGAATCTAAAAAGAGGCACTGACTAGACAGAAATAAAGAAATTTAATTAGGTAATTATATACCCAGCCTGGCTCGCCTATTATACCTCCTCTCCCTCATTTTTATTTTGACCATGACCATTACCATTACCTTGCCAGGTTTTACAAACCACAGACGAAACTAGCTCCTCCCTTAGAGAGACAGTCTGTTTGCTCTCACTTGGGAAATAAATCTGTTCCCTCTTTATTTATTTCTTATATTACTGCTCTTCATCTTCTTTAAAAGAGAGAAAAAAGAAGATTAATTAAGCCCAGTGGTGCCAATACAATTTGTGTTTCACTTGATATAGATACACCAGAGGAAGCTATTTGCACATACATGAAAAATGAAATAACTACACAGGGAAAAAAAAGTTGCAGCACGCTGAACAGAAGTTATAGATGCCTTAGAAAGACGCAGCAGTATTTTTAAGATATCAGTTAAATTAAACATTGACACAAAGTCATTGATGGTAGGGAAATTATCATCTATTGACATCCTAGCCATGTCAAAATTTAATTTAGCCTTCAATACAGTGTCTTCATCAGTGTTTTGCAATTCTCTAATAATAAAATATACGCCAATAGTTCTGATATAAGTATAGTGGTATAGCTCCCAACTCAATGTTTATTTTGGTTCTAAAATATTTCTTCCTTGTATCTAGTTTGAATTTACCTTCTATTTATTTAAAACTTTTACCACTTCCCTTACAACAATAGGCTCTATTAAAAAGTTTTTCTCTATCTTTCTTATAGCCCCCTTTAAGTACTCAAAGACCACCCAGACACTTCTCTTCTCCAGGCTGAACTCCAAATCTCAGCCTCTCCTCATAGGAGAGGTGCTCCATCCTTTGGATCATTTTTTTGACCTCCTCTGGTCATGCTAAAACAGATCCTTATCTTTCCCATGCTGAGGACCTCAGAGGTGGATGTGGTATTCCAAATGGGATCTAAGAACACAGTGGAGGGGCAGAATCACTTCCCTTGAACTGCTGGTCAAGGGAAGTGATGCAGCCCAGGATGCAGCCAGCTTTTCAGATGTGGGTGCACATTTTTGCCTTAGACACAGATTGTAATTTACAAAAATCACACAAAAATAAGCTTTTTAATTCTCTCCCCTTACCCACATACGAGGATCCCAGATTTCAAAAATGGCCTCTTGTTTCTTCCTCAGTAGTCAGATTTGTGCAGCATGGTTTTCAATTCCCCTTCAGAAACACCTCAAGTTAAACATGACAGTCAGTCACTGTGTGCTTTAAAAGTTGTGAACTATCACCAACTGCAAATGGTTGAAACCAGTTTTGCATGGATAGCCAAGAGACAGTCAGTTATGGAAATTTTGTCTGTCAAAACAGTGCACTGTCAACTCCTGAGTGTCCAAAGTCAAATTGCACCTCTTTTCTTTTCAATGCTGTTTGTCCCAAGTGGCTTGGAGAAATAATTATGAATCTGAGCAAACTGGAGAACATTGCTACTTGTAACAGGGACAAAAATCAGAGCAGAAGATTTACAAGGAAGAAGCCAGAGAATTAATAGTGAGCCTCTACACAATAACTATACATTCCATTCACAAAATAAATACATAAGGTGCTTGGTAAAGATCTTATCTCTGTATTGCAATAGTTTTGTGTCCTTTTTGCTAGAAAGTGAAATATTTGATATGTGAAAGATAAGAAAGGTGGGAAAGTGAGTAAACAGGGATAAGTGAGTGACTATAAAGATCAACATTTGGAAATTGTCACTAACATGCATACAAGAAAAGCTGCTAGCAGCAGTTAGAGTCTGGATGTCAGAAATGTTTGTTTTTCACTCTCGCAAAGGGCTCTTTCTCTGAAATTTAATTACACAATTAAAGTCATAAGTGTTATCTGCACATGTAAGATCCACAATCTGCTGAGCAGAGCAGCTCTGTTTTGCAGCTTTATATTCAACAAACTCTGCTGTAGATATCGTCTCAAGCTAAGCCAAATGAAATGCTTATATCTGACTGGGGTCTCTAATGGCTAGTAAATATAGAGCCTCCTTTTACAAATACCACAACATAAATGGTGGTACTGTGGAATATATACACATTCCCTGATACATCGACAACAAATGTATTAAGTTTGCATAATAAAATCACATTAACACCTCTGCTAAGGCAAGACTCACTTGGGAGAAAAGGAAACTGTGGCACTAGCGTATGAGATGAGGATAATTCTCCAAATGCTATCAGAAAGAAAGATAATTTAATTTATTAAATATAGATTTAACTCTATTTAACTCTATTTAACTCTATGCCATTCTAGTACCAGGAGTTTTCCTGCACAGTTGCATCGAGTGTGACACTGTGTACATGAGAAATGGAGCAGTAACAACGTGACTAAAGATCTGCAATTTAATATATAGATCTGAAGACTTTGCTGCCCATCATATTACATCATCATAGTTTACATCATCAGCTGCACTTAACAAAAATTTATTAAAGACAGGGATCACAGTAGGAAAATGCCACAAAGGCCTGCACATGCAGGGAGTATGGGAACAAAAAGGCAAAGAAGTTTCTAAGTATTTTGCAAAAGTGGCAAAGGTTTACCATAAATTGCTATATAGATTCACATTTAAATTTAGTGTTGGTTGTGTCTCTTAAATCTGGACTGACATTCAAGTCCACTTAAACCAGCCCAGGATAACTTTCTGTCTTCCACTCGATAGTAAGCATTATTTTTTTAAAAGTCTCAAGACAAAGCTTCTAACAGGTTGGATATTATTCTATGACAAGCATATCTTTTTTCTCAAAGTTTAATTTCACTTTCCAACATTTGGGAAGCATCATTGTAGACTAGGAGATTGTTTGACTACATCTATTTAATTTTGATTAAACAGATAGCAATATAGATATTTGTTTGAAGGAAGCAATTTCTACAGCTGTGCACAGACTTACATAGTGCAAAACCATGATTTTCCAGCTAACAAAAAAGACTTAAACCAGTTCAAAAACCTTTATCTGAACAAAACCTTATCTGAACAAAACAGACTTGATTTTGTTGACATAGCACTCAACTAGTGTCCATAAATTGCAGTGATGAATATTAACCAGCTGTTAGTGTCCTACTCTCGGGAATGCTGTTTAATAAAGCTGTCATCCATATGAAACTGTTTTACTGGTACCTTTGACACTGCTTTTGAGAAAATGTGTCAAGAGTTTAAAAACTCGCAAAACACAAGAGGCAACTTGAAAAAAAAAGGCATACAGTCAATTTCCCAAACCCATTCTTTCTAGTCTTTCAGATTCATTAAATTTCCTATATCTTTAATTCCTAAAATTCTAGTGGTTTTAACTGAATTGTGATTTTTCCTTTTTGGGCTTCTTTTTTTTTTTTTTTATGTAGGGCATTTGAAAAACAACAACCAAATTTGTTTCTTTTTTTATTAAAAAAGACTGTGTAAACATTTTCCCTGTAATGTGGAAACCTCTCTTCCATTCTTGCAAAATATGTGACTGGTTTCTGCTTTCATCTGCAATAAGCTGCCCTCCCTTTCTCAGTTTGAGAAACTTTATTTAAGCATTGCCTTTATATTTATTCTTTGGAATGTAAAACTTTGAATTTGGTCTGATTAAGAAGACGGGTGTAGATTTTTTTCAGTATTTGAGCATTGTCATTAGGATCATTTATATTCCTCAGAGAAAATTAGAAGAAAAAAAATAACATTGCTACTTCCCCAATTCTCCTGTCATCTAACAGGATAGTCCACCAAACAGTAAACAAATCACGTATATCTTCATTTATTCATTTTACCCTGTTTTTAATATGCCTATAAACTTCTTAGCTTATTTATCTTCTGTTTGCTTGTAAACTCAACCACTCAGGATGTACAACAATGATTTAATATATTATGCAGAATATATTTCAAAGAGATCTTTCAGTGCATCAGGAAGAGTCAAGGCTTCTGCTTCAAAATATGTGCATATATACTTCTTCTGTCTGAATCTTGGACAAAATCATCACTTCTGATACTCTTCTTATCTTGTACAGAAATAAGCAACAGTGCCTGGAGTGCTGTCATTTATTGACTATCTTCCTGAACGGAAAAGCATTGACTGACTATGACTGCTACAACATTCCATAACTGTAAATACTAGAATAGATTATATTCCAAACAATAAATTTCCAAAAAAGAATTAATTCTGTCTGACATTCATCTCCCTCCAAGATATGTTAGCTCAAGGGTATTGACTGGGCTGATTACTGCTAAATATCTAATACATGCTGAATGCTCTTTAAGAATAAAAATTGAGAACAGTTTTGTTGTTGTGTTCTCTGCCTCTGCCAATATATCTTAGCATCTTAAAGTGCCAAAGTAACACTGGATTTAAAACTTTCCTTGTAGGAGGCAGAACTTGCAAGTTTGATGCAATTTCTCTACCTTTACATTCCTACCTTAGGGTCTTCCCATATCAATAGTCAACTCCACTTAGTTGTAAAAAAACTAGTAAATTCATAGGAGTAAGCTTGATTTTTCTTGGTCAACCTACAAGACATGAGCTTAACTGGGACCTTAGATAGCATATAAATGAAGATTTTTTCACTTGATGAAAAACAGTGTGGTCAGAAGTACTGGGGCAGAGATCATCCCCATGTACTCAGCACAGGTACAGCCTGCACCTCAAATCCTGTGTTCAGTTTTGGGCCCCTCACTACAAGAAGGACATTGAGATGTTGGAGTGCATCCAGAGAAGAGCAACAAAGCTGGTGAAGGATGTGGAGCACAGATCTTATGAGGAGCAGCTGAAGGTGCTGGGGGTGTTTAGCCTGGAGAAAAGGAAGCTCAAGGGTGACCTTATTGCCCTCTACAACTCCCTTAAAGGAGGGTGTAACCAAGTGGTGTTCAGCCTCCTCCCAAGCAACAAGTGAGAGGACAAGAGGAAAGCAACTTGAGTTATCACAGGGGAGGTTTAAATTGGATGTTGAGAAAAATTTCTTCAGTTGTCAAGCATTGGAACAGACTGGTCTGGAAAGGGGTTGGATCACTAACTCTTGAGGTATTTAAAAGATGTGTAGAGGTGGCACTAAAGGACATGGTTTATGCATTATTCATCAGATACAATGATCTTATAGGTCTATCTCAGCCTAAATGATGCTTTAATTCTATGATTGTTTGTTGTCTCCTGCATTTGGACTACTTAAACATCCTCAGATATAAACTTACGTAATCAGATCTTGAGATATATTGGTGTAATTGGGAATATTATTGAAGATGACAGAATTCCAAAAGACTTGGGAGAAGAATACTCACACCTTCTTATATTTATTTATTTATTTATTTATTTTAAACTTGTAAACCATAACTATCATAGGCCATATGCCCATTCCTCAACATTCAAAGCTTCTTTCTTACTTCAGACTGGAGACCAAGTCATTGACCCATGTTGTACTGCTGGCTGTGGCTTGCTCTTAGTGGAAGTTGTAATGATAAAAATTCCCAGTTCTATCTTCATTGCATGCTGCAGTACTACTTAAGTAGCCCCAGGGTAACAAATCTTTTTATTGTTCTCACATGGCATATTTGTATGAGAATCTGTATGGCTCAGCCCAAAGAAACATGGCTAATTATTAGTAGCAGAAAGAACATAAAGAGGTCAGAAAAATATGCTGTGCCATCCAGTGTGCATTCCAGGCTGCAAGCATAGGGAGCAATAAGAATTTAACAATGATAACTGTGCACAGTTCCATGATGAATGGTGCAGGCTGTCAAGTCATTCTCCATCCTATATGGTGATGGCTGAGTCTGCCTTCCAAGTCTTCATTCAGCAGACTTAAAACACACTTATCCACTGGGCTGATGTGGCACTATCAGTGAGACACCAAAGACATGAATCTGAAATTAGCTAGAAAGCCCTGGTGAAAGGAGGGGGTGAGGGAGAGTAAACTCACAAGTATGGGAACTATCAAGACACTGGACTCCTGGTGTTGGCCAGGGTCAGTTGAACAGAATTGGGTTAAAAAACTTCATTCACTGCAGTCAAAAGACTTAGATGCTGTGAAACAGCAGCTCCAAAGATACAATCAAGAGTACTACCTCCCAAAATACCATGTAAACTCAGGATGGAAGAAAGACAGAAAATCATTTCAGAAATCCCTCTTTGCAGATGCATGCCATAATCTCAAGAAAACTGCATAAGCAAAATAACTTGCTTTTTTCTATCTTTAAGTCATCTCCAGAAAGAAAGGATTGATGGATGTATGGCTATTTAAGAGAAATCTTCAGATTCACAGCCTTAAAGCCTTTCCTGGAATTAAATCCCTAAATACCTACTACAGCAAAAACCTCCAAACTCTTTGAAAGTATAAAATGATGACACTTGCAGCTCTTCAGGCCTTCTGGTGGACTATTTATTTGACATGTTAAGTGTGACTTCTCATTTTCATATACCCATTTCTGGGTTTTCAAATTAGTGATGCCAGCATCTCCTGGCTCCATCTAAGTACCTTAGTGGTTTTCTGTTCCCTTTCCGCATGCTGCTGTAGGTGGTTGCAGCATCCCCCACCAGGTTAACTGTGGGATCTAGTTCACTGGTTTTCCTTTAATCATGACCTGTCTTGTGATAGAGTTTTTCACAACATGGGGACCAAAAGAGACCTTTAACAAGTCTGTTGTAGAGAACTAACTGAATTATGTATGAAAAAATAACAGTATCATGTTGGCCACTGACATTCAAACTGCTTTCTGTTATATCTGAAGTGCAGCTTTCAAAGAATGTCCCGCTTAGGATTCCAGGGTTGATCTCCATCCTTTCTCATGTGTCATATAGTGATTTGTTAAGCAAGATACTGTATTGGTCATGTTTTTATTGCAGTAATTCCACATGCTGCACATAGACATCAGAGGCAGAAATCAAAGGCAGAACACAACAGTACTTAAAAAAAAAGTTCATGTGATCATATAGAAATTTCATAGAAGGAAGAAATGTTTGGGTCAGGAAATTTTCTGGAAAGATTTCTTCTTCTGAAGATTTCTTCAGGAAATCTTTGCTTCCATAAGACAGGGAAGAGACCTTCCCAAAATAAGCAGTAGCAAATTATTCTAAGTTGGGTGCAGTTTGCACATAATTAAGACCTCGTATTCTAACTTCAACAGCTCCAGAAGAAAGCAATCACACATTGCCTCAAAGCCTGAATTCAGTAGCAGGAAAATCTAAATATGCAAATTCTAGACTGCTTTGTTCAGTGCTGTTGCTGCAAGGCTCTTGTCTATAATCTAGCAATTGCAATATTTGCCTACTACTATGAGCAATTCCCTATACAGCACTCTGCAGCTCAGACTGGTGAAAACAAACTTAAGTCTCTATGCCAGATTTTGAGATTTTGTCTTCCAATGCACACGCAATAATCCCTCTGATACACGTAAAACAAACTCCTTCCAAAGGAAAAAATGAGAATTTTTTCAGAGGCTTGAATCTCAGTCTCTGTCAGCATTAACAAGAGTAGGGTAGAGAAAGAAACAGAGGAAGCAACGTCACTAACCCTCTGTAATTAAAATTATAAAATATAAAATAAATAAAATAATAAAATTAAATACATTTGAGAAAGCTAATACTGTGAGGATGAAAGTTACAGTGCTTAATTTAAAATGTGTTAACACAGCTATTTCACACCTTGAAGTTCTATAAGAGAATCACACTCAGCAAGATTTGTAGCTCTTGGTAGTCTGTGAATCTGTAAATCAGGGACTGTAGCTGTAAAATATGAACAACTTCTTTTCACCTGTATTTTATAGAGTGCTGTTTCTGTGAGAAAACATGAGAGGACATAAATTAAAAAAAAAAAAAGAAAAGTGAGCAGAGCTAGAAATAATTCATTGTTAAGATATCAAAAGCAATACTTCTACAAAATGCACTTTTTCATTAAAAAAATAAGGAATCAAGGTAGACATTTAAGACAGAATAATCAGCATCTATGAACAGTGATTCATCAAAACAGATCTTTATACAGCAGTCTTAAGACTAATTGAAATAAAAATTAAAAGGATACCTTCACATGAAGTTTCATACCATATTTTCTAAACAAATGTGAAAATTTTGGCAAAAAAATTCTAGAAGTATCTTACAGAAGGCAATTAGATATTTGCCTGGGGTTCAATTACTCAAAAGAATACTACATTTTTGATTAGCAGCTAACAGAAATATTTATTAAAAATAAGCAGACATACTTGCAGACTAAGTGCTGAGCATAACATATTTCTGAGGCATCTTTTTCTTCACTGATATTTTAATACCAATTTAAATGTCCCTTTTAGTCCAGACTTCTTACTAAATTTCAGAAATACACTCCCAAGTATCCTTTTTTTTTTCTGCATGTGAAAAACGCAAGAAGACTCATTTTTATCACTTGGTTAAAAAATTCATAAAATTGTTCTTCTTTGAAAAATATGACTTTAAAGGAAAATTACTAATCATTCTTATGTACAAGATAGTAGTACACTGTGTAGGAAAGAAGGGAAAAAAAATCAAACCAAGGTAGAGGTTAACACCACTTAGTAGACCACATGCAAAGTAATGCTTGTCAAGGGGTACAACACAGCTGCAAACTATGATGTGACTAGACTGACGTACGTGTACTTTCTCATCTGCTATGTTCTTTCTATACAGCTCACATTTTTTCAAACAAAATTCAATAAATAAAAGCAGCCACACTTTAATCTTTCCCTCCAACACAGAAATTCAGCTTCATGCTGAGAAGTGGGTATGTATAACCAAAGTTTTTGAAAGGTTGGACAAATGAACATCTCAGCAATGAACAGATGTTTCTGCTCATGCAGAAAATGAATTTACCACTAGCTACTCATCTTTGTCTCCTCCAGCTGCTCAGTAGTAAAGCTTGACCTGATAATATCTTGTGTTCTTCCTTTGTAATATCCCTCAAGAACATCAAGAAAAGAAAGAAAAAGAACATTCCACTGAAAAAAAAAAGAAAGAGAAAGATCAAAGGTTTTTATTGCCTTTTGAGATGTGCTTCAGTAATTCTTGGCAAGACATTACTTTCTTGCTAGAACACTTTGGGGATAAAGTTGAGTAAACTTTTGCTTAGCTCCTTGCATGTACTGCTTTTAAAAGTCTGTTTCCCCATAGGAAATAAAACTACTATCTTAAGACTAGAGTTTCCATAAGAATATTAAGTAGTTGACAAAAGTCATAAATAGCATTTACAGGGCACCAAAAAGTTCAAGACAAACAGTATTCATGTCTCATTCAAGTGTGTACAAAAAGTCTTAGTCTCCTCTGTGGACATCTATAAACCATGAAAAAACGGTGGTGTCCTGCTAGGGTACAAACACACAGAAGACTGTCAGCTGTCAGCAGTACAATTCCACAGTTGTTCTATGCCATGCATTCCCAGCAGGTGTGCAGTGAAATAACCCTGAGAAAGTAATGAAAGAAACCTGAAAAGCAGTGATGGATGTTACAAAGGAACTACTAGATGGCAGTTCTAAGCCAAAAAAGGAGGAAAAATTCTGCCATTACTGTTGATTCTGAAAGGAATTTTTGAGTTTCCCAGAAACATTGTCTTTTTCCTCATTTCTCCAGTCAGCCTAATGAAAGACACTGAGAAATTTCCTCTGTTATGTTTCACAGATACCTTTTTTGCAATTCTCTCTCAGAAGAGGTAGCACTTTATAATAAAACAAACAAGCACAATTTGTATGCATTATTAATATAATAAGTAAATATATTCAACTACTAAGATAAATAAAAAAGTTATGCTTATAATAAAAAAAATCATAACACAGTATTGAATCCTGTTAAAATTAATAAAGACTTCAAGTTGTTAAGATCAGTCTGGTATAGTTATAGGACATTCATCCTTCTTTCTTTACATGCTAAGATGATACTTCAAACATGTTAGATATAGAAATAGTCCAGAAAAGAGCATATTTTCTTGAAAGAGAAAAGGGAAATTAAAATCTATACCTTCCACTTCAAGAAAAACAATCCAAAACAAAACAAAAACCCAAACTAACTAACAAACAAAAATTTCATATGCTTTCAATTGATTTCAAAAACATCTTAATATACCCATAGCTGAATTATTTCATCTAGATCCCATCTTGAATAAAATTTTATTGGAATTATTGAAAAAAAAAGGTCCTAAGATGTTCCAAATTAAAAGGTTATTGCCATCAAAAACTTATTCACACACAGTTTAAAATTCATACTGTTTCCAAAGCCTTTACTTTCGGATATATGTGGTACTACATATTTTCTCATTTTGTGGTAGAAAAGCAGAGCTTCTATGGTTACCAAGAGACACTTATTTTTCTCACTTTATAAATTGAAAACTCTGCTAGTCAGAGTAATTGCAGGAATTTATCTCAAGTATCAATCTACTCTCCAATACAGTTACATTTGTTAGGAATTCACAAGAAAGTAGTTTTAAGGTACCAGGAACAGTTGTGGATTTTAGTTTTCTTTGTTGTACAAATATTTGAAAACTACATTCTTCAATAACTATCATAAACACAAAAAGGAATTATACATTTTCCCATCTGAGAAGCTCATTAATAAGGAAAATTCAAAATTTTGTAGTCAAGACCAAGCAATTACTCTCATAAACATCACCAGTCTGATGTTTCCCCTGGCAAACCATCAAATAGTCTTTTTTTTTTCAGGAAAAGCAGAATCAAATAGGCAAGCTCTGCATGAAATATGTGAATGTGAATTAGTTTATGAACTAACTCAGTCTAGACTGCAAATTTCATAAATATACTATTCAATTCTCTTCAATCTCTCTGATTTTTATACTGACAGACCTATCACACCCTGTACAATGATCAGTAAATATTTGTGGCTACTCTGGCTCTCTACATGAGAGATTCCTCAAAGGCAGTGAAAATTACAAGTGTGTTGAACCAAAATAAAAATGTCTGTGCCATAAGAAGTATACACTACTGAGTAAAAATAATTTTGTTCTTACAGTTTCCATTGGGAAGCTTTTTTTGATTGGCTGGTTTGTTGGTTTGATGGGGCTTTTTTGTGGATTAATATTTTCCTTTTTTTCTTTTTTACTTAAGGGAAAGAAAACAGCTTATCACCATGCAAATGGTAAAAGAATAAAACTGGTGAAGATGTATGTTTGTTGTGTAGCTGTTAGTCACTTCTTATCCCAAATTCCCCCCACTAATTATCTGAAAGACCATGGGACTACTTTATGAAAAGTACGTTGTTTGGAGAGCTGTTGGCATGCCTCTAAACATGGCATTAATTAATGTATGGGGTGTTTTTTATTCTCTCAGATGAAGCAAAAAAGTTATTTAGAATTCCAGACTTTTGCTAGCATCAGGCTAAATTGCAGAGTTACTTTCATGCCATCTTTTGTGCCATGTACTCTGTGGTAATTGTAACCTTGGGTCACATTAAGCAGACTACATTCTGTATCTTTTAAGCTGAAAAACAGTGAATAGAAAGAAAGTCTCATAGATGGCTATATTACAAATTTTCCAACAGTGTAATTCCCACAGATTTTTGTGGGCAGATCTGTTATATTTAAATTTTAAAAAGATTAAGGGTAAGATTTCATATTTAATTTTTTTAAAAATTCAAACAGGAATGCCACTGCAGCAGAGAGAATATTTGCTTTTCTGTTGGACAACGAACTTGTATATTGCAGTTATAGCTAAACATTGCCAGCACTGACGAGGCCATTTCCTAGCAAAATTCACTTTCCCCATTCCCAGTCTTTTGTTACCTAGATTTCCTGATACCAGGAGGACTGAGAGAATTTAGCAGAAAGAGTAATTCACACATATCTTTAGTATGAGTGTTCAGGGTAAACTCTACACGACGTGGTAGCAATAACTGAAGCATGATCCACAAGAGAGTTATGCATGTCATGCTGGAGCTGTGGTGTGGGTGACCGGAGTTTGCTTGGAACCTGACACAGCACGTGGAAAGGATTTGTATTTTTATGGTGTACTGGTTCCAGTAATTTTTGCACTAGCCAGGTGAATAATAAATAATGTCTGCAGAGAAGGGTTTCCTTCCAGTTGAGTAAGGGTTGGAGAGGGAGAGATTGGGTAACGCCAAGTATGAGCAGACACATTTGAAGCCTTTGCCTCTCTTGTACACTTTGTTATTGATACTGCAGCTGTTAATTTTCTTATCTCATTGCTGTTTCCAGTAAACTCCTCATATCCCAATCTATGATTTTTACCTTTTGCATCTCCAATTTCCTCTCCAGCCCACCACAGGGAAGGGAGAGGGAGACCAAGGGAACAGCACATGGTTTCAGTGGCAGCAATAATTTGGGGAATAACATTCCTAAACCACAACATATGGACACCTAAAAAAGAAAATTAAGTTAGAAATAAAATTGCATTTCTTAGTACAAGACATCCTTCCAAGCAAACTGCTCACAATTCTTCCCAAGTATCCTAACAAATGGCCAGAGAGAGGATTGACATTAGCAATCACTTTAGCCTGCATGTGCCTGGACAGCTGTTCTAACACATTTTTAATATATTTACACATAGGGAAATAATCAAAATTAGTCTCACTTACAAAGAATTTACAGAGTGTGAACAGGATGAATGCACATGTGTATCTAATTCCCTTGTTGCTGCTGTTTTAATCTGCATTTTGCTATTTATGGGAGTCCAGGAAGAAGTGCATTTAATTCCTGAGACTCAGAAACTGACAATCCCTATTTGGATTCCTGAAGGAAGAAATACTGTCAGAATACAAACCAGTAATCATTACTACTTGAAGAAAAAAAAATTACATCTCTTCTATTGAGTACTGTCCATTTTAATTGATCTTATATAAAATAAAAATCCATTCCTGCAATACTACTCGCTTAATCTAAGGATTTATGCAGTATATTTGTAGCAAGTAACAAACCCATCAAGTTAAAAATGAGGCACTTTTTCTTTGAGTAGATGATTCTACTAATGGATTGCTGATTTTCAGAGTGAAAAAGCCATCCTGAATGTTAATGTAATATAATATATTCATAGAAAGGTTCAGGTAGGAAGGGATGTTTAAAGATCGTCTAGTTCCAACCTTCATGCCATAGGCAGGGACACCATGCAGCGATTAGTTTGCTCAAAGCCCCATCTAGCCTCATGTTAAAGACTTCCACAAATGGGGCATCTACAACTTCTCTGGGCAACCTGTACCAGTGTCTCACTACCTTCATTATAAAAAATTTCTTCCTGATGTCTACAGGACATGTCATCTTTCTTCCTGATGTCTACAGGACATGTCATCAGGTCCTGGATATTAAAAAAAAAAAAAAAAAGTCTCTCTCCATCTTTATTTTAAATCTCCTTTAAATAGTGAAAGGCCATAATAATATGTTCCTAGAATGTTCTCTTCAGGCTGAATGATTCTTCCAGTTCTCTCAGGTGCTCTTCTCAAGCAAGATGATTAACAGGTCCATGCCTTTCTTATGCTGGACACCCTGAGCTAGATGCAGTATTTCAGGTGGGGTCTCACCACAGCAAAGGGGAGGGGCAAAATGACCTCCCCTGACCTGCTAGCCATGCTGCTTTGGATAGACCCTCAGATACAATCGAACTGAAACCACATCTTGATGGCTCAGGTCCAGTTTTCCATGTAACAGTATCTCCAAGTCCTTCTCTGCAGGGCTTCTCTCAATACCTTGATTCCTCATCCTTTACTGATATTGGGGATTTTCTTATCCCAGCTGCAGCACTTTATATTTGGTTTTGCTGAAATTCATGAGACTATGAGATTAATATAAGCCCACACCTTAATCTTGTCAAGGTTCCTCTGGAAGGCATGCCTTCCTTCCAGTGAATCAACTGCTCCACTTGCCTGATGTCATCTGCAAAACTTGCTGAGGGAGCACTCAGTGACATCATCCATATCCGTGAGAGCTACCAACAATAAGTAGTGTTGGTCCCAGTAGGGCTCTCTGAAGGACACCACTTTTAAATGGTTTCCACTTGGACCTGGAACCACTGACTGTAACTCCTTGGACGTGACGGTCCAGCCAATTCCTTATCCATCCAACAGTCCATCTGTCAAGCCCTTCTCTCTCCAGTTTAGTAGCCAAAATGCTGTGTGGGACTAAAGAAAAGGCTTTACAAAAGTCTAGGTAGATTACATGGAAGTTATTACCTTGTCTAGGTTCAGTTTACTGACTGATGCAGTCAGTCCATTGAAGATGCTACTTTACTAGCGATAAAATAAAAATGTGGATGATATTCCAGTTCCTACCACTCTTTTACCACTGGGGTTCTATTAAAGGCATAATAATGTTGAAGATAGAGAGAACACGAGTGTGCTGGTTTTGCATTGGAGCCAACCACGGAAATTATTTTTTCTGAGAGAAGCTGTTTAGAGCGTCCTTTGTGCCTAGTAAAAACAATAGCTGGCTATCTTTGAGAATTGACAACTGATTAAACCATTAAGAAAACTAGATCTGCCTCTGTGAGATTCACATTTTAAAGCCTAGGAAAAGCTCATTTTCTTCCGGCCTGGGAACAGGTAAGAGGACATGGGCCCTGCTAGGCCCCACTCTGCTGTGGCCCACGCAGCCTGATGGGACCGGGCCAGGCCCCGGAGCCTGCCAGTCAGAGGGAGGGGAGGCCAATGGCCCTGGTGTGCTGCAGCTGAGCCCTAGCCTGGCTGATAAGATCCTAGCTGCTTCCACCTCCCGCTTCCTCCACAGCCGCTGAAGGAACCTCCACTGCAAACAGCTCTGGGGCCGGCTGGGCAGCACTGCAGGCTGCTGGGTCGTCTTGCCAAGAGGCTGTCCCGATGCAGTAGGAGATCATGCAGCTGAAACAAGATGAACACAGTAGGGGCTCGGCCCCTTCTCAGGGGGCTCACAAGGCCCTGGGAGCAGCCCAAGGCCTCCTGAGATTCTGACACAGCCCCCCAATGAGGCCTGAAAATCCATCACCATGAGTACTCCAACCACCACCTGGCAAAAATCACATGAATATATGCAGGCCTGGGCAAGATTAATTGTTTTACAGCTCTTTCAGCACTGTAAAATTCCCCAAAACAGATGAGACTTGCAGACACCAATCCTCTCTTGAGTGAGAGAAAAGGACAGAGTGAAGACATGTAGAGAAACAACATGAAGACACCAAGGTCAGCAAAGGAGTCAAGTCCCATATGGGAGGACAATGAGGAGATGCCTTAATCTTTGGCTGAAATTCTTTTGGTAAGGCCATGGTGACAGACTGTGATACACTCAAATATTCCTTTAAATCATGAAAAAGCATGGAGAGGTGGAGCGCTCAAACTGTAGACACGAGCGAAAACATCCATACTGAGGCAAGCAGATGTTGAAGTAGTTGTGATCCAAATGAGAAGCTTGAACAGAGAGACATAAGAGTGATGAAGACCCTTTTTCCCCAGGGAAAGAAGAAGACCTCTGTTCCCAGAGATGAAGATGATCTCGGAAATAGATAAAGAGAACATTTCCTTTTAATAGCTCATCCTTAAAATAGTACCCTGAAATTTAACATGGCCCATGAAAGCAGCTGTGGGAAGGTTGGAAAAGATAGGAGGAACTTCACAATTGCAGATTTCTGAGTAGCTGCTCTTCGTGGAAATTAAAAGCCACGAAGGACCTGTTTCTTGTAGAGAAGTCTCCATGGCACGACAAGAGAGACTCCTTTCCCTACAAGAACTGATGAAAGACTATTTTAGAGGTGGTAAACTGACAATCCCAGGTTTTGTCTCAACGTTGTCAGTGGGAAAGGAAAGAGGGTGTGGGGGTGAGAAGTGTTCTGAAGGTTTTATTCTAATTATTATTTTTTTACTTCTGTTAATAAAGTTTTCCTTATACTCCTTAAAGTTTTGAGCCTGCTTTGCTCTTCTCCTACTCCTATCTTGCAGCAGAAAAGGAGTAAATAATTCTAGTGGGTGCATAGGCATTTGCCCAAAACTAAACCCTCTACAACAAGGATCACTTGAAAGTGCTTCTGAAAACAAAAAGAGAAATTTGCAAGAGTATGAACATACAAGACTGGAAAACACATTTATTTTTACTGCATATCAGACTTGTCTTTTAGAATTATCTTAGAAGTATCCTAACACCAGATTTAGAATAATTCTGAATATGACTGGAGATTGCTGGAAAATATGCCTAACAGCAGTTGCTACTTCAGCACATATGCCTAACAGCAGTTGCTACTTCATACCCACCTCACCTGCTTACCTTCATGTCTTGGACTTCTCACTGGTCTCCCTGCTGGGCTTAGGTATAAATGTTTAGATGTCCATGATAGTGGAGCCCTGGAAAATGTTAAAGATAGACTTTGAAAATGTTAGGCTTTGTGTTTTCTCAGATCACTGCACCTGCGTAAGCAGTATGATAAATGATATAATTGTTACATGTGATGATTGTTTAGTAACTAAATATAATTATTGTAGAATCATAAGAAGAATCATGAGAAACTATGTTAGAAATTTAAGGGGGAACCATGAGAAGCCATGCTTGACTAAAATCTACGTATACAATAGAACAATATAAATTTAATAATTAACATGAAAGTTATATAACGATAGAATATAAAAACACGATCATGTCGAATGTATAGTCGGAGTCAGATTTGAGTTGAATGCTCCTGACACCCAGAGCTCTTAATAAAAGCACCTGCATATAATCGCTTATGTGATTATGTGTTTCTGAACACTAACATCCCCTCTTCTATTAATTCAATCTTTATTCTTGCTGCTGATCATGACCTGCTTATCATGGAACAATATGATTATGATACCTTCAGTATGCTAGTCAGTCACAGCAATGTGAAACTTATTTCACACTTCTTGCATAATGCAATCTCTATGCTTAATATGCCTTAAATCCTATTTTTAATTAGAAAATCAAAATCTTCAATTTAAAATTTTTGGATCACTTCATATCTATAGAAAGAAAAAAGTGATTTGCATTATATTTATCTCATCCAGAAATCAGAAAAGCAACTTATTGCACATGCAAACAAGCAAGCTTTGGCATAATAAATGAAATCACTGCACTAATGAAGTGCTATGCCTGAGGTTCTTCATGTTTACAAATCTTGACAATCTAAGACTTCTATTTTTCTTTGAAGGACAGAATTCTGTGTACTTATGTTGTTTTACAAGACCATATCACATTAAAGCATTTCATACAAAACATATCTATATGTGTGCAGGACTTAAGACATGATGTCTTAACTTTATTAATACAGCCAGCTATATTTTTTTGTTAACACTAGAATCATTAGTAGCACAGATTTCATTATCATGAGAGTTTATTTCTCAATAAAATATTGTCAAGTATTTGAATTTGTAAAAATATTTATTGATGTGACACACTCTGACTTGCACACTCTATTTTTATCAGGGCTGCCATTTTAAGCTACTTGCAATGTGTATTGGAAGAGATTATCTTTTCCTAAATATCATTGAAGGCTTTTATGAGTATTAGAGAAGTTAAGAAATATATGTGTGTGCTAGAATACATGTCAGTTTTGAAAAGCTGTCCTATTTCTTTAGTGTTTTTCAGTAAAAATACTCCCAGCCTCAAAGTGAAAATTTTGCACAGTAACATAGGTGGATTAAGAAACTGAACACAGAATTAGCCCAAATATGTGCTCCACAATCAAGAAAATCTCCTGGAAGCTCAGGTGTGGGTTGATGTCCAGCCCTGAAAAGGGACCTGCAAAATATGTCCTGGTTTGGTGGCTTTGCATATCTGATTTCCCTGTGACTTAGCTCACAACAGACTAGACTGGAACCATACAGTCTCAACATGCTACTCTTGGCAAAGAAACAGATCAAAAATTCCCATCTTTCTTGATCTCATTCCTGTTTCTGCCCATATGTTGTTTTCTGTGCTTTTTTTTCAGAAGGTTGTCTTTTAGCTTAGATCAGCCTAGTGATTCAGTTTTTACTGAAGACAGAAAAAACCTGCCAGCACAGCCAAGAAGATTGTGAAATCTTACAGAGGGATAAGAAGAAGAAGTAGGAGAAACTGTTTCATAAATTACTTCATAAACTACCTTGCTGTTAAATCCAGCACATCCTGAAGTACAGTCCAAGTAGAGAACACAAGAGAAGCAACTCAGCAGCTAAGGCAAACCTATCCAGGTCATCAATCAAAAGTCTTTATAGTTCTGCTAAAGTATATTGCATGTGGCTGCAAAAAATAAGGAAGTATGACATTCTGGCATCCCAGGAGCTGAGTGAACAGACCTGGGACATAATAGCTTTCATTCACTTATGGCTCAATGCTTATCGAGACTACAGCCAAACAAGAAAACACAGGTAAAATAAAAGTAAATCCTCACACAACTGAAGCCAAACTCAAGTTTTTATAGAACAGCAGGAGCACCAGAGGTATTTAAATCTTGCAATTTAGATGATACCATCATTTTCATAGCCTGGTAACATAAAGCTCTTCTCTTCCTACCATTAGAACAGCTTTTCGTGGACTGCTGAGCCCAAAGTGTGCAGGACTATAGTGAAAGGCTTTAAAAAAACAAAAAAGGCTGTTGTTTTCTAAGCCCAAAAGAGCTACTTTGTCTCTTTCTGCCTAGAGCTGCTCACAGAGAATGGTACAGACCCCACTGGAATGTTTTTGATTCCAAAATTATAAAGTAAAAAAGCCAATATCCCCAAACAGCTACCACTTTTTATTTTGTATTTTTAGAAAATGATAATTTTGCCTTGGTACACATTAAAAATCTTAATGGGAAGATTTAGTTGTCTACAAATTAATCAGCAATGACAGATGCCACAGCCTAATTATAGCACTGAAATGTGCAAAGGACTGTAATGAAAACTGATTACTATTCACATAATTTCTACAATTTTAATTATAATAAATACTTTAAATTACTAATTATATAAGTAAGTCACATTTGCCTACTCCATTTCTCATTATAAAATTTCTACAGCAATGGAGTTGCTATGCTATATTTTTGTTACATTAGTTCACTTATTCCATTATGACCTATTTGAAATGCTTTTTCTGAATCCGAAAATTAAATTTGCATGGTTTTTCTGTAGGAAGATGCTTAAAGAAGTAACACACTATATTTAATTAGTATTTAAGCCACAAATAATATAGAAGAAGAAGAAAAGTATCTTTGGCTTAACATTGAATGGATAAGTGGAAATAGCTTCAAGTTGCAGATTTAAATAAGGTAGTAGGACAAATTTCTTCACCAAAGGATGGTCAGGCACTGACAAAACTTGTCCAGAAAAGTGGTCAAGTAGTTCCAAAGATCATTTCCAGTTGTCTCTGGAAATGTTCAAAAAATGTGAAGATGTGGCACTTGGAGGCATGGTTCAGTTGTGAATATAGTGGTGTTAACAGTTGGGCTTGACAATCTTAAAGGCCTTGTCCAACCACATTCTGTGATTCTATGTTCTCACTTTACATGTAGAAACAGTCAATAAACCACCGAAGATAAACACTCTGCAAAAAATTCACTCTTTTTATTAGCCTAAAAATATCTGGCAAGTCCTGCTATATGTCTGCCATGAAGGGCAGATTTCAGGCTATGTGAGAGAAAATATGTGAGAAATAGAATTGCAGAACTCAGGAACTCTTCATGAAAGCGGTAAGAATCATCTTCTATGCTATCTTCAGTTAAAACACTTAAGGATGATGATAGATAAAGGAAGTGGGGCTAAGAAGGCCTAGAAAAGCTCTGAAAAAAGCAAAATGTATACTAAAAAAAAAACAAAACCAAAACCTGCAAAAGTATAGAATTTCCTTCCAAATGAGGAATGTTATCTCCTGCAAAGATAGAGTTGATAGAACCATACTCACATGGGCACTGAAGTTCTAATTTGAGTTCAGAACTCCCATTACCACCTTAAAGTAGGACACCCAAGCAAACAAACCAATTTCTGATGAAAAGAGTGTTATATAAAAACTCTCCTGTGCAACTCAGCATCTTAGTATGCTGCCTTAAGAGTTATAGTTTCATGGTAATTGTGGAGAAAATAGCTGGATAGAATCCCAAGATGGCACTGAGTCCCTTATGAGATACCAAATCAATTTTAACAAAACCAAATTTAAATAGAAGCAGAACTCCTAATACACAAAGGACAAGGCATGCAAGCAATACCTATGCAAACACACACACACACATAGAGCTCATTTTTGTCAAATGTCACATTTTCCCTGCGTGCCTTTGGACATATCATGTAGGAATATCAATCCCTTCTGCAGCCCTCCTCTAAGTGCAGTTGCACCCTCACTCTGCATATACACACCCTCACATGCAAGGAATTTGTGTGCACATGCTAATTCAAGCCTACACAAAAATAGCATTATAGTGGTGATGCCTCTAGCTTTCAGGGGCTGGGCCAAAAATCTTTATTGCTTGATAAAACATGCACTTCACCAAGACAGGCTTTGCACATAGCTGAATATGTGTCTCCTTTGAAAACAACCCTGAATATCCTCCAGTGTTCAAGTGACGTTTTTGAGATCCAGTCACATTGAACTATATTCTGCATATGCTAACACCTGTTCTGGAACTGAAAGACAGAAGAATGTTCTGATGAGACTGGGAGAAGGGTGGGGAGAGATGCAAAGGCAAAGGTTCTGAAAGCATAAAAATCTGAATTGGCGCAGATGCTTAACTGCCTTGAGCATCCCTGGGCATGCAGCTTGTGCCTAATGAAGCAGCATTAGTTTAGCCTTTGGATGTAAGCAATACATTCAGTCGCCCCTGACGCATCACTGAAAATAATTGGACCATGCTAAAGGATATCATATGAATGCCAGAGATATATGTCATTCAACATATAAATGTCATAATTATTTCAACTAGGAGAAGAAATGCCCAAAATAAAACATTTATAAAGGCTGGTAAAATAAAGTGCTTTCTCATTTTGAATAGAAATGAATTTAAAAATAAAACTGTTTATTTTCTTCTTAGCTTTGCAGTGCTCCCTGTTTTTATCCATAATTTACTGTCATTCATTACTTAATTTACTTTAATTCTGGTAAATTAGTTTCATTTTCTAAGCCTTCTTAGCTAGTCAATTAAACAGAGGGAAAACTATCAGTATTAGAAATATTCTTTACTGTTCAGGGATTTTCATGTGTTTTCCAAACAAGAATGGATGGAATAGTGTCCTTCTTGCACAAGATGACCCGGAAAGAAGCAGTAGGCACTTGACAGCATTAAAAATAAAATGTTGATGGTAAAATCTCATCTCTTCTCTTGGTGCTGAACTGGATGCAAGTTTTGTCACAGACACAAAGACGTTTTAATCCAATTATTTCAAAGTAACCATGGAACTTCAGCTTATAAAAACTCTGCTTCATCAGCATTCTTCACTGCAGTCTGATCTACTCTGCCTGATGCTCCATCTAAGGACATGAAGGAGCCTACTACAGCCTTGAAAAAAGTGGGTGCAACAGCTTAGCAGGTGCAACACCTTAGCACAAGCACTAGCTGTTGATTATTCCAGGTGTAAACTTTTCAGATATGATCCTCCCAGCCACTGAGATTCCTGTGCAAGCACTTCACCTCATCAGGGCACATAGACAGAGCGTGAGAGACAGCAGACATAACTTGAAACAAGGACTGGAGATGAGCAGCATATTTTTCCCTCTGACACTGCCTGGAGTAGGAGGTTGGATAGACTAGAGAATTCTTGAGGTCCCTTCCAACCTGAATCATGGTTATGAACAGGCCAAAGAAATAGGAGTATGGTTATTGCTAGGACTTCCTTAGTGTGTTTGAATGAATCAATACAGCAATAGCTACTGTTTCTCCATCTAAAACCAGTGACTACATCCCTTTTTGCTAAACATTCTGATAAAAGCACACATAGATTTTTAAAAAAGTTTATATAAATTTTTAGACTTTATAAAAATGAAGATCATCACACCGAGTAAAACATATGTACACCTTGCCCAAACCTGAATTGCTACTATTTCTTCAATAGACTTAAAATTATTTCAGCCTATTTGAAGGAATACTACATCAGGGAAATCAGACCTTGAAATATCTTTGGCTGTAAAGAAACTAATTCAATTACAGTCAAGCATCATATTAGGTACTGTATATTGTTTGAGTCACAGAATCACAGAATCACAGAATTTCTAGGTTGGAAGAGACCTTTAAGATCATCTAGTCCAACCCAGGTTCTAACACCTCAACTAGATCATGGCACCAAGTGCCACATCCAGTCTTTTTTAAACACATTGAGGGATGGTGACTCCACCACCTCCCTGGGTAGATGATTCCAGTATTTGACCACTCTTTCTGTGAAAAACTTCCAACCTTAATTCTAGCCTGTATCTCCCTTGGCGCAGCTTGAGACTGTTTCCTCTTGTTCTGTCTGTTGTTGCCTGGAGAAAGAGACCGACCCCCAGCTCACCACAGTCACCCTTCAGGAAGTTGAAGAGAGTGATAAGGTCACCTCCGAGTCTCCTTTTCTCCAGGCTGAACAACTCCAGCTCCCTCAGTCGTTCTTCATACGGCTTGTGTTCCAAGCCCCTCACCAGCCTCGTTGCTCTCCTTGGACACGCTCAAGCATCTCAACGTCCCTCCTAAACTGAGGGGCCCAGAACTGGACACAGCACTCAAGGTGTGGCCTCACCAGTGCCGAGTACAGGGGAAGAATGACCTCCCTGCTCCTGCTGGCCACACTGTTCCTGACACAGGCCAGGATGCCATTGGCCTTCTTGGCCACCTGGGCACACTGCTGGCTCATGTTCAGCCGACTGTCAACCAGCATGCCCAGGTCCCTTTCCTCCTGAGCACTGTCCAGCCACACCGTCCCCAGCCTATAATGCTGCAGGGGGTTATTGTGGCCAAAGTGCAGGACTTGGCACTTGGACTTATTGAACTTCATGCCATTAGATTCTGCCCATCCATCCAACTGTTCCAAGTCCCTCTGCAAAGCTCTCTGTCCCTCTAACAGATCGACACACACCCCCAGTTTAGTGTCATCTGCAAATTTGCTAATGAAAGACTCTAAATTCTCATCCATGTCATCAAGAAAAATATTAAACAGAACTGGCCCCAGCACAGACCCCCAAGGGACACCACTGGTGACTGGCCCCAGCTGGATGCGGCACCATTCACCACCACTCTCTGGGCCCGGCCATCCAGCCAGTTCCTAACCCAGCAAAGAGTGCTCCTGTCCAAGCCACGGGCTGCCAGCTTCTCCAGGAGTGTGCTGTGGGAGACAGTGTCAAAGGCCTTGCTGAAATCCAAATAAACAACATCTGCAGCCTTCCCTGCATCTACTAGGTGGGTTACCTGGTCATAAAAGGTGACCAGGTTGGTTAAACATGACCAGGTTGGTTAAACACAACCTCCTAAACCCATGCTGACTGGGTCTGATACCCTGGCCATGCTGTAAATTCTGTGTGATGGCACTTAATATAAACTGGTCCATTATCTTGCCAGGTACTGAGGTCAGGCTGCCTGGTCTATAATTACCAGGATCCTCCTTTGCACCCTTTTTGTGAATGGGTATCACATTGGCCAGCTTCCAGTCATCCGGAACCTCACCAGTGAGCCAGGACTGATGGTAAATGATGGAGAGTGGCTTTGCAAGCTCATCTGCCAGCTCTCTCATTCATTACCCTGGGGTGGATCCCATCTGGTCCCATAGATTTATGAACATCCAAGCATTTCAGTAGTTCTTTGACTGCCTCCTCTTGGATAATGGGGGGACCATTCTGCTCCCTGACACCATCAACCATTCCAGGCAGGCAGGTGTCTTGAGGGCAAGTCATCTTCCCACGAAAAACTGAGGCAAAGCAGGCATTAAGCACTTCTGCCTTCTCCTCATCTGCAGATACTAAGTTCCCTCCCTTGTCCAATAAAGAACCAAGGCTGGTCTTACCCTTCCTTCTAGCATTAATGTATTTGTAAAAACATTTTTTATTATCCTTTACAGAAGTCACCATTCTAAGTTCAAAATGAGCTTTGGCCTCCCTAATTTCTTTTTCTGCATGCTCCACTAGCCTTCTTGAATACTTCCTTAGAGACCTGACCCTCCTTCCAACACTGATACATCCTCTTTTTATTCCTAAATTCCTCCAAAACCTCCTTGCCCAGCCAGGCTGGACGTTTACCCCATGTTGGCTGATCTTTCAGCACACAGGGACAGTCTGTTCCTGTGCCCTCAAGATCTCTGTTTTGAGGCATGCCCACCTTTCCGGAACTCCTTTGTTTTTAAGGGCTGTTTCCCGAGGGACGCTCTGAATAAATCTCCATATATATAAGTCTCAAGCCAAGGCATTGTTAAGGTGGGGTTTTTGTGGTTTGGTTTGATTTTCTTCGAAATGTAAAAGTTCCTTTCTCTTTCCCTCTTCTATTTCAATGATTTGAACAAATATAGAGAAAAACTAGCTATAGAGAACAGTCAATGTGCCACAAATACATAATGAATTTGGAACAGGTAAAGGATAATTGTTTTCTTGCTCACTCGATTATTATTAAAAAAATCCATGCTGTTATTTTTTAAAAAACAAGGAACAGCATAAGAAGAAATGTGATTTTAAAGTTAACAAATCACGCAAATGGTTTGATAGCATCACTACATATGTGTTACAAATAATTTGACAAGAGACATGTCACAGACATATTTTTGTGAAAATCCTTTTCTTAGGATTTTTCCTTCTGAGAAGCTGAGAGGCCTCAGAAACAAAATGTAAACAATGGTTATCTGCTGCTGTGGAATGCAACAGGTGGATCCGTGATGGGTCTCGTGTGGATGTTTGGAATTAGTGACCAGTCACGGCAGAGCTGGCTCTCTCTCTGTGTCCAAGCCACAGATCTTTGTTTTCATTCCTTTTTATTCTTACCTTAGCTAGCCTTCTGAGATGAAACTTTTCCTTCTATTCTTTTTAGTATAGTTTTAATGTAATATATATCATAAAATAATAAATCAAGCCTTCTGAACATGGAGTCAACATTCTTGTCTCTTCCCTCACCTGAAAACCCCTGTGAACACCGTCACAGAGACAGATAATTTTCTCAAAAGGAACTGTTGACTCAGATTTCAAGAAGTATCTTCAATCCTATCTAACATCAAGAAGTCAGGTTTGACTAGGATACTAAACGCTTACTTTGAGCACATAGATTTTCAGCTTGTGTTAGAAAAGAATCAATCTAGTGTTTTATGCTGCATTCCTCAATGCTGGACTGGGGTGTAAGAGGCCACAATGCCAGCCTTGGGGCCTTTATCTCCTACCCATTGCTCAGTGTGACATCAATGGATGTGTAGTGAGGGGAATGAGCAGGAAGAAGATCCAAGCTCTGACCACAGCCTGACATGTCAGAACTTGCTGCAAAAAGCATACAAGAAGGTAGTAGGATTTTAGGCTGGGGGGAGTGCAGGGTGATGAGGGGTTGAAATGTAAATGTATGTCTTTACTTAGCCTAGAAGGCATGGGTTGTTTTGTTGCATAGTGACACACTTCTAAAGAATAGCATGTGCTCCAGGGTATTCTTCAAGTAAGGGCAAATATAAGTGGAAATATCACAAGCAGAAGCAAGCTTCAGACTGGGTCTGTCACATATAAATCAGATTTTAAAATCCTGGTGATTCATGATGACACTCCGCTAAATCACTAGAACTGAATCCTAGACAGAGTCATCAGAAGGTTGTGAGGTAGGGTAGAACTGCCTCCAAACTAGTTGGAGGCCTCAAAATAAAGATTTAAAGACTAAAGACTAACAGTGGTATTGGGACAAAATAATTTTAAAAGTATCCATTATTAAGCTGTTAAAAAAAAATCCAAGTAGGTATTTTGCTGCCATACAAGATTTAAAATGTTCACATGATGAGCAGTTCACGAGTAAAAAAAAGCCAAGTTGTAACAGCCATTGCCTGTTTAAATCTTCAGAAGGATGAAAGACCTGTTTGTCTTTTGCTTTATGCTCCTGGAATTGGTTTCAGACATTGTCAACACAAATGAAGATGATGAATTTATTGTTTCCAATCCATAGTAGTGATCAAAACATTTTATTCTTCACAAAGATTTCTCAAGAAACAAGACTAAACCACTTACATTTTCTATGAGAGGAAGACAGTCAAAGAGAAGGCCAAGGTCTCAGCAGAGTATTCTGAGGATGGAGATGAATGAAAGCACATGCTTCCAACTGCAAATGCAGAAACAAGTAAGTGAAATCCTAGAAGTTTTATTAACTGATGTTATTCTAAAGTATTTTCTTTTCACAGATTGAACATATCATAGTTACAAACTGGTAGCTAATGAGAATCAGTGTCTTGACATGCAGTTTCTGCTTTGGAACTGCAATAGGCAGGGCCCCCTGAGGTTCCTCCTAAAACTACAGGAGTGGAGGGGAGGGATTGTTATTCAGAGCAACCTATTCCCAGTTCTACCATCTGCTATCTCATGTTTAATATTTACATAAAGCTTAGAGAAAAAAGTAATTATGCATCCAGTAAGAAAGCCATGCATAAACATTTCTCATAACATTATTTTACCAGTTTCTTCTCAGAAGTCAGTAACAGAAGAAAGAAGCTTGAAGCCAGGAATATGCTAATTGAGGTGCTATTAATCAAGAGACTTAAGAAGAAGAGGGAAAGGAAAGGATTTGGTTTCCTGCACTGGAAGATGATATCCTCATGCTAATTCACAGGAAATTACAGGAAATAAACAAGAAAGAGAAATGCTGATAATATCATCTGGGACTGAAGAAGAAAAGACTTGCCCCAAACCTTAACACGAATGACTTCAATAAATGCTTTCCAAAATAGAAGTCAGGCAACTGCAGTTTCAAGAGCTCCCAAAGACATACCAATCCTTAAATTGTTTTTTGGCCTGTTTGAAGGGTTTGAAGAGCTGGCATAGATACAGAAACTGCTAGGGAGAATCTTATTGTTAAATACATTTAATAATTTATTTATAATATTTTTAATGAATTTGATTAAGTTTTCTACATCTAAATCTATTTCATTTTAAATCCTGTTATGTCAACATGACTGAATAAACAAGGGATTCCTTCATACTGAGTAGATAATTTTGGAAAACACCCTGCATCACCTTCTTCTCTTTCCCCCACGTACCAAGCCATAACAAGGTTTTCCTATCTCCCAGCTGCACAGTCAGGCTTGGTACAGGTCCAGCCACTTCAAGGGCTGAAAGATCAGCAAGGAAAGCCATTGCTTGTAACAAAGCACAACAGGGAAGATGGAGATGTCCTAGATTTCATTTTGCAAAAGTTCAATGTAGAAAGTAGTACCTCTGGGAAAAACTGAGGGAAGAAATGTCCCTTCACTTCTGCATAAAAGCACCTAATATATAAATACTCAAATAATAAATGTTTAATAAATACAATGCTGCAGATCTGCTGTCCTTTGCTACAGACAGCTGTGGGAGTGGGGCAGGAACCACATTACAGCTGACACTGAGCAGCACCAAGATTTCCATGTTTGCTAGGAAAACTTCCTCAACTTTCTAAACTTCCAGGTGCAACTCAGCTAATAAAATGCTTGTCTGGTCTTTTAATCTTTACACACCATTAATCCCTACTCACACAAGAGTCTTAGCTCTTATCTCTCTTGTTTCTGAACAAAGAGTAGTTCTGAAAAAGTAAACAAAGAGAGCAGAGAAGCTGAGATCATAGTTGGGCCAATTAATGTGAAGTTTTAATTTCCATCAAAGTGCCAATCACATGTTGCTAACTGTGAATTTTTCTCCCTCTCTCCTACCTTAGTCTTTATTATATGCAATCCACAAGGCTTACCCCAGATTTCTCCACCATAACGTATTTCTTAATTGGACTTCATCCTAAAAAATCATATTCTTCTGTGACATCTAGGAATACAGTGCTAAAATGTTTGTGATGAAGCCAAATACTTAACTCATATTGTTGCAGGATTCAGGGTCTGAACATTTCACTTGAAAGGGCTTACAGAGTCTCATTGTTCCCATGGAACACCTGCTCCCAGTCCACAACCCAGAATCCTTCACTGGACATCTCGTATGATATCAGGAGCAGAAAGGTTTTACTTTTAAAGCTTAAAGAAAACAGTTGCCCTTTTTGGACACAGGCTTAAAAACAGTGGTTTTATACATAGACTTGGAAAAGTTGCCTTTTTTCATAGTATTTTCCCAGTAAATGATGTAAATGTCTAAACAAACACTGAAGAATGTACTTACGTATGTAAACTCTGCACCTTAACCAGAGATTAAATGAAACCGATGTTTATTGAAAAACAAAGTATTTGTGTGCATTTTCTGAGTCTTTATTAAATGTCAGTGCACATTGGAAGTTTAAGTGTCAGAATCTTAGTAAAAATATCAAGAATTTTTCAGTCTTAACATTTTGAATTCAGATTTAAGCCACAGGAATCTCAGTTTATGGGAAGGATTGAAGAATGGCATAATTAAAATCTAATTAGCTCCACAAAGGAGGCTGCTATGGATGAACAAAAGAGGCTCCTTGATGTCAGGGACAATAAAATACAGATTAGTTTGGAAAGTTTAGGGATTTTCTTTAACTATTTTGAATTATAAGATATCCTACATATGAAAGATAAACTTTAATTTGTAGAAAACAGTTTGAGCAGAAGGTGAATAACAATGCAATTATAGAGCTACAGAAATCTAAATTCTCTTTATCTATTGCTCTAGAAGGTATGCACTATAAAATAGTACCAGTTATGTTTAATAGAAGCCCAAAGCCATTACAATCAGAGGGCAACTTAGTCTTTTCCAAAGCAACCTATTTTAAGTGAAATTATGAGAAGAGTGGAAAAAAATTATGTGCTTGCTTTGTGGGGGAGGGCGTTATGGTCTGTGTGTGTCTTCTGCTTGGAGATTTGAAAGGAGTGTTGCATGAAAGTCAGGATAATTAAATTGATCCAATAAAAGGTGACATTTTTTGAACAGATTTTGATTCATTAAGAATGTTTTCATTCTGTGTTTATTCATAAGCCCAACATTCACAGTCATCAAAATAGCCTCAAGCCAGAAATGTTCACTTTTTTATTTTCCGTAGTATCTCATGATCAGGAAGGCAGAGCTCCTGCATGGGTAAAGATGATAATGCTGGAGAAATTATCCTGTGAAGGAGAAATGTATAGGAGGCATACACTGCCTAAGAAGAAGCTATAAATCTCATAAATTATTGCAAGAGGAATAGAGGAGAAATCTGGAGAAAATAGAATTAGGTACTGCCTTTTCAGCTCATGCAGCTTCAGGCTTCCAATACCTTTTTTGCTGTGTCGCCCACAAAAAAGTATTATCCTGGACATTTACTAATATTTCAGAAAATTAAACTGAAGAATGATCATACATACCTTATCACTGAATACCAAAACACTTTGGTATAATCTAAAAGCACCTTCTAAAATATACAAATATATCTCAAGAATGTACCAATAGCTCTGTGACTCTTGTTGCATTTTGACAGAATAAATATTCTACAGACACTTTTAATAATAGTTATTAAAATTTTGAAGGCAAGTGAACTTAAGCAAGCATGTTACTATGCTGATTATCTTAGTAAAGTAACTCCCTCAAAGATAGCCTACAGTTTTAAAGTAAGGTCACAAGGAAAACTATATTCATAGGTCCATAAATAAATTTGGCAGATAATCAAGCTAAATGTTGAGTTTCATGCTACAAGACAAGGGATCTTGCATGCTTCTTTGCCTTTGTAGTGTTCAGTTTTCCATCTACTCTGCCTCAGGGACCACCTTTTTGCCTTTGGATTAATCAAGCAAATGTAAATGTTGAGGAAAAAAAGCAACCAACCAAACAAAAAACCTGCTGCAAATCCAAATCCTCCTATGGTTTTTGTTCCACTGATTAATTATAAGAAGTTTCATCACTTGAAAAAAAATTAAAAAAAAAAAAACAATTAAAGTTCTCCCACGTTTAGGTCATATTGGATTCAAATCTCACAAGGGTGTACATTATCACTAGAGTTACATATGGAATACTATCAGCAACTGGAGAATTTCAGAAGGAGAAAAACTGCGGAAAAGTGTCTCTTGGATAATAGAAAAGAGAGATGACATTCTCATTATAAGCAGAAACAAGCTGAACAGCTGTCCATCCCAGAGAACTAACTTTGAGAGTCAGAGAAACCAGGACACAGTTTAAAGAACATGTATTTCATGAGTCAAAAAAATGGTATGTTAGCTACAGATAAATATAAAATTTATCAGAAACAAAATTACAACAAAAGAAAAATCCTCAATACTGCAAAAAAAAACCACCTAAGTCATGACTCTATTTATTTATCTTTAATTATTTTCTTTTTTTAAGTGTTTGAGGTTATTTACAAACCTTTGTAAATAACCAAGGTCCTGAGAAGAATATATTTAAAATATAAAAATTGAGTGAGCTTGCTTAAAAAGTATTTGTTTATTTGGCAAACCTTGTATTCAATTCTTTGTATGTCAGGTGAAGACTTGTCCCATAATACAAAAGTTATTAAAATTTGCCTGCTTACTGTGCTTTCAGGCCAGAGACCAAGAATGAACAAAATTACTCTTGCTGTGCTGAATAAAAGTTGTGTAAGTATTATCATTTATATATATATATTTATATTTTCATATATATAAATATCTATATGAGATTTTTATGTGACACATTAGACATATGACATGACTTTGGTATTATTCATTCATGAGAAGACACTAGTAGCCAAGGGAGCTGTCCAGATACACCTTGGGGTTAATTAAAAGGTCTAAATAGCATTATTATATCCCTCTTCTACTGGACAGACTTTCTGTGACAAACAGGTATCAGAATTATTTTTTTTAAGGTGCTTCCAAGAGAAGATGTTGTTTTTACAATAATGAATTCTGAAAGCGTGCAAGCAAGATGATCTTCAAGGTCCCTTCTAACCCAAACAATTCTATGGTTTTATGATTTTTCCCCCTCTGGCCTAGTGGCACATACCCCATCAAATTCAACAGAGGCTAATAGCTGTCTAGAAGAGCTAAAAATCTTAGTTTCACAGCTAAAATTCTAGATTTCTGATAGAAAACATAAGGTTCATCAGGTTTCTAAGGGGAAGTTTCTCACCCAACAGCTCCTTTCCGGACATGACACCAGCAAGGCAGTGATCCCCAGGGTCAGCCTTTACACAGCAATTTCTCATTGCTGAATTTGCTTAGTGCCTTATAGCTTAAAGCTACTTCTCACCCGTGTCTTTCATGATACAAAATGAGATCTTTGAGGCAATATTGGGATAGGAGCTGTTTTATACCTCCTTGCTGAAGATGGGGGACTAACCTAGAAGAGAAATTTGAGATTTACATGGTTAGGTACAACTAGTAAGAGCCTGATAAACTCTATAGCTCTCAAAAACTATCTTAGACTCCAGTTCATACTTGCTTTTTGCTCATTAACTGAAAAAACAAACTTCTCATGTAATATCTTGTAATCTGTGTATTTCAATCAGATACTTCAAAGTATAACCTATCTCTTTATGCAAAGAAAAAGTATTATGAAACAACAGAATTTTTATGCAGAGCTTTTAGATTGTCTGCAGGAATTAACAGAGAAGTTCAATGCAAAACATAATTATGCACATTTTGAACATCCTGATCATGGAAAATGTCAAACTCCTATGCAGTTAAGAGGAAACAGACCAATTACTTATCTGCTCACCTGTCTATAAACGCTGAATTTTCTTCATTAAAAGCAAGCAAACATAACTGGAATGAAGATGTGTCAGGAGTTTTAGGCTAGAAATTAAGACAAGATTCTTCACCCAAAGGGTTGTTGGGCAGTAGAACAGGCTCCTTAGGGAAGTGGTCACAACACCAAGTCTGACAGAGTTGAAGTGTTTGGATAACACTTTCAGGCACGTGGTGAGATTCTTGGAGATGATGTTGTGCAACGCCAGGAGTTGGACTTTGATGGTCCCTGTGGGTCCCTTTCAACTCCAGATATTCTATGGTTCTATGATGCTTAATCCATATCAACCTTTGCTTTAATTGTCTATGGACACAAAAAGATTACTGCTTAAATACATTGCAAATTTGCTCATAATTTTTTTAAAGGGGTAATTTCTAAGGGTTTCAAAATCCAGGTTTTTATTGGACTAATTAGATCCAGTTGGAAAAAGTTCCCTTCTCATAATGATAATCTGGTCCAGTGAACAAAAAATGAAAAGTAAAATTTGATCTTGAGAAGATAGAAAACTTGACAAACATGTTTTTGTAGAAAAATAGAATTAATCTTTTAAAATTGGTTGCCACCGCTGTGTGTAGCAGTAGAGATCAAGAGGGCATTTACAAATTATGGAAAGCAGAATGCCAGTAGATAGTGAATTTTTATAGATGTGCTTGACTAGAAAGAAATCTGAATTTATAATTCATAATTTATAACAAGGATCCTTTTCCTGGATTTATTCTTCAAAGATAGCTGTGGGGTATAACATACAGAAATCGTTTTCAGTGGAGCAGTGAAGCTGTCTAAGCATCATTTTAAGAGCAAAATTGAAATGTTTCATAGGAAAAGACTCTAAATGTTTTATGCTCCCTTAGAAGCTTTTCCAACATTATAAAAACAATGCATAGACATTTTTCTATCAGAAAAAGTACTAAAGCATAAAGTCTTATTCAAAAGATTTCTGAAGGTGCTTCATTTAAAGTCTAATCATTTGGTCTAAATAGAAAAGCTATTTAAAAACTGTAAAAAAATAATCTGGGTTACCTTTCAGTCTTACTACTTTGTAATAGAATGAACAGTCAAATGTTGTCATGTAGATGAAATATATGTTGAAAAATACATTTCTTCATGAAAAAGTTCTTTAATGAATATAATATTTTATGCATATGGTAATCCTGTAGTTTAAGCATAGTAACAAATACTTGAGGCACAAAATTTTATTTCACATTTTAAAATTTTAGTTCTTTCAATTTATAAATTATTCATTGTAAATATTTTACTTCTTTATTAAGCTAGTGGAATTTGGAAAGAATATTTTTTTCATCATAAAACTTTCTACCACATACTCAGTACCACCTTCAATAACTTTATGTTAGATTCCATTATTTTTTAAGTCATGGCCAGACCTTGCCTCAGTGTCTCCAAACTGATAATGAAACTGCTCTCCATTGCTTTTATGTTATTTTGATTTTTAAGTCAGAGTATAGAGTGATAATGTGGAAAAAATAATCAAAAAATGTAGGGGCAAAAAAGGTAGAGAATTTAAATTATCTAGCAGATGTAGTGAATGTACATAAGAAATAATAGATCCTTTCTTGCTCTGCATTCTATGAAATGTTATTATCCAGCTGTGGTACTCTACTCTCAGAAAATCTTAGAAATTTTCACTGGACCTGAGACTATGTGAGTTATACTCACATAAACCAGAGCCAGACTTTCATTAAAGGGTAATTTTATTCAGTATTACTAACCTGTGAAGAGCTGTGGAGGTGACAATTTTAAATACACACACACACACACACATACACACACTTTTTTCTTTTCTCAATTTTATAATATCTCACTAATAAAATGCAATGAGTCTTGACACCAAAAATACTTATATAGGAGGCTCACATCAAGCAGGGAAGCAACATTAGTTTTGGAATTTAATTATACTGGACTTTGCTAGACTCTCTACATTCAGATCCTATATCCAATGGGAAGTTCATTTTGATATTTCCAGGACAGAATTTTAAAAATAATTTTGAAGCAGATGTAATTTCCTCCAGAAACACAATAAAAATGAAACAAAAATACCCTGAGTACCAAAGATCCCTATCTGGCTATTTCTAACATTGTGCATAGATAAATTTCCTTGAAAATCGGAGCAGCAGAAGGAGAATTCAAATGCCCATCAAAGGGCATTTGGGATAGATTGTCTGCTTTTACTGAATAATATACCCCATTGCTTTATATGAGATTCTCCTATTAAATTTCAATTGTCACCAGCCAATAAAATAAATATAATGTGGGGCTTGTGCAATTACCTTGATATTATCAGATTTCTATTCTTGGACATTTTTATGGTCTCAAAGAATTCCTGTTCACTTATTGGTTTTCATCAGAAGGAATGAAATAACAATGAGGGCAGTGTTGCATTTTGGGTTTTTTTTTCCTTCTTTTATGTGCAACAAATACATTTCCACAAATAAGTATCTCAAAAGCACCATTCACAACTGGCTTTCAGCATGAAACAGCACAACACCAAAAACATGTTGGAACATTAGTCTGGTTTCACACAGTGCTTTTCAAATACTGTGATAAGAGTTCTTTTCCTAACCAAAGATTGAATGATGGAAGCATATTGACTTGAAGGAAAGATCAGCCTTTTTTGTTATTCCATGTGTCATTACAAGCTTTAGACATCAGAACAAGTTTTATATAAATGATGCACTCTGCAAGAACTGCCTTTACTCTAAGAAAAATATCAGAAGTCAGATAAGATAGCTAGGCAAAAAGCAGTCTAATTTAAAATCTGTCAGAAATAAAGAGTCTCCTGGTGAGATACTCTGTGACAAGGTCTTAGATATGCAATCACATCCAAACCACAACTTCTGTATATGAGTAACAGCTTCAACTCAATTGCTTTTATAGCCCCTTATTTACACCAGAATTGAATTATATCTACTAAAGAGCAAACTTTATCACTGTCTGTGGCTGAAGAAGCAAGTGCTGCTGAGTTGTACAGAGACTTAACCAAGACAGTAACCAGGACAATTTACCTTAGTGTTCACCTGGTAAAGGCAGCAGAATACTATAATCAAAGCCAATAGGATTACACCAGCAATCAGAACTACAGAGTTAGATTCTCTGCTGTGCTATACCCAGCAGATTTGTTCATCTATGTCTACATGGGGAATTTTAAAAAATATCTGAATGGTGGCATTATATTTTGTGGTGTAAGCATAAGAAGCATATCACCTGTAGAAATGGTATTCCCTTTTTTACAGCCTTCCTGAATGACAAATCTGGTCTCCTGATTGAATATTTTCCATCACAAAGTCCAGTTCCCTGTTAGTGGTAGGCATCTATCACTGTCTCACTCGTGTGTAGCACCATCTGTAAAGCAGCTCGTCTCTTTTCTCCAGTGTTGTGATCAAATGCAGTTCCAGAACCTCCCTGCTGTTGCAAATACAAATTTTTTTGTGGCCAGTCTAGACCTAACACAAAGTAAGATAATGCAAAAAAGCAAAGACCCTCATGATGATGATGATGATGATGATGATTATTATTATTATTATTATTATTATTATACTTAACAAATATTTATTACAAATAAAAAATATTTTTTGAGGCAATCACACAAAAGTCCAGGTTTTATTTCTTACATAACCTCCAAAATATTTGAAGTTCATTAATGGCTGGTAAAAGTCCTTCTGCTCTTTCATGTTGGTATGTTATCAAGTGGATACCAGAGCCCAGAAGCTTCCTCTTCTATTCTGTTGTAGAGCAGAAGTATTTTTCCTCTGCTGTGGAGGAAGACAATCATTTCAATGGTAGACTAGAGAACATAGACTGAAACAGCAGCAAAGTTAAGGTGAGCTCTCCAGTATTCACAGCCATTCTTATTTGACTGTCAGCTCTGAAAACCCCACCAGAGTGCAAATGCCTCATAAATTCTAACCTATGGGAAGTACTAGGGTGCTGGAGAAGGACATCTTGTTCTTTCAAAATCACCAGAATTCTCTCACAAAATCTTAGTGTACCTTTCATCATAAAACTTGTCCTACCTCAGATTTCTCATCCATCATCAGATTTCTCATCTAATTTTCTGCTGAACTCAGAAATGGTATGAAAATTATTTGTATAGATTTCCAGTATGAACAGGTGCTGAGATCTGAGAATTTTCCTTACACAAAGAGCAACACCTCAAAGTATAACACTATATTTTAAAACTGAACAAAGCCTATAAGTACAGGAAAATTCAAATCTTCTTCACTTGTGAAGACAAAACAGAAGTTTGAATGACTTTCCATGCTGATCTTATCTTTCAAGGAAGATAAAGTTTTATATATAAAATGAAAATGATGATTCACAACAATTTAATTCATACACTTAGGCTGGTATGTGTTCAAAGTCATCTGACCTGGTTTAGGAGTTGAAATGGCCTGTAAATACACTTTTTTCTTTATTTTTATTTCCACCAGAAGGAGCTGATACAGGAATCTAAGACTTAGACATTCAGGTTTTAAATGTCTAAGCTCTAAGACATGACTCATGGTCAAGATACTGTCATTCAGAGGAAGAGAATGGTAGAATTCAGCTTATCCTTACCCATTTACCTTCTTCTCAGGTGTCCCTCTGAAGCTAACAGTAATAGTGCCTCAAATGTTAAACATTTGAAGCCATCTGTCAAAAGGCATATAATTGAAGGCTTGTGAAAACAATCAAATGCACTATTAAACCAGATTTATTTCTTCCTTCAGTTGATTTATTTCTTACTTCAGTTGATTCTGTGCAACTCCAACTACAATTCTGCTGTACCCAAGACCTTTACAGATCTGAGGACTTTAGTTCATATGTGTCTCCCAAGTTTTGCTAGTATACAAGTGACAAAAATCCATGTTAATCCTGGGCCTGAAATTCAAGTATCTGGAGACCACAGAATTCTGTGATGTTTTGCAACAATCCCACATTTTCATCACTGTCAATGCTGGGACAGTGGGGAAAACAAGACCCTACTGTCTTCAATATTGTGATTCTGTCCTCAAACCTAATAGCATTGGTACTGTCATTCTCTTATTTTAAGACAGAGAATAAGCAATAAACCAGGATAATGGCACTGGAAAGTGGAGTCAAAGGAGACCACAGATCTTAAGTAAGATCTCCTTCTTTCCTGTTCTGGACAAGAATGTGCTATGTCCCTGTACTTTCCCCACAAAAATTACTGAATTTAATCCAGCAGAGCAAAGGAAAACAAGGAAGGAGAAGTCTAACCCCACTGTAATCAGAAAACACCTTTTTACATTCTTTTTTACCAAATTTCTAAGACAATCCATATCCCAGCATTCAAATCCAAGAAATTCCATAGATGTTGAGAAGGATCAAGCAACATGCATAGCCATGTAATAGTCCCAGTGCACTTTGAATTAATTATAAACCCAGCAGGAACTCATAAAGCATTGCACAGAACAGCAACAACAATTATTCTTAACTGTAGGCCCAGCTGGCTCCCAATCTTAAACCAGCATGAGTTTTGCTAATAACCATGGCAATACCAGAAAAATAAATACCTTTGCTTAGCACAATCATTATTTACTTGCATCCACCCCACTGATGTAATTTAACTTGCACTCCTTATTCTATCTGCTCTCCTCATGTCTCCAACCAGGGTATCCAGGACATATGACACTAAAAGTATATGCTGAATAACTGCATTGTTCCCACACTGCAGAAAATCCACCAGCTAGAGCTGGGAGCACTGAACTGAAAAGTAACATGCAAAAGTCTGTATAGATCTCTCTTATTTAATTAGTTTACCTCATAGACTGCATATAAACTTGTGTATAATGTAAGGAATATCATCAGTCATGACAGCATTGGGGACTATGATTTGTATCAGGAAAGATGATCTCATAGCAGGTAACTAGAATTTAATTTGTATAAAATGAATAAAAAATACAGTTTGCCACTCATAACCCTAAAGTTTTCAAGGAATGGGAGAGGAAAAAAAAATACCAAAATCTGAGTGCAACTGAGTCAGAATATGAAATTTTCATGTCTCCAGGCTGTAAATTCAAGAGAAGGTGTAGACTGGTAATTGCTAGAAATCAAATGGAAAGTGAGTTGTGACATTCTGTCAAATTCCACCTGCAAATGCAAAATACTGATAAAAATAAACTCAGCTCAACCCTTCTGTATCCACAATGCATCAAAAATAGAAGATTGAGGTTACTTTCTCAATGTAATAAAAATGAATCTCTTTAATAGATTCAAACCTAAAAATGTGTTTTGCGATTCTAACTACAGTATTAATCACACTTCCTACATTCAGGAATGCAGAGTAACATTTTCAAAAGTGTCCAAGATTTTTCACTGACCAGACTTTAAGTTCTCTTTAAAAGTTTGGTTTTAGATCAAAGGAGATGTGCAGAACAGCAGTTCCCAGCCATCACTGGTCCTTAAGTAATAATTCTGTGAAAGCAACATTGTTGTAGCAGCTCTACATTGTGTCCTTCCGTGATCAATTTTGAGTCTTCAGTTGCTCCTGAATGCGAGCAATATCACAGGATCATAGGCAGCATTTCCCCTCAATCTACAAACTGGCTTTGAATCTACTTCAAGAGAAATAAATTTATATGTATCAGTTTTACTAAAGGCATCTAAGACTGCTAGAGCTTTACTTTTAGTGTATGTATTCCTTGTTCACACCCAGTCGTCCAAGGTGGTACACAAAGATGGATTCTAATTCTTCCATGGAACCTCACCAATTTCTGTGAAGCTTTTTCAAGCATCTAGTCGTATGACTAACACAAACTTACAGCTCTTTGCACCTCATTCTTTCTGAAACAAAAACAGATAGAAAAGTACAATTTTTCTCTAAATTTTAATTTTATTTGCTCTAATATAGCAACATTTCTCTTAAGATTCATAGTAGTACCGTCTGTTTGTTTACATGTTTATATATATGATGGAATATATGGAATGATGTTTATAATATGATGGAATTTTTTAAGATAAACACCAACATGCTTCTCTTCATATAACACTTCTTTAACTCACTCTTGATTGTCCTTTGTGCTTTTTTCTTTAAAGTTTTGCAATAACATATTTGAAATTTTTTGCATAATTATTTGGCAGAATGTCATGGTAGTGACTTCTGCAATCTGTGCAAGATCTTTGGAAAGTATTATTAGTTCTGGAAAACAGGACTTTTTGTGACCCAGAGGAGTGAAGATCTCTAGCTTGTTTAAAAGTAAAAAAAGATTGTTTGAGAAAAAATTATTACACTTTGTTTCCCACTCAGACAAAAGGAAAAGGGGGCAAACAGAAAGGAGGTTTTTGAAGTTTCCATCAGATGGTATACACTTTGCTGCCATTTCTGATGAGAAGGTAGTACAAAAATCAGTTCTTCTCAGATAGGTTATGACTCTCCCCTCTCTGAGATTACTGCTGAGATTACTTACCTGAGATTTCCTGCTGTAATCTTTCTGTTGTAAGTACAATGCTTTACTGGACAAAATATGGGCAGATGTCATTGCATGTATCTCACATGTTGTTTTACGCTTATAGTAGGGGAAGAGGAGTTGAGAGGAGGGAGTGGATTAGTTTACTTACTGCACCAACTTTAAATCAGTACAAATTTCCAGTGTAAGCAACACCTTACCTGGCTTCAGCAATCACACTGTAGTGTCTAGGAGGAGCTTTTCATACAGAAGTAAGAGCCAGACTGCTCTAAACTCTCGAAAGCTCTGAGAAGTCATTGGGAAAACTGGGACTGAGAAAACAAAACAATGAGCAACACTTGAGCTTTGTGAGCAACCAGCAAACTCCTGAGTGCAGAACTGCAGAACACCCATTAGTGGAAGTAGACTACCCAGCTAAAATGCCTAGAAGGACTTTGGTTTTGTGTGCAAGAAGAGTAAAATCTATTTTCATATACTTTAAAAAAAAAAAAAGTAAATGCATTAAAGTGGCTTATATCTAAAACCAGAGAATTTTTCATTTACAAACCAAGATCAGTGCTGGAGCTGACTTATATTCCTAAAGGATGATTAGATCAAATGTCAGATTTAAGTGACCTAAATTTCCATGGATGATGCAGACAGTCAGAACTGCACCATTGAATAAGGACCATACCCTGATAATGCTAAATTGATGTGAAATAATGCTAAATTGATGCTGGCAAACATTCACTGCTATTCCATTTCTTTCAGATAGTCCATTAAATCACTTGTAAATAGCAAACCACCTACCTTCAGAAGGAAAATAAAGAATTAAAAAGTACATTAAAACACTCCAAAATAAGGAAATGATAGAATTAAGATTGCCCATAAAATCTTGATAGGCTTCCCTGTGTATGGTGATAAGATCCCTTGGTCCTCAGGACATCTGTTTCATTCATTCCTAAAAGGACACTACTAATTAATTGAAAGAGCATATATACCATGCCTTGTTTTGTCATAACTGAATTTTTTTCTAGTTATTTTTAATTTGAAAACTGTAAGGACTTAAAAATCACAGTTGCCTGTCTCATACACTGTTAAAACCACAGAGGAACTTGGCAGAATGGAGCAGCAGGGTGGCACTGGTTGCAGGCAAGGGTTCCCTCTATGGCAAACGGGGTGGAACAGCAGCTGCTTGTACTCATATCACTGGTATCAGCCCAAGTTATGGGACTAATGGCATCTGTGACCACCAAAGTCCCCCTCCCCGCACACACTCACTCCTGCTCCCAAATATGCCTCCATGGATTCCTGGAACCTGAACTATAAATTAAGCCACCTGACAGGAACATAAGATAGGATAAAGGTGGTACTATTGACCAAAGCTTTTGTGGTTTAAGCCCAGCCAGCAGCCAAGCCCCAGGCAGCAACCTGTGGGGAGCTGTTGCCTGTGGTGGAAGCCCCCACCCCCCCTCCCAGTGGAGCAGGGCAAAGACTCTTCTCTCTGAGTAGCAGCAGAAAAACATGTGGTGAACTGACCATAACACCCATTCCCTGTGTCCCTGCACTGCTACTGGGGAGCAGGTAGAGTTCAGAAGGAAGGAGAAGTGAGGGAGAGGTGGGGTTTTTAAAGTCTAATTTTAGTTGTCATTATCCAGTTCTGATTTTGTTAACAAAAGACACAAGTAATATCTCTAATTCTAGCCTGTCTTACCTGTGCTGGCATTTGGTGAGTGATCTCTCCCAGTCCTTATCTAAACTCATGAACTCTTTGCTATATTTTCTGTCCCCTTTTCAGCTATGGAGGGCAGTGAGAGAGTGGCTTTGTAGGATGCTGGGCTGCCAGCCAGGATCCACCCACTACATGATTTTGGCAGATGGTCTTGTCTGTACCTAAATTCAGGTAGAGGCATCTCTCAATAACTGGATCATCACACTAACCTTAAAACTGTTTTCTGAAGGGGATGATTAAATTCTTCTTCTCATCCTGTGGTGCTCTTCCTTCTAACAGGTGTCTGAGAACTGATACTTTTTTCCCTTAAATTTTCCCTGTCTGACAATGACTGAGGATAATCCCCAGTTTACAAATAGAGAAGGCAATGAGCCAAATCTCACCAATTCTTTACACTTGGTGATGTCCTTAATACTTGACTCCTCTCCTAGGGGTTCCACAAGCACTTCCCCACACAATCCGTGTCTCAGAGGGTGAAAAGCATCTGCAAACTACAGTTCAAGGCCTTCAGTCAGGCCCCAGGAGACAAAATATGAGACATTTGGAGATCAAAATAAGACTGGCTTTAGTGGCTTGCCTACTATCAAAAGGAGCTCTGTGAACCTGGCAGAATCAGCAGTCACTTCTTCCAGGTGAATGCATATCATTTGGAAGAAGGCTTGGCTTGTAATGCCATCTTATTCCATACTTTGCTTATAACTGAGGTGGTGAAACCATAAACTGCAGTGTCCTTCACACACACTAAAACCTGAATCATGATTACACTGGTCACAACTCAACACTACATACTGGATAATTAATCCTAACCTATCTAAATCCTTATCAATTAATTCTAACCAATCTTAATCCTAACCTATTCTAATTTAGAGCTGTGTAACATTATAATTTCCAAATTTAAGAGTTCAAGCATTAATTAAAAAAAAGCCAGAACAGACAAATCTCACTGTGTGACACCCCACACAGACTTTTGGCAGTGTTTTGGAGAGGCATTAGGACTTTCAAAAAGTCCTGCATTAAAACACTGCTTCTTTCAAATCAGCCTTTTATATATTCAGAATCTCTCACTGTGCAATATCCTACTTTCTAAAATATATGTAGAGATTCTGTATGTAAGTTTTTAATTTATATAGAATTGCCTAATTGAGGAAATGTGAGCATTTTTAGTTGCTCTTAGCAGGCTTGGATTTATGGCTTTAAGGATTCACAGTCTTAAGAAAAAAGTCTCCCAAACTTTTCTGGTCATTTCTAAGATCTATTTAGAGACAAGTCACAGAGAGAATCATTTGAAATGGTCTCACCACAACCTCAAGTTACTCTCCTAAAATATCCCTCAAGTATTTTCTTTAAAGCTGACCTCTAAGCCTCTGACCATAAGAATGCCTTTGAAGCTCCATAGCAGGAACTGTGGAGTGTCTTGCTGGTGTTACTCAGAAATCCAGTAATTTGAGGAGCAGATCTTGAAAACAACTCAGTAAAGCTCCAGACAGCTGCTTTGTTTTTTCCCAGTGCAGCTTTATCAGGCTTGTTTGTTGCTCATGGATTTTGCATGCTCTGTCTAGTTTTAGGACTAGATGAAAGAGCTTGGGACAATTAATTATTTCAGGTGGTCCACAGAGATGCAGGAATACTTTCTTTCACCCAGTAGACCAGTTGTCATTATAGACATTTCCCAGATCCCCTGAACAATACTGGATGGCAGATAAGTTGCACCCACACAGCCTTCTGCCTAAAGATGCCAACACATAGTAGAGATGGTTAAATTTCTTTTCAGAATGTTCTTCATCAACCTATTAAGATCTCCTGATAGAACTGGTAGAAAGCTATATAGACATGCAAAAGAGCAGGTATCTTGTCCAACAGGCAAATTAATATGAGTCCCTGAGTCAAGAGTAACTCTGTACCAATAAATGGAATTCATTTGCTCTATGTATTGGTACATGGAGTTGGTTTGGTACCATGCAGGATCATGTATAGTTTATAGGTGTCTGTCCTGCTCATCATGGTTTCCCTGGACAAAAAACATGTCCTGCAACAGGCTGACAAATATCTGAAGAAGTGGCAATAGAAAATGAATTGATAAAATGTTGGTTCTGATTCTTTTTGGGGAATCAAATCTGTCTCAAATGATGTTAACGTAAATTACTGTGGCAAATGTGACATCTCTGTCTGAGAGCATGTTAATGTAATTTACTATAGTGAATATCAAATCTCCATCTGCTAAAGCAATCTGTTAAAATTCACTAAGATTATTATCTTCAAAAGGAAGAGGTTTTTAATCTTTCAGGTTGTTGTTTTTAAGTTTCTTCCGATGGAAGTATTATCTAACATGTGATGCTGACAGACAGCCTTTGATTAAATTAAAAATGGAGTATATCAATTCCTAGCTCTTACCAGATCACTGTAAAACAGCAGCTGGTAGAAAGTTTAGGCCAGAATTTCAATAGCCCAAAACATTTTAATTTCAGACAGGACTTCTTCATGAGTGGTAGATAGACACCAGTGCTATGAGAGTAATATGATAAATTTTACATTTGCCTAAATTGCATCAACTTTTCACAAGTCTTTGCTTGTATCAGAGACCAGATACCAGGTACCTCAATAGGCTACACAAATATTTAAAAAAAAAAATTAGTGAAAGATTGCAATGGGTATTGCTATTTCATTATTAGAGTTATGCAGTGTTTAAAACATAAGGATAAATCTTGCAGGCCCTACCACTGTGGAAATCAGGAATAAAAAGTCTGAAATATGTCAAGAACCACATTTCTTTCCTGAGAGCAACTCAATCTGTGCTCATTATGCCTAATCTATAATAATATGGAAAGAAAGATTTTTGTAGCACTAACTGAAGAGACTTCAAAGCTGAGTCAAAAAGGACATAATGTAACTGCACAAAATATTATAAAATTATATTTCAAAAAGGCATAATGTAACTACACAAAATATTATCAAATTATATTTCAAAAAGGCTTAAAATTAGTTAAAAAAAGGCAAATACTTAAATTCTGAAATTTTTTTTGAAAACAAATTTCACTTCAGATTTTTTTTATGCCAGCAACTAACAGGTATCACAGATTAGAATGAGACTTTCAGGAGAAAAATATATAAGATGCAATAGCACATCAACAGTTTTGATTAAAATAGATTGCACTGATCAAAATTGCCAAGCATCCCACTTTTAGATGCCTATCCCCTGTTTGGCTTTGGATTTGGCTAGGATGGGTAGAGAGCACAGAGGGTCTCGAAGACTGAAGTCAGAGACTGCAAAGCTTTGCAGTTCTGGGGATGGAGAATGAAAATGCTAGGATCAGTAGGAAAAGAAACTAAGAGGTACCTACAATGGGAATGGAAGGTTTGCTTAATTTCCCTCTCCTCTTTCCCCTCAAAAGATGGCTTCCTTTACGGTAGTGACAAAGCACTTCACAAAGTGAGCTTTCAAAATGAGACATCCGAAATACTGACACCCCCTGTTCCAGCCTCCTTCTAACTGGATCCGGCTCTGGGCAGCATCTTCACTTTGGGGTATTGACACCTGCTGGCCGACATAAAAATAGCAAACTGCTTTTTCTCAGGAACACCGTCCCAGCGATGGGTGCATATGGTTTCATGTTCTCTCTCTGCCATATGTTAGAAACTTTCTGATTCAAACTGGTTGCAAGTAAAAATCATAATTTTAAAAATATCTTTAAAAAATATCTGGCTTGGATTTTGTTTTACTACAAATGCCAGGACACTGTGAACAAGGGAAACATTACCAAGTTCTCTCCAAATTCTCCAGAACGACATAAACAGCAAAATTAATCCTTAGTTTCTGATTTTCACGGATTCCAATAAATACAAAGAACCACATACTCCGAATTTTACTGGAAGATAATCTGAAATGAAAGAAAAGGTCCATATACTGACTTTTATATTTCTGCTCTTCCTATGTTTATGAAAACCTTCACCTCTTCTTCAAATGTTTTATATTTATTTAGTTTTAGAATCTAAATGAATTACGACATCCTTTTAAACATAAGTTAAATGTTTTCAGTGAAAGGCTAGAGAGATTCATGAGGGAAAAACTACCAACAGTCAGTAATTGCACAGGAATTACATTTGGCTAAATTTTTAAAAATTTAGAATCTGAGATATCATCAGAGGAAATATTGATGTTATTTTGCTTTCACACTTTGTACAAGTTTTCCTGAGCATCCTCTTGTGGTTATTCTCAATGGCAGGATTTGAGTTGAATTGCCTCTTGGTATGGCCCCATATGAACATTCTTGGCTACTGAAAAATATCTATTAACAAATACAAGATAAATGCCATTACCAGTATCCTACATTTTGCACGTTCAGGCTTAAGGACATATTGATTCATATTCCTCTATAATCCCACCAAAATCTGAAGCTCAGAAGAATTTTCTCCTTAACTCTATGTCAAATAATCTCCCAGTAAGTGTTATTCCAAATTCAAAAATAAAGCTTTACACTAGATATCCTACTTTTGATAGTCATTTGCTTCTGTTTTGCAGACTGAATGTTAAATATTCAAAACAGTAAGACAAACACATCAAGGATGTAAATTCTGATCTCATCTTTAATGTACATTAAATCCCTATACAAACGTCTTAATTTAAGAGACTGAAGAGTAAAATGGTTTAAATTAAATGCAGAATAATCCTTAGAGCATTGACACTGCTTTCATGATTTTCATAAATTTTCTTCAACATTTCTAAGTGTTCCTTTTAATCAAAAAAAAAACAAAAACAAAAACAAAAACAAAACCCTTAAGAATGTTACCTTTGTTTCTCTTGGTTTTTATTTTGGATAAACTATCGTATTCAGAGAATATAAAAGTTAATTATCCATGTTGCTGAGGAAGACTGTAAGATGATTTTCATCATATTTTCACTGCAGGCAAGATGGAACTACTCATTTTCACCATTTCAGCTCACTTTATCTCATCCAAACATTCTGAGCTACTGCAAACTGAAATGTCATGATGTATGACTGAGGGACATTGCAGTGCAGTAAATTTTTAATGCCAGCTTTTTTACATTTAAATTTATACAGAATTTTCTCCACCTCCTCTAGCATTAGCAGACTAGTTCTGTACTCTCTTTCATGAGAAGAAAGAGAAGGAATTATATTTATTCCTAGACAATGAAAGGCAAGAATTGAAACATAGATCAGAATGAGGTAAAAGAGGAGATGAAAGACAAAGAAAATTTATTTTAAACCTTCATAAGTGATAATAAAATGTTTAAATAACCAAACAATGTAAATTCAGACTGTGAAAAAATATAAGTGTCTTGTTTTTCATTGTTAAAGACTCATAGTCTAAAATAGGACAGGACAAGCAAAAATCATCAGCATATATGGAATATTAACAATGTGAGGCACAGAAGAATCCTAAGGAAGAGTAGAGTGGTCAGGAGTGGTACACTGGCCATCAGCAACCTGAACAATCAAAACCACTGTGTATTTTAGCAGACTTATGTAGGTGGAAGAAACATCATTTTAATACTCACAGGGATTGAATAAGTTTCTTCATCATCATCAAGAGGATCTGACCATAAAAATTCTCTTAAAAATAAATGAACAAATAAAGCCCAGAAATGAACTGATTCCTTGCAATACAAAACACTGGCTTAGCAAAAATAAAGACATGAAGGGATGGCTGACTTTGAAAAATAAGCTCAAACATGGCATGTAATAAAAATTACTGCAAACCACTGTGACTGGAAAGATAAGTAGCAACTGATATGAATGATTCTGATTATCATGATGGTCCTCTCACTTAATTGAATTTGTAATTCTTTTACCACATGGTTCAGAATATAGCACTGTTTCAACCCCGTCAATGGTGTCAGGTTCCAGGTCTTGCTGAAAACGACCAGAATTGTCAGAAGGGAGCTAAGGGGAAGTAAATGCATAACCATGACATCTGGGGAGTTAGCTGAATTTTCAGTCAGGTGTTAGAAATTCTCTGAACAGCCAAATGCTCTCAGTTATCTTTCCCTGCTTCTTAGCTGAACTGTTCTTGCAATAAATGGAAAGGAATGGCATTTGGTTGTGTGTCATAGCTGGAACAATCCCAGATGATGCTTAAATATTCATTGCTTAAAAGAAAAGAGTTCTGGTAACACTGGATTTTTGCTAATATTTTTGTCATCCCTGTTACCCCTACTGAGACAAAGAAACAAGGAGTGAGAAGACATGAATTTAATACACTTATCTAATTCAAACTTGACATACCACTTGAAGGATGGTAGTTTTCCACCTCAGTTTGCAACATGTATTTCCACAACACTTTTTCAAAATTGGAGAATACTATTCCTTACATTATTCTTCATATTCCTAAGGATGATAGCAAGCAGCTGCACTGTTTGTAACTAAAAAGTCCTCAACATATTAAGTACTGAGTGAAAATTCACTGGTATAGAAGCAACTACATGAAAAAATGCAAACTACCAACATCATACCTTAGGAAAATTCTGAATATACCAAGTTTTGCTAATGTTTATGGTCCACACCTTTGGTTTCCTATCTCCTGACAGATGTGCCCCCTCTTTCACATGCAGGCTTTTTTGGTCTTCAAAAGCTCGGTATCCCAGCCTTAAAGAAATACTAAATTTCAGCTGTCCCCATTAAATACATAGATGTATGAGAAAAAAGCTCTGCCAATATGATATTTTAGCCCAGAACTTTCCTCTAGAGAGCAGGACACCTGAGATTTCCAGATAGCAGAGACTTGTCACCAGACAAGTGAGGCTAGGCTACTCCAAAAGCCCCCAAAAGAATGATGTGGCTACCAAACTCTGTTCTCACAGGTACATGGAACTTTGTTTGGTAACTGCTTGGTTTAAAATGCATAAAATATCCTTAGGAGCAAGGAATTTGGAGTGGCTACAGACCTTTCCCCATTATGCACCCTAACATTAATGCAAAGGCATGCTCCCTCATGCATTCCTTCTTACACTGCCCCTTGAATCTTGTATTCCCAATGGCATAATGGTTCAGACTTTACAAAAGATGGGAAAACTACCATTTCTGCCTACCCTGTCTGTCCTGGTGCTCTTCCATAACACAGTAGATGTGCCTAGAACACACAGTACCAAGGAGGGTACAGACTTTAAAATGACTGTTTTGCTGGGTTTCAATGACTCTCTTACATGCCAAGAATAATATCACTTTGGTTTGGATTAAAGGAGCCAGGGATGATCCAGACAGTCTTGCCCAAATACATTTCCTCTGTAATGAAATTCAAGTAAGGCAGAATTTCAGCAAGGTCCTAGAGTGTGACACAAGCTGTTGGCCTATTCAGGCACCGGGCCCTTGGCATGTGCTTGTGAGTCTCAGGGTAGATCCTGTGAAGGCATGTGCATCACAGTACCTAAATATCTTTTTATATCCAGAACTTCTGAAACATTAACCAATATCTACTTACCTGTATTGTCAAGGTGATTTAAAAATATAAATTTTTAACTGTTCTGTCCCATAATATACTCTGAAATATCTTGTTTCAGCAGTTCAATATTTTACAACTTGGTTTTAATTACCCTTGGATTCTAATTTTCATATCTTCTCTAATGTTAATAATTTGAGGAGACACAAGACTGCCAGAAGGGAGAAAAGAAAATAATGCATTTACAAATGCAATAATAAAAGATCTTATAAATCAAGAAGGGTCCTGTGTTTAATTTGTATTTTGTGTTTGATTGCTCGCTTGTCTGCTTGCAGGCTTTGCTTTTTACCTTTCTGAATTTCCAAGAGGATTTTGTTAATATACACATTGACATTTTGCAAATAATATAGGGAGAAAGGGGGAAACACCTAATCAGTTCAATATAAATTTCCATCACTTAAAATGTCTCATGCATCCCACAAAACATATATCTTAAAATGAAGGTTGCTAGTCTATATTGATGATGTGAGATGTGATACAACAACCATCTATAAGCCTAATTTGCAGAATATGGGTTTAAAGCACTATTTATGTCTTCCTTGATAAAATACACCACTTTGTGAAAGAGAAGATTTTTGAAGAATTTTGCATGTTGTAAGGTAGTGAAGAGGAATGTAAAGTTTACTTCTGATGTTTTGGTGGGTTAAGACAACTAACCTATTTTGCAAAACAGTATAAAGAGATTCCTGATGGCCTGTGCCATGTAGCTCTAGGCTTTGAGAGTGTCACAGGAGGCAAAGTTCAGTATTCACAATATGGCTGCAGGTACCTCTAGCTATGAGTCACTGAAAAATTGCACAAAATCTGCGTGTGAAGATTTGGGATAATTTTTTCTACTACAAGGAAGTTTTACTTAGAGTGGAACTTTACCTTTTTTGTGTTCAGACACCACACAAACCCTTATACCTCTAGCTATAATATTTTAGTGGTTTTGAACTCTGGTTAAATTAAGTGGTTTAACCAGTATATTTGATCTTTCTTTGCAAATTATGTAGGGCAGAATTATGATTATGTAATTTTCTTGGATAAGTATTTCATACTTTTACACAGCTGGATCTAAAGTCATTCCTCCCTCTGAACTCCCTGGATAAACAACATTTGGCTTCCTGGCAACCTCATTTGCCCTCATTCATTCAGACGAATTACTGCAATTCAGTTTTAAAACAGTATGATTTGAAATTATAAAAAATATTTCTGTTGTGGATGTACAATTTCTGTACTGCAAAATTCTTTCACTATGCAGTAAAAACAGGCAGGAAGAGATATTATATGTAACCTATTCCATTAATTTCTCTCCTGCTCCTTACCTTCAGTTAGAGGAAGTTGGAAGCATACCCAGAAAAAAAAAAAAAAAAAGAAAGCAACATCCCTTGCACTTTGTGCATAACAGAACCTTTTGGACAGATACAGAGAAGTGACAGTGAAATGAGCTCAGAAGGGGCCAGACAGATGGGCAGTGGGCTGAAGTCCGTGGCATGCAGAGTGAAGCTGAGAGCCAGGTTTATTCAGTTTTCAGGAGAAGGCAAATGGTGTCCTAGCTAGAGATGCTGCCCAACAAGGCAGCAGGACAAGAGAGTGTGACAGTCCTTGGTGTTGCACAGCAGAAGGTGGTGAGTGATAGACACAGGTATTGGGAAAAAATCACAATGTAGGTGATCAGCCACAAGAACAGCTTACCCAGCTGATTAATGTTCCTCTTTGAAGGCATTCAAAACTTGACTGGACAAGGTCATGAGCAAATGCCTTAGGCCATCCTGGATTTGAGTAGGGATTGAATGAGACAACCTAAAGAAGCTCCATAGTTATTCTATAATTCCAGTTTTTGAGCAAGCTACTCTATCTGAAACAGCTGTGTTTTAACTACATGGATGTGCTAGACAACACCTACTGGACAGAGCAGGTCCCTCACCGTGAACATTAGAGTCAGTTTGGGGTTCTGCACATGACTTCAGCAAAAGCAGACCCTAGTTTCTGTTCCAAATAGTTGCATTTATTCATTGACACAAATTTACAACTTCTGACGCTCATAAAGAAATGCTTGAAGTTGTTTACTAACTGTTCTACTTGATTTAAGGCATATGCAAGAGCAAAGTAATCCAAATTCAAGAGACTTGAAATTGCTGTTAATCTCTCTCCGTGATGAAATAGTTTTTTTCATCTCAAAACTCATTTAATAGCTTTGCTTTTCTGTCCTGCATTTGCCTCCATCCCTACACTTAATTTTTTTTCCATGTTTTTTCTCTGACACTTCAAAGAAGGAAAATAGAGCATGAAGTAGAAATGAGAATAAGTTTTGCTTTGGTACCTACATTTTTAAAAAAAGAACTAGTACAGAATTTCATTGTTTCCATGGCTGCTACTATCCTACTGAGATCAATACCTCAAGTGAACTCTTATAGAAACTCCAAAAAATAGTCAAACACATGAGTCTGTGTACTTCTGAGTTTACAACATTTGCTATTGCATTACTTGGGTTCTGTGTTGCCATTATTTTATACAGATATGCCTCAAACCTCACTCAGACTTAAAACGACTCTGGCAAGATGCACAGAATTTAGAAGCTCATGTTTTTATGTCACTCTTTTACATCTTTTTGAAGTCCTTCACCCCACTGAGATATAAAAAAGAGCAAAAAATTTAGATTGTAATGACACAAAAAGATCAGAATTCCTCCCAACAAATATACACCAGGCAGTGAAGGGGAACAAAAATATGTGCATAACTAGCACAGAAGCATTCCCCCGACATGTTGTCTGATGATCAGAAACAGTATCAGTTTAGATGGAGTCAGTTGTTGCAGCACCTATACTTCAGTGAAAATACAACCAATTGTTTTAGGAAGAGGGGAAAAGTGACATGGTTACACTGTGGCATTGCACCCCCATGTAAGGAGCATCCACTTTGTTTCAATAGATTTCCAAAGTAATGTGTACATAAAGGTCATCCCTCTCCAGAGTAGGCTGCCACTCTAAGAGACTGAGGAAAATCTGTATTCTCCCTGTTTCTCAGTGTAAAATATGAACACATTAAGTCCTCTAGAATTTATAAAATCAAGCAATATTTCATGCATGTATTTGGACAGTTTAATTCAAAGTCAGCTTTTGTTTCAGCTTAGTACTATTTTCTGTCTGAAGATGTTAATAAATAAGGCATCTCTGAATGTGTTAATGACATTTTAAAGAGGCAGCTAATTTGTTTCTGGTTCACTGAATCATATTTGTTTGAAATTTGCATTTCGCAATTTCACATTAGTTCCCTAAAAATGATACTTTAAGAATATCTTTGTAAACATTTTCTCACTACTGCTAAACATCACAACTTCTTGGCATTTATACACAAACACAGGTGTAACGAAGAGTAGAGCTCTGACTAGGCAACTACTGTACTGCTGCCAAGGACATAGTAGAAACCAGATGAGGTGGAGCTTTTTGACACCAGGTGAACAAGTGTGCCTGATGGGTGCACATCCAAAGGAACATCCAAGGCAGAAGATTGCAATTGTCTCTGCATTCCTGTTTCCTGTGGCAAGACCTGCTAAATTTCACTGCTTTCAGTAGCTTATCTAGCCTAATTCCATCATAGATATTCTGAGTATTGCTACATTGCTGTGGACAGAGCCCAGCTTACTGGGTTTTCTGCAGCTGGACAATGTGTTACTGGGGTAGGAACAAGAAAATTCAGTTTTAAGGATGAAAGTTTTACTACTGGTTCTATTCACCCAAACCTATTTCTGTACTGTGCAGAGCTTAGGCAGAAGAACCTGACAGCAAATAGAACATTAAATACTTTTCTAGTGATAACTGAATTTTTTATAATGACAAACCAGAAATATAAAGATTTTTTCAGATGAGGAAGCAGAGCAATTACCCAATTCACATAATACAAGGAATACTGAGAAACCCATCTGAAACTCTGAATACTGAGGTACACAATTTAAATGCAAGACTACTACTCTTCTCACATTAAAAAATGGTGATAACCATCTTTCAAAGAGACTTACTGGAGAGACCAAGGGAAAGCTGTCTCCAATCTTAGCAGGACTATTTTTTTCCTGATCTTATATTCTATTTCACTAAAATAAATGAGAAAACTTTTTATGTCTACTTGCCATCCTTTGAATCTCAGTACACAGGGCTGCACATCTCACCTTTAAATGCTCTGAACACTAGAAACTCAAACCTCTAATAACTGCCTTTTGTCAGTGTCATTTTCAGAATGTGACCAAGGTATTTATTCTATTGACTGCACTCTTTGAAGTGCATAGAGAGATATCCTGCAGAGACTAAAGTAGCTATATGTACTTCCCATGGGTAAAACTTCTGTCATCTTTCTCGTATTGCCACTAACTGGCCTGATTACCCTCACAATGGAGCCAATTTTGCACTGGAACTATTCCACTATCTTCAAAGAAGGTTGTCTTCATTTAAATTTAATCTGAGAAGGAGTGTCGGGCTCCAAATATGATTTAATCCACAGAAAATCATAAGAAAGTTGAAGTGAGTCTGTTTAAAACTTAAGCTATTTGACTCCATCTCTTTTAAAAGAAAAAAAAATCTTCTAGCACTGAAGAAGCAAAGTCAAGAGTTTTACCCATCATAACCATTTGAGTTATAAATGCTGATTTCTCCACCCTATACTCCAATGTTACTAAGTTCCTCCAGTTTTCTCCTTTTTTACTTTACTTCAAGGGAAATGAATTCAGCACTGAAAAAAATTGTATTTTTCAGGCTCGAGGTCTCAAACACAAAGCATTTTGAACACTCAGCAGAAATTCTCTAGAGTTATAACAGTATTCCAGAAGTTCATCAAGGCAGAACTGAAAAACAACTGGCGAGGATCACTCAAAATGAATTGATGAAACATGAACTCTAGTACTGGGATGTACCTTATATTAGATGTATTTATTAGTCTTTCAGGGCTTTCTTTTATCTTTCCAATATGTTGATGTGACTTTTTAAGTAGAATCAGTATGGTTCTGAGCACTTGCTTCAAAGACCAAACTACTACAAAATTATATTAGACATGAAATGAAAGTCCTAAAGATAAAATCTAAATAGAATTTATTTTTAGGGGGTTTGGGGGGGTGGGGGAGTGTAAAGAAGAGTGTAGCCATCATTTGCATCCCAAATTATTTTCTAAGGAGAATAGCAAACCTCAGTGATCACAGAGTGTGTGCAACACAGCATCTCTCCCAAGGAATGACAACATCATATTTTGCTTTCATCCTCTAGATTCCAGACCAGCTCTGCCTCCTGCCCAACCACTTTGATGAAGCACAATCCACCATGAAGTTGGTTGATTCAGAGCTATGAACATGAAAATAACTGTTCATAGATTTCTTGGCTGGCTAATTTCCATTTGATCAGCTCACAGTTAACATCTACCTGCACCATCAGCAGGAACACAAATTCAGACCTCTCTCTAATATCCTCAGAGGTTTATACCTTTAAGATTTTCAGATTTGTCACAGGCCGACACAAAAAAATTACTGTGGTGAACTAAAGACAGGCAACATGTCTGTGTAAGCCTGATATTATTTAAAAAATTAGCCTAAAAGCATTCAGAATTACAGAAATTCTGAATGAGTATATCCTGTAAATCCCAACAAAACTTTGTTTTTCATCCCCTTAAAGTACTTCTTCTGATTCTGGGAAAACTTCTCATGATGTTCTAACAGCTTAATGCAATGGTCCATGTAACCTAAGCCTTAAATTAAAGCAGAACAATGGAAATGTTATGTTTGCAGTATTATTTATTTGACCTGAGATTGCCTTGGGGTTTTATTGTAAGTTTGGAGGCTGCAGAGCTCTGAAAGAAGTTTTTAGCAATCAGCTAATATACTGTCTTTGGTCGTATCCTGAAAGGTAGAGATACACAATTCATTTTTAATTCTTAGCTCAGGCTTGGACTCTTTTATGCTTACATTGGCAAACATAAAATTATTTATAAGCAGAATAAATAACAACTTTCCAAGAAAGTAGTGAGGCTCAAAAATGAAAGGACTACAGCAGTTAACTAGAAAAGATTGTATGTAGGACTATTATTACTTTATTTCACAGTGAGCAATACCTTCAGAAAAAAAATCAAAACAATTTTTTCAGTATTAGAAAATAGAATAGAACACATCAAGAATTGTTATACCTGTGGAGAGAGGAGCACTAAAAAACTATTCTTAAATAAAATATTATCCACTTTATCCATGAGCAGTTCTAATGGTCACCTGGCACATATTTCCTACTTCCATCATCTCTTAATAAATTCAAGTTCTATGGTTGCAGATACTTTTCTTAAAATTCCATATCATAACTCAAGGAGATTAACCTACTTGAAAGAAAATATTAAATTGATCCTGACATAGCTTCTTTGCCATTCAGGTCTCCCTCCTACTATTTTTTTTATTTAAAAAATCATCCCTTTATTAAATAATATTTCCTGTCAGATTCTCCATGTGTTTTTCCAGAAAAAGTCCAGTTTTGTTGAAGCAACACATTCTCATGTAAAAAGCCTTTCCTGTGGAAAATTCCACATTAACTCTAATCCAATTGTCTTCCCTGAGGTCCCAACAAGATTCATTCTTGCTCTGCTTTCACCATAATTTTAAACTGGTCATGCTGCTGTCCTAGAAGTCCTGAGTTCCTTAAATGTCTGCCCCAGAGGTATTTTGCCCATCTAAAAGCCAGCTAAAGCTGAAGCTTTCACCCTCACTGTGTTAAAATTCCTGTTCTTGAAGCTGATGTGAGCAGCAGCCACATGGCAGGAGTTTTAAAGCACTCAGAATTCTCAGATGTCCTTCGTGCCACCTCCTGCCCCGCAGCACAAGTACAAGTGTGCAGAGCTGCACAGGGGCTCCCAGCAGCTCCCCCTGCTCTCCCCAGCCCTGGGACTGCAGAGCAGCACCAGTAGGGCTCATCAGATAAGGCACAGCTTCTTGTCATCTGTCCTCAGCTGTGGTGCCTCTTCCAATCTAGCTCAGCCATCCTATGAATTCAGGAATTCGTCCTCACCAATGCTTGCAAGGCAGACATTCTTATATCAGAAGCAAGGCACAGGTAAAAATTCTTCTAAAAGGCACAAGTTTTTTTTCTTTAGAGCCTTTTAACCCTCCTGCACTGTTTCATTACAGCCTAATTCTGATTTTTCGCAATTGCAAGTTCCAACAGGTTTGTGCTGCCCATAAACCAGAAAGTCTACAAGCCCCTTGAGATGCTGCAAAGATGGAAGATGACCAGGCTTGTCTCTTCAAATTTGTAGCATAGTTATAAGGAAGAGTTCTACAAAATATTTGTTCAAATTAATATCTTTTCATTGTTTCTTATTGAAAAAAATAGCCAAAAAAGTCTATTTTGAAACTGAATTGAGACATACCACCATCCTAGTTTAATCAAAAAGGAAATTAATTCAGCACTCAATGAGTAGCATTCCAACAATTTGCTTTGTTGGCAGATACAAACCACTGAAAATATAGTACTCAATATATATGGCATGCGTGATACAATGCCATGTGAAAGCTTATGTATCTGACAGTGGCCTTAACAATAAATAAAATGGACTTGACAAGGACAGACTTAATGATGTGGCTCCTCATTTAAACGACTCTTCAGTCTCAGGACAATGGATAAGAACTCATCCATTCCTAAATGGGTCCTTCTACTAAGAACTCCTATTAACCTCTTGTGAACCCTTTTTAAACTGAAGAGTATTGAAAATGTTATGAACATCTAGACAGTAAATGGTGAAAATGTGCAAGAAATGTTGCAGAAACACAAATCCACTGAGATTTGTGTTTTGAAATATTTCACTTTTCACGGATTTGAAGGCAAGAACTTTTTTTCCTTCACAATAGGTGTCATTTGAGTGATTGGTTGCCCAGTTGAAAATTAAATTAAGTATTTTTGAAATATGCATTGTTTAAGACCCTAATATATTTGAGCCTACTTCTGTTTATAGCTCAGTAACTGCTCCACTGTCTTGTTTTCAAAAAAACAATTTTTTCCCTCTCCTTATTGTCAGTTTCTCTAGAAAACTAAGTATCTTGTTTAATGATTTTCTTCTCAAAATATCTTTCAAGTAATTTAAAACTTTTTCTCTTGAATAAAAAAAGTTTATGAAGAAATGCTATAAAAATGCTTATCCCAAGGGATTGCAAGACTTATGTTCCTATCCAAGTACAAATTCTCATCACGGATACAGTAGAGTCCTTGATTCACAAATCCTAAGGGATTATTGGAAAGCATTAAAAATATAGACACACAGTTATACTTCTAGACAGTAAAAACACCAAGAGAAAAATTATATAGAATAGAGAAGAGCCACAACTCCTGAGTTTATGGCTTCATAGTATGAAACTTAATCCACAGACAAATAAAGTGTTTTATATGTTTAATTTGTTTTTATTCCCAGGAAGACGTTTACTGAACAATTAAACAAACTCCAAAAAAGTGTGAGAGCCCACTCACCCTGGGTCTAAACCACAGCAGAAATGGAGGGATGATTTTTAAATTTAAGATGTATTCCAGGATTAAGATGCCATTGTAAGCAAGTGAGAAGATGAAGAAAGTTATTCCTCTTTTTCTCACCAGCAGAATTCATAGCATCTGGATCTATCATGACTGAAAACGAATGACATTTACCTCTGTCCTAAAGTGCAGCAATGTGTAATCATCATGTTGCCTATGGAACTTTCTCTATAGAAAATTCTCTCTTCACAATATATAAATGTCTCATTATTTTTGCCTTCAAAATTCTGTGAAAATTGCTCTCTTGTTGTGGATTTTTTTATACTGAGCATCCAAATAGCCTCTTGGCTCTTCCAGTCTTTGCAATCTCATTTCCAATAGCTTATTTAATTGCTACTTCCATTCCCCTTTTAATCATTCATACTGTGATCAACTCAGGCATGGAACATAACATATTCTCTTCAGCTAAGTCTCTGTTCAATTCAAGTGAGAACACTTCATTAATTTTTTTCACACGTGCATATTTCTTGAATTTATAAAAATACCCTACCCCTTTGACTGCTTTTTATACCATTAACTCTTTTTAGCAGACACCATGTTCAATTTGTCTATTCAGAAGCTGAATAAATATTTGTACATCCTGAAAAATCATAATGTCCTTTATATATGTTGGATCATAAACTGAGCTCTGCACTTTCTGATCACAAGGATTTCAGGTAGTTTTCAGTTTCCAGTACGTATTTGGCACATTGGTGTTAGGAAGTGTGGGTCTGTTAAGAGATATGGTGGCTTTTGAGTAGCTGGTCAAATGAGAAGATAAGTTACATCACATTCACAGCCTGCATTATGGGGATGTTTTTAACTCATGTCAGAGACAATCATATTTTGGGAATCTAAGGCAGACAGCCAATTGAGAGCCACATAAGCAAAAGAGGCAGCCATCTAAGATGGCATGGCACTGTGAGTTACCCTTCCCACACCAAGCTGTCCTGAGAAAGTAACAAGGATGTATGTCAGCTCCTAATGGGAGCAAGGAGAGAGAATGTCCCAAAAATAGTCTTAACCCTTCCATATGTCCGCAATGCAAGACCAGCAAACTCAATCATCTAATGGGATCCCAATCCTAACCCACAGACTTGCCATGATAACATGGAATAGACCCACCTCCTTGAAGAACTAAAATTCAATTTTAACAACTTTTCTGATAGATCACAATCCAACATTTCCACCCATTTGTACTGCATATACCAAGTAACGATGCCTGGTATCCAGAGTATAATAATTCTTTAGGTCAATCTAACATCCAAAGTTAGCAGCCATTTTTGGATTTTTTCTGTCTACATTAGGAAAGGAAGGCCCAAGGAACTACAGGCTGGTCAGTCTGATCTCCATGTCCACCATTATGGACATTAAGTTTATGGAGCAGACTATCCTTGAAACTATGCTGAGGCAGATGGGAAATAAGGAGGTGACTGGTGACAGCATCTCTAAGGGAAAATTGTTCCTGACAAATTTAGTGGCATTTTATGATGGGACTGTAGATTTGATGGATAAGGGAAAAGCAATGGATGTCATCCACCTGGTCGACACTGTCCTACAGTGTCAAATTTTCTTTTCTCTAAACTGGAAAAACTGGAATTTGCATTTGATGGATTGACCAGCTGGTGGATAAGGAACTGACTGGATGGTCACTTTCAAGAGTTGTGCTCAACAGCTTAATGTCCAAGCAGACTGGTGATGAATGGCTGTGTGAGTTGACAAGCAGGAAGCCACAAAAACCACAAAACCACAGCTGAAATGTAAACAGTACATTTATTTCCTTGCCTCGTTAACCAGATGATCCTTAAGAAGCACCCAGGCAGAGACACACAAGAGGGAATGCAGCTCCCACCAGGCTTAGTCCATCCTAGCAAAAGGAGGGGCTGCTCTTCCCACCAGTTTATCAAGGGCCCATGCGCTCGTAATTTGCCAACATGCTGTGACCTCCCCTGTGCTTTTTATGATCTCTGAGCTTTGATCTTCTTCCTCCTTCTTCCTCCCAGAATAGAGAGCTTGTCCATGAGAGTGCCTCCAAGTCTCTCAGAACATCTACATTATCTCTACACAGAAATTCCACTTCTCAAAACAGAGGAGAAACAGCAATAGGCATAAAATATAGGCTTTCCCTCACCCTTATTCTCCATGCTTTGGCATTCCCAACTGCAAGGCCATTCAAGCAAATCTAGCTTCCTCTTCACTATTCTTCCACTTTTAACCCTTTTGTCCCAAGAGTGGCATTCCTCAAGGATTGGTGTCGGGACCTACAACAACTATGTCAGGAACATCATGCAGTGGGATTGAATGCACCCTCAGCAAGTTTGCCAAAACCACCAAGTTGAGAGGTAAGATCAAAACCCTGGAAGGAAGGGATGCATCCAAAGGACTTTGACAGGACTTTGAGATGTGGGCCTGTGAGAATCCAATGAAGTTCAACAAGACCAAATGCAAGGGCTTGCACCTGGATTGGGGTAATCCCAATCACCAATACAGGCTGGATGAAGAATGGATTGAGATCAGACCTTGGCAAAAGGACTGGGAGATGTTGATTGAAAGAAGCTTGACATGCCTTGAGCCCAGAAAGCCAGCTGTACCTGCACCAAAAGAAATTTGACCAGCAGGATGTGAACTGTCTGCAACAAGTCCAGATGAGAGCCGTGAAGATGGTCAGAGCAATGGAACAATGGAACAAGTTGACCCGAGATGCTGTGCAAGCCCCATTCCTGGAAGTGTTTAAGACCAAGTTGGAGGGGACTTAGAGCAAACTGGCCTAGTAGAAGATGTTCCTGTCCATGGCAGGGGATTGGAATTATATGACCATTACCTTTCCTTCCAACGCAGGCCATTCTGTGATTCTATGATTAATAGTCCACCTTTTAACAAATGAAAGTACAGGGAAAACACAGACACCTTACCCCAACGCCCCCTCCAAGTTATTCTTTGAATTATCTTTGCAAAAATAGCAAAATATTGAAGAGCAGCTGTGGCCCTCCATTTCACAGAGAGGAAAAGACATAAAAAGATGATGCAGGAGAACTCTACAATGCAAATTATGCTAAGAGCAGGACTTGGTGACTCAGTCCAGAACACAGAAAAGCTGTGCATCTTCCAAGATGAGACAGAAATAGAGAAGGACACTCTCATCCTTGAGTGCTACTGCAGTATCATGCCTTCTGTACTATGACATTATAGAGTTAACATGCATCACTGAGCAAAATTGCCCATCTGTTAGAGAAGAAATATCTACATTTAAATCTTTGTGGCTTTGCTACAAGACCTCCAAGAGACCATGTCAGACACTCATCTGCATTGTCCAACTCAAGAATTCATTTGTCCTGATGCCTTTCATAATGCTGTGAGAAGAAAGGCACAAACAAGCCTAATCTCCCTTCAGGAGGCCTACAGCTCCCCCTTCAGATAGTCGGGACGAATCTCAGAATCTCAGTCTTGAAAACCAAGCAAAGACGTGAGAATAAACATGTTACACTTAGATGACCATACAGAGGTTTTTTTTAATACAGTGTTTATTTTTAAATAAAATTATTTTCCACTTCTTCATTTTTAAACTCATTGTACAGGTGTGTGACAAAGAGAAAATCAATACAAATAGAACAAATAGAATATAAAACCAGGTTAAGAAACAATTAATAAAATAAAAACAGTTGGCAAGAAAGTGACAGATTATTTGGAGCCTGATATTTACAAAAGGCTAAAGCATAGTAGGTGGTTGAGAAAATTGTATTTTCTATTAAGAAAGAACAGTTTCCTGTCAGATTCTGCTGGCAGTAAGCATCTCAAAGCCATTTTTAGCTTTGCATGCAATTAGGCTGCTGAATTTAATGGGGATGCATAAACTCCCCTGTGTAGCTCATTTTGTAGGACGTATTTATCTCATGTTTTTGTGTTACATAGCAGTGCAGCAAAACATGCTTGCTCCGATTAAAAAAAAAAACTTAAGAAACATTTATATTGAAATGTTTACATATTTTGTATGAAATACTTTTTTCCATACAGAAACCACAAAATGTAATTTTCAGTCTGTGTTAAAAGAAACTGTAAAGACATTACATTATCTTAACAAACAGGCTGTTTCTCCAGTGAGTCCAGGATCATATTTGCACACAAAAAATGTTTGGAATTTTTTACCTCTTTTTGTCTATCAAAATACAGACAGCTGAGAGTACATGAAAAAAGTACATTCTTGTCCAGCTGACAGTGGTGCAATTATCTGACAACTTTCCCATCACTTGTGCTTGAGAACACCTCTAAAGAGGAGCAGTGCTGAAAGAAGAGATTGGTTATTTGTAAAAAATAGCAGGACAAATCTGTAATTTAACTACACAGGCTACACAGCTTTTTATAAAAACCTTGAGATGGGAGAGTGTAAACCTAAAGTTTTACTAATGCCTAAGATGAAGTTTGATTAATTTCCAGAAGACTGCAGTACATACCCATAAACTTTAATTAGGAAGCAAGACCTTGAGACACAAGAGGTGCCTTCTCATGCAACATTCCATACTAGAATAAATTAATACAAGAAGAAGAGTTTTAAGTAGTACTCAGCAGGAGAGTAGAGGCTGCAGCAGGAAGCTCTAAATCTGTAGCATTTGGTTGTAAATTCAGCAGATCTGGTCCCTAAGCATTCAGGATTACAATCATGAAAGGTATTTCTGTGTGCCTTATACTGTAATAGCCATTCAGTATTTATTGACCTAAAAGGGAGGTAAGCAGCAAAACCTCTTTGTAGAGGTCTAACACTTAGCTCTTAATCAAAGAATAGAGCCCTCTAAATTACTGACATGGAAAGGATGCACTCAGTCTTTTGCTGGGGCTGTAGCACTACCTTCAAAACTGCTCAATGTATGTATTATTAAATAGCAGGACTTTTCAATTCATGGTCTACAAACCAGTTTTTCTCAATTATCAGGAAAAAACACATCCATCCACAAGACCATTGTCATCCCTGGCATGGTCTCAACAAACTTCTTATCCAAAAACCTAGCTGAAGAGCTCTGACTGTGATTTGCTTTGTGTATCAGTGGTGAAAGAAGCTCCACTTACTATAAGAAATTGCTGCTGGTCTTGCTAATAGACCACCAGTTGATAATGCAAAAAAGCACAACCATCAGCTTGTACAGGCTGCTTTGTCTCTGACAGAAAATAAATTAGGGTGAGGAAGTTGGTGAAGGACACCTGCTGTAACGCCTGATGTGATTTTTCAGCAGGACACCGCATTGGAGCTCTGACAGGAGGAGCAGGTCTAGTGGTCTCAGAACAAAGTGATCCTGGATCTCAGGATTCTCTGACACTGGCATGGTAGGAACCAACATGAAATACCTGAAGATGAATATAATGTTTATTGATTTTAAACAAGCTGAAGAGGGAAATCAGAAGATTTAAGAGACATTTTGCAAAATGGAAAAAGAAAGAAAAAAAGAAAGAAAGAAAGAAAGAAAGAAAGAAAGAAAGAAAGAAAGAAAGAAAGAAAGAAAGAAAGAAAGAAAGAAAGAAAGAAAGAAAGAGAGAAAGAGAGAAAGAAAGAAAGAGAGAAAGAAAGAAAGAGAGAAAGAGAGAAAGAAAGAAAGAGAGAAAGAAAGAAAAAGAAAGAAAGAGAGAAAGAAAGAAAAAGAAAGAAAGAAAGAAAGAAAGAAAGAAAGAAAGAAAGAAAGAAAGAAAGAAAGAAAGAAAGAAAGAAAGAAAGAAAGAAAGAAAGAAAGAAAGAAAGAAAGAAAGAAAGAAAGAAAGAAAGAAAGAAAGAAAGAAAGAAAGAAAGAAAATTCAGATCACTGTGCAAGTAAAAATTAATAACTGTATGGCTGATAACATGACTCATGGGTTTTCTGGGTTGACACTAAGTTGGGGATGAAAAGGGGGGAAGTTTTGTTAATCTAGTGAAGAAACATGTTTCTCACAATACAAAGGTGTTGAGGATGCAAAAACATGGGTAACTGGAGGTATGAGTAGATGCCATCCTCCATGTTCTTCCTATACACACACATGAGGGAAGTAGAAGAATGGGACTACCCTGGAGCTCACAGTTTCTAGTCCGTCTTATCAGTCAGGTGCCCTTAAAAATATGAGGTCTTTGCTAAAGACCAAACAGAAATTTATAAACAAACAGGAAAGTTATAACTAAGAACTTTTCCAGGATTTAATCTGAAGGAAAAGCAACTATTGCTCTGCTGTTTTATAACTGGAAAAGCTATAATTTTAAAGAGAAATATAAATCTTCTCTCTCCCTGATAAAATTTACTGCTCTTCATAAACTGCTTAATCATGAACTTACTAGTGCTTTTGATTAATGGCTGGGGAGAGAAAAAAAGTCATATTTTATCTGAATAAGAAATGGCAGTTTTGTAGCAGTGAGAACCATAACCAAGCTAAATCTATAACAGAAAGGAAATGGCTTCTTTCCAGCTTGTACAGCACTGATTGAGCTTTTAAATACTAAATAAATCTATTTGCCTAAACTGCAAGAACTTTCATTTTTTCCAAGAACAATCTTAAACGTGATATCAAATATATTAGCAAAGCCTACTGCAGAAGGGGAGAAAAGATGTGCTCTATTTTATTCCTCTAAATTCTTCAGGTGTTCTTTAAAAGTTTTTTGTCCTTAAATAGAAGTACTAGTGACTTAGAAAAGCAAATATTTTGCTGCATTTTACCACCAAACATGCTATATCACCTTTAGAATCTCTTTACCTAGGTTTCTGTCCAGCACACACTACTGCAGTCTAAGAACATTCACGTGTAACTCATAACATTTAAGACACAGTTTTTCAAAGACTTATGGACATGGTGAACTTTAAAGAGAAAACTAATTACATCACTTTTTTTTTCATTTACAACTTCAGTGAAGGAATTCACCTTTTTTAGATATACCCATATGCACATATCCCAGAAGAACAGAATCAAAAACTATGATATATGATGGCAAGCAGAAAAATCACTCGGGCAAGTAACTGTCTTTCACAACTGTTGTATTCCCACAGGAACCATTCCAGTGGTACACAGGAACACAGGAGACAGAGTGGCGTTTCAAATGGGTGCAAGCTTACTTCAGCACATTGAGTTAACGAAAGTTAAGCTACCCTCTCCTTAAATTATGACAGCTGTGTAGAGGTAACCTTAAAACTAATGAAAGATGCTTTTGGGGAGAGGTGGGAATATTGAGGTTAAAGAGATAATGAACTAAAATGAAGAGAAATCAGGTAAGTTTTAAAATATTGTTGTGGTTAGCAGGCCCCAATAGATGTAGAATTTTCTTATCTGCGGGATGGAAATGTCAAATATTGATGAATTATATTTCATTAGGAGAGGATGTGCAAGTAACAATCTATCAATTTAAAATTTCCAAGTAAAGAACACCTTTTCATTCACATTGCCCCCAAAATATATTATTAAATGGGAATATGTATTCTTCATAGCATTACCTAAACAGAAGTAAACCCCTTCCTGCAAACATAAAGTGAATAGAATAGGTCAACCAAGCCAATAAAGGACTTTTTTTTGGCCATGCAATAACCTTTTCAAATCTATCTCACTGTATTATGAGAGTGTCTCTAGCAACACTAGCCTCTACTACTTCCCTTGGAGCTGATCACATTTTACCAGAAGTATAATCAATGTTATACTTGCAAAAGAGAGGTGCAGGAAAAACTAGAAATGGAGCCTGGCTTACTTATGGAGTCATTGCTCTTCTGCCTTTTATTACTAAATCAAATGAGTTGCTAAATCAAGTTCATCATTAACACCAGACCCTCTTGAACTGCAGGCCAGTCAGGTCATGATTACTCTAGAGTCAAGGCTTATTAAAAGATATTTCCATTTGATTTTCACTCCTACAAGGTTTTTGTGTTTTATCCAGTAAGTAGAAATGAAATTATTTATACCAAATTTCCCATCTTTACAGGGGAAGTTACCAGTCTGCTTTATGCCTCCCAAATGATGGAAGTGCAGGGCTAACACTTGCTCTGGCTCTCCTTCTGATCTTTGTGTTATAATAGAAACAGTTATACTGATTCAACAGCAGACTTTGAAGATATTTATTTTCATCTTTACCAAAGGTCAGCCGAGTATTATGAAAGAGTGGGAATTGTGAATATGAATCCCTTTTTGTCAGAGGTGAAAACCAAAGACAAGTCCTGGATTTAAGCTTAAGATATAATTCACAAGATAATTGCACTAAAATATTCTCACTTCTCCCTTTCAAAAAAAAGATGAGAAGAGAAAGCAGAAGCCAGTACAGAACTTGGAACAGTTTAATTATCTTAGACACTACTTTTCTGAGCCAAGCTATACTTACACAAAGAGTTAATATTTCCTAATGTGAATGCTTTCATAATGCACTATCTCATTAGAGGAAACTGGAGTGTTAAATACCATTAGCAATGAATTAAAAATTAGAATTCCTATTCCTTCCACCAGAGGTTTCCCCATCCAAACAACTTATTTGTCAAGCATGACAACTCTAGAAGTTGACAAAAAAAGGGCCAGAATTTTAAAAAATATGCATTAGTCTTGATCTCTTCATGACAGGGAAAGCCTCCTCAGACAGTAATTACTTTTAAGGAGAGGAAAGTACACACAGGAAAAATGCAAATATTTGATGGACTGACTGAAACTGAGCTAAGTCCCAGTTCAATGCTTAATCAATTGTACCAAACTACCTCCATGTTTAAGGTGCTAGGGTTCTTTCTCTGCTAAGGCACTGTTTTTGCAGTACTCAGTTTGCAGTTTGTTACCATGTTGTTGACTAGATGAGGTAGCTTGTGCTGGTGGCATGCTTTAAATATTTATGTTAGCAGAAACAGAAGGCTTAGCACAACTGCAGAGGGAATAGGATGCTCTGAGGGTACATAGAAAATATGATGCTTTTAGAGGAATACATTACACACTTCTGAGAGTTTTTCTTCTTTTGATAGCATGATGAATTTCATCTTTCCAGAAGAGATGCAATTTATAACCAAGTTTCTATTTCCATTTCCCTCAGATAGAAGTGTTAACATACACAAGTATTAATATTGCTGGCATGAAAGACCCTAAGTGTATAACGCTCTATTCCTCCCCTCCCCACAGTGATCATTTGCTTGCAAGACAATACAGTGGCCACAGATGTTTTTCCCCCACACTTATTTCTGCTCTTCACCACAGGTACCTGTCTTGCACCTCTGGGTCCTTTTTCATCTAAATCAAGCCATATCATCATCTCCATAGTCCCTCTTCAAGAAAGTATGTCGAGCTCTTATAACTAAAGTAATTGAGAAGTAGTCTTAAGAAAAAAAAAATAGGGGGACTACATCACTTAAGTTATCAAATTTGCTTCTGTTTCTTAAAACTCTCATTTTTATTAGAAAAGGAATTTTCAAAAGCCCTCAGATATTGAACATGAAATTACAATTCTATCCTGATCACCTTCATATATTTTTCAGTGTAAGAAACTATTTCTTTCTCTCTTCTCCCCACCCCCACTTTACTCCTATAAGAGAATATAATTGCAAAATGTTGAGATGATATTGGACAGAAACCTGGCATCAAGAATGAGATTATGTACTGCAATTATTCTGAGCAAAATTATTTCTTATTTCATTGGTTTGATTTGTTTTTTGTGTTCTGTTGGTCGGTTTGTTGGCTGTGGATTTTTGATTTTATGTTGTGATTTTTTTTAAAGAAAAAATACCTTTTTTTAATGGGGGCTCATTTTCACCTCATATTAGATGGTTCTGAATTTCAAAATGAAGGATTTAGACTTAAATCTTATCAAAATTTGAGATCCAGGTGTCAAGAATATCTCTTCTTCTCATGTACAATGAAGTTTCCTTTTCCTGATGCACTCACACATGTGAAAGACAAACTCACCCAATATTTTGTCAGAGTTTTACTTAAGGGAATTAAATTCTTTTCTACCACTCTACCATCCTTGTTATCCATGGATAAAAGAAGCACGATTTACATAAGAGAAGCAATGATCAGTTGTTAAATAAGTAAATGATAACCGACTAGACTGTTGTGAAATCATAGTTTATAATATTTATTACTATAATATATTTATAGTAATAAATATAGTTACTAGAGAATAACCCTTGCATTTTTCTTTTGAGTATAAAATACATGTAAAGCAGTGGTTCTGAAACCAACATCACAATATCAAATTTTTTAACAATAAGAAGCATTCCAGATTAATGCTATTTTATAAGGCTTGAAAACAAAGCATCAGAAACACATTTTTGAAGTCTTGACATTTTTCTGAAATTTTTGACAGCCTATTATTTTAGTGTATGCTTGCACAGTTCAGAGACCTTACTACTCTTCCTAGCATTTCAGGGGAAATAATTTTACCAAAGTGACTCAGTTTTCTAGCTCTTGATGTAAGTACCCTTCAGCAGAAAAAAACTACTTGTCCAGTAGTTTTAAGTAAAAGTTTTTAAATTTGGTGCAAAGGCAGTCCATGCAGCTCCACACTGAAATGCTGGCTTGAGTCCAGGAGTCAGACCTTTCAAAGAAAAGCTTTTCTCCCCTCCCTGCTTTCCTCCTGAGCTTCCAACTGAAGACATTCAGCAAAGGAGCCCTTGCCAACTTCCCTATGGTAAACAGGTGCACTGTGTATTCACCAAAAAAATTTAGCAGTACAGAATGATGTTTGAACTCATCTCACATTGTTGTTGTTAGACAATGGTTTCTTGTACAGTTTCTAACACTGTTTAATTCTTTACCTATAACATCATGGCATGGTTTCAGCAGAGGCCAGTCTTCATTTTCCTTTGGGAAAACCACACCAGGCACTGTCTTCAGCAGGCATTTTTGTTTGTTCCGTGGTAAACACCCTTTTGTCGGTAAAACACTCTCTTGTGTACACTTTTATTCATGTTGTTGTGGTTATTGCAAATTATAAGCAAATTGTGATTCCATGTTCTACTCTCTCATAGTGTTTCATCCACTATTGGATGGGAAGAAAGGGGGACAGCTTGGGTGGGTCTGAAGTTCCCACTGGGTTTTAAACCAGCATAAGCATATTTTTAAAAACTCTAGCTCTTGAACTTCGTATTTTGAACTACTTCAGTTTCCCTTGAAGTGCCTTACACACAGAGGGTTTCCCCTGGGAAATATCCAGCAGACCACATACAGGCAATTTCCCATCTAAATGTTGTGATAGAGAATTTATTTCCTTTTATAGCAATCCATTGTTCTTCATAGAGATGAAAAATAGGAAAAGAAAGGTGACTGTGACCCCAGCAGAATAAGGTTACTAAATGGCTGAATATGGCATGAGACCACTCTATTTTAGGTTTTGTTTGCTTCTGACATGAGAGTGACCTCTCTCACATCCCAAACAAGTACTGTGTACCCATGAAGGTACTTGAGGAGACCCTAACTTGCTGGTTTGAGATTATGTGGTCTTCGTGGAGGGTCTGCAGGACTCCTCATTCTTTCAGTGATGTAGCCCAGGCTGAGAATCCTCCATGTAGTTTTTGCAGCTACCTTTCTGGAGGGTCTGTTCCTTTTTGGCTTTAGGTTCAGAGACTAATTTTGAATACTCATTTAAGTGAGACACTTTTGAGCTCTAGCTTAGCAGATAAAGCTTTCTCATGTGATGAGTCACATTTTAGGCAGTGACAATGATGTTACTAAAGAAATCCTGCCCATAAGGACATGTAAGAAATACAGACATAAACATCTATTTATGGCGCCTGGGTTTTTTTGTTTTTGCTCTGAGGAAAAAGAGATGCCAAAAAAGACAGGAAAAAAAAATAAGAAAAAAAGCCAGACATGCTAGGGAAAGTGTACCTTCTACTAGGAGACAAGAACCTTTCCTCAGCTTTTATTATGCCTGCAGATGAATGTCATAACTAAACATAAAGAGGTTTGCATTTTTCTTCTGTCTGAAATCCCACTCCTTTAACTCACGTGTCACTTTCATCAAAAGAGGTCACTAGCAAAAAGTGGCATCAGCCATTATAATTTTGGCAGGCTGACAGTCCATTTTGTCACCTCCTACAACCCACACATCACATTACAGCATGATTCCATGATCATACTCGAAGCTAGCCAGGATCTGCTGCATACTCTAGAAAATGAGCCTTTAGGATATGGCTCTCAACTCTACTAAGTAATTTTATATAGAGGACTGTGAAAAGGAATAGGAAATAACAACATTTTATCTCTTTTCAGATTATTTTCAGATATTGCCGAAGTGTTTCGATCTCTTCTTTGCTGTAAGCTGAATAAATCCTATTATCAGAATTAAAAAAAAAAATGAATTTAAAAGGAAAGTCTGCATTCATTGAAGTCCAAACAATCAAGATTATTACAAATTTTCAGATTCCTCCAGACCATAAGACTTATTATTGCCTCAAATTTAGGATTCAGAAGATTTGTGGCAGCATATAAACTGCAACATATGAAAAGCCTTATGAATCAGTGCAAAATATATTAAAATGGTGAAGGAATCATCCTGTAAGAAATCTTTGTAATTTCTTTAAATACCTCACTGAATACCAAAGTTGTAATGCATACATCTGGCCATGACTGTGATAATATTCCTAAGGAAATAGATTTCCCTTGAAAGCATGAATTCATTTTCTTTATTAAGGTAGAGTTAGTTAGAAGATATTATCACCTCTGTTTGAAAAAGAAGACAATCAGTAGCTATGAACAATCTGAACTCCAAAAAAAATTTTAATCTGAGGAAAAAATAAAAAAAGTCTTTTAACAAAACCCCAGCATTAAGGAAGACAGATAAATTACTGTTATAATTTTCAATAACTCACAGAAATAGTGAAAATTTTCAAATATTTCACTCTGAAGAAACAAAAATTATGAAAAGTCCGAGATTCAGCTTTTGTCTATTATTACAGAGCTCTAAAGAAAGATGTGCTACTCTTAGCTGTCAATATCCTTAAATCACAAAGATAAACTGAAGAAAGATACCTACAAAAAACATCTACACACTACATTTTGCATCTAAAGAATACCTGAGCAGAAGTGAAACCCAGGCATTGGTCTTATTAAAATGTTACACATGACTTAATACAAAATAAAGATTCCAAGTGATATCTATTGATCTGTACATTCAAACAAATGGAGCAAATGACACTACCTTTGGAGGAATGAAAATCAGTCCTTGGAATTCAATCTATGCCTATTAACTACACTGGGAGTTAAATCTGTGCTCACGGTGCTTTCAAACATTTTATTACAAGTTCCAGGCAAGAAAAGACCAATAATAACCAAACCAAACCACCTCAAGAAATAGTCCTGAAAAAAAGGAATCTCTTCCAATTACCAGCTCTCCTAATTATTCAGAAAAAGAAGTCACGTTTTCTTTTGTATATTCTTATGATTTAAGTACTGCTCTCTTTAAGACTGAAAATAAAATCCTTTGAATAAGAATCTTATCAAAAGTTTGAAAAGACAATGCATATGTCACATTTTTTACTGGAAAACAAATATGTCCTTGAAGAAAAAAAAAAAGGGATAGGAGGTAAATCAATAATAGATATAGGATGTAGTCATCCTATAGCTAAAGAATACATGAGGGAGGCTTGAAATCTCTGTACCCTCTGGGGTTTACCATAAATACAGCACCTAGTAAGCCCTGGCCAAAGCCAATGTAGCTAAGAAGCTAACTGCACACAGTCTATCTTCTTTTCTGCTGCATTCTTAATCTTCTTACTTAACAGTGCATCACAGTGCTCAATTCACTGATGTGCTTTTAGTATGTTCAAAACGTGGTAAAAATACCTAAACGGCCATTGCACATAGAAAAAAATGGATACATTGAAGCAGATCAGTCATTTTACTGGGGTCAGACATGAATTTGTACGTCTATTGGTATCAAAATACAAGTTTTGTTGTAATCTGCTTATTCTTTACAAAATCAGATCATATGAAGGGGTTTTGAACACTTGTTTAATTAGTCACAGACTAAGCAAATCTAACATTCATTAACTGTGGATGTCCATAGTATGCACATATTCCCAATGGCACTTTCCTTTTAATGTCTGCTGCATCCCTTTTTCAGGCCTCTTAATTATAAAATATAAATTATATGCCAGCATAAACACTATATTTACAAAAAGCATTTGAACATATTGCTTCACATTTTTAAAAGAGATGACTGGTGATAATTTTGCAGAAATTCGTGAGAGATACATATTTCTTATGAGAGATTACATATGAATGCTACATATTTTCATTGCATTATGGTTTTTATGCAGAACTTTACTATTTTTAATAAACAAGGAACAAAACTACCCATTCTAAAAGATTTTAGAAATTAATATTTTTTTTTATGAGAAAATGGTTACTCCCAAAAAGGCTCGGTATTCAAATATGGTTTGGATGCAGCTATTGTTTAAAGTTACCTGAATTGGTCAATTTAATTCACTGAAATTTCACAAAAGAAATTTCAAAAAATATCTTGTTTTCTAAGATTCTTCTGCTATGGCGCAATGTGAAAATTCACATCCAGAAGAAAAGTTACCTATTGTCCAGACCTGCATGAATAAGTGAAAACACTATAGATATTAATTTATAATTTACTTGCTCAAACACTAATTTTAAAAACAATGTGAAAGATTAGCAAGAATTGCATAGCTTTTAAAGTAAATCAGGTCATAGAGGCAAATAAAAAGGGGAGGTTCTGAGATCTTGCTGTATCTAACAAGTATGAATTAATCATGTCCAGGGGGAGGTTCCCAGTTACAAAACTGAAGTCTGGCCAACTATTACAAGGTTTGCTTCATAAGTTTCATTGGAAGGAAAAAACTTGCAATCTAATAAACATTGTTGGTTCATTCTTACAGTTACTACTATGTTAGAATAAGGATTAAAAACCATCCTTGCCAGATGATAAACTCCAAGGAGGGACATTTTCAATATTTCAATGTAATTGCTAAATATGTCATTTAAAGGATAAATCAGAGGAGTAGGTTTCTGTACTTCTTGAAGCCTTGAGGATCAGCACAAATCAATTGTGAGCTGTTAGCTCAAATTCAAAGCTCAAAGTGAAGGTATAGACTAGTAATACATAAAGTGAAATTAAGGATAAAAAGGGACAATTAATTTGTAAAGATCCTTGCCAACAGGAGCTTAATCTATATGGCATTGGAGATACTTGAAACTGAATTTACCTATAAACTAAACCATACCTGAATTATATAGGATGACCCAAAGCCTATAGAATCTCAATACCATGTCGCAGTTATAAACTATGTTTTACTAATTTATAGGATATTCACTCGCCTAACACTTATTCTCGTCAAAATTCTAAGACACCAAAAATTGTATTGCCTGTAAGCACATTAGAAAATGAAGGACAAATTTTTTTTTCCATGTTTTCAAATAAGAAGAATGAGACAAGGTATAAAGTTGCCAAAACAACTCCCAAGAGAAGACCTTTTATTGTCATTCACTTAAAAATAAGCTCAGGACTGCAAAGAAATTGAACCTTTTGAGACATCAGGTATGGTATTGTTGGTTATTTATTAATTAAATATTTTCATTTCCTGGCTAAACTACAGATATGATAACAACTTAAAACTTTATCTCTAAACATAAATTTAATGCTTAATATCCAATACATAAAAGATTAGAAACTGGTTTATTCTAAAAAGAAAAAAAAAAGTCACTCTCCTCTGACGTCTTGCATGAAAAGTGGAACTGTATATGGTGTAATGGTTAAGACTAAAAATAACTTACAAATAAGTTACTCGACAAGATAAAAAGAAAAAATGCTAATGTTGACCAAAAAAAGTCACTGAAATAGACTGTGCAAGAAATTTCTCTAAGGCACTAATCAGACCTAAACCTGATTAACTGTCTAATTGGCTTGATTACTGATGGCAAGAAAACATGTGCTATAAACCTGTTCATGGTAAAAGAGTCATAGAGGCTTCAGGGGAGCTGAAGAGGCAAGATGTTTAGAAAACTAAAATCAGTATTTTCTAGACCAAAATTAGCACCTGAGATAGCAGATTGCAAGAATGAAGGTGCCCCTCCACCACCACAGGCATCAACAGGCCAGGTATGGTTTTTCTTGTCTATTACAGACTCATTAATAGTATATTTTTGTTTAGAATGTATTTATGCAAGTAAATACCAAAGGTTAGAATTTCAAATATAGTTACTGAATATGGTATCAATCTTTATTTAGAAAAATGAAATAAATTTCTTTATTCTCCTATACCCTACCATCTTTTCTTTATGAAGAAAATACACTTTTCTCCTTTTGAAAGCTGCTTTCCAAATAGGGATAACCTGAAATAGTACAGGCTTATGAGAGGTCGTGATCAACATTGCAAATGGAGAATTAGAGATACAGGTACTGCTGCTTTACATATGATGATATATTTTATGCATCTTGTTTCCTTCTGGCAGGAAATGTCAGTGTGTCCTTTCTGAATATTAGAATGTCATGCAGGTATATATCAGCCTGCTTCCTGATAAACACTGGAAAGACAAAGTAATTTAGTAGCTTTTTAAAGAAATCCTTTTTTCAGCTTGGTTTTGATAATGTAAATCTTCTTGGAAAAATAAAGTCATGTTAGTCTACAGTCTATATTTTTATAAACTATTTCTTCACCATGAAAATTAATTCATTGTTTTCTATTTAATAATGAAACATTTTAAACAGGAGCAAAATGATAAGTACTTTTTCTCTCATTGCCTTTGAACCTTTATCTTTTCCTAATAATTTCCAAAAAACATTTTTGCTTTTTCCAACTTGACATAATCAAAACTTTACAAGACAAAATGACAGCAATTTATGGCTTCACCAAATAATTATGGAAGTGACAAAGGTTCTTCAATATCAGCCTGATATTAATCATTCAGACTATTAATCATTCACGCCTATTGAAACAGTCAAAACCTATCCATTATAAAGTTAATTTTAAGTAAGTTGGCGTATCCATACTGTCATCCACAAAAAAAGGGCAAAAATGTCTATGTTCAATAACCTTTATATACTGCAGATCTACAGGCATTGTTCATGCTTTTATAGTTCAGTATTCTTCTGTCAATAAAATAATGTTTTGAAAGAAGAAAGCTCCTGGATGTTGAAAGGTTAGTTCTGTGCAGACTGATACCTCACTTGGCAAGGTACTTCAGTAAAACAGATCTATTTAGGTTTCACTGGAGACAGGGATTAGTCTTTTGGTGAGAATAATTTCGTACATAAGCACAACATTCAGGTTGTATCACCATCAGCCTACACACTTCAAAACTCTGCTAAAATGGAGGCACATCAATGGATTAGGGATTAAGACATTTCTTGCCTGCATGGAGATGCCATCTAAAGAGTAAAGAAGAAAGAGAAGAAAGTACATAATATCTGGTAAATGGTTACTATACTGATTAATGCACTAATTTATGTACTTATACTATTAGGAGGGAGCCTGAAACAAAGAAAACAACTTTTACAACAAAATATCATGCAAAAGCCTTGAGTGTGTACAGACCTTGCATACTCAAAGATTGGAATTTTAATATACTTACATATAAATATGTATATAAAATTTATAATTAGTTCTCTATACATATGTATATTAGAACTTCAGTGCCTGATTCTTCGAATAAAAACAGACAGGAAAACACAAATATTTTCATAGGAAAAAAACCCACAAAAAACCAAACCAATTTATTCTCAGAAACACAAACAAAAAGAAGGTCACTAACCTAGGAAAGGAAAAGAAAAAAAAGTGCATGAAGATCTGAAAGATGTTAATGTCACATAATTTTTCCATATGCTGATACAACCCACCACTATTAATAATCATGCTGCACACAGGGAAAAATCATTCTACATGGGATAGCAAATGCTGATGGGCTTGATTAACACAATGCTGTTACATAGTATTGTGAAGGCCTAGGACTCCCCATGCACATCTCACTCCTTCCTCCAAAGGCCACTCTGTTAAAACCGAGATGAGTCAAGGTATAGGTACACAAGGATTTGGTCAATGGATCTAAGTCAGCAAGTGTGGGAGGAAGTTAATTTTTTGCAGTGAAAGTTGATACCATCTCAGTATTTTGTAGAGATTGAGATGTGTCATTGTGTTAAGGTAGCTCAAAATATGCCAGGTGTGTTAGCCCAACAGAAGGTTCAGGCAGAATCATGACTAACTCAGAGATGCACATTGGCTTGTGAGAGACAGCACTGAACAAGACAACTCTGCAAACTCTAAGCTGAGCAGCTGGGTTTGCACCAAGGATGTGAAGATTCCAGTGTTTGATTTCAACATCCATCACAAGTCCTTTGGCAAATCCATCTGCAAATACACAGAACACCCAGGAACAACGGTCAGTGTGTGGCAGCTTAATCAAATTCCTACAAAAATGTTGCAGACATCAAACTACCCTTATCATTCTGAACAATGACAATCTACAGTGTCTAATCTTGTGTATTTTTTTAAGGATGAAAATAAAACAACAAACGAACCACAGAAAGCAGAGGCCAATAGTAAAGCAGAGCCTAAACCAAAGCAACAAGGTCAGTAATTTATGAGTTTTCAAAGATTATTGGGACATAGTATATGTATTCTCTATAGGATTGTAAATGAAACTGTTGTTTTCCAAGTGCTTTGGCAGGAGCTCTTATTTTTTCTTTGGGGGAGAAATTAAGATCTCTGAATTGTCATTGACCCCAGGCCAATGATTTGTTACAAATATAGGAACAGCGTCCAACAATAACAAACGGGAACAAGCTTTCAAGCACATAGTGCCTTCATGAGCTTGCCCCTTCTGATCAGCTAGTCTAGGAAGCTCTATGTGCTCTTACTGCAATTTGGCTCCTTAAAAATCTTAAAATAAAGGTATTTAGTGGCTTAAGAAAAAAAAAACAAAAAAGACCATATTTTTAATGTCTCTTTTAGTCACTCTTCTCACCAGAAGAGGTACCAGAAAATAAAGAGGTACAAGATAAGACAGACTTTTAACTATCTGACATTTCTGACATTCAAATATTTCACTGAACAGCCATTACAAACTTAAAACAAAACAAAACAAAACAAACAAACAAAAAAACCCCAATAAAATACATCAAAATAATTTTTAAAAAAGTAATGCTGTTATAAATATTTGCCATCCCTGTTCAGAAGCTATTCAGGACTGGTACTCAGGAACCTAGAACTCAGGGCAGTAAAACAAGGTAATTTTCTGCCTAAGCAGCCGGTTTCTGGAGACAGAGGCCACTGGCCATGGATATCCTGCCCCCCTCTTCCCCCACCTCCAGGAGCCAAGCTTGTTTTGTGCATACCAGAGCCTGAATGAGTGCTTATACCAGCTACCAAAATAAAGGCTCAGGATGGGTGAAGCACCAAACACTGCTGGGCCATATCCCCTCCTCCCTCCGTCACAGCATGAGTGGTGCAGCCCTTTCCTTTTCCATCCTCCACTTCTGGAGAAAAACAGAGTCCAGTCTTCCTGTCACCTCATGCTTTTCCTTTAGGAGAGCAGCTCATGTTCATGTTCATTTCATTGAAGCAGCAAAGCAAAGACTGAGGAATCTCCAGCTTTCTGTGATAAAAAATAACTAAGAGTGAAGCAACTGGAAAAAGATTATAAGGAAACTTTCATAAACCTTACTTGTGTTTGTGTAATCATAGCAAGTGTCACAATTTGTTTCCTCATGTAATGAAACTTTAAACAAAGTCCATTTAATGCAATTGTCTTGTTATATAATGGCTGTAGCATGAAATTAAGAGAAAACAAAGTCTGACCTGAATTAACTGTAGCAGCAATGGAAAAAACCAAATTTGATATTTGGCTTTTTTAGCAACACTAAATCACAGATACTACCTCATGACAGAATCGAGTATCAGTACAGAAATTTTTTTTGTTTCCCATAAAAACTTAATCTAATTTTACAGATAAATATAACTAATTAAGATATATTTTGGCATAATCAACTACTTTTTTTCCTTCTAAAATATAATAAAAAGTGGTGGTATAGTAGCAACTACACCATTAGTTACTTCAGGAAATTTTAATAACAGAGTTAGGGTCCATGTGTTTTGGGGAATATTTTTAAATCTACCATTCTTATGGAAGGTACTTCAAATCTCATTTTCAAACAGCTGCAACAAGACATGAAGAGTATAATTAAATAGATAGACAATGACTATACAAGCCAGAAAATTTACAGGGACCACACCTCAGGAGAAACTTATGATTTTCACCACTCTGAATGTAAGTCCCTATCAGCTGAGCCAAATAAGGAACTTCTTTATCTCTGGACAGAAAATGGAAGCTAATCTAAAGCAGTTCACAGGAGGGTCCAGATAAATTTCTGCAAAATTTTGTGAACATTGTGTCAGACTCAAAATTTTGTGATAATCTTCTGGAAGAAGAAAATAAGAATTTGTGTGGGTAAGCAGAGAATGAGAGACTAGAGAAAGCATTTTATGCTGTATGTACAAATTTGGAGTACAGCCAGAGCTCCAACAACATTAGTTAAGGCAGATCAGCTAAATGGAGAACATCAAATGTGTTAGAGAAAAGTCTTTCCAAGGCCTCTTGTTACTTTCTCTGGTGTAATCAAAATAAAATAGACCAGAAAAACCCGTAATCATAGTATCAGTTTGCAATTCCATAGTGCTAAATACAAATCAACAGACTGAGTAGAGCTTATCTTCACCCCCTTCTTTTTGCATCACCAAAACCAGCCATTACCTTTTTCCTTTCTCTAACTATTTCACAAAGCAGCACAATGTTTCCAGCACACATGAGAATCCAACAGGAGGTACTATTGTAGCCTGCTTGATTAAAACTTGGCCACTTAGGTCAGCCAGGAACCCCTGGTATTTTTGGCTTCTTTGTTGGATACTCATTGCCCTATTTCTGCCTCCTCAGTTGCCCTCTCTCTCACTAACTTTCTTTATGATTAATTCTTTGCATAATTACTTCACTCTGTAATTAATTCTCTGTGCTTAGTCAGTTTGTTCCATAATGGATTCATTTTTTTTATTTATTCCCTGCATTTTTTTGTGTACTTAACAAGGTGTGATTCACCTAATTACAGGTTCTCCGTGATATTGAATCCAATTGCTATAATTTCTTTGCATATTTATCATGTCCCATAATTGACTGGCTATACAAATGCCTCTCTTGTTTTATGTGCTGCTGTTCAATAGCTCTGTTGGTGCTCTCTTTAGAAGAACATATCCAGCTTCCACCTGCTAGCTGCTGACTGCATTATCATTCTGTTTTATAATTTCTTTCCTTCTCCTGACATATAATTCCAGTTTGATTCTTTTCAACTACATTTTAGTATTTCTCTGAAGTCTGTCCTCATCTTTACATTTTTCCCTTACTAGAAACTTGACTGTTTCCAATATTTTGGGTTTTGATCTTCTACTAAATCAACAAGTGTGGATGCCAGCCGGTCAGGGAGAGAGAAACGGCAATCGTTTCTCACAGTGCTTTGTGAGGATTTTTAGGGAGTTGTAGGAATGTGATAAACTTGTTAGTATAAATAATCTACAAGTGGTGTTTTCCCACCTTGTTTTTCTGTTCTTCTCAAGGACTGTTTGTGAGAAAGATGTTTTTTATTAACTAGCCAATCAAGTGGAATGTATCATATCACTCTATAAAAACCAAAGAATCTTTTGTTAAAAACCCTTCTTTTCTCCTCTTGCTTTGGGTATCTCATCTGTTCTTGTGTCATTCTTGGCTCAAGGTAGACAAACAAGTGTCTCAAAGATGTTTTCCAAAGTCACGGTCACATTTATTCAGCTTTTACTAAAATGCATATTGGCATTGCTTTGTTCTTGGTAGGACTTGAGTGGGAAAGCTAAAGTAAAACTACCACAGGTATTTCTATACATGCTGGAATTGTGCTTCTACTCCCTTTTGGGAGATTACCATCTCCCAAAAGTTAATGTTCAGTGATATTTAGTATATTCAGAGCCTAGAGGCTTGGAAAGTATCTCTAGGTGAGCAGTGCAGCCCCACAGAGGAGGGGCTGCTCAAAAAGAGCTTCAATAATTCACTCTAGACTCCCTCTTCTGTTCAGGTACTTGAGGAACTTTTCCACTAAGAAGACAAGTAAAAGCAGAAGCTGTTGGTAGCTGTCCCCTCTGATCTATTAGCCTACCTGTTATACCTTGCCTCTTTCATAATAAGAGGGTTCAAACCCATATCTCTCCCACTCTCATAGAGCTACCTAACTACCTGTGTAAAACCTAGGCTAGAGAGCAGTGGGAGGAAGTTCCATAGCCTTCCTAGCCTCTAGGCCATCGGGCAGAAAAGAAAGCAAAACCCTATGGAATCCAAGAAATTAAAATGGAGCATGTAACTGACCTACACATGGATCATGGAATGAACCTAGGAGTTAAACAAAACAGTAACCATGCAGGAAGAATGAAGGACTTTTATTTCAGTATATATTTATATTACAATTGTTGAATCTTTTAAAAAGGGGGTAAAAAAACCCTCCCAACATGTATTTGACGCTATCGCAAATAAATAAGTCCCAGAGCCAAGAGGAGAGGCTTGATCACTAGCTGATATACAGAATATGGTTGCTCTTCCTTCCTGTCGATAGAAATAAAGCAGATGTATTTATTGAGGGTACCAAAACCTTGGTTAATTCTGGTTAATTAGGTACCAACTAACTCTGCATGGACTACAACTGAGTTAAAACTCTGAGAAGGGTGAATTGAATTAAACATGAAATCTTGCTAAAACCTTTGTTTGGCTTGTTATGAATTTGACTCTTAAATTGCCCTTAAGCAGCAAGACAAGACCTGTCCTGTAACACCAGGAAATCCAGACTTAAAGAAGGGGTTTTTATTTCAAAAAATACAAATGAAGTACGTGATTTTATAAGCTGCAGCCCAATAGACTGAACCTGCCAATCCATAGAGACTTTGAAATAATTTTATTCCTTGTCACCTTATCCTTTATGCTCATCACTGGTACTCATTACTGGAAAACAGGCAGCTACTATTTCCATAAAATAATATAAAGAATAAAATATTTTTTCAAAGATTACCAAGGACTTGAATATGTTTAATCAGCTTTATTCACTTCTGCTGGTGTGAAGTCTTTTAACTCCTCTCAGATCTTCATTTCTCACAGGAGTGACATGTCTAAATGTTAGGAAAACAAACTCAACTTCTTCACACAATCTTTCTTTCATAGAAAATAAACTCAAATAATATTTTTGTTAGCCACTGAAGTTGAGGGTTAAGACGGACCTACTTACTGATCTTTTATTTCACCCCTGTTGATTTCTGAACTTTTTTTCCCTGCACATAGCATTTGTTCAAGAAATGTTACTTCAAGAAATGCCATGCTTGCAGCACCATTTCACTGCTCTAATTTTTCATATCAGAAGAAGAAGATTACAAAGGTGTGCATTTTCTAATGTCAGACCTGAATTCTTTTCTTTCCTTCATCCACGGATTTTCTGTGTTGTTATTCTCTCTTGAGATCTTTGGGACCCTATAGCCATTTTTAGATATTTTGTATAGCTCAAGAGCACCTCCATGAGGCAAGAACAATCAGGCAAATGACTAACTATGTCACAAGCCTTACATGGAGTTTGTAGACAGGTTCTCTTGTTTCCATTCCATTGCTCCAAATGCCAAGTCTTTATTCCAGCTATTCACGACAACCTGCTCTCTATGCTACGTTGCAGGCAATACCACTTAAAAGCCAATCTGAGACTTCTAACATATTTTGAAATGTCTAACACTTTGCAAAAAAGAGGAAATGTCAAAAAAATCACTGATTTTAAGTGCTTAAAATTATGTTTCTAAGGCAGATAATACGTCACTGCTAAAAAGAACAGATTACTCAAACATTAGTCACTCTGCCTCCTACTAGCAGACTCTAACCATGTCTTTATACACCTTTTCCTGTTTCAAACAATGCTGTCTACCCTCAAGTGTTTCCATGAACCATTAAAATTGGCACCATTGATAGTATATTAAATTAATTTTATTAAATTCATGTTTTCCTGCAGGCATATTGCAGTTTAACCCCAGCAAGCAACCAAGCCCCACACAGCCTCTTACTAACTCTCTGACCAGCAGAACTGGGGAGAGAATCAGAAGGATAAAAGCTAGAAAATTTGTGGGTTGAGGTACTTTATCAGTTTATTAGGAAAGGCAAAAGCCATGCACACAGGCAAAGCAAAACAAGGAATTAATTCAATTCCCATTGACAGCCATCTCCAGGAAAGCAGGGTTCCAGTCATGTGCAACAGTTACTCGGGAAGTTGGATACAATCACTCCCAACTTCCTTCCTACTTCTTTCCCCTAGTTTATATACTCAGCATGGTTAGTATATAAAGTATCATATGGCCTGGAATATCTCTTTGGTCAGTTTGGGTCAGCTGTTCCATCTATGTCTTTCACAGGCTTCCATGCATCCCCAGTCTCCTCACCCCTGTGCAAGCCCTGCCTAGAAATAACAAAAACATCTCTGTATTATCAGCCCTGTGTTCAGCCCAGATCCAGCACCAGCCACTGGCGAAAATTAACTCTGCTCCAGCTGAAACCAGCACAGAGCACAAACATCAAGCTACACAAAGTTTTCAAGTAACCATCAAATATATATTCAACAGAAGAAATCTAAAGTATTTGTTTATCTTTGTCTTTTTGTCTACCATGACTAATTCTCTTCTGTGTTTCTGCCAAGTATTGGAAACCAGGTCAAGATAGTTCAGGCCAATCAGATTTGCAGGATTATTTTTCATTACTGAAGGAACAAAAAAGACCAACATTAAATGTTCTTTAAATCAACATTGCTTACACTAATCCTGGTAATAAACATCAGAAATGAGTGGTAACATTTACAACTGTATTACATACATAGCAACTCAACTATAATTAGTACTACACTATCATTATGCAACCATATAGTAGTTTTTAAGCAACAGTGTGTTTTAAAATTACCATATTTTTGTAAAAGTTACAAAGAAGTTAACAGTAGAAGGAAGTATTTGACCATATATATTTAATTAATATGAAATAGACATTATGTGTGGGTGTTCTGATGGAAATATTGCTTCCATAGATGAAAAAGAAGATAAAAGTGAGTCAATGCTTTGTGAATCACCCTATAAAACTATATATTGTGGATTCAAAGTTAAATAAGATTATGTCAGTTGATGATTAAGTTGAACTAAAATGTGCTTTTGAGCAGGCAAAAGAAGAAGCTCAGGAAACTCTTGCTTTTTATGTTAGTTACTGCTAGCCATGACAAGTTCTACATTTATGTATATCCAACCAGTAGAGATGGGAGGGGAAGCATAGATGTGATACTGGTCAGACTGCTAGAGCAAGACAGTGGAGCTGGCTGGGAATTCTAGGAAAGAAATTCTTCCCTTCCTGAACTATAGCAAAGCAAAAGCACTTTTTCTGTTTTGCACTCAAACTGCTACTATCCAGCTGCTGACATTTATTCATATCTTAATAACTAAAAACTTACCTAAGAGAGGTAAACAAATGGGTTTTATAAATTGCATCTTGTTCCTTGCTCCTTGAGGTCCTAGGCAGATCACTGGTATGATAAGGTTTCAGTGGGTTTATAAATTTAATCAGATTTATTTGGAGGGATTCTATTAAACAGTGTTTTTTCCACAAAGTGATACTTCCACAGCTGTCACTTTCCCCTTCCATCTTAAAATAGAACCAGCAATATTTATCCCAATACAGTTTTAAAATACATTATCCTTACAGGAAGGCCAAATATTTAGAATGTGTGAACATCAGTGGGCTTCATTCCTCAACTCCCACCACTAATGCATTGGGAACTTCATCCACCTCTATGCCAGTACAATGGGAATGCAAATAATTCAGAAAAACTCAAACCCATTATTTTGTTGAGTCAGCATGGATCTGAAGGTTTTCAAAAATTGCATTCATTGTTGGTGCCTTGGTAAGATTCTGCCTTTTTTCTCACTCAGGATTTCACTACCATGACCAAAGTTATGCAAAACTGTCCTGCAAACCTGCCACCTACCTGCTGGATCATTATCTATTCTGGAAACCAACAGCTGTAGTCTAATTTTTCCTTAAAATGAAAACAGTTGTAGTCTAATTTTTCCTTAAAATGCCCACACTCTTATTAAGGACATTCCTTTGGGCGTGGTTTCAAGAGTTAGAAGACTACAAGCTAGATTCAAGAGTTAGAAGAGCAATGGGTTTATTTTTTTTTTTAATATGTGACTATGCAGGCAGCCCTCTCAATTTCACACAGAAAGGAAAAATTAAAATTTGACACACAGCTATTAGTGGTGCTAGGCCCTGACATTCTAATATTAATGCAAATAAGCCCTGCTAGAAATTCATTAATCTTTGTATGTAAAAATCTGGAATATTCGTGGGATTGAAACGTTTTCCTTCAGTCTGGATGCAATCAGCATTTAATGGTCAGTGTGGGTTCAGACGTCAGACTGAATACCTTGAGAATATCTATCAAGCTCAGAAGTTGTTATCCTCTGTATGGGAGTGTTTGTGTGCAAGCACCATGTATTTTTACTGTGTGCTTTTTGTTTCTCATACATGTTGTCATTCCAAAGATGAATTTTCTTATTCAGGAGCCTGTTACACTAAAGAGTGTAACTACACCAGCATTTTGTTTCAATGAAGAATGCTCTTCTAACAAAACCCTCTTGATTGTCCCCTGATTTTCTCTATTTTTCTCCCCAAAAAAATCCCAAAACCCTTTAGGATCTCATAACAGGTTTGGTTTTATTCCTTTAGAATAAAACCAAACCAGAAAAATAACTCCATGAGTCAAACTACTTTATTCAAGCTGCTTATTGACATTAATTTCAGTGGATCACAATATACTTAATTTGAAATTTATCTGCCAGATATGCCAGACAAATGTCTGACAGATATAAATTCAATGCCATTCTTTCAGCACCATTTCACTGCTCTAATTGTTCATATCAGATTGTAGCCTACAGATACAGCTAGGAGTAACTACTATAACAAGGAAAATTCCCAAAGTGAGGTAATTACAGAAATGTTGAGATTACCTTTGCTGTCACTCTTGATTGAGTACTTGGCTTTTTGGATTGTGGAGACAAGGCAGAGAGAACTGGTAAACTACAAACCATGAATTCAAAAGGGAGCAGAAACTGCAACAAGTGCTGGAATTTTTTGCTTCTCTTCAAGGAATAACTCTCTAAATATGGAGTTTAACTATCAGGAAAGTAACTTTATACTATCCATGTAAAATATTCAAATTTTGATTTTCTTTGAGCTGTTCTCAAACTTAAAATATAGCACATACCATACACAGGCTCCTGATTTATTTGTTGCTATGTTTTGCTGCCAAGTTTTTCCTCTATCATCATATTTGTGAAGGCTGAGCTTGTTCCTCCATTATGAAAAGTGTCAGACTGATGAGAGCTATCACATTATTTTTCAACATGAAAGTTTAAAAGACATGGGACTAATTATAAGAAAGCATCATTTAAGGCCACTCAAATGGCAAGAGACCATGCCATTTGCTTCAAACTCTACAGACTTCCTGCTTAGATGACTTGAAAAAAGTTACCAGTAACAGAAATGAAGAAATAGACTAGACAAACGTACTGTCATGGCAGCAAAAGCATCATCTTTGATGCAGTACAAACACTGAAGCATAGATAATTTTATTAGCATTTCTATTCATAAGAAAATTAGCTACACTTCACTTTTCTTCCTGCATTTCTTAAGGCATTTCTGGACACATCTATCTGTCCTCTACCTTGCTGCGTCACTTCTTGTCCCTCATAAATACAGAAGAGCTCTGAACTGACCATTGTTGAGCAGGTTATTGATGAATCTATTTAAAAACCACAAGTAAATTACATATTCTAAAAGGTGAACTTATCATAAACATGCAGTTACAGTTAGCAATGAAACAGATTTATGCAGGATACATTTCAGAGGTCAGGTCCCAGAAGTTGTGTCTTTTAGTGCTTATCTACTGAAGAAATAATGTCAGACAGACTGTGATTCCTTCAAAAGTATTACTATAATAATTATTTTAAATTTCATTTTTTAAAATTAAAACTTTTTTCCTAGATACAGAATCTGCAAAAGCACCTGAGCCTTCAAAACCTGAAAAATCAACTGAACCAGCTAAGACAACTCAACAGGAAGAGCATGAACTCAAAGATGGGAAAGAAGATGCTAAGTGAGTAAATTCAATTAAAAAATTTGAAGATTCTATCTGGCATCCTGACTTAACATTTCTGTGTGCCATATATCTGTTCTTTAAAAGTTCCTCCTGTAAGGATCTGAAGAGCTTTATTTCAATTTCAAGGTAGCATATATATGAGGCATCCGTTTGTTATGTGCTTTTGATAGTTTGTTGTGTACATCATCCTAAATTGCAGAAATGAGGAAAAGGATTTTCTCAACTACAGTTATATGCAAATTTTAGCAGTGCTGCTGTTTCATTATTACTATATTTTAGCAAAAAAGAAAGTCCCAGAATGCTGCCCTGAATAACTGGAATGTTTGTCACATCATTTCAACTTGAAACTTTTTACCCTGCACATTTTTTTCCTGAGCTATGACATTAAATCAGCATTAGTCTCCACAATTAGAAGATTAGTACTATCTCTTGTTGAGAAGAGACAAACAAATGAAACAGTAGTATTCCTTCAGGGGAGAATCTAGGGTCATTCAACCTTTGTAAGAAGTTGAGGTGACTGTTTTGTGAAAATAAAAATAAATATGAAGTCTAGAAAACAATAAGCTTTGAATAGTCTATAGTAATTTCAGAAGCAGAGATTCATAGATTAATGGAATCATAGAATTCCTTGGGTTGGTAAGGACGTTTAAAGGTCATCAAGTCCAACCCCTGTGCAATGAGCAGGGACAGCTATAAGTGGATCAGGTTGCTCAAAGCCCCATCCCAGCTGGCCTTGAATGTTTCCAGGGATGGGGCATCCACCACCTCTGCCTAACAGGTGCCAGTGTTCCACCAGTCACACTGTTAAAAATTTCTAATCTAAATCTGCCCTCTCTATGTTTAAAAATGTTAAATCTTGTGATGTCACAAACCCTCCTAAAATGTTTGCCTGCATCTTTTTTACAGGCCCCCTTCAAATACTAAGAGGCTACCAATAAGGTCTCCCTGAAGCTTTCTCTTCCCCAGGCTGACAAACCTCAACTCTCTCAGCCTTTTCTCATAGGACAAGTGCCCCAGACTTCTGATCATATTTTTGGCTCTCCTTTATTCCTGCAGATTACACCACCCAGCTTGGTGTCAGCTGCAAACTTGCTGAGTGTGCCCTTGAAGACACTCTCTGTGTCACTATGGAAAATGAAGGTCTTGATAGAACAGCTCAGGCTGGGAGGCTTCTCCAGAAGGAATGAGGTCCAAAGTCTTGCTGAAAATATTTAGACATTAGACCCAACTCCCAGGTTAGATCAAGGCACCCAAAACTTTTTTCAGTATAATTGTGAATCTCTATCTCCAAGAATGGAGCTCCATGGTTTCTCTGGGCAATCTGGTCCACCCTTTGACCACCCTTATTAAGAAAACTAAATGCAATTAAATTTTCCTTTGCTTTGACTTGCTTCTTTTGCCTCTCATACTCTTGCTGTGCACCTCTGGTGTTCTTTGTAAATCAGAATGATTAGTTAGCCCTCATTACTTACTAGAACACAGTATGGATTCATGCTCAATTAGTTGTCCACCAGGACCCCCAGATCCTTTTATGCAAAGATGTTACCTAGTCAGTCAACTCTAAGCCTTTACTCTCATATGGCCCATTGCTATGCATCATGAAGTTTCTGCCTTTTGAGATCACTTTGAGTGGAGAAAAACTGATAGACTCAATACAGAAGCAGGTAAAAAATCCTCCTGCTTGTTTTTGCCTTCTATTATTTTGATTGTCCTAATGACACAAAGAAAAATCTTTTCCTGACATGGAGTAAATTTATAGAGATGATAAATTAACTACATACTTCCTCCCCCTCCCTATTCCAGACTTCATGTCTGGAAATAATCAAGCAAAATGCTACTGCACATACCTTTATAAAATAATAGATGCAATTAAAAATAACTCTGACTAGAAAGAATGGAAAAGTTATAAATAACTTACTTCAATGTGAATCAGTAGGTCAAAAATGACAACCTAGATAAGAATCTCCTTCTTTTTGTCATCATACAATATGTTATTCAATGCTTACAGTTCCACTGGTAAATCTTGTAACCATGGTTAACATAATTATGTGCTTATGAAACAAAAGGGTATGTTTCTTATTAGTAGAAACAAAATCTGCCTGTTAAAAGAAAATTTAAAAATATTTACATTAAACATTGCTTTCTCAGAGGTGTTCTGACTCAGTGTCACATGTCTATCCAGATATACCTAGTTGGTCTAATTTGAACAACAGCTTCTAAAAATACAGTAAATATTTGATAAATATTAAAACAGTTACTCACTAAATTCTGCAGTAGAGTCTGGAAGTCATGGCACTGGTGTCGTTGCACTGACATGAAACCAAACAACAGATCTGTTGTATGACTGTCAGAGCTGAAGGGAGAATGTTTTTAAAATGTGCATTTGAGAGAATTTAATTCATTACTTCTTAAGATTCATGGAAGTCTATTAAGACACCATTCCTTATCAAGGTAACTGCCTTATTGAGTCTATGAGTTCAAATTTGCTCACTAGAATATTTTTAGGGAAATCAACCACCTTTATCACATCTAGAAAAGCTGAGAATTTGAGTCAAATAGATACATGTGATCTACAAATGTAGTAGTAAATGAAACATGCTCAAACCACTGTCTAGCACTAGAACAATAAAATATGCCTCCTGAAGAGTTTGGTCATTGCTAATTTTTAGGTATTTCCATACCTGGGAGTTATTTGGAACAGTGCTAGTTTTATTAGTCAAAGCCATTTCAAGGACTGTTAGAACAGTCAGGATAGTCAACTAAGGGTCCAATTGTCCAAGAGTTTTCTCTGTTACTGTTTAATCCATGTTTGGATACTTCTCAAATACAGATTAGTAACGAGTGCTACCCCTTGGGCAACACCAAGCTGTGTGGTGCAGCCTACAAACTGGAGGGAATGGATGCCATCCAGAGGGACCTTGACAGGCTTGAGAGGCTGGCCTACACAAACCACACGGAGATCAAAAAGACCAAGTGCAATGTTCTGCACATGGGTCACACTAATTACCCCCACCCGTACAGCCTGCATGATGAACAGATTGAGAGCAGACCTGCATTGAAGGACTTGGAGATATATTGGTGAATGAAAAATCAGCTGTGGGATGGCAGTGTGTACTCAGAGAGCGAACTGTATCCCAGGCTGCATCAAAAAAAGTGTGGCCAGCATGTCAAGGAAGGTGATTCATCCTTGTCTACTCCAGCCTGCTGAGATTCCACCAGAAGTGCTGCACCCAGCTCTGGAGTCCTCAGAACAGGAGAGACATTGACCTGGTCTCGAGAGAGACACAAAAATAATCAGAGAGGTGGAGCACCTCTCCTATGAGGAAAGGTTATGAGAATTGTGATTTTTTCTTGCAATTCTACAGGGGGTGATGATTTTAAAGAAGGCAGATTTAGACTAGATATAAGGATGAAATTTTTTATGATGAGAGTGGTAAAACACTGGTTTGTCAGAGAAGTTGTGGATGTCCCATTGTTGGAAGTTGTTCCAGGTCAGGTTGGACATGGCTCTGAGCAACTTGATCTATTGGACAATGTCCCTGTCCAAAGCAGATGGGATGGATTAAATGATCTTTAAAGGTCTATTGAATATCCAGCAATACTATGATATTGTTATGGAAATCAAGATTGGCAAAATCACCAGTAGAATTTTCTTAACTGAAATTTTAGACTTTGCCCAGATGTATTTTAGGTTTCTGTAAGGAGTTCACTGGGAGGAGAGGAGATAAGAGCCAAGATAACCCCAGCACAAACATGTTCTTACCACCAAGGTTCAGCCTCACAGTGTCTGAACACAGCAAGCACAGCAGGATCCTAACAACAGGCTCCATCAACAAGGCCAAGTGGTGGACCAGGTTTAGAGTCCATCCAGGGAGTCCAGTCAGGAGAAAAAAAGGTCAGAGACAGGGCTGGAGACAAGGCTACATGACAGGTCCAAAGTCTGTCTGGGAGACAGGACCAGAGACAGAGCTGGAGGTAGACACACCTAAACATTGCCCAGGCAGTGACCAAAGCCTGACCTGAAGTGGACAACAATGATCCATGGGCACAGACTGTGGGTGGAAGTCCCACCGGGAGTCCCAGGACAATTAATTTGTGTAGATTATTTTTTTATGCTAATTATCTTTCAAGAGTCAAAGTTTAATCAAAAGTCACCTGATTTGCAAGAAATAATCAGTATGGCCATATGCCTGAGTAATATAGATAATGAAATAAGGTTCATGGATTTTTTTTTTTCACAAATCATATGCATCCAGAGCTCATCAACTTTCATGGAAAATTTAATAGAAAAGTTTTCACCTTATCTGCTGTTACTGTGGCATTTAATTCTTTAAAATACATCTGTGCAAGCTCAGATATATAGAATAAGGAAGTGGGGAAGGAAGGCAATTTTACTGTTTGGAGCAGCACATTTTTTAATTTCCTCTAAAAGAGCAAATTTTTTTTGCTTGCTTGCTAAGTGAATGAAAACTTTGTCAAATCCTGCATTTGCTCCTAAAAATTCCCATAGAAATTTTTTGTCCACAAAAAAAAAAAAAAAAAAAAAAAAGAAAAAAAAAAAAGAAAAAAAAAAGAAAGGAAAAAAAACCCAACAATCTTCCTTTCCCCCTCAGTACATCCTCATTTATAAAATACTCCAATACATGGTGATGGACATTAATAAAGAGTAGACAGACACAGCATTGGTCTCAGCCACCTGAACACTATGTCTGAAAGAAGAAATCCACAAGAATGGATGATGTACCAAGCACTGAATTACAGCCTAGTGACTGAAACATTTAATATCTGTTTCCTAATGGTTTGGATAGAATTGCACACAAATTGGCTCTGTCTGCCAATTTATTTTTTCCTCCCCTCTATCTTTATTGATAATGTAACAGAGCAAGAGATAATTTTCATTAATAGCTAATTGCTGAGCAATAATAACCTCTGGAAGGGTGGGCTAGGACTACCCTGTCTCTTCACAGCAAGAAATAAGGGAGCAGAAGAACACTCAGCACCTCATTTGCACTCTAATAGAAGACAGGGGAGCCTTATTAACAAGAAACTAGCACAAAGCTTCAAGGTATGAGGCAAAGTTGCGTCAAGTCCTGGAAAAGAGAGTGTGGAAGAAGGTAAACAAAGCACCTGAGAGTAGAGATCAGAGGAAATGGAAGGACAAAAAGAGCTTCTGTGACCTCTTCTCTCCTCTGTGTCTTTTTAAAGCCTTTAAGCCCTGTTGAATTTGTAAGAGTATTTCATCTTCCCAGATTACCAAAGAGATTACAATGTACTATTTATACTAAGGCAGTACACTGAAACCCCAGTCAATGATCATGAGCCCTGCCATGCAAAATCCTGCATAAAATAATAATAATCCATATTTGGAGGCTAAATAGTCAAGACCACAGAAAGGAAAAAATTGCAGTAGGTTACTGGGACTTTCTATGCTTTTAGATTTTATCTCAAAATCTTACCCATTCTCAGTTATGTCTAGAGAGGAACAAAACATTATATCTGATATGCCACCTTCAGAATATAGCTATTACAAACAAAATATAAAAATAAAATAGAAAATGCATTAAATACATTTTAATAAAATATTAAACTTGTTTTTAAAATATCATTCCCACCCAGAAAGCATACTCATCTGGTTTTGCTTTTTCAAATGCAGAAACACAGCTTTCAACGTTTTCAAAAAAAAGGAATTCCTGTACTGCAAGCTTGCATATGACCATGGGTGGTTCAGGCAAACTGAACTTTATGCTTGTGGTTTGCCATTTTCATAGCCACGTCTTATTACTTAATAGTCCTTTATAAAGATTTTTTTTTCCCCTCTTTAATTTGCCTAATAGCAAGAAAAGAAAACAAAACAAAGATTAAGAGGCAATTTGCTACATGGTGCATAGCCAGGTTAATAAAGAGAACTCCTGCTGGTAGCATGTTCTTAGTGAGTAATGCACTTCATTTACCTCAATAGCCTTGAAAAAGAAAATTACTGTGCTTATTAGTGCTTGCTATCCACTAGTTACAACACATCAATTCACCCAGTAGATGCACCTTAGAGAAACTATGTCCTACCACAAGTATAAAATCTCAGCACATTAGTGAAACAGACCCAGTATCAACCCTCTGCAGAGTCTCCAGAAATCCTTGATTACTGTAGGAACGCCAGGGATGTACCAAAACGACACTCATGGCAATAATCTCCAGTCACATTTAGATGAAGTAAAACAAGGCCAATGCTGGGCCTTACAGAAAATCCCAGCTTAAACACAGTTCCAAGTACATTTTATGGAGAGGCTAATACATTTCCTTATTTGTTTTCAGCTAATCATTGCAGTACCTGAAATGGTAAACAGATAGAATGCATCTAATATATTTATTAAGCCTGACTGAAAATACATTAATGTGTTAAAAAATAAAATACTTTTCTTAGCACTTATGTTCCCTCTGCTTAGGCTTTTTTTTTTCAGAGCCTTTTACTTCTTGGACTTAAGTTTCTGAAATTACTACATTGAGAACCTGCAAATTAAATAGAAAGGTGATGGTGTGCTGTCTGTACCAAAATGGATTAGACTTGCTGTAATCTTTGGTGAGATGTATTTTCCCAGAGCCTTTAAATTCTATCCAATCTGCAGGATGCAGTTACCCTTGCTATTTAATTTCACTCACTCTGCATGGCAATCAAGTAGGTAGCCTGAAATTAAAAAGTAGTGAATTTAGCTGTTCTTCATTGAAGAATAAATGAAGTGAGGAAAGGATAAGAATGTCATTATGCAGACTGAAATGCAGGATTTTTTTACCCTTGCACTGTTTCATATCATATGCTCATAATATTCATACATCTTTATTGCTAACTGTGTCAATGGAATAAATTGGGGTTTTTTGAATATGTAACAAAGTAAGGGTATTATTTGTCATAATTTGCTGCTGATTGATTTCTTTGGTTACAGGCAATTTCTGTGCATTTTGTGTAAATCCTCCATTCACTTAGTATTTTTTAAAGCAAGAAACATTTTTGTAAAAAGATAAATTATAATTTATTCGAAATTTTATCTCTGCTATTATATGTTGAGTCATTTTCAGGGAAAAAAGCAAAGCAATGAGCATTGTGATACATACACTACTATGTGTAATATAAAACATTTTTATTTAAATTGCATTTGTAACAAACATTTGCAAATATATCAAGGCTTTTATTGATAAATCTAAGAGTGATATAAATCTAAAACATAATGCTTTTCATTTAGTAAAAGAAAACTGATTATTACTTCATGGCAAGTATAAGTCTTCATGCCTATGTTTAATCTTGTTCAACATATTTTATTAAAACACCCCGTCTCCAGTTATTTACTCTTTTTCCAAATCTTAGTAATTTAGGATGAAAACATCCCTAGTTGTACAGCCCAAGAGAGGAACAGAGGAAACAGTGACAGGTGGAGATATGAGGGTCAGATGAGAAGTCAGACACATCTGGCAGCCCAGGTTTATTCAGTACCCTGGGTAAATGATGCCCAGGAGGAGAAGGGGGATGAGCAGTGTCTGCAGGGAGCACACCTGCTTTGCTGCTGCATTTGGGAAGGAATGTGCCAGGGTCTTGCAGAAGGGGAAAGGATGGTCTTTAATAGCAGTGATTTGAAGTCATCTCAGAGGAATAAGTTCTTTCTCTCTGAGTTTCTGTGTGATCCTGGGAAAGGTACATGTAGTCAGCTCCTACACAGGTTTCTGTACAACAGTTTACCCTAGATTTGCAACAAAGATGGTCACACCAAGGTGATTTTATATAATTAGCATGGGCAACAATGGAAGTTTGAGAACACACCCTTAATTATATATTTAAATAACATTCTTAGTCATCATACAATTATTACCCTTATATCAAATCCTTTTTGTTTGGAAAAAAAAATAAATTAAAAAAGGAAAATATTAAAATGTGCATATGGAAAAAAAGTGAGATAAAAGAGAAGGGCCCTTAAATTTTACCCCATGTTCAAAATGCATAAGACAAATTGTACCAAAAGAGATTTACATTGAGGAAAAAGAAATTATAAAATGAAGCTAGTGAAGCACAGAAATAAATTCTTTAGGAAAATTATGGAATAGACATGACTAGCCAAGACATATTTAAGAAAAGGTTAGATAAGAATATTTCAGGTGTACCTCGTCCTGCTTTGAGCTGTGATGACAGGACATCTCAAACATCTCTAGAGCCTTATGGTTGTATGATTATTTTAGGGACCCATGAAGACAGATGACAAATGAAAGCATGTATTGGAAATTAAGTTTTTCAAATTTGAGACTTTTTTCCTACCTTTGAAAACATTCAGTGGGAAATTTTATGGCATTTTTGTTTTAGTTTTTAATTCCCTGCATATTAAGAAAAACTTAAAGATAGAAAATAGGATGTGTTTGTGTTGTGCTCATGAACTCTGTACAAACAGGTACTTTGATTAAATTATTTTACAAAGTCATAAATTAAAGGCTTATGTAAATAAGATATGTGTTTGTATTTAAATGCTAAAATGTTAAACATTCCTGATAAATGGCAGATGCCCCAGTCAGATTTAATTACTTACAGATAAGAAAGCCCCAATGACACAACAACACAATATAAGGAAATAAATGAGAATTACTTCTTTAGATTATTATACCTTTGCTCTAAAGCAATTAGTATTAGAAATTATTCTGTCCTTATTTCTCACATCATAATAAATAGTGCAATTAAAAAACAGTATATCACCTGTTACCTTAAGGAAAGGTGATTTTTTTCATAGCTAATTGAGTCTTTCAACATCCCTACTACTTTCTTTTTACTTCTTTTGTAGTTCCTACTGCAGAATTTTTAATTAAAATAAAATCTTATTCACATTTCAATCTGGTACCTCAGTGAGAGTTCCATGTGTTCAGCATTGAGACAGACTTCTCCTTAGAGAGTACTGTAAAGAAGATTAGAGGATTCACAGATTGTTGAGACTAAATAACTAGGAGGATTGTCAGAGAAGCTGCTGTGAAACAAAATTCAGCTAAAAACCAGGAATCTCTGCAGCCTAGATTATGATATTTCAGTCTGCATTGCATCAAGAAGTTTATTCTGAGTTCAATACCAGTGGATAAATCTGAAAGATAGTGCCTTCCTTGAACACTGTTGCTTTCATGTATGTTTTGCTTTATGAACACAACACAAGGTCTGGGAAATGGATGATCTATGCATTTTTTTTCAAGGACATTTGCTTAGGGCCCAAACAAGCATGATCTCTGTACAAAGATTCTGAACTAAGGGAAAATCATGCATTCCAATGGAAAGATTTTCTTATATGTTTTCTGCATGAAGCTCATAAATGCCTATGGCCCATTCTTGCTTATATATACATTAAACCAAAACCAACACAAATATTATGGTATCACTATGTTTAAATAAATGAAACACATAATAAAATACATAGTAAGACAAAGGAACAGAACATCAGTTTAAAATAAAATTTTGTTGTGAAGAACAACTCAATCCTAAAATGAAGTTAAATAAAAAATGTGATTTATTCTGTTTTATTGCAAAGAAAAGTCAATATAATGCCAGTATTTTAAAAACGCAGCAAATAGAAAAGGACATAATCTTCTGTATCAGTAAAGATGGGTCTTTATGGGACACTTTCCCTTGCTAGGAGTTGTTCAGATTTGATATTAGGAAAGAAAAGTCATCAGTGAAAGAGTGGAAAAGCTTTGGAATAAAATGCCCAGGCAAGTGTCTGGATGTGGCACTTGGTTTAGGGATAACTGTGATGGTGCTGGGTTGACCATTGGACTACATGATCTTGAAGTTCTCTTCCAACTTTGATGATTCTGTGATTAAAGGAAAACATGATGGTTCAGAGGAAGACACTTGTTTCAAGACAGTTAAGGAAAATTACAATTTAATTAAGAGCTTTTTGAAAGTCCATGGAATCTAATGTGTGAACAGCTTGTTCCAAGACTTTAAGATAATCTATGTATCTTAGAAACTTACTTTCTTAGCACTTGAGCTGTTAAGATATTTAGAAGAAGAAGTAGATGGTAAATATACAGGTTAAGTCACATATCCACTTCCCAAACCTTTATATATTTCAGGATTTTTTGCTGAAAAGGATTTCATGTTAGACTGCATACATTCTTTTGCTTTCTTGGGAATCACAGCCTACAACAGTCTTCATGATCTTAGCTAATATAATCTTGAAGTCTATCACACTTCTTTCAACTGCTCCTCAGTCATAATGAAAGCTGCCTAAAATTCTGGTAATTAAAGACTTGGAAACTTTCTTCATACGTTTAACTCATGATAATTCACTGTTACTCTATTCACATTTATTCTTCTCACAATAATTTTTCTCAGCTCAAATACCTATTTTCCCATGATTCAGCACCAATTTTGATCTTGTAGACAGTGATCTTATTATGTCTCAATATGGTTTTTTGTCCTTTTCAAAGTCATGTTCCCAGTAACCTTGGCCAATCTAAGAGACTTTCTCGTGTCCTAGATGATGGGAATGCACCTTTTGAGTATAGTTGGTCAGAATAATTTTCACATTGGGCTATATTCCAATGTTAATATTTACTTACTTGGCAGTATGTAATATGCATTCTACAGTTATATGTGCATCAGTGTTTTTCATAGCCAGATTATGTATGGCTCGTAGGCAACTTCCCTTTGACTAAACACTTGGACATTTATCCTTTTGTCACCTGCAACTGATGACCTCAGCATTTACAAATGAAATTCTTACAATTTGATTCTAAGTACATGTCTGTAGTATGGGGCATTAGATTTGTCCTCATTTCTATTACTTGGACTAAATAACTCAAATTTTCCTGCATAGGAATCCTTCCTACTTTTTAATCTTCCAAATCCAATGTCCCATCATTAGTACACTACTAGATTTTGTAGCAAAATCATGAAGGGGACTATTAAAGCTCACTCCTAAAATCCTGTCAGCATCCTGTGCAGATAAAGGAGAAAAATAGTCTCTCTGCACAGGCAATTCAGAGCAGAAACCTATCTCAGTCATTCTGAACCTCTCCTCAGGGAAGCCTTCTTTGGACTACAAAGACAGTATAATAAAAATAGGGGAATTTAGCTTTTTGGAATACCTCTACTGCTGTACCAAGCAAGTGACTAATATGTTGGATTTTTTCTATTACTAGTTTTCCTAGTAATTTAGGATGACCGATCTTAGGCTTGGAACTCAGGGCTTCTACAGCATTACTCACACTGGGATTGTCAGCAAAAATTGGGGACGTATTTTTGAATCAATAAATTTCATGATACTTGCAAATACATTTTTCTGTCTCTCTAAAATCTTTCTCATCTGTGCCATCATGTTTTGTGTATTATCATATCCTTCTGAAAACTGATTATCTGAATCAGAGTTTCTCCCTAATTTATTCAGAAAAGACTTTTTTTTTTCAAGACACAGATTGTAAATGCAATCACAAATCACAACATCAGAACTCAATAAAAGCATTGAAAGCTCTATTGCAGGACCAAGAACTCTATTTCCCTGTAATTAGAAAGTTTCTTAGGTGCTGCAAAAAAAAATAGGTTTATAACTGAAATCCTCAAAAAGTATTATGGATATTTTCCAGGCAGCATACATTTATGAAATACATTTTCTCAGGGGTCACCAGGTAGATTAAATGTGAAATTGAACTCAGGTATTTGGTGTTCATAGCCAGAAACAGAGAGGAATTAAAACCCCAGATTGCAACTTAGAAAAGGGCAAGCCTTCTGAACTATTGCATTTCTTATCACTGTTTATTTGAACTTTTAATACAGAAAACTTTCCAGCCACAGTCCTTAACAGCAGTTGCATACATTAGTATACTCAATACAGTATTTCCGTAGCCTATTTCAAGGTGATATTCTTTAACTATACTATAGGTGTCTAAATCTTCTCTTGTGGCTTGGGGAGAATAAAGGCACTGCAATTTTATCACTGAACAAACAAGTTTAAATCTACAAGTAACAAAAATAAAATCTAGAAGTGAAAAATATCAAAAAACTACATTATTATTATACTTCTCATGTTACATATATTGCTATCATTAAACAAAATATGTTTGAGATAGTAACAAGACTGTGTGCATAGTACATGAGTTGCCATCCTGATTTTCATTTCCTAGGCCACATGAAGTTACTTGTACAGTTCCACTCTGTAAAGGACTACAGGGAGAGTTAGTAATACAGACCTAGGCCTATTGTAACATACTGCACAAAGGTCAAAGATAAGATGAGACCAAAGGAGTCAAGTTTAATTAAAAGTAATTTAGTGAAGTTTAAATGGGCTTCATTTGCCCAGGCAATTTAAAGTGCACCCCCACACAAAGTACATATACAATAAACATCCTCAAATTAGCAGTGTTCAACATGCAGTCTCTTCCATCTGTATTAACCAAAGAAAATTTAAAGTAAGCATCTCGTTACAAGAAAATAATGGAGTAGGAGGTAATGCAAGCCAAATGAGAAGTAGGGCAAGGAAAATCAACTTTCTCATCAACTGCAGGGCAAATAACTTTAGACTAAGTCACATAGATTCTAATCAGTACCAAATGGAAACATGGCTCCTCTGTGCTACATTGTACCAAATTCATGATAGAGGAGATTTTAACTTTTGTTGGAAAATCTGTGAAATAAGAGGAGAATCTCAAGCAATTTGTAGCTCATTCCTAGAAAGAAGTTAGTAGGGGCCTTGGTCATGACACTTGTGGTAAGGGTACCTAACTAAAAGATAGGTAATAACCTGAGCAAACACAGCAACAGCAAAGACTAAGAACTATTTTAAATTCTTTGCATAGAAGCAAAAAATGAATTGTGAGATGTTAGCTCAAAACCAGAAATGTCATTACATTACAGATGGCCTAAGCAAAGGGACAATGTGACACAAAAGGAACTGTGATGAGATTACAAAATGTATCAGAACTGTTTTGATTAATCTCCTGTCTGAGGAGTTTTAATAGACAATATACAAGGCTTAAGATAGAGGAATGACAAGCATATAATTCCAAACTTTTGCTTCTGTTTCTAAATGGAGCATATCTCAACTTTATCCAATGGTTTTATTGCTGAGGGATTTTTATATGCTTAAATTATACTTCCTTGGGCACTGTGATTTGTGTTGTGTCTCCAGAAAACTGCTTCTCAAAAAGCTTGACGCATCCCACTCTGACACTCTCCTTTTTTAGCTACAGCTCCTTCTGTTAGAAATTTCAAAGTAGGTTTAGGTTTTGAGGAGACACCGTGTTTATTCAAAGAGCACTTTTGCAGCAGTGTTCATTTCTTCCCTACCCAAGGTACTGTCATACCACTTTTCCCCTACTCACATTTGGGAAGATTTTCTCAAGAATCTGGGCATTTCAAGCATATTTCACTTTTGATCTGCTGCTACTCTTGCTGTAGCCATATCCCTGTGGTACTTGAGAGAGTTGAAAAACTGTTAAGGAAGAAAGAACCATTTCCTGCTGTAGCTCCTATATTGGGCATAGCTTTCAGAATTTCCATACAGGGTGGCAACTGTGACCTGTGGCAACTGGGAGAAGACCTCAAGCTGCCTTGTGTCAGTCACAGCCATTTCCAACCATCTCTGACATCCATGCATCACATCAGCTGTGAAGGATTGAGTCAAGGATACAGAAAAAGAATCCCATGTCCTGGTCTCTACATGGAGGAAGTCCAAATGTGTGGCCCAGCTGCCAGCTGAGTTGCACTCAAAAACAACCCCAGTCTGCAAAATCAGACAGTAGCAAATAATCAAGGATGAAATGTCAAGAATAAGCACTGAAGAGTTGATCAAGAATCACTTTCACCTGGATGTTATATTCGACTGCCCAGCATGCATAAAACCTAATGAAAACATTAGTTTCGGTGCAGAGTATGAGTCTGCAAGTGTTTGAAAATCAATAGTTCTCAGGTTTGAACAAATGCTGTGAGCGCTGCAGTATCAGCTTAGTGTTACTGTGACCCTGAGCAAACTCTTAACAGAAAAAGAAGAAACCTCAGCAAGAAGACCAGTATTTTGTTTCTACTGAAAACAGATGCAATTGTTTTTTACCTCATGTAAGCTATAACAAACCATAAAAATCATAGATGAAACAAATCTTCCCAACATTAGAAAGTGTAAAGTAAGCATAAGTCCCTCCTCCTCCACCTGCATTTCCTGTCCTCACTAGGATATTGCCATATCACAATGAGCACATTTTTATACACAGATGTGAAGAGGATGCCGTGTAACTTAGTGAATACATCAGGAAAACTCTAGGCCTTACACAGCCACAGTAGAACTTGGTGAAAAGCATCAGTGGGAAGCCATTAGTGCAGCAGGCTAAACAGGGTACCCTGACCTCTGCTTGAAATACAGACTGCTGCTGACATGAGCAGGAGGAACGAGCAGGTAACTTAGGTTTCCACTTAGCATGAATGAAGTGATATGAATGAACACTGTGCTCACTAAAGATCCAATCTCAATGCCTGAATTCAGTTCAGAAATAGAATTACCACTGTTTCCTCCCATTGATTTCCAGTACATTAAGCCTTTTTCCCCCTTTTGTTTTAACCAGTGCACAGAAGCCAGCACGTCCGGGCCCCCAAACAAATGAGTACGCTGATGCCCAGCTTCAAGAGATTGTCAAGAAATTGCGTGAAAGGGCAAACGTCTATAAGGAAAAGCTGAATGACCCAGTGATATCTTCACCTGAAGCAAGTCCTCCAACTTGTAAGTGCTCTAGAAATAGCTGTGCATTTGCTCAGTTTAAAACTGAAAATAATTTTGTAGTAACAGAAAATACGGTGATAACTTTTTTATAAGTATAGTGTGTTTATCCACTGGAAAGGATCACTTTGTGCCCTATGAAGTCAATTTATCCCTATTTCTCTACAGTAAGCCGTAATCCTAATGTACAATTTCCCTTTGAATGACATCATTGAAGAATTTGGGGAAAAAGCTTATAGAGGCAGTATCTAGAATCATTCATGTCAATAAGTTTTCTGTATTTTGAAATAGCTCCCAGAGATGTTTATTCATGAAGATGAATCTGAAACATATGAAGAAACATATATCTTATGAGTGGATGTTAGTCACTTTGATATGAGATCTTCTGTGTAAATAAAGTAAATAAAATTTTAGTCTTGACAGAAATCTGGACACACTGAAGACTTTAAGTCCATGCTTTAAATACAGCAAACTCATCTGATATTATTCAATCATTGACTTTTGACAAAATATGAAATATAAATCAATTTTTCTCCTCTTCAAAGGAAAGTTTGACTTTCCACAAAGAAATGGGTTTGGTGGGTTTATGGTCTGGAACTTTTTAGTAGCTGTTCATTGTGTATGTGGTTTTTAAAAAGCTGTAAAAATGGTCCCTGAAGAATAATTAACTATATCAACTGATAAAGGAATTGTTTTCCTAAACTGTATATTTGCTGATCTACATCTTTTGTTCTCTTTGTAGAACTTATGACCTTTATTTCCTAACTTATTATAGATCCAGTTTGTCATTTTACTGCTAAGACTGTGTATCTTAATCAGAGGTAAAGCCACCAGAATTAATAGGAAACACATGCAAACAAGATTATCCAGCTCAAAGATGGAAGAACTGGGTTCAAAAGAGTGCTTCAAGACTTTTATAAGCCTAGAAATGTAGACTTATAAAAGGCTATAAATGTAGGCTATAAAACCACAGGCTTCCCACTAGTTTCACCTGCCACATCTTGCATATCAGCTCTCAGGAGAGGGGAGAGATCAGCCCATGACACAGCTGTCTTTTCTTATCTCCATCCTCACTGCATTCATTCTTTGCAACAGTCATGTAAAGAGAAATGCTCAGTTGTGTTAATGAATGTTAAATTATGAATTAACAATTTTATTGTCAGTTTTATAAAAGGTATAACTTGTAAGCAATGTCCAGGGAAATTCAGCAATATAGATATTGCACTCTGTAACCTAAGTTCAGGATAGCAGATGTACATGTTTATACCAGTAGTGATTTTATTCTTCAAGTGGTTTTCTATGTATTTAATATAATGAATTTAGTCACTGCCCAGTATTTTTAGAAGATATTTTAACATGATGAGGCTTATCTTCATGTTAAAACAGGGTGAATTAATTGAGCCATTATTAAAATGCCTATGTTTTTGCTAATCTATGTGTCTAGCACCAAAGAAGCCTCCACCCCCAGCAAAAGATGACAAAAAAGATGAAAAAAAAGATGAAAAAAAAGATGAAAAAAAAGATGAAAAGAAAGAGGAGGCAGAAGCAAAGCCAGAGGAGGATCATTACTGTGATATGCTGTGCTGTAAATTCAAAAAACCTCCACTGAAAAAATACATGGAGTATATGAAGCTACCAGATACCATTGACTCATACACAGGTAAATTTAAAGCTGTGTAATAGAATGGGGTAAAGTCATATTGAAGTGACCTGGCATTACATGGTGGCTTACACAGGCTCACACCTGTGAGGCACCATAAGATACACATTCCAGTTTGCAACTCCCAAGGACACAGAGGTCCTGTCCTAAACAACATTTATTCCAAACAGGGAAAAGTAACATCAGTTTTAAAGATGGTGTGCAAAAAAGTATAATGCAAACTGACAAGAATTAGAACCCAAGCCTTCTGTTTCTTGATCTGGAATTTGTACCATTCATTAGGGCCAAATGTGGAATTTGCAAGCAACCCAAACATGGGAAGAGATTAAAATCTTGACTCCGTGTTTCAGAAGGCTGATTTATTATTTTATTATATATATTATATTAAAAGAAAATGATATATTAAAACTATACTAAAAGAATAGAAGAAAGGATTTCATCAGAAGGCTCAAAAGGAATAGAAAAGAATGATAATAAAATATTGTGACTGACCAGAGAGTCCAAGACAGCTAGACTGTGATTGGCTATTAATTAAAAACAACAACATGAGACCAATCAAAGATGCACCAGTTGCATTCCACAGCAGTAGATTATTATTGTTTACATTTCATTTCTGAGGCCTCTCAGCTTCTCAGGAGAAAATGTCCTAGCAAAATAATTTTTCATAAAATATGTCCGTGACAGCCAAATAATTATTTTGTCAGTTATAATATACATGAGCAAGATACAATATCTTATATACAATAATTATATTTGATCATATAAGTTTCTTCAGGTGCACTGAATATCTCTCCTTTTTGAAAATTCCTTGTGTGACTCCTCTTTCCAAGCTATATCACTTTAGCAGCATTCCAGTTGCAGAAGGGAGAATGGTAGGTTGATCTGGGCTGAAGCATTCCCAGAGGCTGCAGCAGAATGAAGGTGTCTAAAACATGGCAACAGGCTCCAGGTTCACACCTCTCTGCTCGTTGTTCTTCCTTGCAGATCGCCGTTACGTGGCGTGGCTCATGCTCGTGACGATTGCCTATAACTGGAACTGCTGGTTCATTCCCCTGCGCTACGTGTTCCCGTACCAAACCCCCAGTAACACCATATACTGGTTTGCCATTGATGTCATCTGTGACATCTGCTACCTGTGCGACTTGATCATTTTCCAGCCCCGAGTGCGGTTTATCAAAGGGGGAGATATAATAGTAAGTATTGGAAGTGGGACTTCCAGGGGAAGTATTTCATCCAGGCTTCTTTTTTATCACTATGTCAAATCTATGTAACTTTTTCTATCTGTCAAAGGGTACATATATTTTTCATCACTGACCTTCCATTCTAGACTGGCATTCCATTATCCTATGTGGGAAGAAGCATATCCATTACCTGAATTCTTAAAAATTGAAAAAAACTCAAGATTTCAGATTTGAAAGTAACAGATGAGAACAGCTGAAACAGGCATACAGCTCTAAACAGATTCCTCACTGGAATCAGTGGTCATATGTACTTGTACATATATATATATATGCACGAATTTGTACGTTTTTGTGAAACTTTCACCTATTTGCCTTGTACCAGAATCACAGTTGAAGACAGGGCTTATTCTGCTAGGGTTGGACAGAATATGCATGCTTTGTAACAGATATTGACATGGTGGTTTTATTTTTTTCCAAAATCAGAACAAATCCCTGTAATTTTAGGATACTTTGAAAATAACTTATGTGAGATAATCACTTTTGGGGAAATAAGTATGTTCAATTTTGATTCTTGCTACAATTTTTGTGTTATCTTTTTATAGAGAAATGTAAAATAAAATTTTAAACAAGTATCTGAAAGTTTGTCTTTAATCTACCAAAGGCCATCTAAAATGTTAACTTTTCTTTATTCTTCCCTGCTTTTGATTCTTTGACATCTTATAGAAAAAAAGATACCTAATTCAGAAAAAAAAAGTTTTGATTACTTTGACCTGACTTTACTGGGCCCAACAGACAGAAAATTCAAAATTATATATCTTCAAATCTAATTTCGAACTAGCTTTACCTCAGTGCTTTTACAAAAAAAATTATACATTGTACATATACGATATTACTGATACCTTTACAGACCAAGCTGTGCAAATATCATTTCATTGCAGTGCAGTGGAATGTATTTTTCCACACTAAGACATTCAGTAACTAGATTTGCCTAAATCCACAAAACTCAATTTTTATGAACAAAGTTAAAACTCTAAACTATGAAGCTCAGCTTGTATTTCCCTTGAAGCTGTTTCTACAGTTCACAGATTTTAGTGCACAGAAACCATCTCCTGCCTTATCTCTTGCATTTAGTTTAATGTTTAAAGTGATAATAGTGAAAGTTGGAATGGAAATATGATTAAGATTTTAAAGCTATTTTTAAAGTTTCCCTGATATAAATACAGAAAGTACAATAATAGATAAATTTCTTTATATACTTGTGATTATCCTTTCTTATTATTATATTAGCATTAGTTCCCATGAAGAACAAATTAAAAATAAAAAGCCAATCATTAGTAATGAATGCAGTGTTGATTACTGTAATGCTAGTAATGCTAGCATGTTATTGTTAGCTTTCAAGGAGCTAATTTTGTACAGCACCATTTGAAACACTCTTTGAGTTTTTCTTGGAATCACTGCAGATAAATGCATTTTTTGCCATGAAATTGAAGGGGTTGGGTTGAACATGAAGTCATACAGATGTCTTGAGAGGGAAGTTTTGTGGAAAAAAATGTAATGTACTTTTCTAGACCAACACCCAGATTGGAAAAAATCAGACAAACCCCAACTTTCATTTTTTCAAGTGATTCTAATAAAATCTGATCTAATGTAAGCTGTACTAATAACAGTACTTCTTCTCAGAAATACATACAGATATTTCTCCATTCATACTTTTAGACCATCATTAATTTAACTCTCATCACCACTACTGTACTGTGGAGTAGCAGAGGCTCATCCTTGACATTTTGATCTTGACTATGCCCTTTTCTCCTTTCATTATCACTGTAGTCAGACAGAGCAGAAACAGAGAAATTCTACCGCAGCTCTATGAAGTTTCGGGTAAGTAGAACCTGTGTTACTGATGCCAATATGAACTTCTGGCTGTTCACAGGATTTTTTTTTTCATTCACTGAAAACCACTGTTGGTTTAAGAATATCACCAGGAAACATTGGCTCAATGGCATATAATGTAATGGCATATAATGAAACAATGGCTCACCAGCTGAAGACTGACATCTGCATAAACAGTGTTTAACTGGAAGAGAGAATATTTATAAATGCAATTTTAAATATTATTTTGGAATTTTAATAAATTAATAGAATAGAATTTGATTAGTTTTTGAGAGGTCATCCCAGTACACTAAAGACAATAGCCAGAGATTTGTTTAAAAAAATTAAAACTCTTGAAGAGAGATGATAACTATTCTGTAAACTCTTTTGAAGTACCTCATTGTAACGAACATTTCATAACTCACAGGAGTCAAAAATTCAAACTAAGATTTTTTATGCTCATGGCACTTTGTAAAAACAAAGATGCATTTGATTTAGGAAAATTCTTAATGTTGCTTCTAAATGTTGGGGTTATCTGTCAGTGGAAGATAGGTAGTTTATTGAATTCCTGATGAACTTACAGCTCTGTTGCTATAAGCACACGTCAGTCATTGCCCTCTCCTCCTCTCTACTTTTGCACCAGCGTTGTTCAGAGTTATTTTTTTTCTCAGAGACTGTGGTATCATTACATAAATACTTGATATTAAGCTATCCAAAAGTGCAGGATATACACCATACAGTCAAAGTGGATTTGTAGGGGTTTATTTTAAGTTCACACTTGAGGTATGTTTAGGGCTCTTGATTTCTGAAAAAACTAATGTGAGTTTTCTCATGACACTCAAGATATAGATATAACGTGGGAATTTGTCATATGATTAAGTACTAATTAGCAGTTACTGATATTAATGCACTTTTGACTAAATTTTCCCTCCTCTTAGACATATGTCTGAGTGGAAAAGAAAGAGAGACCATAAGAGGTTGTTTCTCTCAATCAGTTTTTTGGTTTGCTTTGCACACTGTTCAGATATTAATTGCTTCTTACCTGCATGGAATAAAAGGTCAGGGCTGCAGGCTGGCTGCTGCCAACACAATTTACACCCCTCACAGCAAAGGCATTTCTGATTCAGTGAGATGAAACCCAGAGTTCCACATCCTTCTCTTCCAAGCAATAACAGCAACAAAGCAAGGTATCCCAAGATCTTTAAAAAGGAAAAGATAAATTTACCACAGCTTTCCTTCTCTATCTTAGGAAAGAATAAAGATACACATAAGAAGAGTAATCACATAGTTGATGGACTGCAGGGAGATGTTGAAAATCTTTGTGGTATGGGCAGAAGCAGCATGAAAATTTGATAGAAGAAAAAAAACTGCAAACCAACCAACTAACCAAACAAATAAAACAAAAAAAAAAAAAAAAGAAAACCAAAAAAAAACCCAACTCAGTCAAATTTATTATCTTACGATGAATATAAACCTGTTGTTTGGAACACATGCCTTCTGCAGGTTGCAAGCAAGAAATCTAACTCATTGTGCTCCCTCAAATTACTTTAGGCAGCCTTGTTCTAAAAGCTTTTAAGAAGGACCTTTAAGAAGTGCTTTTAAGAAGTGTTTTAAAGGACTTTTAAGAAGTGCTTGTGTAGTGACCTCCCCACCTGCAGTCACCAGCTCCATGCCAAACATTTTAGTCTGATCAGAACTGCAACTGAAAAAAAAGAATGTATAATAATCAGATATATGAGATATTGTTAATAATCCACATGAAACAGGTTAAAATCTCAGGCACAGGGGACTCAAAAGCAGGGCAGAGCCAAGCTGTTGGTGCTTTCAAGGAGATAATCTTACCTGCCAGTAACTAGGAAGCTACATGCTTAGCATGCTGACTCTTCAAATATTATCACAGTCATGATTCAGTCTAAGCAGGCTTTTGACAGCAAATAAATTCATTATGATTACTATGAAGTTTAAATTGACCTCTCTGCTCTTTAACAGCTTGATGTGATATCAGTGTTTCCATTTGACATTTTATACTTCTTCTTTGGATTTAATCCAGCACTTCGAGCAAACAGGATGCTAAAGGTAAGATCTGTGTTAGTGATGGATTGCTAACCATGCCTAGATGTTTTTGCAATGCAACAGAAATTTTTTTATAATATTTAGGAATATGAAATTTAGAAACTGTAAAATATCTTCAGGCTAAGGTACAACATAACTTAATAAAGAAAGAAAAAATACAGGGCATAGTCTAGCCAAATTAAGTCCTCATTTTCTTATTTTTCTTCTGACCTTATTATTTCCTAATATTAAAAAGTATTTTTTGATTAAAGTTATTTTTCACATTATTGAAATTAGATCAATCTCAAATAACCTGTTTATTTTTCAAAGATTTAAAAAAAAAAATCACTAAGTAATGCCAATGTACCTTCCCCTTGTGTTGCTTATGTCAGGTGTTTAAAAACATAGGAGGTAATTTTGAGGACAAAAACTATACACAGAATACCTATCAAGCACAAACCTACTTTTGTTATCAATTACAAAGACCTTGGAGCTGTGTAATGAAAGGTCTGAGAAGGGATTAGAACACAGGCCACTGTGTGGCTAAATGCATTTCTCTGCACACAATCAACATGTTGACAAAGAATTGGCTTTCACTTAAAGCTGGGGGAATACAGAACTCTGACAATAAAGCAAAGGTGTTCTTCATTTTGCTATTCAATAAAACTTCAAAAATTTCTTAAATCAGAACCAAAATAACATGAAAGAGTGAAAAGTTAAATAGTACCTTGTATTAGCAACCAGCTGTGTATTAAACAAAAACAAAGGAAAAAGCTACATGCAATCACTAATGGTCAACTGCAAATACTAAACAGGAATAATTTGATACAGCTGCCATTGATACAGAGTATCCTCTAGTGTGTGGCTGTTGATACATATGATCCCTTAAGGAAAGTTACTGGAATTTCAGGAAGAGAAAAAATCATGTAATTCTTTGTGATCATGTTGCCCAAGAAATTATATATGTATGAGGAAGTAGAAGTTGTTCACCTGAAGTACTCTGACCCAAACAGCAAGGTTATTTCTGCAATCACTCAACACCCAGAAAAACACTTGACTCAAATTTATCTTTGTTTTTCAGCTCGTATTTTTGTTAAGTGTTTGTCATGGTTTAGGAATAGTGTTCTCCAATTTAGTACTCCCACTAAAACTGCATGCCTGGTCCCTCTCCACCTTCAACTGGAGGCACAAAAGGCAATGATCAGGTTGAGATAAGAACAATTTACTGGAAACAACAATGAGACAAGAAAATGACCACTAACAACAACATTGCTAATGACGACAGAGGGTGTAAGAAAAGAAATTATTCCCATGGAAAAACTCCCCAATAATAAACAATACCAGACAGCTCCCTCTGCTGGATTTTCTCAACAGAGAGGTGCACCTTTCTTCCCTAGAAGAAACAGTCCCTTTATCCCACTCCCAGCAATGACCTGAGATTGTATAGAATAACGAGTCCTAGCCATGCCCCTCCCAGCTACTGCAAAAATTAACCCCGTCCTGGCCAGAACCAATATTTATAGAAATTTTGATTGCTGAAAAATCCATTTTCAAAATGTGTATGTGAATTAATGCCAGTACTGTTATAAAAAAAAAAATGTGTACTGAAAAATAATGATTGGATTACTTTCATTTGTTTTCCACTCAGCATAACACGTTCTTTGAGTTTAATGATCGTTTGGAAGCTATTATGGAAAAAGCATACATCTACAGGTATGTGCTGATAAAACTCAAGTAGCATGCAAAGCCTGGCACAGAATGAATTTCAAATGATTTCATGAGTTGTCAGTTAAGCATTGGGTGAAATATGATACATCTTTAACTGTTCCATTTAAAGTTTTTTTTTTTAATATCTGCCTTTATGGTAATCATTAAAATAATATATATATATAAGGCCTCACTTATGTATGAAATCTAGCTCAGTTCAGCTGGCCTGCTTCTGGCAAAATTTTCACCAAACTGAGGCTTCTGCCAAAATTTAATTGATCAGAAGTTTCAGAAAGTTTGTTTACTGAAAGAGCTAAAGAACACTTTCTTTAGATTGCTAATAGTGGTTCCAAATCCTCAGAAGCTGTTTATTTGTACTTAATAGGACTTATGAGCCTGGGCCTGTGTCAACATTTTTCTTCAAACATGCTCTCCCCGTGAACCTGGCATGTACAGAAACTTGATCCTCCAGTGCATTGACTACAGCTGGAATGAGGATCAATTCAGCACAGTTCACAAACAGTGATTGTAACTGTAGGCTGCTGAACTGTGTTCTCACCTTCTGCATTGACAGAAAGAATTTTGGATCCAACTCAAGTAGTCCAGGGACACAGCTATGGCAAGATTCATAGGCCCCTCAGCTGCCAGTGATGCCGCTAAGGTCCAAGGAACCCATCTGCTTTGTTATCATTCTTGTCAATGTCATCAGCACTGGTTTACCTTGCACAATTCCTACACCAACAAACCCTTTTTCCTATGCTAGTTCTGGGGCATGTATTGCTCCTGTTTTCTGGTGCTGTAGAAATATGTTGGTTACCATCTTATTTCATTTCAGAGAGTATTGCACTTATACAGCACACTTGATATTAATACATTCCAACAAGATATTTTATGAGATTTAAAAACAAGCTAAAGTTCAAAAGAAGATTCAAATATCTGCTCTTTCATTTTTCCACGTACCTATGAAATAAAACAAAACTTAAAAGTTTGAAAGTTCTACTAAAATAGTTTTGATATGCTGACCCTCACAAAATTTATTCTTATATTTACCTCTCTTTTTGCTTATGGAAGATTCTGTTGTGGTTTGATTTGGGTTTTCCTTGGTTTGGTGTGGTTTTTGATTTTTTAAAAATTATTTTGGTTCAAGAGAGGACTGAATTTCCACAAGATAAAGAAATTTCTTGTCAGTTTCTGAATCTCTGCCCTCTTCAGTTTCTTATTTCATTTTTTTTAAAAATGGGCCTTCATCTGCTTATGGTATTTAACTTGTTCTAATATTGATAAGCTTTAAAATTAGTAGTTTTAAAATTAATTATTTTCCATATTATATTCTTTGCTTTTTGGAGTCATAATTCAATATTTTTTCTGTATTTCCTGTAACATTTGCAGCGAGTATTGACAGATACAGTATATATAATATAGATAACATATAATAATATAGACAATTCTGCATCAAGTAATTAGTTTTTATATAACAATACTGTTATAAGTACATGGATTTCAAAGAACTGGGAACAAATTTAAAACTCATTTTCACCCAAATAAAGTTTTTCAAGGGACAGAGTTTCACACTATTATGAAAATATGGAATGGGAGATGAAGATTCAAAGGAGAAGTTGTAAAGGGGATGTGTATATCCTCAAGCTAGACCAGCTTTGAAGGATGTGATATTTATATACATGTCAAAAACAGGAAAGGTGCTCGTTTTGAAAGGCTGAGACACACAGAGCAAGATCTCACTGGTCCTGTAAAATGCACACAGTAGCAGAGCCAGCTACTCTGCCCTGTCAGAGATTTTTTTTAGCATGATATTGGTTAAGAACTACAACTGTGTTTGCTGCTTCTGTCTTTGCTTCCTGGCCAAAGGCCCACTCAGATTTTCAGTATTAAATCACTTGCAGAATGTAAACTCTAGAATCTAAATATTTCAAAATGAATCTATTTTCTAATTCATACTTCAGAAAACACTGAGTCCCGATTTTCTCATTGACAAATGGAGAACAGAGGTAGTTTTACAGAAGACTACAAGCAGGAGCTAAAAATCTTTAAAACCCCCAGTCTTTTTGTGCAAACGACTGCATCTAATTTTAATGTGACAATCATGCTTTGGTCTGAGATTGGTATAACCACACTTTGAGCAACAAGGCACCAATTAACTAGATAATATCAAACTAAGCTTCTACAGCAAGGGGGATTCCTTCCTCAAACTAATTAGTTTGAGTTTGTAGAAATAGAGCTAGTATGAGTTATTTACATCTTCTCATTGTGATATATTCAACATATGTCTGGAGAAATATAACACAGCAGAGGTTTCTGGAATCTTCACTCAGACCTCAGGAGTCCACTTTCATGGATTCAAACTTGAACAGAAGACCTAGCATGGACAATATTGCAACATTACAAGATCACAACAGCTCTCTGCTGTTCTCTGTAGCTTGCAATCCTAAACAGAGCTGTCCTAGAAGCACACCAACTGTTAAACAGAGAAATAGCATTCATTTGTGAGCATCATAAAGAAGAATAATATGATTAGGTAGATTATCTAATGGCAGGGAAAGGCCAAGGAAGGCATAAAAAGTTACCTGAAGAAGCACCAAAGGAGTGCTTCATGAAGTAACCACACAGATATTAGCTCCCATTACCTTTGTTTATAGATCCAACTCAGTTAAATCTTATTAAATTCTCATCAAAGCACTTAATCAGTTATTCTGTACTGCATAATGCATTGAATTCTAGCTGTAGCAGGTAAACCTATGAACTACCAGTCTGTGTTTAGGCAAGTCCTGCCCTTTTCCTTCTTATTTATCCCCTGCTTGTATGAATATTTCAATAGCTAAATCCAGGAGACATTTCTTTTGATCCCCATGCTCTGAACAGAGGTTATACAATGAGATCATTATTGTATTAAACAGAAAGCTGCTTGGTGATTAATCATTGGTATTCTTCAAAGCACTGGCCATAAGCATAAGAACTGGGATTAGGAATGATATAACTCCTGCTGTAGCAACTAAATCATACTGTTTAGAGGATCTACTGCAGGTTTTATACTACAGGTCTTGTAAAGCAGCTCATTTCTGACCTCAGACATTTCTTGGCTTTAGTTCACAAGTTTAGAGCCTATCTTGGATAGAGTCTGGGAAACACATTATTTTTTACCGTGTACCCTCATTAATATAGCCTCAAATTTCTGGAAATATTCATAGCCATTTAAAGAAGTGGACTATTAACTCCTCAGGGAACCATAATTTAAAAATTACCCCATGTCAAATATTCTAGGGAAGATATTTATTTGACCTTGGAGAGATGTGAGAGATGGGTAACTGCCAGCTATTTTTTCATAGACTCAATACAGGTGGGGAGCTACTTACCACAGGCTTAACATCAGTACTGTTAATCCAAAAAAAGTAATGGGTTCTATATTAAAAAAAAAAAAAAGAAGGAAAAATTTAAGTTGTTTTACAGGAATCTGTTGACTTTTACAGGGTCATTCGAACAACTGGATACTTGCTGTTTATCTTGCACATTAATGCATGCCTGTATTATTGGGCTTCAGACTATGAAGGAATTGGCAGCACTAGATGGGTGTATGATGGCGAAGGAAACATGTAAGTCCTTGTCTTTTGCAAGAGATTTTTTTTACTTTGCTCATTCCTGCCTCCCCATCCTTCTCCCATGCCATTGTTTACTTTTTAATTGCTTGGATAGCAAATTTTCAGTATCATGACTGCTGATAAGCAGCTTTCAATACTAACACCTATTTGGAGGGCAGGGGCAGTATATAATCAGTTCACCACTTTCAGCTTTTATAGGTTTATGAGTCAGTGCTAAGTGCTGACTTAATTAAACATTTAGAAAGCAACAAGGGTCATAAATTAAACTTACTGATTGCATATGCACATGGGAACTGTTAGAAGGATTGTATAGCAAGTCCTCAAAGGAAACACAGGGAGAGTTAGGGAGTTTTTTTTTGCTTCCACACAGCATTGTGTCATTAAAGAGCAACATTTTAGTTGCTCTACACGATGGTGATTAGTCTGAAAAAATTCCACCAGCTCTCTCTGCTCTTTTGAGAAGGTCATGCTTAAACATGTGGCAGAGTGTCTTCAGAAGAAACAACGATTTTGGCACAATTTTCCACAAACTCCTTGTGACAGCACTGGTTGGGTGCAAAGTAAGGACCATTTATCCTTACTTTCTAGGATGATGGAGAATATGTAAGAGAAAAAAGCAAAGTCAAAATATTTTCTTTGTGTAGTTTTGCAAAGATATATATTAGGTCCAGTTGTATGAACATTTGTTTCTTTCAAAGGCTATAAATAAAGCCACAGAAGTTAAATTTGTTCTTTGATTACATTCCTTGCAAAACCACATATAGTATTCTAATGCTGTCATAAACTGCCCTCTAAACAACTTTTCACCCTTCTCTTGGACATGTGCTCCTCTTGTTTGTAGTTTTGTTAGACTTCACAAGTTCGGTGTCAAGTCACTATCTTGAAGAGCAAAACAAACTTTGTGTAAATCAGCACTGATTTTTCATACATAGGGTTATCTCTTGGAAAAAAAAAAGACATATTTGAAGTTTACACACACCATTAAAATACACAGCTTGAGTGCTGCAGTCAGACATGTGCAAGCAGGATCGTGGAGCTTAGTGGAACCATTTAAGTAAGTGAAGCTATAGATGGGTGTTTATTTGCAGGATTGAGGTTTCCAGAAATCTGACAAGAAAAATGCAGAAGCAATTTCCATTATAGCTATTTTTTTTAATGTGATTCTTAGGAATACTTGTCTCATACACAAAAAGTAAGGTACATAAGAATAAGAAACATGTAAACTCTGAAAGTAGAGAGTCTTCAAGTTCTTAATGCTACTTCAGAACAGCCTAGAGAACAGGGAAGAAAGAATTACCTGTTTTTCACAGACAAAAATATTGCACATTTTTCTCAGAAAAACAATTGATCAAAATTATTTACTGGCTTTACTACAGACAATGCCTTGTGTGTTCACAGTGGCCAGGTTTTTTGATATTTTGTGCTACTTTTTCCATGAGGAGACAAAAAAAAGTTCCCAAATGAAGTCACACTGCAATCACATGGAATTTAGAGCAGATTTGTTATAAACAGTGATAATAAAATGATAATTCAAGTTCTGCACTAAACTGAAATTCTTAAATAAAATGCATGTTTGGATATCCAAATAGCCAAATGCAAGAAAAACATTGATCTGTTGGAATGAGTCCAGATGAAGCCACTAAATTAATCCCAGGGCTGGAGCACCTCTCCTGTGAAGACAGGCTGGGGAAGTTGGGACTGTTCAGCCTGGAGGAGAGAAGGCGTGGGGAGAACTCATAGCACCTTCCAGTACCTAAAGGGGAGCCTACAAGAAGGCAGCACAGGGAATTTTTATAAGGGCATGCAGAGATAGAACAAGGGGGAATGGCTTTAAACTGAAAAAGGACACATTTAAATTAGATATTAGGAAGAAATTCCTTACTACAAGGGGAGTAAGGAAATGGAACATATTGCCCAGAGAGGCTGTGGACTCTCAATCCATGAAGGTGTTCAAGGCCAGGCTGGATGGGACTTTGAGCAACCTGATTTAGTGGAAGGTGTCCCTCCTCATGGTAGGAGGGTTGGAACTGAATAATATTTAAGGTCCCTTCTAACCAGAAGCATTCAATGGTTCTATGATATATCCATCTAAACCTCATTAAGACATTAATCCACTTCATTTTGATAATTGTTTGGTGAGTATATGACTTTATTCTTTTGCCTGTATCTAAGTCATACTGGAATATATAGTGCCATGAACATAGAACCCCAAAGAGTATCCTACAATGAGCTGCATTTCATAAAATATAGCTTTGTATTCCACTAACAGCAAATGCTGACTGTGTAAAATAGTCATTGCCTCAGAGAATTAGGCATGACATAAAATCTAATCATCAAATGTTTGAGGATTTTTTCACACACAGAGGCATCGTGTGAACATTAGTTATGATTAAAGATGTAAGTGAATTTAAGCTTATCAGACAAGATACTTCTAGGTACATTCATTTATTAGGAAAGCAGATATAAGAACAATTTTTCAGGAAAAGTGACAAGTACTGCAGCATATATTATGGCACAGCAGTGAACTTATAATTTTTCTTTCACAGAGCATTCAGAGGTTGACAATATTTGAAGTCAAATATGCCAGTAGTCTCACAAAGAATGGGAACATATTCAGAAATACTATTAGGGATACATAGCTACTTAGCTAATTTTGAAAAATGATGGTAAGCAGTTTGACAAGCAAACCAAAATTCTAGCTGTCTCAGATTACACTGATGCACAGAATATGATCTGGCGCTGATTTAGTGGCCCTAATGCTTTATGTGGAATCCCTGCTTTGTCCATAAAATATTGATAGTTATGGCCAAAACCAGTTCTTAATAATGTCAGCACTCCTAGGATGTTTTTTTCCCTTTTCCAATCTAAAAATAATTAACAGACAGTAGTTCCCATTATTAGTTTGATTACATACATATTCCTGAACAGGCACACTAGCTGGTGAACTAAATCTATAACTAACAGCTATACACAACACTTAAACCACAAGCAAAATTATCAAAGTAGCTCTTCTGCAAATTTCTACAAGCTCTATTCTTTTCTGGTTTTTGTCCAGGCTGTAAAGTGCTAGTGTCAGTCCAAGTTTTGAGCTCTTTTGCATAGCAGATTTCAGTCAAAGCCTTTGACTTGAGATGTAAAATGCAGCCAACTTTACCTCCCTGCAACACACCCAAATTAGCCACACAGGGTGTTTCCAGCAGTAAAAGTGCACAGCTTGAGTTAGCAAGACCTCAGTCTCTCCTAATGCAGACGCACAGCAACAGCAGAGCATAGAGCCTATGCAAGGACAGTAGCAGATATTGAAAAGATCTCTTAAGTGGACAATTCCAACTATATGTGTTTATTTACAATCTAATTTAACTACCTAAGTAAAAGATCAATATCCCTAATTCCTAAGGAAAATGCACAAATCTTTCCCCTTTCAGGGATTCAAGGCAATGTCGTTGTTCTGAATTATTCCAAGGAAGTATCTCTCTTTCATCACTGTTCACAGAGAAATTAAAACTAGGCAGCTGAAATTCTCATCTAAACCCTCCAGGTCAGCAGTAAGTTTAGGCAAAACAAATAATTTCACTTTGCTCATGGTGTACTTCTGCTGTTTGCAAGAAGTCTGCAAAATTATTTGGCAAATTTAAGACATCTATTTGCATCCCAATTATGTTTCTCTGTAGCGTGCTGCCTTCCTGTTCTGGGCACAGACTTAGTGGATATCTCTAAGTCCCAGAAAATGGTCACTGTAAGTGTCTAGAACAAATCCACTCCTTTGGTATGCATTGCCCAATGCACAGTGAGACTGGCAAATCTTGAAACATGTCTCGTGGGTTTCAGCTGTGCATTGCTCTTGCAGTAGGTCTGATGTGTCACGATCTCAGTGCTTGCTATGCAAAGACGGTTTTGTGCCTCCAGGCAAGCTGTGAATGCACAGCCCAACTCATATGTTAGACTTTCAGACTTTCACTTTTACTTACTTTTTTAAGTAACTACTTTGTAGTTTGCCCCGCTGTGCCTGAGATCGTCAGACCCACAGGCACCTGATGAACACATCACTCTAGAAGAGGTACCAAGAAGGAGGCCATTAGTTTATAAAGGCTGCTGCTTTTCTCTGCTTAAACCCATCCTGGCTGTAATCTGAGAGGAGTCAAACATGATAGTCCTGAAACAATGCTTCCCTGGGCTGAAATGAATATGTGAATATCACCTTAAAAGTTGAGAGACACATGTACAAGGACTTGATTTACCTGCGCTAACCAAAACCATGACAGAAGTTTAGTGCACTCTGAAATGGGCTTTTCTGACAAAGATATTTCTATTGACATAATATTACAAGTTATCTTATTTGCAGTGTTTCTGAATGTTTTCATACCTAGGATTTTTTTTAAGGAAAATCTAGTACTTTGATTGCCTGAAGGATAAACATACTCTCTATGATGTGCAGAGGAAAAAATCCCTTTCTTGTCTCATGGCTGCTGTTTACTTCAACAGTAATTTTATAGCAGGCTGGTAAGCTGTGTAGTGAACAGTGAGTGTTTCCAGACACATGCTGGTAGGAAGCAGAGCTGCTAATACTGTTGAAATAGGAGTTGTTTTTTCTAGCTTTCCTCAAACAAAATTTACAATCTCATTTCCCCCCTTCTTAGGGAAGAAAAAAGCTGCTCTGTATTTCAACTGTGCAACTTCCATTTCAGATTAAAATAAAAACAAAAAATGCATAAATTGAGAAAACCTGTTCCAAAGAGATAGAGAATATTGTGTATCTTACCAATAGAAAGGTTCTTTTGAAGTAAAATCACAGAAGAATACAGTATATTAACTAAATCTTAGGAAAGGGTAGAAAGATATAAAAACACTCACACATTTTGGACATACAACACTGCAAAGAAGAATGTGACCCCTAAATTCTTCTGAGGAGCTACTTTCATTCTTTGTAGACATTCCCAGAATAAAGATTATATTGTCTGTCATGGTGGAGTTTGCAAACTTGGCACACAGAGCCATTGAGGGTGAGTGATTTCCTTAATTACTTTTTTTTTCCTAAAGTAAGTACCACAGAAATATTGTTAATTTCTTTACTTTTATATTACCCAATTATACATGTTTCAAGCACCACAGCATTCTCAGTTATGGCAAAATCAATATATTAATGTGTTTTACATAATTACACTCAGCCAAACTAGAAGCATCATTTTATGCTTAAATCTGTAATTCTTCCAAAATGGACCTCAATCTTTTTCTTATTATTTGTTTATGCTACAGAAGTCTAAGAAAAAGCTGCCACTTATGCATACTTTGCTGGAAACATGCATATGTGATTTTTTTTAATCCAAGTGAAAATATTATTGTGGCGCAATCGAGCAGTTCATTTTGCATCCCTAACAAGCAAAAAATGTTAAGATGGAAGATATGCAATGAATTTTTGTATTTAAGGACTCTGAATGAAAATGGCCAGTTCTGACTGCTAACATCTAAAACTAGAAAACTATGGTAAAAGTGATCATTGTTACTGCATTTTCTTAGTCTGCAACCAAGTATAAAAGGGGCTTTGTAGTGAAAAGCAGATATCAATTGCTCGGTAAAGGCTTGTATTTTGGGTGAAAACACTTTCAAGTGATTTAAGAAAAAAAAAAAACTTCATTGGAATTGGTTGTTTTTGTGAGTTTATTTTCTCATATTTGCACGAAACAGACCTTGCAGCTGTATTATTACATGAGCCTCTTATTATAGTGTAGTTCCTACCTTACAAAGAGAGGAGTCTGAAATAGACCTAATGTCTGCAAGCAGACCAGGTGTCCTCAGGGTCAGAGCAGGCATGAGAAGAGGCACATGAGACTTTCTATTTCAAAACAAACTTATCTCCAAAAGTATTTGTTCTGTGTCTTAGTGCTGGGGGTGGGGGGGATTGTTTGGGGTTTTTTAAATTATTATTTAAAATGCAATAGAATTCAACTCACATAAGGAATCATCGTTGCTTCAGAAGCAGTAGTCACAGCTAAAGTAATAGAAAATACCACTTTATAATTAAGGAATAAGAAGTTCCATTCCTAATCATCAGCAAAGATGAAGTCTGATTATCCAGAAACTTGGGAAGTCACATTCTAATTAATAGCAGGCTTTTAAAAATACATCTAAACCAGTCACTTGTTTGCTCAGAAAAGAAGGAAATTATAGCATTCTCACAACAATGATTTGAACTAGTTATTCCCCACTGCAGTGCTGCATTGCTTGCAGTTACCATGTTCTAGAAAGTGATTTAAACCAGAATTTTAGAGATGCCAAGGCACTTTTTTAAAGCATTCTGTTCAGGTCCTTTGCTCTTTTCATAAACTTGTAGTAGAAATAGACAACTTGAAGGCAAAAGCCTCTGTAGTGAAAAAGGCATGAAAGATTTTGTTAAGGTGACAGAAGGAGTTGTGGAGATGAGCAGCTAGGAGATATTAACAGAGGAGTCAACCTTTCAGTGCTGAATTAGTGGTTTGGAGAAGCTGAATTAACACACAGCTTGTGGAAATATATGACTTTTTAGGCATAACCCAGAGGTTGAGCCAATGAAGGGTGCTCAGATGCAGAGTGGGAGGAAGACCAGCACAACAAATGGAGTAAAAACTGACACAAGAAGAGTGGTATTGCATTTGTCATTCCCACCACAGGGCTTTACACTGGTGTCCTCACACTAAAGAAAGGGACCTTCAGGTGTTTGAGCACCTATTATGCTGCTACAGAGAGCTTCTGGGAAATCTCCCACACTTTTACACTGCTTTTGACCATCTTCACTGGTAGCATTCTAACACTGTAATGTCCATCTTGGCTATTTTGTACACAAATCTTCTTTAATGCTACCTAGAATTACTAGAGAACAGTAAATTATAGCTGCATGCCCCATTCATTCTTATTTTGCTGTGAGTGAGGATATTCAACTCAACCTGGCCTATGTAATTGTATCATTTATAGATTCACAACCCTTTATAAAATGCTGAAAGTCTTTTGGACTGAAAAGCATCACTGAAAGGCCCAACTCAGGCAGGCATATGCTTAACTTCAAACACATAAGTAGCTGCAGTTTAACAAAAATGCTGTTTGTATCCACAGGTACCTGAGGTGTTACTACTGGGCAGTTCGGAGCTTGATCACCATCGGTGGCCTTGCAGAGCCACAAACGCTGTTTGAGATCATTTTTCAACTGCTGAATTATTTCATGGGTGTCTTTGTCTTCTCCAGCTTGATTGGTCAGGTACATAAAAAAATCAATAACAAGTTAGACTCCAATTACTGTAATGTAGTGATAATATATTCAATTTAATGGACTTTATTCTGAGAAAAAGTTTAGTTTCCATTCTCTATTTTAACATCAAACATGCTTATTTTTCTGATAAATACACGTGTTTAATCAGTTCCCTGTTTTGAAGCTCTTTTGCACACAAGCTGATTAAAAGCCAAGACTCTGCAGGACACAGATGACTCTTGAAACTATGTATAATTCCTTTTTTTTTCCCTTACTCACAGCCAAAGAGACAAATCCTTGACATTCACATTATACTGTTAAATCTGAAATAAAAATTGTGATTGTTGAATAAGTCATGTTTAGTACTACTCCTGATAGGATTCTGCTAATTGAAATCCCATTATTTTTGTTAAACTAGACCTCTGGTCTCTTCCACAAATGATAATATATTTGTCAACCTGAAAATTAACTGGTTTTCATTTCTCTTGCTTCCCATTTGGCAGGAGGGAACTTAAAAAGCCCATAGCACAGCAAATCAGTTATATTTCCAAATGAACATAATTGAAATATTTCTGGTTTTTAACTATTAAACTTGGGCTTTAGATCATAGGTTTTAAAACACATTGCCTACAGAAAAATAAATGCTGAGGTGTCTGAGTGAGGCTGTGCCTTATCGGTTTCTGTAGAAGCCATTCTAGACTTTTTGATTTCTCCATGCCTGTTATAAAATTAATAATTAAAAAAAACTAAATTAAAACTGAAATGTAATTCTTATTTTGAATACAGCATTTGAAAAGTTCAATCAAGCAACTAGAGATTGCATATGTCTCTTGCTCTCCAGAACTGCAAGAAGGGGTCACTGTCACTGAAGAGACTCTTCCTTATAGGATTTAAAATTCCCCCATAAACCAGAATTACCAAAAATAAAACAATACATACATATAAAATATTTCTTTTGGAAAACAACTGAATTATGGTATTTAGAATTAAGCTTCGGAGCTTGCATATTTATAACTTTTCCCTGAATGGTTGTAACTATCAATGAAGGCCTCATTTCCCCAAGAAGATTCTACAGATGACTTTTTGTAACCAGTGGAGTCATGTGTAGTCTCAAACTTTAAACCTTAACACACAAGCTGCTTCATTGCAGTTTGTTGGTTATAATTTCTGTTTACAAAGAACCCTTGAAATTATTGAGTTATTTCTGCTTTAGCACACTTGCCTAAAAATTCTTATTCCCATTACAATCAATTGCACCTCTATAATAAAGAGCAAAATTGAGCCCATGGCACATTAATCCTTGGCAGCTGCCACATGAAGCCATTCCACTAAAATCACATCTGAATACTTATTCTTTTGAAGAAGGAACATCTATGAACATTAACTCATCCACTTTCTAAAAACTGAATCACATTTGAGTTGAAATGTTAAATGATGTTCCTGCACTAAAAACTTTGAGGTCACCTTTCAGCTCTCAGAGCTTAGGACTGATGTCAGCTATTTAACAGTGGCACAATCTTAGTTTTAGTGGTGTCAGATAATACAGCCCAGAAATTCAGCCCAGTTTTCTTTGCTTCTAAGTTGCATTCGCATTGCATGCCAAATACAGAGTAGCTTTACTATGGATTTTTAAGAAAAGCATTATCTATCATTTTCATCCATGTCCAAAAATACAAGACAGAAGAATAAGCTAAAACCCAGAAACAATTCCTCTAAAATCATGTTACAATCAGACAATCAGATTAAATCTGCAATGTTTCTGAAAAAGCAGAAGAAGCACCTATTCAAAACATGCAGCCGAATGCATAATTTTTTGAAAAAAGTACTATATGTCATAAGTTGCTGGCAAAATAAAATCAAGACTATTTTTTCTGAAATGTGTGGTAACAACAATTGATGTTTGCAGATGAGAGACGTAATTGGAGCAGCAACAGCAGGGCAGAACTACTTCCGTTCCTGTGTGGACAACACTGTCTCCTATATGAACACCTATTCTATTCCAAAATTGGTGCAGAATCGTGTTCGAACGTGGTATGAATACACATGGGACTCTCAGGGAATGCTGGGTGAGGATTTCCAGTTTCTTAGCATGCCTCAGTGAGAATGGTTGTACAGATACAGATATAGGGTGAAATTCACATTTCTCCTTTTCTGAATTGCATGTGGGAAGTGAGAGGAGGCTGCTCAACTTACTTTGGAAAAGAAAGAAACTACAAGGCAATATGATTCTTAATACTCTACAAACTCTATTCATTAATACAATGCTTTGGTAATAATTTTAGACAAGATTTATTAAGCATCTTAGTAAAAGGATATTAGCTGCTTCCTCACTTGAACTCATAAGTGTTAGAATAACTCCATTAAGTTATTTTTGCTCATTTTTGTGGACATTCCTAAATTTGTCTTTTTTTTTTTCCCAGATGAATCAGAATTACTGGAGCAGATGCCAACCAAAATGCACTTAGCTGTTGCAATTGATGTGAACTTTGCCATTGTCAACAAAGTGGACTTATTCAAAGCAAGTAGTTTTACAAGTGAATACAGAAATATGTGGTATTCCATACAGAAACTTTGTTTTGTGCATCTTGAAACTCTTAAGTACATGTTAGTATGCAAGGCAAAATAAGTCAAAGAAATATCTCAGGAATGGAGACATCAGAACAAATCCAAGTGCCTGCATTTGGATTTCTTTTGTGTCGAGGCAGTGATCTCAAAAGAAACAAATGAGATTAGAACAAACTCCTGTTATGACCACATCCTATAGCTGATGGTAGGGTCATCAGACTGTCAGTGAGTTTAGAGTATAACCCATCTCAACAGTCAGAGAACAATCTAATTTTTGACACAGTCACCTTGCTGTGACCACCCAGGTCTGCCTAAGAGATCACCCATGCTCTGTGTTCTGTCAATGTAACATTGGTGTAGAGAAAGTTGCATCATAGTCAGTTTTTGTGCAAAGGAGCTTTCTCTTTACTTACCATCGTAGTTTTCCAGAGCTACACTTTAAATGTGTACTTAAAATTGGATTTCTGGGAAAAAAACAAGGAGACCCTGAGTACAGACAGAAAATTTTCTGGTTAGAATATTTGTAAGAAATCACATGATACAGCTATATAAGAATTACATGGCTGTACATTTTTTTCTACATCTGCTGAAGACATAGAATTTATAGATTCATATGAGCATTTGACAGAACCTGTTGTTTTCCCCTGGACTGGTTTAAAAAAAATCCCATAACATCCCCATAAAAGACATATAAAGCTCTGAATATAACACTAACTGAGCTTCCTCCGAAAATCTAGATGTACAGAAACTCCCTTTATAAAAAAAAGGGAAATATGTTCAACCCATAGAGAGCTTCATCAGTATTTGAAACAACTCTTTCAGTTCTTTCTCAGCTCTAGTAGCTGATCTTTATGATGTTTTGAGTTTGCATTCCAATCAGGAAATCTCTGGGTCATTCCTGTATTGTTGGCTTTTGAGGCACTAATAATCACTTTTAATACTGAATTAGCAGAGTGATCAACTCTATTTTAACAGGGCTGTGATACCCAGATGATATATGACATGCTGCTAAGGTTGAAATCCATTGTATATTTACCTGGTGACTTTGTCTGCAAAAAGGTGAGAATTCTTGTTTTATTCAAATAAGAATTATATTATGTGTTTTAGAAAAAGAGTTCAGACATTGGTCAACAATGTCCTTTAAATAAACCTAATCCTGACTGAATTAGAAAGCATAAAATTAATTAAGCTACTCTGTGTAATAACAACAAATATGCTCTCAAATTTCAATCTAGAACAAGACAATATGAATTTTCTTACTTACATTACCAACCATGAAATTATAGTAATATGGGAAAGTATTTAATGTAAATATGGTTTATCTAAAGATACCTCATGAAATTTTAATATTTAAAATGGATCAAACATAATGTTTCTATACTTCTATGCATATAAACCCAGCCTACGGGTCTCAGCCTATGATGCTTTGTCTGTGCTTCATTTGTGTACTCAGACACACTTAAGTAGAATTATTTAAGAATGTAGAAAATACATTCCATAGAGCTCCTTCGAGCAGGGTCTGCTCTGCCTTCACTCACAGCTCTGAGCCATCTCCAGGTTTCCAGCTGATTGCTGTCACATTGTCTCTTAGCAAAGATGTCTATCTTGTCTCAGCTTTTTGGCTTAAACCTGGCCAGACAGGTAGTTCACAGATAAATATCTCAGCCTCTGACCAGGGAGCCCACGTCTCTTTCCAGGAGGCATTTAAACACAGGGCAAAGTCAAATGCAATCAAAGCTTGGGGGGATGAATAGTAATCCACACTACTACTGCTCTGGCAAGTGACCACAGGTCCCACCACCTACACAAGGGACCATCAGAACCCCTTAACTTGTCTTTAGCAGTTCTGGTCCAACATGCCCACTAAGGTCCTGCTCCATCCCAGAGTTAAGCATACAATCCTCCCCCAAAATGCTGGGCTAGCTTCACTGACTCAACTGTGCAGAAGTTAAACATTTGTGAATACACTGAAGGATCAAGTGTGTCCCTTCAAAGACCAATCCAAGAACTGCTGTTGGCTAAGAAGGGTGGAAGAGTAGTTTGGTGTGTTGCTTATACAGTGCACAGCATAAAAAGATTTTAGACTACAGCTGGGACTCTGACACAACAGAGGGAATAAAGGACAGCAACAGATTCAATGCCTTGATACTGCAGTCTGATGCAAACAGTTCTTCACAAAGACAGGTTATGAGAAATTGAACTATCAACTTATTGCTGCTTGATTCAGAGCTAAAAGTCCTCTCATTTGTATAAGTCTACTATGTGACCAACTGTCACCCTGGTTTTTTAAGATTTTCTAAGCTTTCTGATGTTGACATTCTTGTAGTGAACTTTTTCACACACTTTCTGTAAATAACTCTTTGTTTTGCATTCCTTTATGGAAGAGGAGAAAGTTGATAGACTGTTGGTTTGAGCAGTGTCATTGGAGAGGTGTCACTGTCACCCTCCAATCCACTGTCACTTTTGGAAAACTATAAATGTTAGAGTCAGAAAATAAACTTCCCTCTTTTCTTCACCTTGAGAACAGCAGTGTGAGCTTGTGTTCTTTCGTGTCCTATAGTGACAACCAACAACCATAGCAATCTTATTAATGCTGCAACATGAAGTAGGGAATGTTGGAACCACCTTCCCCCTGGATGTATATCAGTCTCACCCTATTCACCAAGGAGATATTGCATGCAAGCTTGGAGCACCAAGTGAAGAGACAGGAAGTGCAAATCCCTTCATTTTCAGTCCTGGCTCTATGGCTTCTGCTTTTTCACTTTTAAAACTAAATTGCCGCTTTGCCTCATGATAGTGGTACACCCTCTGCTCATGAGAGAGTAGAAAGATATTTAAAGAAGAACCTGTAATACGATTCTAATAACAAAAACCATTGCTAAAACATGGGCTCCTCATGTGTTTGTATACGCAGGGAGAGATTGGCAGAGAGATGTACATCATCAAACAGGGTGAAGTTCAAGTCCTTGGAGGCCCTGATGGTACCAAAGTCCTGGTTACTCTAAGAGCAGGAGCTGTATTTGGGGAGATCAGGTAGGTCCATCACAGTTTTGAATACTTTTTTTAGAGCTTGCCAAATAATCAGTGATTGTTTAACTTCTCTGTGGTAAGTGTGACAGTGGGGAGGCTAGAAAGTGGGTAGGATCAACAAAGAGCCCACTGAGCAAGGAGATGCATGTAAGTGAAGGAAAATCTAAGTGAAGCACCAGTGATTAAAAGGGTAAGATCTGAGACCAGTGTTTTAATCAGTGCACACAGGGATATAGAGACAAATTTCTTCTTTAGCATTTTAAAGATTTAACACATCTCTCTGTTATACTGTCTGCAATACAGGAGGACCAAATGTATTTTATTGCCTGTATAATAAGACTAGGTGCCTTTAAACGACAGATGGCAAAGATAAAAATTAATCTCCAACAAAATAGATAGAAAAATCTAAAATAGCAATTAAAATAGTTAATTTAAGAGCTGATTAAATTGCAGAAAATCAGACAACCCAATTTGAAAAAGTATTCATTTAAAAGCATACAAGACAAGAAAAAAGGTGGATAGACCAGATTTTTTTGTCTGAATTTATCTGGATGAGAATTTTTTGCTGGTGGCTACAAATGGTTTTTATATTCTGCATGTACTTTCTATGCAAAATCCATTAACTCGTATGTGCTAAGTTCCCCAGTTAGCCAATCAAGTGCTAACTTTTAGGCATTGCATCCCTCTGCTGGGGGTAGCCCAAGGAAAAGTAATAAAATAAATGTGCTGCTGCATGTGATAAACTGGATCCTTGGTTTCTTCCAGCTGCCTTCCTGTTATTGTTAATGCTCTTGCTGGTAGTTTTAATCTGCTTTTTGAAAAGCAATAATCAGCTCTGGTCCAGGTTTAATTTGTCCTCTTTGTAGTAGGGGAAACATTCCTGTTTATCCAGTGATGTGAGTACAGAACTTGCTTAGACCTCAAGTGGAAAACATCTGATATATCTCAGTTACAGAACTTGTTCATTAAGTGGGAAAGTGAAATTATATTAGCTCTTGGAGAAGGTTATTTGGGAGGCATTTCTCTGTGTGACAATATAATTACCTGAGCAAAGCGTCCAAACAAAAGGCTGTATTGTAAGTTATGCAGAAAGACTGAGAATGAACCCATCAATAAGGGCTGACTAATGAAAAGACAGAAGAAAAGCTAAAGCAGCCCCCATATGTAACACACACATGGTTCTCAATTATTTATTAGTCTGGTATTTGAAGTGAGAACTTTGTATTTTAAACTGAGAAATGATAACTGTTGGTTTCAAAACACGGAAGGGACTTTCACACTTTTGATCTAACACAGGTGAGCGCTTGTTTCCATGAGAGAACCACACAATGACCTTTAAAGATTCATTTCCCTGTACGTGTTACTCTTTGCATAATTGCCAATATGGCCAGCAAAACCCTCAGCAATGCTATAACACTACACTTCTAGTCTTGTTTTATTCACCTCTGACCTACTGCAGCAGCAAACCCATCCAAACATGTGTAATTTGCATATAAAACATCAGGCAGTGGATAAACTCAAGGAGAAAAATCCACAGCAACTGGCAGACATGATGCACTAAGCTTATCAGTAGAGATATGCTCTTCCTAGTGGCAAGGTGCTAGAAAATAATGAGTTTGTATTGTGCTTTTCTATATAATTTTTTTCAAGGTCTTCTGAATAGAGGCAAATGGAAAGGAATATTCTTTAATGGATTACGTACTACTTTTTCTAGGACATCCAAGTTTTCCTCTCACTTTATAAAGGTTATAACCTGGTATCAGGCTGATTTCCTTCTGATTTCCAAGTCAAGATTTATTTGGAGAAATATGTCAGCTTCCTTCTGAATGGTTTAGGTATATGATTTATATGCTTGCTATTTAATCTCACTCTGTTCAAAATGCATGTCAACGATGCTTAAAATTCTCCAGGAGCAAGGGAATTGAAGAAAATAAAAACTGTTTATTTCCAAAAATTCTCTGAATTATACTAGAAAGCCAACGTAAGAGTAACAACCAAATACAACCCTTGACAATTTCATCCTTGAAAATTATTACAGAAAGGGATTAAGTAATGGGAGTTTCAATTAACATTTTACCCTCATTGCTATATCTATACTTTCCTGTATAGATATCAGTTTGGGGACATAAAATAATTTCAGAATCAGAAGCAAACAGATTGTTGTCTTAATGAGAGCCCATCAGCAAAGACAATTCAGAACAAGAGAAATTCAGTTAGAAAAGCATTTCACTAGCCCAGAGAAAGTTGCACTTGAAGCCAGATGTCCTCTTTCATCCATTTACTGGTATTTCCTATCAGAAAATGTCAATTCTGGAAAAACTAAAACATTTCTCCATTTTATGTAAATTTTTGACAGGAAGATCTCTAAATGTTTGATCTCAGCATCAGCTTTCAGTTGTTTTGTAATTTTAAACTTTTTGTAAAAAATCCAAACTACAGGGACTATTTAGTTTTCTGAAAGATGTTTTCCAGTACTTTGGTCCAGGATTTCCCTCAAAGTAGTAGCTGCTATTTTTCATAGTCTCTGCCCTTTGGAGTTTGACATCCTTATCAGAAGCAAGATCCAGATCTATTTCCCTTTCCTGACTTACCAGTTCTCCTCATATGCACATAGCTGCCCAGCTGAGCTGCCACAACCCCGTGCATGTTCAGCTGATAAAACAAGCCATTCCCCAATTTCTATTAACAACAGCTTCCCACAGAGATCAGCTATAAAAACAGTAGATAAGCTGAGTCATCACTTTGACAACTTTATAGCTTGAAATTTAATTTGCTACCATAAGAATTCTAAGGTTATCAACTTCTACTATTATTAGAGCATTTGACGCTCAAAACTGGAGTAAAAACTGTGAGGTAAAAAAAGCAAATTTTGTGATTAATATAGATATTGCATTAACAAGCATTCCTGCAAGGCAAACGTATCTGTTTTAAAAAATTTGGTCATGTAACTCTTCACACACTAACCAAACCAGATTGAATGCTGAAGTACCATAACTTTGCCCTTAGTCAAAGATGATTCTGTTTGAGCAAAGACTGCCTTACTTCTAAAATTCACCTCACAACATCACCATAATGAAAAAGCTGATCTCTTTAGTCCCTGTCTACCTTGATAAAATGAGCTTTCTGTTAGGAAAGCCTAAAAATGATTGTTCAATGACTTGTTGAGAAGTGATTCATCAGAGCTCAAAAGGTATTTGCAATTTTCTTTAGCAGATTTTCCTATTGTGCAAAGAGTTTTATTCTATCTCAAGAATCATAGAGAATTGTTTAAAAAGAAGATGATAAACTGCATTTTCAGATTCAGTCCATGTACTGATTGCTGTCTTGAGTTGCAGAAAAACACACTGTGGGCATGTAAAACTAGCCTTGCACACACAGTTGCAGAGGTCTCCTACTATCCTTTATAAATTAAATATATTATCTATATGATTCAATACTTAGAAATATGTTTTATAACTATCTTTAATATTAAAACAAATATATATCCTTTATTATTACTTCAGATGGGTATTGATTCCTGTTTACTGGGGTCCAGAATATCTTTTTTTAATTACTTTTAAATTTAGATAAACCTAAATGCTCTCTAAAAATATTAATTCACTGGGAAATCTTTAAAGGAAAAATTTTGGGGTAGATCTTGAATAAAGTGATAGAGCAATTTTAGAACTAAAAACAAAATGCAAATTCTCTTACTTACCAGCAGAGCTGACAAGTGAAGTCTCTTCAATTGCTTGGTGCAGGATGAAGAATTTATTTTTATTTGTACATCTAATTCTTTCTTACATGTCCTACCTCCGGCCAACTGCTGCTAGCTAAACAGGTCTAATGTCTTACATTCAAAAAAAAAATAGCCTTCTTTTTCTGGCAGACACATTTGTAACTGTCAGCCTGAAAGACCTTCCTAAACTGTATAGTTCATTGCCAACATTTAAATGTGAGATGAGGTATGTGAGAAAACCAAAAACAAGAGTCCCGCAGAAGTTATTCACTCAGGAAAAAAATCCTTGGGGGAAAAAATCACTCATTCATTGTAAATAATGCTGCTCTAGTACTGATGCAAATAATTTTCAGCAATAAAACTGAGGAAATGCCAAGTTCACATAAGAACTAAAGCAAGTGCAGTTTGAACTGTGGGTATCTCTATTAGCAAAACTTTTCACAGTCCTTAGCATCCACATATACCTGACCACCCATGACAATTTACCTTCCTGAGATGGAATTTCTAATCCCAACTGCACAGGGCCTTTACAGAACACTGGACAGAACAGCCAGCTCCATGAGCTTTACAAGGACTTTAGTGGAGAAGCACCAGCAGAGAGATTCCTCACTAGGCCAAGGAACACTGTGACTGATGGTGTTTATTTTGTGTTTATTTTCATTCCAGCCTACTAGCTGCGGGCGGAGGAAATCGAAGGACTGCCAATGTGGTGGCTCATGGTTTTGCCAACCTTTTTATTCTGGACAAGAAAACACTCAATGAAATCTTGGTGAACTATCCTGACTCAGAAAAACTTCTCATGAAGAAAGCAAAGTATGTCCTAACAACAGTTTTTAAATCATACCATTTAGCTGCAAGGTGGACAGTTGTGACTTCTAGACGATTTGCATTCCTTTCTTGGAAAATAACAGTTGTAAATACATTTGCTATTAGGGGTCAGATTTGCCTGGTAGTTTCTAGTTGAAAGCATGGTCTTGGAAGGAATCCCAAGGATTGTGGAAATGTGGTAAGTAGAATGAAATCCTCAATATAGCTGCCTTATGCATTATATTTAAGGTAAAATTACAAAAAAAAATAGGAGATAGGGACATCTATCAGGACACCGTCTTACATCAAGAAAGAAACCGCAGGACAGACATTGGTTAAGGACTAGGTTTTCAAAGATGCAACAAAACAATTAATTCTACAGATATGCTTCTGTAGAATTAATTCTACAGATATGCTTCAATGCATCCACAGACTTGAATGCATTTCCAAAACCTTAAGCAGCAGTTAGGAATGGATTGAAAGTAAGGCCTGACAAGATGGAACTACACAGATTACCTGTGCATTTCATTCAAAAGCATTCCAAAATGGGATTTCAAACCAAGATTGCTTTTCACCTTCCTTTGGCTGTAGCTTGCTAGGATCACCATTTTCACAGCTTTGAAAGGGCAAAGTATTGTCAGATTTTGTCATAAAATTATGACAAAATGAGTACCTTGCTACCTTGTAAAATACCAAATATTTGAAACAGTTTGTCATTATTAGTATACTTCAGCACCCCTAGTGGTCTTTACTGTTGTCTTTACTGTTGTATCAAATTGCTGTCAAAGGTTGGAAGCTTGGTCGCAGACTTGAAATTCCCCCAGAGAAGACTAAACATAGCACAGGAGAGACATTTTGTTTTTCAGAAGTGCTAGCAAATGGCTGCATTCATCATGTTGTAACAGCCCAGGTAGTCAAACAACAGTATCTTGAGAATCATGATGCCCCTGAGGAACAAGGAAACCAGACAAAGAATGGGCTGACTGCTCAATTTTCAAAACTAGCATTAACAGGTAGAAAAGGGGAACAAATACATGGACCAGTGATCCCTAGCATTAATCATTCCTGACTTTTCTCCAGCTTCTATCTAAACAGTAGTATGACCTTGTTAGTCCTTTCTCTCTGCCCCACACTGCCTCTTCTCTTTCTTGCCCACCCTAGGTATATTCTGCCCATCCATTAAATTCTGCTTCCTCCAGACAACCTTTCTCAATGGTGGAGCTTAATCATACACCTTTTGTATCTGCACTGCCATTTGAGCTCAAAGACCTCTCTAGATACCAGACTAAAAACAAGATATTCTGTTTAATTTTAAAGATATGCAGTACCTGCCCTGTGCAGGAGGACATGTTCCTTACCAGTCAGGGCATCCACAAATTCTGCCAAAACTAGACACAAAGAGGAATTTGTGCACTGTTTTCATAAAGATTGTGGTTATGCTCAGTTTTGGAATGAAGTTACCAGTTGCTCTGCCCTGGAAGGTTTCCATTAGAGTTCTTTTTGGCCACCTGACACCCTTAAAGGGATCCTTGAAATAAACTGAAAGGATTTATTCAAGAAAGAAATTTGTTCTATTATCACCTGCAGGAGTTATCACAATAACTCCTATATGTTTTTTGCATAATAAAGCATGCAAGCTACTAAAGTATACCTTTTTATAATTTGTGACAATGAAATTAAAAAAAAAAAAAGTAAAAAAAGTAAGTAAACCCTTCACTTCTGAAATTCCCAAAGTACAAGATGCTGGAGAAAATGATAGTATATTATGGGATTTACTATACTTCAGACTGCAAATATAGTCTTCACTCGCAAAGAACCTTAAGTCAGGGCTTTTGCAAGGATAGAAAAGTGGCCTTGAAGCCTGGACAGTAATCTAATAGAAACTGAAAGCATGGGAACCCTCTGCTTTCTACTGGTCCCATCTATCTCAGACCTTTCATCTAATCTTTACCCTCATTATTCATTCTCAGTTCTTGTCATTATGGCTGCAAATCAGTACAGCTACAGAATGGTGTGAAAACCTAGTCTGCCAGTAGTGTTTGTATTGTCAGGGTGTCTTCTTCTACTGAAGAGGACCAAAACCAAGTACCACTGTCTGACCTGACCTATGAGAGATGAGCCACACTGTTAGTTTGGTAAAGTATTTCCTCCAAAAGTGCCAACTGGAGTCCTGGTGGAGCACCAAATGCTCCCTGGATTTGCATCCAGAAGACCAGATAAGAAACTGCCATCTCAGGATGGGGCACCCACCCCTCTCCACACCTCTTCTTTCCTTATCTTTCTCTTTGATCTCTTTTGTGACACCTTAATTTGAGCCAGCCCTTCTTTATATCCAGGATATAGGTAAGCAACTCCAGATTTGAACACTTGCCTCCATCTCTACCAGAGCCTAGGGCAAAACCTTTACTGTTTCCAATTTTGCTCTTGTCACTTGACTTGGGAACCAAATAAGAGCCATCAGATCTCCAATACCATAAATGTGGTATTCCAGCTTTGCAGGAACTTTACTCAGTTTCACAGCACTGCTGTGTGTTCTTATCCACTGCTTTCTCCAGGGTGCTGCTGAAGCAGAAGGGGAAACCTCCTCCAGGACCACCAGTGCAACAACCACGGGGCTTGGCCAGTCTCTTTGGGCAGAAACAGGAAACTCCAAAATTGTTTAAAGCAATGCTTGGAGGAAAAGGAAAAGAAGGCCTTGCTAAGCTGCTGCAGCTGAAGAAACAACAAGAAACTCAGGTAAAGCCACAGAAAACATAGTAGAATCTGCTCAGAGGGCTTGGGCAAACAGTGTAGATGAAAATTCAGCCTTTCTGCAATCAACAGCAAAAACTCCCAGTAGCTGAGATATAACCACTTTCCCTAATCTCTGTAAACACTAATTCTAAAATTTGTCTTGATCTTTCTGAACCTGGACTTTATGCAGACCAGAGAAAACAAAAGCAAGGAAAAAAAGCAAGCAAACAAAAAATCCTGTAAGAAAGTAAGGATAAATGGATTTTACAAAGGTCTTAAGGGCATCTGATCTTCTAATTTTATGCAAACAACAGTAAATACAGAAATACCCAAACACAGTAATCTGATCCAGCTGACTCAGGCACATGGTGAACTTTCCAACTCAGTGTCAGATCTCTGGTTGTTAAAAATCCTGAAGACAAAATATAAAGTGTAGCCCACACAGCTAAAACTGATTACATCTCTAATATCTTGCACTTATGAGAAAACTATTGTTGTTACTGATGAAAAATAATTCCCACATAATACTCTGTTCTGAGAAATGTTAATGTTAATAAGAACCTGCTCACTTCTACATATTTACCCAAAGGTGGTAGAATTATTTTCTTTATAGCTGAAATAGCTGTGGTTATATTTAAGTTAAATAAAGAACTTTGCACTTTGCTCACACCAATGACTATAACAGTATGATTGGAGGAGAAATACTGCTCATTTTAGTGTGTATTTGTGAACTTATCAGCAAATAGGCTTGGCCAAGGAATGGGGGCAGTGTGAAGTATGTTAAGGTTTACATAACACTCTTTCTTTCTCCGCTCGTTTAAGGACATAAAGGAAGGCGAGACCTAAGGAAGGGTTCTATGCCTCATAATGAGTCTGTTTCATCCCCCTATATTAGTAAGAAGAACATATTTTTAATATCCACAAGTGTTTTCTTGGTTTTATACTGGTATTCTGATTCAGAAATTACACTTTTCATTTAGAAACCAATTTTCAGCATCTGAATAGAAGTTTACATGTGTTGCATACCATTAATACAGTTGTCATGCTGTGCCTGTCCATGGCACGTGCAGAACTACTGCTGAATTCCTGAACTGCTTTCTGAATTTCTTTTGCAGTATTGGAAAACATTAAACTTCTTGTTTCTAGGAAACTAAAGCTGAAACGGAGACCAAGCCTAAAGAAGAGAAGAAACCTGTGGAGCCTGCAGCCCCCTCTGCACCCCCTGCTAAAAAGGAAAAGCCACAGACAGATGCTAAGCCTGCAGTTATACAGAGAACAACGAGTAAGGAGTCTCTGATCATTAGTATGACACCATCCCCCAGAGCAGGAGAAGGAGAGATTCTTAAAGTTGAAATTAAAGAGAAAGAAAAGAAATAGATGGTGCTGTGGGGCGTGGCCCCATCTATTTGTCTTGCTACATTCAGAGGCCTGGCCGGACTTTGCTTTTGGGTATAGAATATAAAAGTAGAGGCTACGTGTGAGAAAAATCTACACCAGCTCCTCGTCTTCCTGCCCTCCTCTCCTGGCACAACTGCACAAATTATTTATATTCTTAACCATGACACTGAAGAGAGAACTTTTGGTGTACTAGAAATTACGGCTCAGATTGTATTTCACGACCACTTGTTTCTTGCTTTATTCATGTTCTCCCTTTTCTCTTACTCTGTCTTGTTCCTACTTCTCCTCTTCCCTCTCCTCTTTATCCTTGCTTTCTTCCTGTTGTTCTCGTTGCTCAGTTTGCTCTTAGCTTTTGTGTGTATTCTTTTCTGTTTTCTCTTCTGCCTCCCCACAGTTATCCTTTTCCTTGCTGCTGCCCTACTGTTGCTAAGGTTCCTTATGTTTCTCTCTATCCTTCTCTCTCCTCCCCTTATACTTCTAATCAGTGACCTGGGTTTGTGACCAGCATGGCTCAGAGCAGACAGCAGCTGCTATGTGTTGGGATGTTTTACCTTGGGACAGAGGGCAACATAACAAAACCATTGTGAAAAAATAAATCCCAAAATCTGCAATAGGGAAGCAGATTATAGAATTATTGCCAGCCCTCTGAAAGCATAAACATCTGCTTCAGCTGCCTTTGATTCTGACAAATTAACATGGGAAAGAGTTCACCCTCCAGATGTGACATATAATTTTGGGCTGCTGATTTACTTGCTTGATCTTGTCAAGGGGTTGGGCATGCTCTCTGTTATATCTCATCAAGTAAGCACTTGATAGAGCTGTCTGAAGAACCTTGGTATCTAAACAAGCTACTTCAAAAATAAAGGCTATTTTATAAAAAGCAGGATTTACACTTTCTGGCTCTGCATTGCAAAGTTGCAACCAATGCTCCAGTTGTTCATCTACATCATAGACTAATGGTGCAAAGAGAAACCTGTGTCTCCATGTCTTAGCTACATCACATTTGTGAATTTCATGGGTGCCACAGCTGGGGGATACAGTCTCCCATGCAGGAGCTCCCACACTGCCAACCTTCTGCATCGACTCATCAGTCTCAGATGCAGTATTAAAACACAAAAGCTTGAAGCTGTGTTTTAAGATAAACTCCCAACTACATTCTTTTCTTCTATGGGTTTGCATCTCCTCTCTCCCAATCCCCTTTCAGATACCACTGGATGAACAGTTTTGTAAACAAAAAACATTATGCAGAGGCCAAGCCAAGAAGTGGAAAAGCAGGCTTCACAGCTCCCTGGCTGACCAGCCAACCAAGGCACCATGCCAAAATAAAACACTCACTTTGCAGGCAATGTATGACCCTACAGGCTGTGCATTCTGTAGGCCTGTTCTTCAAAGCCTTTCAACTTCTGTAATCACAGGCAAAACTGGAAGCCTAACCAGAATCAGTGGGAAGTTTGCCCAAGTAAAAGCTGGATGAGTGAATTCCATATGTTGCATATTCCACAATCCTCTGATGAGACCCAAACCATAATCTCTTTCAAAAGAAAGTTCTGCTGCATTAGCAGCGAGGTGAAGGTTCAACTGCTTTGTGGAAAGAACCATCTTTTTGTATGCAGCTTGTTATTTGATATGTATGAAAAAATGACATCACAAAGAGGGAGAAAATTTTAAATCGTTTCATAAAGAATTATTCATCTATTGCACATCCAGGACTGTCTCAATGAAATCTCAAGATTAGAAATACTGCTGAACTGTTCCATGAATGAGACCTTCTATGAATAATAATACTCTATGAATTGCAATATGTAGTTTCACATCCTTTTTTTTGAGAGAAAGTTGTCAAAGCATTATGGAAGGGGGGAAAATATTCCCCATATTTTAGCATTTTTGTATGAATGAGTAAAGCTCACTCTCATTGAAAAGAGCCGATTCCCTTCTGCCTACACAAATGCTACCAGGTAATTTTGAACGTTTTCTCTGAGCGCATATTTAAGTTCATCAATCACACACTGACATAAATTACAAAGTAAAGGCTGAGACTGCAGCACCAAGTGCTTCACTGCAGTGACAGAGCTTCCCACAAATTGCTGCTTTGCTACAGCTCAGGTTTGCAGAAAAGTTTGACAGTTCTGTCTGCAAGACTACTGTTATACACAGCTCTTGAGTTCCTTAGACCCAAAAGAAATTAGGGGAAGTATCAGTGCAGAAGACAGTGGCCACACATAAAGAACATCCATCTGGTTTTCTGTAACATCCTACTTTTCTATTGTTGGGGTATTTTCCTCTTCCCACAATTTCTCAATTCTCAGGGTTGTCAGGCACAAGAAGGCTGCACAAATCGAAGTTGCAACTATTTGTATGTATACATCTTACAAGATGTAAGATGCAATAAATTCCTTCAGGAACTAATTCTGCCCTGTAGATTCTTGATTAGTGAAGAAGCAGAATGAATTACTCTGGTGCACTTAGAAGATGCAGTTTCCAGTGTCATAGTTGTCTCTGTGTGGCATCACATTCCACTGCAACACTGGCTCCTGTATCTTAGTGTCCAAATTCAGTCTCTCAGACTTGACTACACTTGAATGTAAAGAAACTGAAGGGTAGAGCAGGATAATGTATTTGAAAACTACAAATAACCATCTCTCTATGCCCCCTCTAACTAAAATGTAGAGATTGTTCTGGGAAAAGAATTTTTGGAAAACCTTATAATAATTGTATGAAATAACATGCATGGGAGAACTCTAACGTGGCACAAAACATGAAACAGTCGTAGTTAAAACTCTCCAACTTCAGAATATCTTCTTGCTAGAAGCCTGTTTATGATACTTATGAAGAATAAAATGCAGAGTCATTACCACTAGAGTGGAAAGGCATTTTTTTTCCTCTCCCTTTTATACTTGTTATAAATCCGTGGCATACTCACCATAGGAATCACAAAAGCAGCATTTAGCATTACACAGGATATGCTGAATACAAAAGTACCACAGAACAGTATATTGAAATGATAATTTTAATGCAGAGGTATTGTAAATCATTTAACTTCATCAGAACTGAAATACATATAAAAGTAAAAAATTCTGGTTACAGGTGAGCTCTCTGTTGTGCATATGTATATATTATGACCAATACATGGCAAAAAGCATCTGATGACAAAGACTGCCATACATCACTTTTATCACAAGGTGGTGCCAGTGACCTACGAGCACACTCACTTTACAAAACTTGGACAATATTTTGCTTTGTCATCCGCAAGCTATTAGGGCATTTTTTACATGGAAATATAAACAAAAAATGGCAAAACAGCACAGTAACTCCCCTTCCCCTTGACTCACAATCTGCTGCATTTCTTCATCCAGAATATCACTTCAGCCTACCCTGGAAGTTTTCAACAGGCATTAGCTGCACATCTCTACGTTATACCAGGTCCTGTCTAAAACATTTAATTTACAAAGAATAGGGCACACTGAGAATTAGGTGTTGTTGATATGCTATTTAACTCCCTAAGCTTGAGGAACAGGGAGCAATTCTCTAATAAAAGATAATGAAATCTCTACTGTAGAAACTCAGAATTTATGTATAGAATACAGACAAAACAACAGGTTTTCTTTTACATGCAGCAGATACTTAGTATAATAATACATACTAACACATTTAAATGCACTTCCATGGCAACTTAAAACAGAATTGGTAACACATAACCCGGGTGCAGCATTTTATCTTTGGCAGACAGCTCAGAGGAACTTCAGTAGTATCCCATACTTCTATCAGTAGTACTCCTATCATCCACTACAATTAATGCAGATAAAGTATTAGTATTGCATCCAGTTCTCTCTGTACATGAAGCAGATAGTTGTGAAACAGTTTACTCTTCCAAAATAATTCACTCTCAATTTGCAGCAGTGTGATTTAGGTTTATTATAGTAACTTCCTTGATCTCAATATTTTGAGTTGCATATCTGATATGACACTTCATTGTAATTTATACATAAAGTAGTAACGGATTTTCACTACACTGATAAAAAGATGATTACAGATTTTTTTTAACATAAATATATGAATTATATTTTTAAAAAAGAAAGAGCTTGGCTTAACATGAAAAACTCTCATCCTTAACATTTCACTACTTGATAGCATTTAGGATCCCCTTCCATTAAGAAAAATGGAGTGGAGACAATATATCCATTCATGATTGATTGATAAATGTCAGCTGTCTACAAAGCATTTGGTATGTCTTGTGCAAGATAATAGATATATCCTTCACCCATCAATGTTAATGTGAATTCAGACTTTCTACAGGATTATACATGTAAAACAAACAAACAAAAAAACCCAACAAAAAACAAAACAAACCAAACCAAACCAAACCAAAACAAAAAAAGCAGCACACTATGTAGCTCCAGCAGCTAAAAGTCAAATACACTATGACCTGGTGAAATCTTGAGTGTCCAAGTGTGCTAAATTTAGCAGGAGCCCACTCTGTTCTTACATACTACAGCCAGACCATCCACGTGAGATAAGTTGGATGTCTAACTCTAAACCACTTCAAAGGTGAAACTGCAAAATTAATGTTCAAGATTGGCATTCCAGAAGTGATAAATGTGACCTTTCCATCCACTTATGTTACACACAGTGACAGGCTCGGAGGGGATCCTCAGCAAGCAGTATGCAGCTGGAGGTCAAGAAACCTTCATTTATCCACTAAGCAAACACATGATTTACATTTGGTATAAAAGGTGAAGGAAAACTCAAGCCAAGTAAATCAGAAATTGTTTGCCCTAGAGAAATGCAGTATGATTATAGGATTAGAGCTTGAGAGACTTGACTTTCTTGAGTCTTCCTAAAAGGAGAGAAAAAGGGAATACCGGGTTTTTTGTAGGCACTTTTCATTAGCAGGCTCATGGAAAAGCAGCATGACTCAAAATATGACAAAAGTAAATACAAGTAGCCAATTTGAAGAACTTTACCTCAAAATATGCAGTTCTAAATCAGAGAAAACTTTTAAAATAAAAACCAAATTCCTACTTCACAAAAAGCCCTTTAAAGATCAATAGTCATGACTGTTTTATGGGGGGGATAGAACCCCAAAACAAAACCCTTACCAAAATAAATCTGGAATTTCCATTTTCCAGTACACTGCACATTGGAACACATCTTACAGCCTTTACAGTAGTAGCCTCATAGGCCAGTACTACTATTCTGAGATGTCAGAGGTTTACCTTGATTGACCCTAGTTGTTCCCATACTATCTTAAGAGAAGGCATAGTATAAAATAATATATACTTTAATGACTTCTTTGGCTTATGTTCACACAGCCCTGAATCCCAGGCATTGCCCAAAGGCACTGAAGTGACAAACATGAAGCAGCTGTGCAAGGAGGGCCTTCACACTCTGTGGCACTTGTCTGAATATGAAACACCTGTGTATCAAAATTTTGTTATGGTGGCTTAATAGAAACTCTTCTTTCCACTCTTTTCAAAATCAAATGCATCCATGTAAGCACTCTCTCTCAGATCAACATGAAACTTAAATACCATTACAATTTTGGCCCTTAAAAGGCACACTTGGCAAAGTGATTTGTAGGCAAAGTGATTTGTAGGCAAAAGCTAACATCTGACATTATGATACAGAGGCATGTGTACACATATACAGAAGTATATCAAGAACCAAAGTCTGTAGATCAGCAAGTAAAGCAAGCACAAAGTCTTTCCTCTGCTCAGCCCATTCATTTTGCAGCAGGATTCTTAGGAGGCTGAAGTTTGTAGGTGCTGAAGTAGTTCACCACTTGCTGAGGGACTTCTGCCAGGACACACTGAGCCAGAGCTTCTCTGGGAGACTTATAAAAAAAGAACACCAAGCTTCAGTTTCCACCAACTGCTAATGAAGATTCTAAGGCAAGTAATAAGCACCTCCTCTAGAAGGGCAATTTAAAGTCTGACATTTTACAGAGGATTTACACAGTGCCCTTGTGTGACAGACAGATGGAAGCTTTCCTCTTACCTTCTCACTCCTGTTACCATGAATCAGATGGCTGTCTTGTGCCACTGAAGTAACAGGAGCTGAGTAAAGGGCTGCCATGTCTGAAGACACCTTTTTTCATGTGAAATACTCAGTGCAGATATCAGACTTCAGCCATGTAAACATACTTCCACTACCTACTTAAGATGACCCTTCAGGGATTTGTCTAAATCCTCTGCAATCTTTTGTACCAAGTCTCATCCACAATAACTGTACTTCTATGGAGCAGCTCTTCTGCAGATACTGTTTTAACTGTAAGACTAAGTATCCATAAGAAAAAAAATCTCTTTTTCTAGAAACTGAAAGCATTTGAATATATTTATAATATATAATCTTATACTGAGCAATGACCTAGTTAATCTACATCCAAGTGCATTACTTGATTAGCATAATTTGTTTTGATTTTGCTCTTTCCCATTTCAGTTTGCCTGAGTTACTCAGATTAAACTCAGAATTTGTATTAAAAGTAAAAATATAAAAGCAAAATAAGAAGTTGTAAGGAGTATTATTAACAAGTTAATACTAAGACATGAAACAAAATTAGAATATATATTAGGATGGAAATAAAAATATTGATCTTATTCGCCCATCCTGAGGAAATTTTGGTGGTTTTTAAGTCAACTATTTTCAACATTATGAGGCTTAAAATTTGACTTCCATTGGCCTACACATACATTATTGGATTTTACAGAAATTAAAAAATATCAGGACTTTATTGTTTCACCACCTTTTTTTAGGTATTTACTTTTATGAAAATGAAAATTATCACCACTATCGTGGTCACACAGAGTTTCTACTGATTTTGACCTCCCTGATTATGACTTAGCCTTGAATTTTACTACTGCACTAAATTATGACACTAATCCATATTCATAAAAGGGCATCCACAATAAAACGAAAAATTACCATAAGAAAAAAGTAATAGTAAGTTTTTCCTCACAAATAAAAAAACCCCATCCATTTGCTTAATCAAGTCTGAGGGAGTTTTACAAAGGTCATTCAGGTGCAGAAACTAGCCAGAAATGCAGTGCTGGAACTAGAAACTGAGAGATTTGGGCTTTTTTTTAGCATTTGATAAAGACTTGTCTTAAGAGTACATATTGGATACACCACACAAAAGCTTAGGACTAGATGCAGGACATCCTAGCAAGCCCAGCATACCTCTACAATATTTATTAAGCATATCAGTAAGATTACTTACATTTTGGAACTTCCTGAATGGCACAAATTGGACAATGTCTCTGACAGCTGGTTCTCCCGACGAGGACCTAAGAACTCCATCGTCACCATCGAGGAACTCCATGGCATCAAAGTCTGCTCCTCCCACACCAACAATGATAATGGACATGGGCAACTTTGAGGCATTAACTATGGCAGTTCGAGTCTGATCAAGGTCTGTTATCACACCATCCGTTATGATCAGAAGTATAAAGTATTGCTGTCAAACCAATAAACACTGTGTTATGACAAAGAAATAGCAACCATTTAGCCATGTACACTTAGAAAAACCCACATACAGATACACATAGAAACCCACAACACTACACAGTGCTGTCACTTTGGCATGTCTAGTGTGCTCACTGAATTTTACAATCAAATGTCTAATTTGTGGTCAGGCTTCATCTGCACAGTCTGAAAAAACTTGTAAGGACAACATAATCTTTTAAAAAAAGGTGTCAATAAACAGCCACCATCCAAAACTCCAGTGTTATCACCCTTCTTTCCTCCAAAATCCCCAGACAAACCAACAATTAACCTATTTTGCCATTATTTGTTCTGGGATAGAAGGCAGTTTACTGAGGTTCTGGAAAGTTAACACCTTTGAAACTTGTATTTTTTTCTTTTCTGGTCTATCAATACTTTTATGAAACACTACCCTTTACTTCATTTATTGTATCCAGAAAGTCCTAAATCACACCTTTCAGTGTTGAAACACACAGCCATTTTCAAATTCCTCCAATCATGTTTTCTAGCTGCTTCATGAAGTTAATTATCAAGGTGTCTTTGTAGTACATCAGTAAATTAATTAATTACCACCTGAGTTGCTTCCACTATTCTGACGGGGCTTCTAAAAGTTGGCATCCTAGTTTCTGTTCTGGATTGGAGCACCAAAAATGAGCTAGAAGTACCAAGTCTGGAAATTATCAAATGCTTTTTGAATTTCCAGTCTTTCCTCACTTCATTTCATATGATTACTGAATAGCATAAATTCAAGTCCCAAAGATACTCCCAGTATTCTTGCAAGTCTCTCTTCACTACTTTCCTTCCCATCTGCCTTTATCTGCCTTCAAATAATTGTTCTTCCCTCATCTTGTCTTTAGGTATCACCTTTTTTCCCTGCTTTCTGCTAGTCTGTTCCCCCACATCAGCAAGAATCTATAAAGCAGTTATGACCACAGAAAGCTATAAGCAACTGTAGCAGGACAGCACATCACACTGGATTTACTTCTCTCTTCTAATACTTCCTCCATACTGGAAAAACAACCAGCATCAGAATCAAAAGCAAACCCCAAATGACTATGATATGTATTAAATGTCAAGGTAGCAAATTGTCTTCAATATATCCTTTCAGGCAGGAAAAACAAATCTCTTGCTAGGCATACTACATAAAAGTTAAAAAAAACCAAACAAAAACAAAACCAACAAGAGGTTTGCTCCTTTCCTAAGATATAGACATACATACATATACATATATTTACATATACATATATTTATTTTTTTACAGCTACTAGTGAAAGACTACCAAGGTTAAACCTTAGCAGCCTCATGGCATATGAAAATCCATAGCTCTTTTCAAATTGGTTTCTACAGATAAATCTACATTTAAAATAGCTAATTTTATTTCCTGATTTTACATGACATCAAATACACTAGTATTTGTCATCAGTGATTTAGGATTTTGTGAACTTCCACTCATTATCAACATGACTGAATACTCAAGACTTGGTCTTCAGAATTTCTATTTTTAATATGGAAAACAACTCATGTATAAAATTTTAATATGGAGGAGGGCACAGCCCATACAGCACCTAAACCTTTATAGTGCAGTTAATTATCTGTGTTGGTACCTAGGTGTCAGGAGCTATACCATCCACTTCTTCACTACCTTAGTTAATTTTCTCTCCCAGCTATCTAATGTGAAACAAGGGCCAGTTGATTTTTTTTCTCAGCTGAGGTTAAATCACTCTCTTAGACATAAAGGCCTAAATTAGACTTTAGCAACTGTATAGCACTGCAAGAGCTTTCAACAGAAGATACCATAAAGGTATTGTGTACTTTTAAGTTTCTATTAGAAATCTGAAGAGTTTATTTAGTTAATTGATTAAGAGAACTGTTATATATAATCTGCAAAAAAACCCTAGTTTTTCTCTTGTTTTAAGGGTAACAAGCATTTATTCACAAGGTAAAGGGCCAACTGTCAAATAAATACATTCACAAATTTAAAAGAGAAAAAAAGTATTTATAAACAAGAAGGAAAATAAAAAAGTAGAGAAACACAGAGAGTACCATAAAGAACTTACAGATGCTGTTTGCTGCTGAGTAGCTGCAGCAGCAAATCTTGCCACATGATTTATAATTGGAGAAAAATTTGTTGGTCCATATAACTTCACTTGAGGAAGACAGGCTCGATATGCATCAACAATGCCTTGGATCCCTAGAGAACAGAAACAGATCTTTCATTTTTTTTATATTAGATTTAGGGTATTTTGAAGCACCTGATTTTTCTAAAGCTGTATAAATCGGTTACTTGAGGTGATTACGCAAAGATTTAAAACAAACCATGGTGGGAAAAAAAACCCATGAGTGATGGAAGCTCTCAGTTTGACCAACGCCTAAGGCACATACATAACATGATTTGCCTTGTGTGAACAGACAGGCCAAATATTCTATGCTCAAGGGTGTGAAACAACTACAGCAATTCTCTTCACCTGGCAGCTTGTGGTGGTTGGTAGTCTGATCAGAGAGGCCACACTGAACAGGCATTAGCAGCACCACATTCAAACCAGACAACTCCACACCAGCAGCAAAGCAGCATAAAGTATCTCGACAGCACAAGAGAACTGTTCCCAGCCTTGTGTTTAAACCACTTCTTTAACAAATCATTACAGAAGACAGATGCAATGCTATTTCTCCTAAATAAGAAATTGGTTGTAAAATTTTTCCTGCTACAGGACTAAATTAATTAATTAATTACAACAACCAGCTTCAGTTCACTTTTCAAGTGTCTTGATGCTGTCAACTTAGGTATTTTATTCTCTAGGTCTGATGTTACTTTCTCAGACTTACCATTACAGAATGGGTTTGAAGGATTAAAATTTATTGGAAACTCGTGAGATACCTGTGAAGACACAGAAAACATAGTCAGGACTGCATATATGATCTCCTCCTGAAGTAAATGCTTTCAGCTGTCTTAGGTAGTACATTTACACATTCCATTACCTGAAAGGAGGGAGGAATTTGTGCACCAAATCCAAAGGCTGGAAACATCTTATCTCTAAAGAAGCATTTTTAAAGAAAACAAAGTCAGTGCCTTCCATTAAAAGCTGACATAGTTCAGTAAGTGTAGTTATCAGTGCTGCTTTTCATCATTAGAGATGTTATTTAAGGGGCAAAATTAAACAGAAGTTCCTCACTGTAATTGTTTCTGGGACCAAAAGTAGTCTTTAACACTGAACTGGCAAGAATGCAAGCAGATATTTAAATCAATGCTGCTCTTTTCATCAATTATGAAAAGCCCTGCTGGTCTGCAGTAGACACAAACTTATACTTGCAATTACATGATGGTATTTTAGTTCTATAACTTAGCTCACAAGTTTCATTCCAGTATATCTGCAGGCATATTCAACACTGGTTTAAAAAGCTACCATAAGTGTCTATACATGTCTAAAAACATGATCCAAATAAAAATCTAACACTTACGTATCATAATCCTGAATGACCATCCCGACAGACCAAATGGCTGTTAGGTATTCATTAACTCCATTAGGGCTGAGGTAATGCAGAGAGTCCGGAGAGCGAGGGTCTCCATTGGAGCCTGTAAAATCTATCCCCACCTGCCAAATGCAGCATTCATATCTCATTGCTCTTAAAGGTTAAGTTAGGCTTCTTAACTCTGGCAAAGCCAAAGTGAAAATCATGAAAGAGTAGTAAACAGGACATCTACAAATCTAACAGGCACAGTACTTGGATGCAGGTTTCTTGGAATATTAATACTCTTCAAACAATATCATAACAAAACCCTCAAAAGCTCTGCATCTCTCCAGAAGGGCCAAAATTACTTTCATCTGAAACACAGAATGGTTTGGCTTGGAAGAGGCCTTCAAGATCATCTAGTTCCAACCTCCCTGCCATGGGCAAAGACAGCTTTCACATGACCAGGTTGCTGAAAGCCCCATCCAACCTGGTCTTGAACACTTTCAGAGACGGGGCATCTACAGCTTTTCTGGGCATGCTGTCAGGTTTTCACTGTGTTTACTTTCAGTTACTATTCACAGCAGCTCTTCAAAATCTGGTAAATTAATTTAATTCTGTATCTTGATACACACACACACACACCCCTTTCTTCTCAGAAGTACAACTAGTCAGGCTCCACAGAAGCCTAGAGAGCTCTTTCTCTGACTTCAACAGGTCTCCTTTGCTTTGGTGATGAAGCATGTTAATCAGGTGAAGATATCATACTGTTAGTTGTGATGCATTTGGTTCACAAATTATATAACCTAAGGGTTCTAACCCACATGATGACCTCTGCGTGTTGCTTTCAAAGAACAGTAAATTTCTCATTGGTCTCCATCCACACAACTTAGCTAGTTCCTAATGAACATAACCAGAGGTTCAGAACCATTTTCCAAGAGTAAAGACTATTTTTTTCTTGAAGCAAGAACAGACTAGAAGCACTCTGGCAAAATAGCTTCCTGCTCCATGCTACAGAACAAAAACAAAGTTGACAAGAAAAAAAATACAATAATCAAATAAACCACACAGCCAATCAATTCTATACTTCAATTTGCTCCAAAACTCAAAAAGTATTCATATAAATGATTTAACTTACAGTGAAATTCAGCTGACACCCACCCATGATGTAATCAAGGAATGTGCACTCTACAATAATCTAAAAATAGAAGACAGAAGTTTTGGTTTTTTCAATGGGAGAAAACCCAGCTAATGTTATTGTAGCAACTTCTAAGGTTCCAAATATGTTGTCTTTACCCATTAAAAGCATTAGCTTTGCCCTAGAGCTATCCCACCCACCCACTGTAACCAGGATATTTGCAACACATGCTACCATACAGTCAGTATGACTGCATGACAGTATCAGAATCAGGCCTTTAACAAAACTACAGACATACACCAAAGCAGCTTCAAAACAACTTTCATTTATAAAATAACACATTATGACAGAGTTTTTTACTTTGCCATAAAACAGTGATTTGGGAAATGCAGTGGTTCAGAAATTACTTAAATCAGTAAACCACTTTTCTCTTCAAGATAAAGGGACAAGAGAGAACAGCTGTAATTCAGCTCTCAATTTGTCTTCTTGTGCGAATCAGTGTCCCTTAAATATTTACTGTATGTGGAACTTTTAGACATTTTAAAGTTTCTTACAATTTGAGGATGAAGATATATTAAATGAGAGTTGTTACACCTTAACACTTAAAACCAGAATCATTCCAGAATATATTACTGACCTCACAATGTTTAACGCTCACAATGCCAGAGTTTTTATAATTCTTTTTCTTCTGTCTTTTCTTTTCATTGATGCACTCAAATTCAACCTGCATGAATGCAAACAAATCCAACAAAAATATTATAATATCATTATCATATATGCAACAAGTTTAATTATCTTTCATTTCAGAACTGATACTTTGGGCTTATATTAAAAATGTAGTTCATTTCATAATACAGCAAAATTAAACCCAGCCTGCCCAATATCAGCAAGGAAAAAACATATTCTCAAGACAGAACCCAAAAGTCTATAAACACACTTGTTCTGACAAATGTATTTCAAACAGAGAAAGAAATTCTGTACCATTCTCCCTCTGAGGATTCTGCTAACAGCTTTCTTTTTGGTAAAGACATAACAATTCAAACAAAGCATCAGTGTTCCAGAAGCTGTGGCTGGAATTATTATTATTTTTATTATTTAGTATAAATACAACACTAAAAATATTAGGGAAATACAAGCATGCACTCTTGTTTATAGATCCCAGTATTTTTAATGCAGAAGTAGTTCTGGAGGTTTTACAGGTCTAAAGGAAAATATGGTAAAACATCTTGATAACACACCTATCCATAAAGCAAATACTTTTATGTTATATTTGCTAGGCCAACTTTTGTCTTCAACATGCAAACCCTGCCTATTAAAAGGTTTGGAAACTATTATAGTTCATAAGATCAGGAAGGGTAGCATCATTTTAGGAAAAAGCCACCTAATGTAACATAGCTGCATTTTTGTGCACTGTTGTAAATACTGAATTTTCTCATATTCACTGAAGTATACATAATAGTTAATAAGTGCCACATTTTAAAATAAATTTAAATTAAATAATATTTGAAAAAAATACTACAAGCTTTGGTCTTTTAACTGTAGTTAAATTTGTGCTGCATTCTGTCTTTTGACAATACAGTGGTTTTTTATTTCTGTATTTTTATGATTAGTGAATTTTTTTTTGTGGTGATGGTGGGGCATTTAGATACATAATAATAAACTGTAACCAAGACATTAATCCTAGGAAAATGGATGAACAATGCAAATGCTGTTTCAGCCTCAACTGCAGTAGCAGTGTCAAGGTGTAGCCTAGCCCATCTTGGAGGTCACCTGTGGCCAGGTGGTCTAGGTTTTGCTGCAATATGAATGAAACAGCTTATCAAGAACACCCAGGCAGCTTAGACTGTGTAACACTTACAGGTGATGACCGAGATGCTTCCTTCAGTTTTGACAACGTTGTTTGAAAACTTCCTATGAGATCGTGAGACCCGTCACTATCATAATCATAGCATTCAACCTAAAATGCAGCATTACTTACTGTTAGTAACAGAAATGGCCCTACAAAAACAATGAACACTGAAATGGCAAACCTGAACATCCCAAATATTCCTGTATCTTTTATATCACAGAGTTTTTCTTGCATTGAAGTTTTAGAACTGCATAGGGTTGCACTTAAAAAACATTAAAATTGGGTAGATGCCAATGCACTCAGTCTTGAATCTAATCTTCTACTCAAGTGAAGGAGAGATGAGAATATTAAGTAGTGTCAGGTCTTACATGAGCAAGTAACATCAATTATATTGAAGAACTATGTTTTGAGAGTGATGGGGTGTTGGGAAGAGTAGGAAAACAAGACAGGGTTTTTTACATTCATCATGAATCTGAGCATCCAGCTAAAAATTTAGTAAATCAGTTATGTAAGCAATCACAAGAGTTTTAGCAACACTTTTATGTTACTTCATTAATCCTTAAAATAACACAGAATTCATAAGCATATGAAGGTTCAGCCCTAAAGCTAGAAACAATATATGATTTTTTATTTTTTAAGATTAGAAAATTAAACAGTGGATCTGTTAAACTTTGATCTACACTTCATGGATCTGAATGTCAACTAAAAATCTCTTTTCTTACAGTGAGAGTTGAATTATAAGCTTTATTATTTAATCAATGCACTCTTCTAACAGCCCAATCTGCCAAACAAGGCAGAAGTGAAAAACAATTGTTTTTTTCTCTTTGAAAACATGATCAATCTGCCTTTCTACATAAAAAGCTGGTTATTTATCTATAAAAGCTTATGTTCATTTCATCCACTTCTGATATTTTATTTCAATTCAGCAACACAGACATGAGAGCTAACTTAATCAAACACACATAAAAACATACTAAAATAATTTAATAATGATGATGATAAATAGAAACAATAATAAATCAAGAGTCAAGTAGGTATCCCACATTACTTGGAATCAAAATGCAAACTTCGAGAAAAATGTTCAGAGTATGTATGGCTTAAACTGAACAGCTATTTGCATGTCCATCTTTCAAGTCTAAAAATATTGTAACTTACATTCAAGAATCAATTTAACTGATTACTTGAGCATTTCAGATAGAAATAAAAAAGCAAAACAAACAACTTCAACATACACTTGAGTTTCTGAAAGAAATTAAATTTCTGACAACAAACAGGAATATTGAAGTACAAAACATGATGTGTAGATTGGAAGTTCTACTGCACAGAACATACCTCTATCTTGCAGTTTGCACAACTACAATATTTTGAATTCACTAATAAATAAAAAAATGCATGCACATGCACTAAACAGCACCTTAAATTATGCAGGCAGCCAAAGAACCAACAGGCTAATTAATGTTCATGCCAGATGCTATGTAAATTCTTCTGAATGTCATAAATTATGCCAATCAAATACTCAGTGAAGTGCTTCAGTAGCTAAAATTTAAAATTGAACATATTTCCTGACCCAATAGTTCTGATACCTGCTAGCACAGTTAGTAAATGTATCTCCTTTTTATTTCAAAGGCATAAAAATTTGTCTTTGCTTGATATGTTTGACCATTTAAGCCAATTTTTAATATTTATTCCAGACAAGAGAGAAGCATTTCCTTTTTTTTCCATATATGCCCTCCTGGACATGCCATAGCAGTAGGGAACAATGTGATGTAACATATTTTTCCCAGCAGAATTAGGCATGCATGCTCCAGCTGAAAGACTCACATTTGAGACAGAAAAACTTCACCGACTGCAAACACACTCACATGGAACATAACCATGAATCCAGAAGATAAAGGATCAACTTGGTTTGTGCACTGCTGGGTCTACACAAACTAAGCCTTTAAAGAGGTGAAAAGCCACTCATAGAAAAATTGCTGGTTTTACTTACTATGCCAAACAGCCCATTACACATGCAACTGTGTGCATATAAAAGTGTTAAAGGCATTGTTTAATTTTTCAATAACATTCCATAATACAATCCTGACTACATTTTAATGTTTGAAGTGATAGGTCCTGCATTTCTAAGTTAAGGTATAATCAAACTGCCTGTCTGCAAGTCTGTAACTATTCCTAGTCAAGTCTATTTCCTCTGGATAAAAACCTGCACTTCCCAGGTAAGATTTCAAAAAACAGACTTTATTAAAATGATGATAGAGCTGAGAATAACTCTTCAGAGATACATTTAGATCAATGGTCTATAGCTTTAGTATGGCTGTTAAGTAAAAAGGAGAAATATATTTATAGTATATGGAGATGTAAGAGCTGTCACAGCTCTTTTGGGGACAAGGGAAGCAGAAAGGAATGAGATGGAAAAAACACAGAAGCAGCAAGAGAAGAAGGTTCTGGGCTTGTAAAGTTGTTCATTAGTCTCCTCTATAAATATGTATTTAAATCCATTCAGGCACTGGTAACACCCAGATCCCCGTGGCTGTTAAGGATTTTCCAGGACTGCCTCAAATCATATGACTAATACCCATTACATGCAAATCATGCTCTAAGTTTTCCTTTCCAAAGGAAGAACATCAAACATATAGCAGTTTGCTGCATTTGGGTTTTCAGGGGTCTTTTTCAAATGCTAAAATACCAGGTTTCTAACATGATCATAATAGCTTATAAATGGCATTTTGATCGGCTGTTTAGCTTCAGTTCCACCCCTAAAGGGAATTCCTAAAGAAAAATATTCAATAGCTAAACACAATTTATTCAAGATAAAATTGGAAAACAGAAAATATTAAAGCCCTAGTAGAAGTATTACCTCACAGGTTTGATTTACTTTCTGACAGAAAATTCAGTTTTATATGAAGAGGAAAAGTTGCTTAAACTGATATTCACAGGTTATATCTGACCCACATCTGTTAGCTAGTATATTAAATGTAATTTATTTTATCAGGCAGTATATTAAAAATTTCATTAATGTTATCTGTTGCACCAATAACAAAGTATTACAAGACCCATCACGTAGAACAAAGTATATTCTAGCCTTTAACATGCTTCTTTCACTGCACAGTATCTTTAACACCAGCAGTATTAGCTGATGCCATGCTAGAACTGTACAATAAAAATAAGAAACTGCATTGGACATTTCAAAGATACTTGTGTTCAATTGGTTTCCCAGATTTTCAAAGACCAGCTTCTACCACATAATGCATGACAAAATGTGCAGGGTTTTCCTCTTTTCCCCTAAAACATCTATCTGTGCCTTTCAAATAAGAAACCTAATATTTTCAATTAAATTTGAAACAAAAAACCTGCAGTAACTAGAATAACACATCTTCCCCTTGTTACATATTTTAACTTTTAATGCATTAATTTATACACACATTTAATATATGTTACCTTGATTGACTTATCCATGTCACTGTAACACAGAGAATTGAGAGAGATTTTAAAGGGCCTCCAAACAGGATTCAGGTTGTTTTTAATAACCTGTTGGGGAAAAAAAGGCAGAACACCATTGTTCACAGGGGTGGAAAGCAGTCATCATGATGGATCATACCTTCATGCCATGATTTTTGTATGCAAACAGCAATTGACTAATGCTGCTGTCAATGCACTCCAAATCCCAATACACAGGATATAAATCAAACTACTCTTAACATGCCATTGTTCAAAAAGAGATTAGTCTCTTTCAGCTCCATTTTTGCTAGACTTCCCTATCACCTACTTATATCCTTCAGCTACTGCACTGTAAAAAGTTTATCATTACAGAAATAAGATACTGGTTGCTTTCTTTTAATAATCACACATATATACATACACATATAAAGCCATGCATTATCAAAAACGTGTGTAAAAACATTACATTAGAATTTCTGAACACATCAGTGATAAAGAGATTACAACACACTCCCACATATTATTTATTCTGAAATGTCATTTATGGAAATATGCTCTCAAATAAAAGACATTCATGGTGTAGTAAAGCAAGAACAGTGCATGAGGATAAAAGGCCTCTCAAGTAAAACACTAAAGTGTTATTTACAAATAATACTGAAAGATCTTCAAAATTTGTCTTTATCTGTAAATACACCCAATACACCAAATAACGATCTTACAAAAGTACAAGAAAGTACACATAATATGTACTACTTAATTAATAACACCTTACAATAACAATACTTTCAACACTGTAGGAGTGTTGTGAAAAATCTCTCTTGAAAATGAAACCAATAAAAACAGTCGCTAGAAAAAAGAGGTTTTTTTGAACCAGTAACAAAGAGCTAATCCACTAGACATTTCTAGGCTGAAACCACAAATTCTGGATTTACTCCTTAAGTTGATGACTGGAAAAGATGCACCTTAAGCAGAAGAATGACCTCATAAGAGAAACTGTAAGTCTGACAAAAAGGATTTATAGTTCTTCAACGCCCATACTTCAAAATGAATACAGTCAGCACTTCCTATGGGTACAGCACCTCAGCTGTAATGGGGCCCTGAGCTGCCAGTGCAGTGAGACATTCTGAAACTGCTCTTAGCCTGTCAGCTGCTGTCAGAGGACCCCTACACCTCCTCCTGGGTGAAAGGCTGCTGCTGCTGCTCAAGCACGTTTCCCCTCACTCTGCATTCTCCTTGGCTTGCCCTTGCTATGCAAGCATTTAGCACCATTACTTTCACTAGTAAAGGGTACAGCCAGGTGACACTTTCCTAAGAACAGCAGAGTCAGGAATGCCCAAGTCCTACCCCAGCACTTGGTAGAACTAAGCAAATGTCTCTGAGTATGCAGCTCTTTTTCAAAATATTTCTTTTCTCCTAGATTGCTGAAAGTTAGGGGGAAAAAAAAGTGTTTTCCTTCCAAACAGAACGGCATATATTGAAATCAGCATAAAGAGAATAAGGTAGATTTCCCAGAAAAGTCAGTGAAAGAGATGATGTAATTTCTAACTAGTCTGCACATCAACTCCAGATAGTCAATTCTTTTTGTAAGGCATTTTATCTCTAGTGCTGTGACACACTGGAAATTAAATAACCTGAACCTCTTTGTTGTTAACTGAAAATATCCTACCTCTGTTCTGTGAACCATCACCCAGTTTCCATCTCCAGTCTGTTTGTGGAATTCCAGATAAGGATCTGACTTTCCAAACAAATCCTGTATTTAAATAACATGCAATTATTTTAGAACAGCCTGTAGAGTGAATACCATTAAATTCCAGTTAACACACACTTAGATTAACAAAAAGTAAATTCAGGGAACAAAAGCTTTAGATGATGAAATGCAAATCTGATTATATTAACACCTGTGAAAGAGGAAAAGAAAGTGGTGAATGTCCTTCAATTTAGAAGAAAAATGTCCACACATCAAATACCTGACAGTTCAAGCAAAATACTTATACCTATAAGTACTACAGTGGATAGACAGGAAACTAAGGAGTTAAAAAAAATATCATGAAATCAAAAGGTAAAAATAGAAACATTTTTCTATTATTTTTCTAATTTTATTTTTTAAAGTCTCTTGATAGCCAGCCCTACAGTAAACATAACAAATTCATAAACACCAAGTACACTTTTCACCATTTATTTCAGAGAGGTAATGGGCAACCATTTATATATCCATTGAAACCAATGGATATACAAAACTCCCTTTTATTTATGAATATATGTAAAGATTTACATTTTAACAACATTACATGTTGCTCACAGATCACCCCTGAAATGCATTTACTTACTTAGAAATACATTACAATTAATTTCAAAACAGTCAATGAAGTTACTCTGCAGGAATCTTACTTCAATTTCTTTTTTAGTATAAGTAAAATCTTAATGGATTTTATTTTATAAGCAAAAAAGAGAAAGAATACTCAAATGTTTCCTGCTTTGACAAGACTCTGATTTACTACTTTATCAGAGAAACAGCAACCACTTAAATACCTTATTGTCCAGTTTCCTTGCTTCTAATTCCAATACAACCACCCTGTTATCCTTTACTTCTTCTGCTGTAATCTAGGTAGGCAAACAAAATATTTCAGTTTACTCATATTCACAGAATTCCTATGACATGCCCATTAAAAAAGCCCCCATGTTTTCTCACAAGTGAAGCATTAAAAAATGGGGGTGGGAAGGAGAGGAACAATTTGATTTGGCACTGGGATTCTATTCCATCTATTTGCCATAAATGATGGCACTGACAAAGATATGCCCCGAACAGAAGCCCATTGGACGCCCTCATGATGTTTGCAATGGGACTTATAATTCAGAAGACAGGCTGCTATTCGATGACAAAGACAGATTAGTGGAGCAAAAAACCATGCTTTACAGCACTATAGAATAGACTCACTGTATTCAAGCCACTAACTAAAAATACAACCCAGAAACAATTAAGGATGAACTCTGAAGACATTTATTTCTTTACTCTCTTACCGTAATGCTTCCTCTTCCAGCAGGTTTGCCATTTTTAAGTACTAATGGTTTTGTCAGAGTCCTGCTAGAAACAATCTGCCAAGACAAAATTGGAGTATCAAGAATTATTAACACAATTTAATAGATTTTCAAAGGAATTAAATGAGTTAGTGAGGTATTTTCATTTTAGTAATTTTCCTCTTTGTGAAGATGACAGCATTACATTTACTTACCATAATCTTCTATAAATAAATAGGTTATACTTTATTCACTTCAAAATTTTAAAACACACATGCAGATGAACATATGCAGAGCTCCAGGAGTAATAAGAATTAAAATGTTTTCTAGTAACATGACACACATTCATGGACAAAGATAATACCTTAGGTTCCAATGTCAAATTGTTCTTTAGGTTCTCCATACATACCTTTAAAATGCATGCAAGGCACATTTCATAAATGGATTCAGGAAATAAATTTATAAACACAATGCCTGTCGCTCAAAAAAATCATCAGCCTTCCCCTGCACAGTTTCCAGCTGATTTTATTTTACCCTATTCAGGCAATGCTTCCTCAGAAGTGTGTCTATTCCTCCTTTACCTTAAGAATGAATTATTAATTTTTAATTGACATTGAATTTCAGTTCACAATACCTCTTTATTTTAAGTGCATTATAAGGATAAAGGCTTAAGACACAGGGGAAGAAAAATCCCAAGACAACTTTTCTGAGAAGTGCCTTTGAAGGATCTATTCAAAAGAACAAGTTTAAAAGAAGCTGCCCAATTGTCATAGCATCAATAGCAGAATATGAGTGGGAAATAAAAGTAAATCTACAGCTGGCAGACCTAGGATCATTGCTTGCATTGAGTGGAAAGCAGATTACAAGGATAACATGGCCCTTGTGAGCACTCATACGTTGTTCTACACTGATTCTCTTTTTTGGGAGCATAAAAATAGGAATTTGAGTATTAGAGTAAATAAATAGCAATTACTACAACTTCGTGCTCATTGAAAGCCCACTTACTTTTAGCTAGCAATCCAACAGTCACCATCCTAGAGCACATTTCAGGGCATCATCTCAAGACCTTTGCAAATAAAATGCATATACACTGAACTGAGACTTGAAAAGTCAAATGAAGAGCATCCTATTCAATTTAAGAGTACTCCAACTGCACAAGAACATAGTGATAAATTCAAGGTAAAAGTGGCTAATGATTTTCAGTAACTTAATTCTAAGGGAAATCATCTGCATGCTTACCTGTCCCAGCGTACATTCTAATTCTCCTAAGAAGTCATCATCATTCAGATCATAGGTTTTGTTATCAATGTCATAAATTCCAAACTTAAGTTTCTGAACAAGCTCAAAATAATAATCAATTAAGAATTTCTTGGAAAACTTTGGGTTCAAGGAATTCTTAACTCTTTCTGTGCGATCAACCTGAAATTAGAAAGATACCACTTTATCCAGTATTTCCCAAAGGAAACAAGCAAGCAAATCAAATATGGTATTATTAAATATATTCAAAAGTTCTTAAAGTACAAAGGAGTATCTTCCTATAAACCTTTTCATTAAATATAAGTTATATTACAAAATACTATATTATATATATATACATTATATTTCAAAATCCACTGCTCTAAGTTAGGGATACTTGACCTATTTTTCATCACTCCTTCTAAGGTGGGACCTATTCCTGCACAGAAAAGACCAACATAAAATCTGGTATTGTCAAATCCAGGATGAGACCCCAGTTATGGAATACTGTTTATAAATTTATAAAAGCACATTAAATCTCTTAGAAAGCTTCTTATATTGGTCCACATATGGCTGGGGAACAGTGTTAAAAATCAGACAGTTGTAAGTATTTAACAGCAAATGATTATTCATGTGCTGCCCATGTAACTAATTGTTGTGGTTTGCCATAGCTTGGTTTTTAGTTAAGGGAAAAATCCAAACCTACTAGACTATTAGAGTTATCATCTAATAAAAAGGACTCAAAAGTGCTGGTACAAAATTAAAATATTTTAACAAAACCATATGCTGTAGTGTTTTAAAAGGTCCAACAAGCAGATTTGTGAGAAGCATCAGGATGTACCTCATACCACTGCTGACCACTTGTGTTCTGGAGAAGCACACACAGAGGGTCTGACTTGGAACCAACATCTTTATCCAAGAGATTGGTGCAGGCAATAGTCAGCTCCACCTTTGTCACACACTGCGCCGCCATTTGTTACACTAGAAAGCAGCAACAGAATTCATCATTAAAATGGACTAAAAAGCAAACAATAGGATTGTCATGATGATTAACTCTCTAACTGATCACAAGAAGTTTTAGCTTGTCAAAAGTGATAATTTGAGATTACAAATGCAAATTTTAAAATTTATGATGTACCAACATTATTATAGCATTATTACTGCCACACTCTAGTTTTTTTCCACACAGGTATAAAAATTAATTTCAAAAATCTGCTCATAAAAAACAAAATCAGGTTTCTGAGAATGCCCAAGGAACCAAATGAAAAATGGGATATACCTCTAAGAAGGCACAGTGGTTTGAATTGCTGACAATAAAACTTCAGAAGCTTTAAATGAAATCCAAAAGCCCACATAAATGCCAGTATCTATGAGATATTATTAATAATTCCATCAATAAGGAAAACACACTGTATTATATACTCCTCTACCAAATCTTTGTAACAAAGTGCTGAAACCATAAGCATGGCAGAATTGGAAAAGTCATTTAAGCAGATAACAGGTTATCTTGCTTTAGTAAATCCAAAAAAACAACTACAAATTTTAATAATAAAGATAAATACTTTGAAGTCAAGTAATAACAGAGAAATTGGGGGAACTGCTCTTTCTGAAGATCCATTAAAAAAAAAGAAGAATAATTGAAAGCATTTTTACATTTTCTCTTTAAGTACCTCCATCATTGTCCACTGGACAATGTCCACTAAGACCAACATATATTACAAACCTACAGAAACAACTTGATTATCTGTTATGAGTCCCACATTGGCATAACATGCATTTGCAAGCCCAAGAAGGTCTGAGCACCAGATTATTTTCTATAGATACACATATATATAAAAATATCCATAATGATACACTTCAAGGATAGAGTTGATAATTTCCATCAACTCTTAGGGAAGTTAACCTCTACAGTGCAATTGTCCTTGACTCAGAGACTAAAACTTCCACAAGAAGCGTACCCTGAAAGCTCCCAAGCCTCTTTAGTTTCAGGTTTGCCTTCTTTTCAGTAAACCCACAGTCTAGACCAAGTATCCCTCTGGATTAATTTATCTTACAAGTGCATGAGACATCAAAGAGAACAAGGCAGAAGGAAAGGCATCTGCTTCTATCTGGTCAGCTCCCTAGCAACATACATATTAATATTTGAATATGAAACTGTACTTAACCCAACCCAGCTCCATTCCTTCCACTGTATTCATAAGACTTTTCATGAAAAGGAGTGATTTTTTAGAGGAAAAAAGGAAAAGGAACATGGAAAATACAAAGAAGAAACTGAAAATAGAAGAAAGAAAATGTTGTGGGGTCTGAGGAAATTTTCCTCAGGCTTCTTCTATTCCTCTAGGGCACAATTCACATGTCTCGTCTTCATTTTGCTATCTCAGTGATGAATCTTTTGGACACTGAAGTACATATAAATTACCTTTAAAAGAAACACTCAAACATCCATGCACATATTTTAAGAAGCCTGTCAGATTCATAGAAGTCCTCATGCACCTCCCAAAACCTAAATGTGATTTCTTCCTTGAGTATCTTTTTGTTCCCATGACTTCCATAAAGTTTAATTCATTGACCTTGAGGAGAAAAGAGTGAAGGTCTAAGTACTAAAATAATTTTTAGACCAATGCTTTTTAGGCTTAGAAAGCACACCTCTTAAAAGCAGTCTGCCCCTTTATTCCTAGTTCTCTTTTTATTCTGGTATTTTCCACTCCCTATTGCTTTCCTGGCTGCCAGACTGAGCTCATTAACAGTTAGTGCCTTTCCCACAGAATCCAGTGCAGACCAGTACCTGACCCCTTAATGACAGTTTTCAGAAAAACAAATTTCTGGTGACAAAATGATGCTGTAACTCCCACTGATGCTGCAACAGCAAGTAGAAAGGGTTTGCATGAAACGCAACAGAATTTAAACTTGAACTGAGATGCATTTTCAAACCAGTCAAAATTTTCTTGCGTCAACTGTCTGAAACTCCTCATTATTAAGAGTTCTTGAAAGCACCCAATTCTTTTTTCAAGGTAATATTTCCAAACTCACTGGTAAATGGATAGCATTGAGTCAACCTAAAAATATGGTCAGCTTTTTCCTCTTTGTCTGTGTGTGTACTCACACTTCTTGTACAACTCAAGTACTTTCTCGCATGGACACATCAATTCTGTTACTTCCTCTCCTCCTCCATGTCACCAACTCTCCCACTATGCATCTAATGCAGGAAAAGAGAAGATTAAGAAAGAGGTGCTGTGCAAAAAGCATCCTTTAGCATAGAGAAGGGAAGAATAAAAAGGCTGATTTCCCTTCCCTGAAATGCAAATGCTCATTTGAGATGCAACAATTGTGTCCATATTAGATAAAAGACAACTTGTAACAAGAACATGCATTTATTTAAATGGAGGACACTTAAAATTCAGATAAAGAGCAAAACTTCACAAGTGACAAGATGGTCCTTTAATCTTTACCATTTCCAGTTTTGAAAAATCCAAGATGAAAAATAAGGCAAGGCATTTTTCTAAGAAGTTTGGAGACTATTAGGAATATATATTTGTATTATAGGTTGAAGAGGTCTGTAATACAAATACATTTCCATAAATAATTTTGCTATTTTACTAAAAAAAAATGTTTCTCAGAAAAACTAATACATTTTACTGCAAATAGTTATACTGATTTTCAGTAACATTATAAATGTTAAAAGTTAGTAAAATACTTATTAGCAAGAAAAAGTTATGTCTCATTAACCCAAAGCAGTATTTAAGGTAGTGAAACTTAGTAAATAAGAGATACTTCTCTTACTACATTGCACACCTTACAGAATTTGCAGAGGGCACACATGCCTCACATGTGTGAAGTCAGGAGTCTTTCAAACAGCACTATCTGCTAGGGTTCTGCTCATGCTGCACAAATCCTCATCATCCCAAATGCATGAAAGAAAGAATTACACCAGTTCCACCCAATTCTCCTCACTTCTAAAAGCCCATGTTAGCTGAAAAGTTCCCAAGGTTAAGAGGCGGATGGTAGGGTTTCTAAAGATAATAAACATCCTCAAGGATCAGTCACTGCCAGGGAAGCAAGCAATCTCTTCTTGAGGACTTGATGTAATAAAGTCTGGCAAATTGCCATATTTTCAGGATGGTGAAAATAAACCATAGGTGCATTACCTCTTGAAATACCATTCTACAACACATCTAGTCGGCAAACCGAATGTAAAATATTCTAGATACATGACCAGATTACTTGAACATTTGGAATTCTGGAATAACATAACATGAACAGATTATATTGTTCAGACAATGTAGGATAAGCCTCGACTGCCACTAAGTTACAACACATAACAAGAAATTTAGTTCTTGAATTACTTGGTGTTATTGAAGTAGCTGTGCTCCACGTTGGTCATATTTAATTAAAACCTTTGCTTTTCTCAAGCTATCAACTTGCCCTCCAGGTAGGGTACCATAAAGGGAGGCAAAGCAGTTCAGAATGTGTACAGGTGATAGCTCTGTCATTCTTTTTATTGAAATAGCTTTTATAATTGCAGAAGCCAGGCTTTAAAAATATATATCTGGACAGGAAAAGACTGAAAATTACTATATATAATGTACACCTGAACTGCAGTGATGTACAGTCACAAGGGACCCTCTGCCATGTCTAGGCTGCTCGAGAGCATGATTAGGTCAACTAAGAATATGACAAGTCTTTCTGCTTGAGCTGTAATTATCAAAGCAAAAATCTAAGTCAAGGACTAGTCCTGTCTTGCAGTTTTATAGATCAGAATGTTCTTTGAACTCCAGTGATGATTCTAATGAAGATAAGTGGCACACATCAAACAACTGAGTCATTGTCTATTTTTCAGCAGAAACTGCAAACATGGCATTCTACCTGGAAAGGAACAGATCTATTATCAGAATGATCTATCAGCGCACTTGGGAACTGCTAGACTGTAGCAATCCTCTCTGTGCTGCAATGTCAGAGGACAGTACTGGCCTGCCCAGATAACCTTGCAGAGCATTACAATGACATTGTTCCCAATTATAGGTGCATCCAGTCTGACAAGCAGAGATACCCAGCTAAAACACAGAAAAACTATTGAAGTGGGTTTGGCATCACTGTCTTTAGTCACAAGCCTCAAATCTGTTCTGACAGAAACTATTGCTGTCATTGAACATTTCCTAGCTCCTGTGAACTGCTAATGGCATTAGACCAAAAATCCATAATTTTCAGATATCTCAGGGCTCAAATGAACACAAAACCAGAACGAGAAACCAGAAACTTGCAAATGAAGTCTATTTCTGATCAGCTAATCTTGCCATAATGCTACACTTCAGCATTTTATGTCAGCTGTGCACCAGACTGAAAAAGGCAGGAAATGCTATGTCTGCTGCAAGAAGCTGACAATGAAATTATGACAAATGGATGCTTCTTCTCACTGATAGAGCTTGTAGCAACACAATTGCTAGTGATCTTGGGCTACATGCACATAAATATACATTTTCTAAAATCTCAAGGTAACCATTCAGTTCTCAAGGAAACAGAGCGCTTCACAGGAAACAGACATTTCATATGAGGTTACAAGAGCTAAGACTGTTTCACAACCTAATTTCATCACTGCATTTGAAAAAAATCCCCAAGAAACTGCTTCTCTATAAATCCTACCTCCAAATTGGAATTATGATGCCTCTTTTCAGTTTGTTAACAGACAATACAGCTGGAAAAATTGCCAGCTGATGTGCTGATAAGCTAAGTACCAGAAGCAGCTTGAGTCATTCTGAATTTGAAGAATCACACAAAATCTTGAGTGTAAGCTTATCTTCTACTAGAACTGATACAGCTATCACTTCCTGAGTGATAGCTCAGGAAGTATGTATGAGGTTCACTAACATCAAGTACTGCATCCTGCACTTGGGTCACAATAACCCCATGAAGCACCACAGGCTTGGGAAAGACTGGCTCAAAATCTGCCCAGTGGAAAAGGACTTGGGCATACTGGTTAACAGCTGGCTGAACATGAGCCAGTGTGTGTCCAGATGGCCAAAAAGCCCAAAGGTATCCTGGCTTGTAGCAAAACAAGAACAGCCAGCAAGACAAGGGCTGTAATTCTGTGGTTGTTCCACTGCACTTGGAACTAGTGAGGCCACACCTCGAATCCTGTGTCCACTACTGGCTCCCTCAGTTCAGGAAGGACATTGAGGTGCTGGAGCATGTCCAGAGAAGGGCAACAGAGCTGGTGAAGGGTGTAAAGAGTAAGTCCTATGTCAAATGGCTGAAAGAGCTGGGGGTGTTAAGCCTGGAGAAAAGGAGGCTCAGGGATGATGTTACTGCTCTGTACAACTCCCTGAAAGGAGGCTGTGGCCAGGTGGGTGTTGGCCTCCTCCAAAGCAACAAGTGACAGGATAAGAGAACATAACCTCAAGCTGTGCCAGGGGAGGTTCAGGTTGGACATCAGGCAGAATTTCTCCATGGAAAGTGTTGATAAGCATTGGAATGGAGTTCCCAGTGAGGTGGTGAAGTCACCCCTCTCAGAGACATTCAAGAAGCATCTCATTGTAGCACTTAGTGCTATGGTCTAGTTCACAAGACACTGATAGGTCACACGTTGGACTTGATGATCTTGGAGGTGTTTTTCAACCTAAATGACTCCATGATTATCATATTCACAATTCAGTATAAAGGAGGGAATTAGAACATTCTGAACAAAACAAGTAAGATCAGGCTGATAAAACCCTAATAACCACACCACTCATTTGACTGGGGATTATGTCAATCAAAACACAAGCTAATACTAAAGAAATCTGAGATACATGCATGCATGAGAATGGAAGCATAGTTTTCTGTATGGGAAATGAATCACCTATTTATACAAGCTTTATAATACTCTACTGGATTGGTAGCACACTGGTATAACAAGTTACACAACTATTTGCAGGTTGTTTCCGTATATAAAAATCTGTCAGTAAGCTACATTGCCAAAGAACAAGTTTAGAATTCTATTTTTAAATAAAAATTCCACTGCAAAGAAATTATTAATTTGACTTATAGGACACCTGCTCACAAAATTACTTCAAAACAGTTATTTCTAAATATCTTTCTGTTGGTCTTTTTTTATATATTTTATTTTTTAATCCTGCATACATGTGTTTGCCCTTTAGACACATCTTTAAGGCTTAGTTCTTCCCAGCATCTTCCTCACACAAAAGTATTTAGATGATGTTTCGAATGAGCTAAACTGTAAAAGGTAATATTGTGCCTTTAACAAGAAAATTAAGAAATACAGATCTCCTGACTTCAAAATTCAATTATTTTAAGCATACAGCAGCAAAACAGAGGAACACACATTCCTTGCATATATGTTTATATGCTTTATCAGAGTATCTTTATATCAATTATTTCATGTAAAACCATCCATCAACTATGCAATGTGAATAGTATCTTAAATTGTGTGTTCTTCATTGCAATTTCCCTGTGTAGAGCCACTGACTAATTGACTACATAATTAACATTAACCACAAGAAAGAAAAAACCTTTATCTCAGTAAAACTTGCTATACTTTACTGTAGAAACAAGATGCAGGTGAACACATGCCTTAAACTAATCCCATTAACAGTTCTTTTCAAGGGACGTTGTCCCTCTTCACTGTTACAAATATTAGTTCTTAAATAGGAATTACAGTAACGTACCACAGAAGTCTGCCTCCAGGCCTCTCAGCAAAAGGCTAAAGCTTCAAGCAACAGTAGCACTAAAAAGTGAAATGAAAGGAAATTAAAACGAAGAATTGTTATTCCCATAGATCAATCAAAGTAAGAGGTTTGAGGAACTACAGTTTCTCTTAAAATAAATAACCTGTCCAACAGTTTTGTGTCCATGACAGCAGCACTGTAGGGATTAGTCAAGGGTAATTCAGAGCCTTTATTAGAGAATAATATATAGTAAATATTATAAAAGTCCAGCAAGAAGAGCCCTTTAAGATTTTAAGAATGAAGATCCAATTACTGGTTTTGTCCTATTCATTTTTTTTCCAATAAGGTGACAGTGGATTAGAGTAAGTAGATCAAAATCAGTAGCCCCCAACATTGTTTATGCTCTAACTAACCTGTGCATCCTTACACAGCTAAAGGATGACAAAGGAAAGTCCATGAAATCAGTATTCCACAGTGGTCCAGCACATCTCAGTATAAACAATAACATTTTGAAACCAGCAATTACAAAATTGCACTTTACAGTAGCCCAGAAGTATTTCAAACCTTCCTGTATGTAAACCAAGTGCTCTCCAATCAGCTGCTCTCCAGTTCTGTATCACAGCAGCTACTTGCACTCAGCATTCTCTGCACCTGGAGGCATCATTCATGCTCAGCATATCCACAGGCAGTGGGTCCTAAGACAGGCACACAGTAATCATGCTAATTCCTGGAACCATCACATATGCTAATCACTTGCCATGAGGATTTTTTCAAAAACCCTCCTGGGTAGGGGAAGTACCAGAAGCTAACTGCCCACAACTAGAACGAATTCAGCTGCCTCCTAACTGTGCCTTTGATAAAGCACTGAGTGAAAGTGCCCTTGATCCATCTACAAGACGGAATGGATCTAAAGGATATAGTCTCCTTCAATCAGAGAACAAAGCATGATTCAAATCAGTAAAGACTATTCCTTAAACAGAAGCTTGGATCCAGCAACCAAGCCCCTAAAATTCCTCTATTCATTAATCCTTCAGACACTTAATAATGCCCTTTCAAAATGTCTGAGCAAAAGCATCTCATCTAAAGCAATATCAAAGATAAACCAAAGAAATCAAATAGAATCAGAGTTGATGGAAAAGACCTTTAAGATTATAAAAAAACCCACACCACAATTCTACTTCCTCCCTACCGGCTTGCACAAGCCATACCACACCTTCAAATGTCACGCTAGGAGGGGCCAGTATTAATCTTTGCCTAACTGATCCAGGAACAGAAATAATATTCTTGGGTTTAACAGGAACTAAGATCTACCAATAATAAATTGATCATATATTACTTATGTTGGAAGAGCATCCTGACTTTCACAGGAAAATAAAACAGGAAGGAATAGAAGGTATCTTACTCCCTAACTTTGTTCCTGAAAACCATGTAATGACAGCATTTGTTCCTAAATCAAATTTAAAAAAATTAAATTCCATCCCAAATATGTGTACAGTTGAGATTTTAATTTTATTACCCCTAACACTAGCGCTTTCCTTTAGCATTCAATACAGGAGAAAAATTTGGCATAAAAGAAGACTGTACAAACACTGTGGTACCAATTCTGCTACTATGCATTTCTGGACATTTAATAATAGCTTAGTTATTCAGCCTACCAGAAATAGCTTTTTGCTTTTGTTACCTGAAGTGAAATTAGTGTAACAGTCACCTATAATGAATCTGCATAGTTTAATTTTAAGACATTTAGCACAAACATACTTGTTGCAAAAACACTGCATTCTTCCTAACACCACATAACAAAAGATAACAAAAGAACTCCTATCTTTTACTCCTTTAACATCTTTCCTACTTTTTTCCCCTTCAAATGCTTTTTGGTATTCTGCATGCACTTTGAAACATCTTCCCTCTATGAGTATACACATATAATGTCAAAATTTAAAAGCTCCAACTGAAAAAAAAAAAGGAGGGAAAAAAAAGCCGGGATTAGGTTTGACTACATTTACTTTATTAAACAAACTTTTTGCACCACCACAAAAATGTTTTTAACTCGAACCTTCAGGGACATAACCCTCCAGGAAGATAAATGTAAGTGTTGGAGGCAGGGCAATATTACTTTGAGGATATTTAACGTACTTTGAAGACAGGAGTATGTAAGCAAAAGTGAAGAGATTTCACATTTTAAAACTTTTCCCTAGTGGAAGAGTAAGTTATGACAACATGAACATTATCTAAGATTTGTCTTGTATATATTATGCAACTACAGTGAAGAAAGAAAACAACCACCCACTCAACCAGCAGCTCAGAAAGAACAGCCTGCGGTTTTCAGGAACGATGCTGACTCTCGAAACCCTCCTCTCTCAGAGGTAAGGGTGCTTTTCAGAGCGGCGTTTACACCGCCACAGAGACCGGCACTACGGACTCAAACCTTCAGGCCCACAGCTTTAACTTCACCGAGTTCCGCCACCCGCGGGACGGCGGACGGGGCAGCGATTTCTCGATCCCCGCAGCAGCCGCAGCTGGCAGCGCGCTCCGCGTCCCCCCGCAGGAAGCGGGGCCGCAGCTGCGGGGACGTTTCACACGAGGAAGGGCGAGGATAGCAGCCGCCCGGAGCCCTGCCCTGCCGCCCCAGCCCCACACGGGTCCCACTGGACGGGGCAGAGCGGCCAAGATGTCAAGCCCCGCGGGACACGGCGGCCCCAGGGCACGGCCGGACCCCACCCTCACCTGCAGCGCAGCGCCTCCGGACCCCCGACCCGCGGCGGCCACACCCACGCAACCGGACACGCCCCGCCCCGGGGCGCAGGCGCAGAGCCCCCGTGCGCGCCCCCCCGCCCCGGCCGGGCCAGCGGCCGCTTGGGCCCGGCGTGGCTCAGGGCCCGGCCGCGCAATGTCCGGCCCGCGGCACGGCGGGCTGCCCGGCCGGGCGGGCGGCCCTTGCCCTTGTGTGCCCCCGAGCCCGGGCAGGGCCGTGGGGCGGAGCGGCTCCTCCGCAGGCGGGGGGCGGTGCTGGCAGCGGCGATGGCGGCGCTCATGGCGGCGCTGGCGGCGCTCATGGCGGCGCTGGCGCGGCCCTTCCGCCGCGGCCCCGCCGGCCTGGGGACAGCACTCCGGCGAGAGGCGATGGGCGGCCCCTGCGGCCGGGGGACTCAGGTAGCCAGGGTGCCGCTCGCTGCGGGGAGCGCGGCCGCTTCCAGGGCCTGCTTGGAATGCGCTGCCCGGGGGGCTGGGGAGTCACCGAGCCTGGAGGTGTTTAGGGAAGAGCGGACGCGGCGCTTAGTGCCGTGCTGTATTTGGCGTGGTGGGGTTCGCTCGTAGGTTGGACTCGGTGATCTCAGAGGCCTCTTCCAGCCTAATTCTCTCCGATTCCCACGGGGTGTGGCCGCCGCTCGCCCCCGCGGAGCCGCTCCGCCGGCAGGAGGGAGGCGGGCGGAGGCTCCGGCACCGCGGGCGTAGCGAAGGAATGGTTTGTTGGTGCGAAAACAGCCCTGGGCTCGTTTGAGCAGTACGCATTTGATTTTTGCTTCATACCTTGTGTTTGCTCCGTACTTACGGTTTATGTCCAGTCTAGTGCTCTGTTCGTTTTCCGACGTAATCGTGAGCTTCTGGTGAATATACTTTAAATCCTTGCTTGATGAAGTGACATTTTGTCATATGAAGATTTTTTTAAATTTTAAAGTCTTTTTTTTTTTGTTCAGAATCTGAAATATAACCGGTGATACAGACAAGAAAAAGCTTTTTTTAACTCGGAGTGATAATGTTCATTAATACCTATCTTATGATCCTACACAGGTGCTTAGGAAAAGCCTTCAGAGAGGAGTCATGCTTTCAACAGGCTCCTTTTTGGTTTATGAAGCTCATAAGCTGATTTCTGGCTTTGCTGAGGTTCATGCAAGCTTCAAAGGTAATATTTTCTAATTTTGAAGTATATTGCATATTCTGATATGAAACTTAAAATTTTTAGTACCAGAATTATAGAGGAAAATGGTGTAATGCTTTTGATTTTTTCCATTAAGACTGCATGCAGTGTAATTTCATGACAGAATGCTTTTGAATTGGTTATGGGTGATGTGGTAGCACTTCAACAGGTGATTATTTCAGGTATAACTGAAAGCAGATTAGTAGCTCATCCTGTCGGGGATAGAACACATGCACAAAGTGGATAATAACTAATTTGTTGCCCAATCTTTAATTATGCTTATTTACTCTTACTTTAATTAAGTCTTAATGGGTCTGTTAGGAATGCAAACCAAAACTTAATCTATTTCTAGAAATTTTAGCTAGTTGAGGTTTTCAGTATGAACACTGTGTAATTTCTGTTTAATCTAGTTGAGCAATACCAAGATAGTTCCTCATATAAAATTGAGCAATGTCTTCTGTCTCCCTAACACTAAAATGCGGGAAGCAAAGCCTTGCTTTACCGACTAGAAAACAATTTAACAAGTGGTAAAATGTTTTTTTGTATCCTTTGCATAAGAATAGACTCACTGTGGGAAAGACAGTAACAATATCTTAAAAGGGGATATTGTTGCAGAATTAAAACTTGCCTGTCTAAATAAGGATTTTCAGAGTAAGCCTGACTGAAAGGAGAATGAGCCTAAACTGGATGTGTGCTCATTGTATAGTTGAGGTAGTAGCCAGTTCAGGTAACCTGTTTCTCCATGTCTTAAAAAGAGGAAGATCTTAGATGTTTATGCAGAGAGAAATAAAAATTCAGATAATAAATTTATAAAAGGATAAGGAGCGTTTCATGTGCAGGAGTATCAGTGAGTAGATCTGAAGTAGCTACTCTACACAATTAAGAAATAATAATAATGAGGAATAAAGAATTCATCATTTCTCATGAGGAATATAAACATAAATAACACTGCTTAGTTGGTCTTTTCAGTGCTCCCACATGAATCTGATATTTACATTGCCAAGAAAAGCAACACTAATGTGCTTTCTATACAAGACATGCGATAAATATGGTAAAAACAAGGGTAAAACAGAAATACCTGAAAAATACTCTAAAATAATAAAAATATAATAATGTGTATAAAACACCTTGTGGGAAATGCATTCAGAAGTTTTGAGTTCTGAGCATTTAGTCTTTAGATATGTTAGTAGTGTTCAGGTCAGCAAGCAAACATAACTATTTAGTGAAGATCATACTGAAGATGTACCATGAAGCTCATTTTGGACGCTAAAATCCAAAGCCCACATAGACCATTATCTTATCTTTGAAAGGGTTGAAAGAAGACATTTAGAGACAGCAAGGTTAAAAATTATCCAGAATGCATTGATTTATATTCTAGAATGTTTTCAAGCTGAAGAGGAGGCTTTTGTGTTCAGTCACCTTCAATGTTTTGCTTCTTCTGTAAAGAAAACTGTGCTGACTTTAAATTGGCTGCCATATTTAGTAGGCAACTTGAAAAAGAAAACCTTATAAACATGATTAATTTTTATGAAAGGGGTTAGAACTTATGTTTTGACTTCTTAAGTTTGATCATGGACCCAGGAGTAATACCAAATAGACAATAAGCATAGGTAGGTCTGTAAAAAATTAGACAAGGCTTTTGACTTAACAGGTATTTTTTTTAATGCTTTGATGTTGGCAGAAGAGTAAACTTGAAGCTTGTTCTTCTCCTGTACAGTTACATACATCAACAAAATTACCCATCTGCTTCCCTTTGGGTATTTCTCCTTCTAATTCTATCCTTTTTCATGCTATAATCCTCTGTAGTGTGGTGGTTGATAATTCTGTTTCCTGTATGCTGTTCCAAGTGCTATATTTATTTATATATTATTTATATATTATTATATTCATGCAGTTGTGGAAATTATATTTCCCCACCACTGTTGTGTTTCAGAGTATTTTCTAGAAAAGGCATAAAAATAATGGAACTTAGCTCATAAATTGATATTCTAGAAAGCCAATTCTGATTTTCAAAATTGTTTTTGCTATTAGTATCTTAAACACACAGGAGTTCCGGTAGATTGTCTTTTTTGGCGTTGTATTTGGGAAAACCCTATGGACTTCGGTCAGAAAGCCTTTAAGAAATGTTTTGTTTTGGCTTGTGAGTAAATAATAGGACTCACTCAAACTGCAGTAATGTTCTGGCTAAACTGTGGAACCATAATGAGAATGAAGACTATTTTTAGAAGTTGAGGGTTTTTCATTGTTATTGTAAGATTTAAATTCTTTACATATACTAATGAAGGGGCTTTGTTACTTTCAACTCTGTACTGCACTCTGCACTTGCTCTCCTCATCCATTTTCCATACTTTTTTTTTCTTTTCTACCATTTTCACAAGTTAAAAAATAACTTATTTCTAGTAGTCTGATGCACTGAGAAAGACACCTTGGGATGTTAAATCTGTCCAGCAACCAAAGCTGTCATGCTGAAAGCTGTTGTAGTGTCACTGGAGAGGCACTAGTTGTCATCCTCATTGTGCATTATGCATGTTGCTTACTCAATCCTGCTGTGCTTGTAAGTTTGAAGTGATGGCCTAAAAATGAGCTACATAATTTTCAGCTAAGTTGTCTTGCTTTAAAATGTTTTGGTGATAATGTCTTAATTGACTACCATTCGTTCTTCTGTTTTCACAATTTTAATTCCTTCATAAGTGGAAGATGTGATTGAACAAGCAGACTACCTGTATGGGAGTGGAGAAACTGAAAAGCTGTATCGGTTGCTGGTTCAGCATAAAAACAGGTACTTCATTGCCTTGGGACATTAGTGTAGCTTCTTTTCTGTGCTCTTCTGTATCAGTTTATCAACTGATATACTCATTGTGGAATGCTGGAGAACCTATTTTTCACCCTTAAGTAAGTAGGAAGGAAGGACTTGTGATGTTTTTCCTCCTGATGGAAAAATGAATGAAGAAAGAACTGATAGTTGTAGAAGGTGAGGGTTAACCCTCAAGTTTTTTTAGTCATGGTTGTTCATTACTCTAAGAATCCCTTAGGATACACTGCAAAATTCTGAAAGACTTTAAAGTCTGTATTAAATTGGTAAGCCAGGGGTAGTTATCTAAAGTATAATGAAGTGTAAGCAGTGTTCCAAAGCAGTATGTTAACAAAATTAAACTTTAAATCCATAAGCTTGGACTGTAACCTACAATACACCATTTGGTAAATGATATAAATAAATACTTAAAGTTACAGGTTTATGTGCTGGTGGTACAGCTCATCTGTGGTTTTTCCATTGTTTTTCTAGGAAGAATTTAATAATTTAAATACAATTAGAAGAAAAAAAAAAACCCACATAATAATTTAAGTATTCCAAGTAAGCATCAATACAAATCAGCAGAGTGCTGGAAAAAAATACCATCTAGCTAAGAAGAGAGTAGCCCTCTTTTTCCTTCTGGTGTTTTGAGTGGTACCATAGGAGTTTCTTAAATCTGTCTTTCTTTGGAGAAAACAAAAACCTTTCCTGCAGATGTGTTTGCTTTGCAGACCAGAATGGCAGACCAAAGGTATTTTCAGACAGTCTGTAATAGTGGACTTTCATTTGCTGTTTGTTACCTTGGAGTTGTACATAGCATAGCATGACAGATGATTCACTGTTGTCCTATCACCCACTTTAGATATACTTTAAAATATTACTTTTTTGCTTTGTTTCTCTGATTGCTTTAAAAATTCAGTGTTTCTGTTCCTAACCAGTGACGATGCAGAGTTGTTATGGCGGCTGGCACGGTCATCACGAGATCTGGCTCAGCTTGGTAGTACTTCTGCAGAGGAGAAGAAAAAACTGACATATGACTCCCTTGAGTATGCAAAAAAGGCACTTGAAAAAAATGAATCAAATTTTGCAGCACACAAGGTGAGCCTTGCAAAATAACTGAAATCTTGTTTAATTTCTGCTTATAGAAAACACACCAAATGTCATTGTGTTTTAGGAAACTTCAGCATAATATAACTTTTCAGCTGTGAATGAATGACACTTCTAATTCTTCCTAAAGTTTTTGGAAGATCTGAGTTCAGACTTTTCCAGGTAAACTTCCTCTAGGGAAGCAGAAACATTCAGTGCAGGACCATGGAAAGAAGTGACTGGTCAGGATGATAACAGCTGATGAAATCAGCTCCTCCTGCCCCAGCCTCACCTTAAAGATGTTGAAATGTTGTACGTCACACATTCCATGCCTTTTCTGGGCTCTGTAGAGTTTCACTGGAAATATTTCAGGCCCTGGCTACATTCTGCCCTCGTTTTGGGGGTTTTTTTTGGTTTTTTTTGGTTTTGTTTTGGGGTTTTTTGGTGTGTGCTGCTTTTCTCACTGGCAAAGAGGTAGGAAAATGTAGTCACTTGCCTTGGTATCTTGGATCAGGAGAGGACATTGATTCCCTTTACACATGCAGACCAGCAGCTTGCTCTGATGTTGATCGAGCTGTTCACAACAAATACTTACTGCTTTGCCAAAGCTCACCGGAACCCAGGCTAGCTCTGTACACTCCAGGAGTGGGGAACAGCTGGGGTCTGGGATTTGCCCACAGCCAAACCTAAAGAGCTGCAAGCTCTACAGTGCACACTGCTACAGCCACAGCAGGGACCAGGTGAAGAAGGAAGGAGGAGACTCTTTGTCTTGAGGTTCCACTGGGAAAGTTTATTCTAGGTGGAGGGAGGAGGCCAATAAGAGCGCCTCGCCCCCATGTGGAAGGGGTTTTGTTCAGATACAAGTCAGGCGGTGGATACAAACAGCTAACCAATAGGGAATCCTCAGGGGAGGAGTGAGGGGATTACATCAACTCTGTGGGGCCAATCAGGACAGGGGGAGGAGAGAGAAAGGTCACATGGGCCAATGGATGAAGGGATTTCTAAGTAGGTGTTTCAATCAGGGATTGCCCCAGGGGTGAGTGGCAGGGCACATTCAGGAAAAGGGGAAGGGTTACCTTGACAGGCAGGGAGGGGACTAGAAGGAAGGGAGGGGAAGACTTGAGGGACAGCTTTAAGGGAGGGTACAACTTAGGGAAAAACCAACTTGGGGAGAATGTGGGAGGGTAACAAAATGAACCATTTAACAGTAACTCAATGAAATAAACATGAACTGCAACACTGCTTGTGGTTGTTTGTGGCAGGGGCACAAACAGTTCTACTTGGAAGTTTTTTTAAAGGCTCTGTTAATATAGTGCTGTATTAATTTTTTTTTTTTTTGTTATTTGAATTACAGTGGTATGGAATTTGCCTCAGTGATGTTGGGGACTATGAAGGAATCAAGACTAAAATTGGAAATGCTGTTATCATCAAAGAGCATTTCCAGGTAATGCAGTTTTTTGCATATGACAAGATTAATGTGTCCAGTATGTATATTGTGTGACAGCTGGTAACTAATTTTTGATGAAATATTGAAAGCATACTTCTGTTCAGACTTCCTAGTAGCACTTTGGTTTTTGGGTTACTGTGACATATGCTCCAGAAATGCCCCAGAAACACAGAGTAGAAATTCTCTCCTGCAGTAAACTAAGTCACTTTAGAAGGGAGTCTTGAAATAGCTGAAGTGCTTCACACACCTCTTAGGACTAGATTAGTTGTAACTGTGATATTGAGAAATGGCAGTGTGGCTGTCCTTTTAACTGTGGATTATGTAACAGTAAAGGACAAATACTGGAGAAGATGAAGAACTACTAATTTTATATCACCAGAGATTATATCAAAATCTGAACATGCCAAGTCTCAAATGCAAGGTTTAATAACCTACTAAAGAGATGTGCTTAGACATCTGTCAGTGTCATCAGACTTTTGGAGGTGAGCTGATTAAGTTGTGCACTGAATAAGTGGTGTGTTGTCTTGAAATTCTACCCACCACAGTCTGGTTTAATTAACAGTATGCTAACAAGCCTATATTTAAATATATTTTAATCCATGTGTCAGAACAACTTCTTTACATATTGTGTTGTTTTTTTCTTCCCACAACAGAGAGCCGTTGAACTGAATCCCAAAGATGCTACAACAATTCACCTTATAGGGATTTGGTAAGATGTATTTTCAAACTAAAGTTAGCACATGGCACAGAAAAATGCAAGAGAATAAAATATCTTGCATTAATTACAGAACTGCTTGGAATAATATAGAATGTACTTGTAATTGATGCAAGCATGAAAACGTATTGAACAGATATAGGATGTCATGCCTTGAAAAAGTCTAGCTATTCTTATGCAGTTGTAAAGATGAAAAATAATTGTTCATTTAATCTATTTGTATGGAACTGTTAAAAAGTCCTTTTGCAGATGTTAAGTTTGCTTCATGGAATCCATAGTGGGCATCAGTGATAGGAAGTAGTAGCTCATTTTTTTCTGGAGTATGAATGGGGTCAAAACTCAGCACTGACTTTACATTGAATTTCAGTGATGGCTGCAACTTAATACAGTCCCTGAAAAGCTATCAAAAATGAGATGTATTCTGAAAATACTTTTGTTACTATCTGTCAGGATACAGTATTTTAAAAGTTATATGAAAAAAAGGGAGCTTATAAATGCATATATATTAACCAAAAATCATTGAAATTGAATTTACTTCTCAATGAAAATGATACTAAGAATCACTGTTACATAGCAGATAAATGGACTAGGAATAGAACTTTCCATACTAACCAGGCTATTCTGTGCAAGTGGTGTGATGGAAAGCAATAGCACGCACATGTTAGTGAGAGACTCTAGACGGCACTTTTGGTTATTTGTCTGAAAAAGACCAAAGATGTCACATTGATTTACCAGAGATCTCTATTATAAGATTGAGAGATTGAAAATAAAGAAAGGCAATGTATTTTTAGCCTAAAAGAATACTGAAACCCACAGTCAGTTTTTCTGTGGTTTTTTTTTTTTGATCCTAAGTATCAAAGAAAATGATAATGATGAATGCTCCAGAGTTTTTTACTAGTTCAGAACCTTTGGAATCCACCATTCATTCCCATGTGATCTAACACTTGCAATAGTCCAGATTTTTAAGCAGAAGTATATGCTACCAACTGACTAAGCCTCAAAGTCCGTTTTGAGATAGGAAGCATGTTCTGGAAAGTACTTCAGACATTGTTCCCAAGGAAAATTAGAAAATATTATCAGAAATGTTAGATTAATGCTGCTTTTGGCTCTAAAATATTCCCATGTTGTCTATTTAAATCTACTCCTTACTGAATTTCAGAGCCATCTTAAATTGAAACTGGCACTTAGTATCAGCCAGTTCTTGAGTATTTCTCTTTCTTCTTTTTCTAATCTGTTCAGGACTAAATCTGTTGCTGATAAGGCATATCTAATGACATAATTTCAACTCCAGCAGTGTATTCCATGTCTTGCCTGCCTCTCCTCCAAACATTTACAGTTACTCATTTTTCACCTCCTCTAGAATGCTCTATTTTACACAGTGAATAACAATTGTAATCTCATTGTGGGAGGCTGCTAAAGTGAATATCATTGTTTAATGTTTGCACCCAGAATGTTCTGTGCACTTGAAATGCTTCAATAAAAATGTTTAATCCTTCCAGCACCAATAAGATTACCTGTGTTACTTAGTAGATAGAAAACCAGCATAGCATGGCTTAGCCTAGAGCACAGTGGTTTGATTCTTGAATTTATTTTCATTCTTATAGATCAGAGTCTCAGGAATGTACTGCAGATCTACTTTATACTAATAATTGAGAAAAGCAAAGTAGTGTTGAGGTAAGGCAATGACATTATTCAGTTGTGTTGCTTTTGCAAATACATTAGAACAAAATACACATAAATCATTAAAATCATTCAAGCTCAAAATCTGTCTCATGCTTAGTAATTGTTCCAGTTTTAGCTACCATAGGTAGTTCCCAGTAAAACACACACCAAAACTTCTTTAGTAGCAGCTTCAGACATCTTGCTATTTTTTTTACAGGTATAAGAACATGCTTATGGAACTTGCAGTGTGTCTGCAGTTTTGACTCTTGGAACCAACAATTATGACATCCAGTTTTTATGTCCAACAACAATTCTGAGACTGTTGCTTGAAAACAAGTGAAATGTGAAGGGTAGATATAAATGTTTCTTTTTCCTTCAGGTGTTACTCTTTTGCTGAGATGCCATGGTACCAAAGAAAAATAGCTGCAACACTGTTTGCCACACCACCATCTTCCACATTTCAGGAGGTACAGTATGAAAATATTTCACAGACTGTTATTTCACCCACAAAGCTGATGATACACTTTGTACTTATTTTCCTGACAAAAACTGACCTCTGATTATGCAATAGGCATGGAGTTGTGAGTTTACAACTGTCAATAATAAAATGAGAACATGAGAGTGAGAGGTATCTAAAAACATAAAAACCTTTCATTTTCTTCAGCTGTAGCACACACAGAATAGTGTAAATTATTTTAATAGTTTTTGCATGAGAAAATAATAAACTATATGTAACTTAGCTTGTAATTACTGTTGTGCCCTGTTGGAGATAATTGTCTGTACTAGTCCAATGCTGATGATTTATATGGTGGTGTTATGCCATGTACCTATTTGCTAGTTAACAGAATTTGTCCCTTATATAAAATGTAAAAAGCAACAGCTCGCTTTGTTACTTAAGATGAACAAATACCCTTTAATTCTCTGGCCACATGTGGTGTGGGCTTTTTTCAGTTGAAAGTACTTTTGTTCCTCTTTTCTATGAAGATTCCTGCAGTCATACACCCTACAACATACTATCCACATGTTAATCCTTTAAAATAGTGCATCTAAACCAGTGTGCATCTTATTTAAACACCCCTACATATATAGAAGCTTGACAGTTAAATTGGTAATAGAAAAATTTGGTGCAGCTGTTTTAATCTTTGTTTGTTTCGAGCAACCAGTAACTCTTTTGTTCTCTTAAAGTGGGGGTGGGCAGGCTGCTTGCTGTTACACAAAAAACAAATTAGGAGCTGTTTGAAAAATAAATAAAACTCTTTAATAGAATGTCAAGCTTGTAAGTTTTCCTGAAAAACCACTCTCAGAAGAATACAAAGTGTCAGCCAGGATTTCAAATATTGCCAAAATAATGCCAGTCCCAGCATTCAGTTCTGTAGCACTTAAACTTGCTGAAGAAGTAAACTTGTACCGGTAAGATTTCTGCAGTTTCAGTACAAAAACTGTTTTGTAGATACATCCATACTTTCAAGTTCTGTGAGAGCTTTTTCCCTCCCCCTGCTCTCATTAGGAAAAGGTAGGGATTGACTGAGATTTTGGATGGGAAACTTATTGAAAATGTGTGGATATCATAGATGTTTATCCTTATGTAAGAGAGGTTACTGACTGGTGCTCTGTGGGAGTCAGTTCTCTCTCCAATATTTATTAATGACCAAAATCACAAGACTTTTTTCATCTATTAAATTTATACATGAGAAATAGATGGGGAAAACTGCAGATGTGCTGGATAGTACAAACAAAATTCAAAATTTATCTTGACAAGTTGAACTGGAAAAACACAATCCAGTTTGGTAGGAACAAATAGGATGTACTACACTTATGGGAAAAGTAGTAGGAGAATAGTTGGGTAAGTACTAGTTCTTTTGAGATGATGTCAAATCTAATTGGACATCAGTAGCATTCTGAATTAATAAAAAAACATATCATGGACAGGAACTCCTTCTTCAGGTGTGTGCATAAGACTTTAGTTTGACTATTGTGTTGAGTTTATTCTCCATTTTAAAGAATACAACTTTGTCTTTTTCAGGCTCTCCGTTACTTCCACATGGCAGAAGAAGGTAAGACCTGTGGCTCATTTTGACTGAAAAATATCTTTTAGGATTGATGACTTCAGTAAACCTCTAGCTGTCAGTATTACCTTAGTAACTGTAGCCACCAAACCCAAAACAGTATAATATGATCAGCTGATAACTGTGGTGTGCCCCTCAGCACACTGAGCTGTTACATTGCAACATTTTATCACTATGTTACACATCTAGTATAAATACCAAAGTGAAATTTATACCTTCCTGAGAATAAAGTACACTTCCCTAAGGAATTCAACAGGAGTGCAGAGAGGCAGAAGAAATAAAAAAAGGGAATTCTGTGTTACTTTTTCAGAGTTTTCTTAGGAGTTCGAAAGTCCTCTTTATTCTAAATAGAAAACAGAAAAAGCAGACTTTTTATTATTTCAGAATGTATTATGCCAATCTGACAGTTAAACTGTACACATGATATAAAATAAAATATGAACGTGTTATTTCTCCAGGAGTGAAGCCATAAGCAAAACTCGCTAGCTGAAAGATACAGGAAGACAAGGGAAGGCAGTGTTCTATGAAAGATTTGTACATAGTTAAATAATTGAAGATTAGAGGAAAGGCTCATAGTGTGTCTTCCTGAGTGTCAGGTAATGCAGCTGTGAACTGGAACAGTGAACTTCATCTCAAAATTTGCCTCCAAAACACCTCCATATGTTTTGAAACCTGACCTTAAATCCAGCAGTAGAGAAAGCCTGTGCTGTAAGTATGAACAGCAGGCAAGATTAGTCTTTAATAATGAATGATGCTTTATAAAAGCAAGGTTAAAATCTCTCCTTAAAAAATGTTTCTTCTGTGCAGCAAAAATTAAACTGGTATCTGTATGTCCTAGCAAATGTGCCCTATTTTCCCTTGCCTATACTTGCTAAGCTGGTTGCACTGCCTGTTTTACCTCCTAGGTCCAGAAAAGCCCAAAATCTGCAAAGCAAAGCTGTTATACTTTAAGCTCACTGCTTTGCTCTTTGTGAGGAATCTAGTGTCATTTACTATATTAACTAGTAAGCTGCTAATTAATATAATTGTTTATGAGAAGAAAAAAAAATCTAGCAAGTGAAAATTTTACATTTGCTTCCTTCTGATCCAAAGCCAAACCATGTTTTCTAAAACAAGTATCAAAGTATAATTTGCTGCTAATTTTCATCTGAAGCTTTTCTCCTGTCTCTATGCAGCTGATCCAAATTTCTACAGCAAAAATTTGCTCTTTTTGGGGAAAACATACTTGAAGTTAAACAATAAGAAAATGGCTCTTCTGTGGTTAAGCAAAGCAAAGGAGTATCCTGCACAGACAGAGGAGGACAAACAGGTGGGAAGTTAAGAACTGTGATCATACACATCATATATCATATCCAAGATGTATGACATCATGGCAGTGGAATGTCTTATAACAGTAACTCAGGGCAACTTACAGTTCAGCACCTTTAGCTCAGAATCACATCAACACCAAAAAAATTCTAGTATATTACTAGCCACCTCTGGAAGCTGTGGTTGGAAATACTCTGTTTTATTTCATAGCAGAGAACTGTTACCCTTTCTTCTTCATGGTAGTTCCACAGTGCCAACAACGACCCAGCCTTAGCTGTGTTACTGAAGGTCACACAGGCACCTCACTAGCCTGTTTCTGTGTGAACACAGAATCACCTTTCATGTGCCTGAAATGGGTAAGGTAGGAATTACATTTTGGAATAGCTCACAATCATGTGAACACAAGGAAGAAAAAACCCAGATGTACCAAAACTTTAACATTACAGTCCTTTCCAGGCCCCTAGAGAGAGATTCAGATGATCTGAGTAAGACAAATTAAGGTAATGTATCTTTGACAGCAGATCTCCAGGGCTAGATGTCATGAGTCACTTAATTACCCTCTGAAACTGTGCAGAAGGATTTTGGTTGGGAGGGTAGGCATCTGCTTCCTACCTAAACATTCAAAGTACTTCCAGGAGAGATAATCCATTAGACTTGTTCATACCTGATAATGCATTCAGTATAAACCAATGCAACTGCAGTTACCTTTCAAAAACAATCCTGTTAGCATCATGACTAACAAAGCCTCAATTTGCATTTGATTTTTTTATGGTTGATTGACCTCTATTTCATTTAGCATTAAAGCTGCAGTTGAGATGCAGCACTCTGAATGTCCAACATAAGAAATACTTTGGTAGGATTTTGCATTTCTCACCTTAGAAACAAACACTACCGAGACAGTGTTTCAGAATCCCTCTGTAGATTCACTAGTAAGCCTTAAACTGTTTCTTCCAAAACTGAGTTCCTTTAGTAACATCTTTCAGTGAAAGAACAAGTCTTGCATTCCTCTAGTGCCTTGCACAATGTTTAGGAATTTAATAGCCTAAAGGAGTAGTAGTCTCAGGTGTGTAAGGAATTGGTCATTTCTTCTGACAGTTACCAGTAGCCAGAGGCACACATGAAACCAGTGATCCCAAAAGCTTGTCTTTAGGAACCATTCAAAAAGTATAGTCAGGAGTGAATTCTGTGCAGTGGCCAAGTTGTTAAACCACTGATCTGCTTCAGCTACTTGTGGCCTCCTGGTACTGACATCTATTTCTTAATCTCTTAGAGGGGTGCAGAGCTGCTGAACTGAGAAAGGCAGCATTCTCTCCATTCTCTGGGTGAATGTGTAAAATGCAAAATTCATTGGAAACTAGACTTGATAGTCCACTATGAAGGAAACTGGCCTGTGCAGACACTTGAATCTTGTCTCAGCATAACGAGGTTTTCTGAACATTTGTTACCCCAGATACTCAGAGGTTATCTGGCTTACACTGTCTGCATGGCTTGCTATGTTATTACCATTGTTAGGATGGAAGTTTTTTGTGGTTTGAGAAGAGAGGAGAGGGTGTTGAGATTTTTTTCCTGTTCAGTTTGTTTTTGGGGGGTGTTTTAATATGAATGTTAGAACCATTGCTCCAAGCAAACAGAGCCTCAGAAATGGTCTCACTTCTTAGTTGCTGTCTAAAGTGTTGAAATCCCTAGGCTGGTTTGGTATGGTCAGAGGTAGGAGTTTCCTGCATGCTCCTATTGGACTGCAGCAAATCAAGAACTAGTGTCTGTATTCAACACAAATAAACTTCATTTATGTAGTAAATGAATGACACTGAAGACACTGGCTTAAGTGATTTATTCTGATTCATATTTCAAGTATTTAGCATCTTAAACTATGGAAGAAAAATGACTTGTCCTAGGACTGTCACAGCTGCAGGGAAACATTTGGGTGCTTCTGAGAGAAGTTTTGCTAGAAGAGTCTGTAACCATCTGGGACTCTTATGTTACATTTATTTCTTTCAGGTGCAGAAAGAAGCTTTGGAGCTGCTTAATTCTATATAAGAAGAAACAAGATAATGGGAAGTAAGTGCCTCAGGTTTGAGCAGCATAGGAAAAAGGCCCCAAATACTACTTCAGTTTACTGAAGCTGTTACTAAAAGTACAGCTCAGACCTTCTATCTCCCTCTCATTTCTATTAAAATCTGAACTGAAAGCTCTGTTTCATTATGTGATCCTGTCTGTTCATTTACATGGGAATGAAGGGGTCTTCATTCACAAGCAGGGTTGATAGTTAGAAAAGGCTGGGAGAGTGATAGTTAGAAAAGGCCTGGGGTTTAAATTAAGTTTTTTACACTTCTAAACTACAAGTTATTTATGAGGAATAATAAGAAATGTGACTAGTGTAAGTTTAAAGAAAGGAGGGACAGGATAATGATAATAATTATAATCCTGCAGTATTTTTCTACAGTGTTTTCTTGTGAGGTTCAATGGCCTTCAAGAGTAATAGATGCTCCTACAGATTTATCATTAAGCTGCACCATCTTAATTCCAATGGTCTTAAATGCTAGTGTTTGACTTTGCAGAAAGTGTTGTGGTTTAAAATAAAAAATGAATGAAAAAAGAACAAGTAGGGAACATCTAAGAAAATCCCTTTATGGGTGATATCACCATGTGCAGTGAGAAGCTTTGTGATGATTTAGTGGCTGTAAATGTTTGCTGGGCACACACTCTTTACCCTAGACTGTATCAACAGGAGAAATACATACTCCCAGTACATTAGAAAGTAACTACTGTGGAACAATATGGACTTCTGTTTGTAGACATAAAACTTTCTTCTTGGTCCTTCTACTGTGTTGGCAGGAATTTTCACCAGAAATACAAAGTCATCTAAATTAGGTGTCCAGCCAAACAATATATTCCAATTACCCAAGAGAAAAAGTGGACCAAAGAATGAAGAAATACTAAACATGTGGTATTCTCAATAGAACAGCCTAAAAAAAAATTACTAGAAAATACCTAGTATTTGCTTTACTAGGAAAGGGTATTGTAATTCTAGGAGTAAGATGAAGAACAGCATAAATTGCTTAGACTAACAAACCAAACAAATCTAACAAACCAAACTAAGTCAGTAGTAAAATTTCATGATTGAGAGAGAATCTGGGGCTTGAATTAAAGCCTGATGCCACAAAACTACAGTTAAAACAGGGTTTTCCCAACTACCATAAAGGAACTATTATTTTTCTATTAGTAGAACATAATAATGAAGTCATCTATGTTACAGTGTCTCAGGGTGGGTGATAGAGTGTTTGAGAGAGAATTTTCTGCATTCATATTCTAAAAAAACATCTGCATAGTTGCTTCCAGTAGCTTTGTGGCAGAGGCATCTTTATTTAGGTGCCTTTTCTACTGCTGCACAAAGGAAGAATATCCAAAGTAATAGCTGTGAAGTGTGTAGTGAAAAGTAGCTCAATTGCAGGAAGAAAGGAAACAACAAAACCCACAAACTACACAACAGCTCCTTCAAATCGTATTACTTCCCTGGTCTGATCTCCAGCCATTGCTGCCTTCCCTCTTTTTGCTGTCTTACTCACTCTCTCCAAGTATAGGTGAAATATGGGGAATTCAAGTGGGAAAAGAAAAAATTACAACACAGTCTGTCTGAAATTCCCAGAAAATGCAAGTACAGTACACAAGTACACACAGGTATACATATTGCTTTCTTTTCCTCCAGAGTCCTTCTTTCAGTCAGGCCCTTGACACCAATTCACAGGTCATACACAGGAACAGAAAGCTACTGGATTTGGTTTTTTCATGCTTACTAATCCTTACCCCCACAAAAAAACTACTGAAGGTATGAGACAGCTGAAGTTACCAAAACAATAAAACAACTACATTCTTGTGGTGTGCTGTCTTTTTTTATTTCGTTCAGTTACTCACAGATTCACAAAATTCAGCAGTTGGTAGTGGGTCACCACGTCATTCATTAGTGCAAATTCATTAACTGTGACATTTAGCCCTCCTTGTCTTTTAGGCAAGTGACACACACACTCCTGGTGCCTGGCCTTTGACCTTCTTGGTTTGTTTTCTTAAACTTCCTCCATTCTAACCAGCATAAGTGATAATTTACGTGGATTTGCACTTCAAATGAATTTAGTGCTATATAAAAATGGTTTTGCAAAAGATATTTGGTGGTGTATGAAAAACCCTCAAAGTGGTGGAAATTTCTGAAGCTCTTACAGAAAAGTTAATGTAAGACAGCAGTCTGTTTGGGCCTGCTGCACCACTGCTGTGACCAGAGCTCTGTACAGCTACAGCTCCAGGGTAAGCTGTGCATATTGAATACAAAGCCTTGAGACAATCCAATATGTAGAAAAATAAACTTTTGGCAGAATTCAGCTGCTGCATTGGAAAGATACATGAACAGATATAGCTGTTTTTTTCTGCATGTACACTTTTAACAGTGCAATATGATATGTTAACACAAGTGTGTTGAATCATATTCTAAAATCATGTGTGTACAAAATTCTGTGTAATTTAAATGTAATGGAATTTACAGGTAATATTTAAAGCGTATTACAGATGGTGATTTAAAACACATTTTTACTCTATAATAAGGAAGCACAGTTTGCTAAAAGTAGCATTTAATATAATTCACATGAATAAGGTGTTAAATTTTAGTATTTTTTTAAACATGTCTTTGCAGTTCAGCAAATATATGCCAATAAAATGCCAATAAAACTCATTTTAAAATGTTTTTATATTATTGTGCACTTATGACAAACTTGATCTACATAAAAGGATGACAGGTTTTAGATGTACTTTATTCAAATACATCTAAATTTCAGTTAAGAATTTTAGAGAAATGAGAGTATTTAATACTAAATAATATTTTTATCTGTGCAAAGCTTAAGTAACTTTCATTTTATTTGAGTTTACTAAATCCAGTATCTGAAACTGAACAAGAACACCGAAAGCAGCAAAATTCACATTTCCTTTTGTATACCCTTATAGCTCAGTTTACATTAACATAACTACAAATTTATAAAAAGGACATCACAGATTGAAAAGGAAACCAAACAAAACCAAATTTAAAAAAAAAAAAGCCTGCAAGACACCAGACCAAGAAGAGAATGGGTAGTATTTTCTCTTTTATTATTTTTTCTTTGAAGATTACCTAACATCCTCATGGTAATAACCCAAGGTACTATGTAAACAAATTTCAATGCTGCTCAAATGAATTAAAATACTCTGTTCAGCTCCTGCAGTAAGTCAGAACAGTGGCACCAATTCCTTTCAACATTACATCACATTCATCTCATTGTACATGACTCTTGTGCAAGTAGTAAAGGCTTTATTCATGACCTTGGCTACATCAGTAGAGAGGGATATATCAGCTATTTATGTATTTAAAAAAATTTAACTGACAGAAGAACAGATTCTGTCGTCTCAAATACCAGCAGCATCTTTCTACATATTTAGGATACATTTGGCCTAAGCCTTTAACACCTTTTAGAACAGCCATGCAGTAAAACAAACTTGGAGATGTTTCTTTAGAGAACACTGAGCAGTTTAAACATTTTTCTGAATGATAAAGCCAAGATAAAGCAAATCCAGGCCCTTTTAAATGGCTGCAACTTTTCATACACTTAAAAGCTCTATAAAACTAGAGCCCATTAGTATATATATTTATATTTTTATATATATATATTTTAAATAAGTCTCTTGTCTGCTTTCAAAATTTATGGAGGGGTTTTTCTGGTCTTTTGAAAGGGCAATAAATAAAAGTAGAAAAGGCTGAACTGTTTTGCATATATTTGTGGAAGAACAGAGAACAATTAAACTTTTAGAGTTCCAGAAAGATCACTGTACAGAACAGAAAGCTTATATACAATAAGGTGTGCAATTTTCGTTGGCTGGGCCTTTTATTATTCAAGATATCCTTTTTGACTAGAAGTCACTTCTACTCTTGTCCAAATCCCTCTGTTTCTTCAATGGCAAAGAGCAACTTCTCTTTTAGTTGTTCATAGCTTTTATATGGTGGCAAATCCAAACGATTAAAACTGAGCAGGAAAAAAACAGAATTTTGTTAAGTTTACTTAAATCCCATGCAGAACTCTACAATACTCAATTGTTATAGTAGAAGTTATAAATGTTCTGATCTAACAATTAGAAAAAAATAAATAACAATCAGCACAAATTCACTGCCTTGGCATTTCTACAAGAAAGAAAAACAGTCGAAGTTTCAGAGCAATATTTTAAGAAACAAAAGACTATTACCAGATGAAAAACCAGAATGGTGAAAGACTGTCCAAGATACAGGGAACTATAATACTTTGAAAAACTACAATATAAAAACATGATACTTACAATAATAATTGATTAAAATAGTAATACATAGAAAAGGAAATTTTCAGCATGAAGTTTAATCCTAGTTTGATGCATCTCCAAATTTCAACATCATGAAAAAGCTGAACTTTTCTCCTTCCTACACATGCTTGGATATAGGTGGGTGTTTTTTCCCTGTAAACTTTCCCTAAAAGACTTCTGCCAAAACATTTCATTCCATGTCTTCCTCAAAATTATCCTAAACAAGGTATGTTTAACTCTTGCAAACATCACTCAAAACAAAATCCAGTGGAGAAAATGTAAAATGAAGGATACCCTTAAGTAGTTTAAAAATATGATGAATATTATTGTCACAGGTTGCCAAAGGAAGCTGTGTCCACTTTGCACAGTTTATATAAAAAACTGGTCTGTGTACCTGATGCACCAGTTCAGTATGCACAGGAGTGCCAAACCAATAATGGCCCATCTGAAGCCTGGTGGGAAAAAGTATCAGCATTCTTGGCTAAGCATCCATCTTTTGAAGGTTTGCTGTCATTTCTTTCATGCTACTTCTTCTTGTGACTATACATTTTATCTTCTATAATGTTACTTCATAATAACTCTACCTAACAACTCTGTGCCTACTATTAACATGACTTGTTCAGTTATTTAATATTCTCTAAAAGAATTAGGAAAGCACCTTTCAGTCCTACACAAGGATATTCTCATATTTTTGACAGATCTGACACTGACAAACTGTTGAGCACAGTTGCAAAATTTTAGAAGAGGGCAACTAGGAAAGTTTTCAATACTGGCATGTCAGGGCAATCAAATGAAGCTGAAGATGGAGACAGAGAATTGATCCAAATTAGATTTCATTTGATTTGGCCAATGCAAGCCTGGAAGAGATAAACTAGTAAAGTGTGAAAGTTATCACATAACAACTCACCAAGTGTGACTTCTTGGTAACCAGGTTTCCTTACCAACTTTTTCAATGCAGAATTTCTGAGGACCATTACTTCCTAGAAAATAAGATTTTGAAAAGTGTAATCTGTTCCTTTTAAGTACCATACATAATACATACGTGAATACTACAGAACTCAGACACAGCAGAGTTCATTAATTACATGAACATGCTTCTCACAGAAACAAGCTAATTTCCAAATAGTTTATAAACATTTTCATGGGATTTATGATATAAACGCCCTTCTAGATGCAAGGTGATGAACATGAATTTCCTCTTATCTGTACACTTGCAGCATGATTCATTTGCAAATGAAACAGTGACAATATAAAACAGTTCTGGTCACCTTTTACTTACCCATAAGTTCAGCAAATCCACCCAGTGGTAATCTGCAAGTGCCAGTGACAAACTGCAGAAGTCGCATGCGAACCTCGTTGTCTGTTTCTTTTACAAACTAGGCATAGAAATTAAAATTATTTAATAAAAAGCTTTAACACAGCTGGACAAAACCAAGAACCTCATGAGATGGTTGAAAAAGTATAATTCCATTTAAAAAAACACCACCTTATTTAGCACTTGTTTGCATTTCTTTACTTTAGCAAAATGGGGTGGAGAGAATAGAACAGTGATTTCAGATTATATGCACTGTCACCCACTACAATGTGAAGGCTGGGAACAGCAAATAAGAAGAATCCTTACCTATTATATTCTACACTAAAATATAAATCATGTCAATGCTTTGTATAAAGACTACTGCCATTGTTATTAAACACAGCACTAGTCCACTAGCCACAGACTTTGGGTATTTCAAGACTAAGAAAAACTTGCATATAAATGTTGGTACTTAAACTTCTGGTTTAGATTCTTTCAGTACCAAGCATCTTAAAAAGATTTATCATCAGATCTTATAATATAAATAAGATAGGAAATAACTGATTTGCACCACTTTCCCAGAGAAACTTAGTCAAAAGCATCTCTAAAATGGTGATTTTTCAAAAGATAGGAAGACCCTAGGTCTGCCTTCTCTTTAGGAAAATTTGTAGAATAATGCCAGAATAGTATTTGAGGGTTTTCCTTAGCCAACTCCATTAAAATTGAGTGAAGATTAGTCAGTGCTAGACTGCAACAGTTAATATGACAAATAATCATAAGTACTAAGTGAAATTTTTAGATCACTGAAACAGAATGGTTTGGGTTGAAAGGGACCTTAAAGATCATCTTGTTTCAACCCCTCTGCCACAGCAGGCCTACCTTCCCCAAGACCAGGTTGCTCAGAGCTCCATGCAGCCTGGCCTTGAACACCTCCAGGGATGGGGCATCCATAGCTTTTCTGGACAATCTATTTCAGTGCCTCACCACTCCCACGGCAAAGAATTTGCTCCTAATATCTAACCTAAAGCTACTATCTCTTTGAATCCACTTCCCCTTGTCCTGTCACTACATGCTCTAGTAAAAAGTCACTCTCCCCCTTTCTTCTAGGCTCCCTTCAGGTACTGGAAAGTGAAGATGTTCAGGTGTACTACATGTAAGAATATTAGAAGGTAGATCACTAAGAATAAAATAAACCTCACTGAATAATCAGTAAGGACAAGATACAGAAGAAAATATTCATAAGCCAGCATCCAAATGTAATGTGTGAATCTGTCTACCATTTCTCACCCTAAAGTATCCTCCCTAAAGACCAGTAATCCTCCTTTCCTTCTCTGAAAAGACAAAAGAAAGGAAGCTGTAAGAATCTTCATTTGGACAGCCCTCCACTATACATACCATTTGTGTTACAGATCAAAACAAAACCTACAGAAGTCAGAAATGTAACTGATTAACAAACCTGCCAGAACCATATGATCTGCTTGCTATTCCTTGTGTAATGACGATAAACAGTGTTCCTCTGCCAGTCTGCTAAATCTACTTCTTGCATACCACAGAGCATAACCTAGAAAAGAGAACAATTTCTTTATATTGAACACAAAAATTAAGAGTATTTTCTGTTTTATATGAGACATGGTAACAAAAATCAAAGTCTCTGCCCTGAAAAAAGGACTGGTAATTTTTTTCACTTTATTGCACAATTAGATTTTCCTTTATCCTAAGTTTACAGTTATCCAAAATTGTGTATGTATATAAGTGGTCTGAAAGACTGAATACCAGAGACTTGGTATCTTCCAACTAATAGCTCAGTAATAAAAGCTACTACCTTTTTCATAAGAGAAATTTTTATATTAAGGAGTATATTAGCCTTTCCATTAAATCTTCACCTCATATTCCAAAATGATGATGATTAAATTGCTGCTACTACTAATAAAGATAAAACATACTGAAAAGTGTAAGTCTGAAAATTATTCATTACAAGAAGCAATGAAAGCTGAAAGTTCTAAAGGCAAAGCTTTCAACACTGAATAAGACTGAGCAAAGTCTTTTTTTTAGAAAAAAATCCTCCCTACTTAACTTAAGATGGTTTCAGAAAACTGCTCATTAAATACAAGGAAAGTTGTCAAGTCACACAGAAATAAATGAGCACAGCACTACAGAGCCTTTTTTCCCTACTCCAGATGACAAACCCCAAGAGTAAACACAGGCCAGGCTGATTGTTAAGTAAACATGGAGCATGCAAGCAATCCCTGTTATCAGCCTTTGGGTTGTGTACTGAGGATCTGCAAAGTTCCATTTCATGCCTTGTTGGTTCCTCCAAGCTTTAAATATAAGAACCCTAGAACCTGTCTTAGACATTGTATTTGATCCTAAGCAATCACTATGAACTACAATCAACTTCTGTGTCATCTGTTGCACAGTAATTCTACCCATCTACTACAGAGGGAAAAGTCTGTGACTCACAGATCCATCATTGATCTCATATACTTTCACAAAAACTTTCAAAAATACATTTTAATGCTGAACACAAAAACACTGATTCAAGAACATTGATTCAATTTTTATCATGATTTAATCCCACTGCTCTTAATAAATTCTCCATGTTCCAGAAGCTATCAAATGCAGCATAAACAGACGAGAGATTCAACCTGACCTATCCATTTAATCTCTCCATACATATTACCTTAGCAAATGCTAAAAATGCTGAATAAAAACCCTTACCTCCAGTTCCTTTTCATCAAAATAATGTAGCCATTGTAGAGGAACTACTTCATTAAAACCATCAAGGAAAGCTTTGGTTTGTTCTCTAACTCCCCGAGAAAATCGCCACTCTGCCATTAGCCTGGGATAGAACAAAACCAAACATGAATTAAACATCATTTAGCATTCAACATGAAGAAGTTCAAACACATAGGATTGTCTATGTGTTCCCATCAGGTAAGAATCCCTCGTTTCACTTCTTACACTGTTCAATGCCATTAACTATAAGTAACCTACTACACTATATTATCACAAATCTTCACATTTAGATAAGAGTAAAGTAGCAAGAGGTAACTTAGATTACCATTCCAGTTAAAAATAAATATTATTATTATTAATCTTAATTTATCTATATACTATAGAAACTATTTCTCTGAGAAACTGAAGACTGCTAATGTAAGTGGAAACTTTATGTGCAGCACTGGACATACACTGTATCACAGAAAAGGGTCTGTGTACATCTGCTTTTGAGATCACTGAATAGATCAGAAACAGAGGTTAAAAAAATGGGCAGTGATAAAATTAGGCAATAAGCAAAAAAGAGTAGTAAAAAGAGTTTAAAAAACAGTTGAAATCACAGCATGTTACACACTATTCTGATTTTCAGTTTCCACATTTGTAGCAAAGTTCTAAACAATTTTTTTCTAAACAGGATCTTCTGTCAAATAGACATCTTCCCTCTACCTGGATTTGTTACCTGAAGTTACTGAAAACACGCTTGCTCATTTCAGTTTCAGCTGTTCTCACTGTACATATAAGAGCATTTCAGGTCATCTCTCCACATGGTCTCCTTTTGTACCAAGCAGTTGTGTACAAGATAGCAACATGTACCAAGGTACTATTTCAATAACAGTCACAAGAATTACATAGTAACATGGGAAGAAAAAGTAAAACAAAACAAAACAAAACCACCAGAAACCAACGTGTCAAAAAAGACTAGAGCAACAGGAGAAACATGGAACATTTTTTCAGCATCTACACCTTCCTACCCAATATATTCTTCTTTGTTCTCCTTACCCAATATATTCTTCTTTGTTCTCCTCAGTTACCAAGATATTTGAACCTCCTGATTTCAGTTCATGTGAGGTTACTTTCCCTAAGAGCTCCATATCCACACAGAAGTACATTTCCAAGTTACACTCCTCAATGTTATTATCCCTGGATGAAAAGAAAAAAATATTGCAATGAATTCTATATAAACAAAAACAAATCCATAAAATATCAAACACACAAGAAAATAAACTACAAACCTTATCCAAATTAGGGAGTTGTAAAATTCAGTATCAATAGATTCCAGGTCTTTAATAGTAAGCTTTTTGCTCAGCATTCGTTTGTAGAAAGGCAGAGAAAAACCAGTGTCAATAAATTTCCCATGAAACAATGCCTGTTGAACAGAAAAATATGTTTTGTTTTTATTGAACTACTGAATTATTAAAGTGTTTCTGGACTTGAAGTCTTTTTTTTTCTTTCTCCTTCAAATAATAAAAAGCACCAAATAGCAGTAGCAGCTTTATAAAGCCATATTTATAAAGAACAAAACATTAAATTAAATGGGAAGCAAAAAAAATGGACAAAATTTATCCAAGCATATGTTATTTATATATATTACAATTTAGTATTTATTTATATATATTACAATTTTATATATATTACATATATATTACAATTTAGAAATTCTTTGATTAAAAATAAAACTTCTCATAAAAGGACTTCATCCCTTCTTCCCTTAGTTATGTGAATAGGCATAATTGCCAAGTGTTACTTTATCCTACTTGATCAGAATATTTGATCTTACTTGAGTATTACTGCCATTTTTTACTACATACATACATCCAGCAACATCATCATTTACAGAATGCTACTGCAGCTTGTAAGAAAGAGCTTTGGGAATTACATTTTTTTGTAGGTGAGTAACAGAACTGAGGAATTAGGTTCTCCACAAAAGTGAAAAAAAAAAAAAACCCAAACCCAAAACATGGTCACACTTGTCTCACCACACATGCACTTAGGGTGTAAGCTGAGTAATAATAGTACTGAAGCACAGCATTACACACACACACACATACAGTGGTGTCTCTAAGAGCTCACAGAGCACAACCATAACCATGAAAACCCTTTCTTCCTCTTAGCTTTATCAAGTATACTTTCTCCACTTAAATAGCTCTTTTAAAAAAACCATCCTAAACACAGGCCATGTATGGCATTCATTGCTTCTCTTTCCTCTCAGCTGAAATTCTGAGAGCAGAAGAGCCAATTACAGCCCATTTCCTCTAGGCTCCATCTTTTTTCCCCACCTAATTTCCCCCTTTTAGGCTTAGCCTATTATGCATTTTCTTCTGCTTAAGGAGACCTTAAAGAAGTTCTCTTAAAGGCCTGTATTTATTTGTTTGTTTGTACATCTATTTACTTTGAAACTAGTTTATTCTTCTCATGGGAGGCTGACCTGGTAGAAATTCCACGTCAAGTGCAGCACCTGGGCATATGATTTTCTGCTTTTGCAAAATTAAGCTCTTAAAATCAGGTTATTTGATGTGTATGATAATCTTACAGCAAAATATAAAAGTTGCCACAGCCAACTTCATTTAACAGGTTTTTATTATGAAGCAAGATGTGTACTCTTTATGTTTAATCCTGTTTCAGTTGAAAACAACTGTGGCTACTTCAGTACTTAAAACTAAAAATCTCACTACTATTTTAGAACTGCGAGAAGTACAGAAACTGCCACTTCATTTCCCAGTTGCATTATTACCTGAGCTATCTTAAGCCACTAGAGGGTATCCCAGGAAGCACTGCAGAAAGCTCCATCCAGTATAAACCATGAACACTCAAACCTTGCAACAAACCAAATCAGGCAGCATTACATGGGTCTCTCTCTTGGCCCACTTAGAGAATTTAAAATATAAACACATAAATACTTCAGGAAATAAAAGTTTGTCTTTTAATTACATTAATTACTTTAATTAAGTTCTCTACTATGATCTGTACTGTTATGAAATAGCTTTCCTAAAGTTAACATTTCTTACAGACAAGATCAAAAATCACCAGCAAAGAAACACTGGCTCTAGCACCTAACTGGCTTTATCACACCTTCCTGCTGAGTGGCCCTCTAACTTGCTGAGGACTCTAAAATAAAGAAAAAATGTGGCAGCCTATTGAAAGTGTAAACCCAATGAGCTAAATTTTCATGACAGCACAACAATTGTGAACTCAGCCATAAAACGCTTGAAATGAGAGATGTTGTCATAGCTGAATATAATTCTTAAGAAGCATCTATAAGAAAAGCAGAACTAAGAAACCACCCAAATCTAATTTATTTTAAGTCTGAAAGTATTTTTTCATTTATGTTACGCTTGGCTCGTGTTCATTCTAATTTTGTACAAAAAACCTGAACAACATGAGGCGATATGAAAATGCTTTCTACTCTTTTTGGTTTCACTATTCACCAGGTTGAGGGATGTTGCTGAGGACTACCTGTAGACGTAATGATTATGTGGAAAGATGACTGTATACTACATGGAGGGAAAGAAATGTGACAGAACAGGAGTCACTATAGAAGACTGACTTAGTGATACCAAAGAAATGATACAACGTGCCTGATCAGCTTGTGGTTTAAAAGAAGTTGGATGGAGAGAATCAGCTCCCTCACAGCTTCTGCTCTCCTCAGTGTCTGACTTTTATTTACATTTAAATTAAGGCCCAGTGTACTCTGCAAAACATTCTAACTCATTTTTTCAAATATCCTCAGGTATACCAGGTCCAACTGAGGAGCCTTTTTCACAAAATATTTAGTCACATTTTTCAGAGCATCAGTATTCAGACACTCAGACAACAGTTTGCATGAAGTACACACATCCAATTGAGGAAAATAAAATATTATACCGAACGTCATATTAACTTTGATAACTCTCCCAGGAAACATGAGTGTGCAAGATGCTTAACTCTCAGGGAATTGGCTCAATAAACTTATATGCCTTAATCTTCCATTTCTATGAGATTAATATAACCTTTAATAACTGTACAAACAAATACTGTTCAGGAGTAAATGTATAGCTACAGCAAATATAAAACCTTAAAAATCTAACCTACCATGGCAATAAAGCGCCCAATGAAACAGAAATATGAAAGATGGTCAGGATTGATTGTTGATGCTGGATTTATCTGCAGGCAATAGTTGCTCTTGCCAGCATATTCAAATAGGCAGTACATAGGGTTCAGTACTTCATGGGAAAGCAAGAAAAACCATTCTCTAAGGAAAAAAAAACATGTATACACATAAAAACCATCAAATACAGATGTTTATCACCATTCCCCTTAGGTTACCAGCAAAATGGTCAAAATATATGCAAACTTTGAAAAATAATATAAACAGTGTTTACATACTGAGTATTAGAATCACAGAATAATATATGGTATTATATATTTCTTAAATATAGAAAATTAATTATTAGACCCAATAATGTTAGAAAATCATGGTTTCCAAAGTTTAGAAATTATTAGAAGTTAAGATTTTCATCTTGAACACACCCTCACAGCACAGGTTTTAGCTGCCTATCAGTAACATTTTTTTCTTACACAGTCCTTGCTTCAACCAGTACACAGCATTTACCCTGGTCATGCCTACTTTACTGTCTACAACTCACATCTTTACTCAAAAAAATCACAGATTATTCCGTGCTTATTATAAACAACTTAGATAAAACGAAATAAAACAAAGAAATTGAAACCTCAGCACACCTTATTTGCTTTTCCAGTCTGACAGCAAAAACACATACTGAGTTACTGTTGTTTAACAAATTACCATGCATTGGTTAAGCCTACATGACATGAAAGTGTAAAAGAATCTTTTTGCTGAGGTTAAATGAATACATGTTTTTCACCAGCTTAATTTTTTTCAACTCAGCTGATCTGAAATAATACCAGAATCTGGTATTCAGTGTTCAGATAGGTGATTTTGATAATATTTCTTGCTTTCTAATATTTGTATATAGTATTTGCAGAGACCTCAGAACAGTCATACATACTCAGGGGCTTTTTCATCAGGCAATAAATGTTTGGTAGTAAACAACCAGGCCTAGAGATAGCCCATAAAAACAGCTGAAAGTCTGTTCTATAATAACTGTAGGGACTGAATTCCATTCTGACTGCCTTTCAGCTGTCATAGTTAAAAGGCATCTCTTCTATCCTTGCATTTATTCAAGATCAAGGAAGAGAAATGAGGTTTGCTGGCATGTTTCTCCTAAGAGTGCCATGAAACTCAAGTCATGGATCATGGGTCACTATGATACACTTCCAACCCAAAGGCCAAGTAGAAAGAGTAAACAGAGAAAGGCAGCCAGGATCCAATAACCCTAACAGGGTTCCGTGTATCTTCCAGCAAGCACGAGAATGTTGTACAGCATTCTAGGCAAGTTTCATACTGAGACAATTACATTAACTACACAGAGGCATCAAATTCAATAGGCATTTAAATTAGAACAAGTCAGATAACAAGGGAGGAATAAACTAAATCAGCCATTAACAAGAAGCTGCAGAAGCAAGGAATTTTTCATATCAACAGCTAAAAACTTGCCACAGGACATAATGTCAGATTGGTCCTGCTACATGCAAGGTAAAAATCTGACAGGAACACTGAGTTTAGTCTGCTGAGAGACAGCTGATCTATATTTGTATTAATGCTGTATTTCATTAGTCAGTACGTGAACATTTATTTAGTGTCACTTAAGAACTCTCAGCTCAATTTACAATGAGATCCTGGCTGGTTCTCAATTTCACATTAAAAATCTTAGGCAAGACTTAAATAACAATGAAACTACACTGGTTATATATTTTTTATTTATTCATTCTCTACTTTATTTGATTAAAACACTTCAGTTGAATTATTCTAATATCTTCTCTGTGGAAAGATCTATGAACTGTTCCAGTTCCCACCCTAAACCTATGACCCTCACAATAGGGACGCCAACAAAACAAAACCCATACAAAGCAAAAATTGAATTCCTTCCTGAAATCACTCCCCCAAATTCTATGTGATACTGTAATGAGAAGCAAAACACCACATACCCAAAAGAAGCTCAACCTTCAGAGGCAACCTTCCTTGCATATAAATACTATACATTTTCACTGAATTCAATTTCAATGCAGGAAGCTACATAAAACCAGAACAAAACCAAACCCAAATATCTTTACATATTAAAAAAAAAAAACAAACCCAAAACAACCTAACAAGAAAAATTCTATCACCTATGACTCTTTCCTGTTCTCTGGATATACAGTAGTACTGACATTTTTTACCAAGCAATAACATTTCACTGAAGTAACTAACAGCAGTAGTCAGTGGCTGTATTCTCAGTGATCAAGAAATGAAATCTTGTCTATGGTTTTCCTGTTATCAGATTTTTCCCCTCTGAGTTCCACTTCAGATTCTAGAAAAACCCATAGTCCAGCTGTTTCACATTCCAGTGGAGCCAACATAGTCTGTCAGTTGTTCCTTCATGCCTGCACTACTCTCCTGTTGTTTATTTCCTTTCTGTTCTTATCAGCCCCAATCTGGTGTTTGCTTGCCATTTTTCCAAATAAGCAGAACACTTCATTTTCCCACAGCTCCCACTTCTAGGAAAATAAAACTTTCTGATAGAAAGTTTTTGAAATAACTCAGACAAAGCAATTAATTTCATTCCAATTTAAACACTACTCTTTGTCAAAGAATTGAAAAATTGAGACCATAGTTTTACCAATGTGAAGTTATAACCTGTGACAATAGCCAGTGCTGCCAGTTCCACCTCCTTAATACATTTAGGGGGACTAAAAAGGTATCTAGGGTCAGACTGCAAGAGAAATCAAGGCTAGAGTGCGATTAAAAAAATAAAAACTAAGAAATTTGGGAAATTAAGAAAATTTCTTTTACCTTGCCAAGCCACCATAATCCAATCCTTCTTCTCCTCTAAATATAACATATAATCTTCTCCTCAAATCATAGGGCTTTAATGCCATAATCTATTAAAAAATAAATTAATGTTATAAATTATGCATTGTTACCACACCACTCATTCAGATTTAATTTATGTTGATACAGAAATTGTATATATGTCAAATGTTACACAAATTTGAAAAGCAAGTAGACCATCTCATGGAACAAGCAATCAATGAACTACACACAAAAATACCAATTTGGACTTAAAATCTCTTAGCAGCAGACTGCTAGCAAGTGGAAGGAATATCTGGAAAGTAATGCTTTATGGGTACCCTGTTCTTACATTCTTCCTAAGGCAGTCATTATTTAAGGAAAACAGGTGAAAAGGCACTTCATCTGATATATATGATTTTTAGTTTTAGGGAAATCACTTAAAATAAATAATTTAATCCAGACTAAGTTCAATATACTTTCATTTATAATATTCTTTTTTAACTTATAGAGAATTCCTGCCTAGAGGTCTTGTGGTGAGAGCAGCAAGAATTTTCATCACTCATTGGCTGCAGACTATAAGGACTGTAAGCTTCAGTTACACAGATTTAATTTTTGAAGGACAAAGCAGTTTTAACTGGAGAAAACAACATGTCGTAAGGTATCTAAAGACACAGGAATCAGAAAAGCAAATCCAATGTGGATGATGCCACAGTAGTTAAGCTATGGAACTCCACCACAGGAGGCTGTAGATGCAAAAAGTTCACAAGAGGAGCACAGGCAAGCTCAGAGAAGAGAAATCCCTTGAGAATTAGTAAAATACTCAGAAACCACTTCAAGCTCAAGAATCATTTCAACTGTATACAGCTGGAAAATGAAAGATCATATGGTAAAAGTATTATATACAATACTTCTTTTCTTGCAGTCTTCCCTAAGAAACCCCCACTAGCTAATACCAGAGGAAGATTACTGTGCCTGAAGGACCATTAGTCTGAACTAGCTATGGCCATTTTTGTTCTTCTGCTTTGTCTTGATAAACAAACACAATAATTTTTGCAGGCTTACTTGCTGGAAGGAATCCTCAAACAAAGTCTGTCTGGATACATTGATTTTCACATGACTTGGCAGTGCATTTGACTGTAATCATAAGGCAATAACATTAAAAGGTAGCACACACATTTGTAAAAACTCATATAATTTCAATAAATAAATAATTAATAAATCAGTACCTGACACAAGTAACGGAAATGAGCAAGTTTCCACCTAAAGCTACGCTCATAAGCAATCTGTGGCCCTTTATTTCTGTAAGAAAACATATTGGAGATACATTAAGCACGCAGACATCAAATCAATGCTAAATCTAAATCAGCATGAAGATTTCAAAAATACACAAAAACTGTTATTGTAAGATATGATCAAATGCAGCTGGTGGTTTGGAATGCCAGTCTTCCTTTCCACCATTTCTTTCCCTTTTTTATTTTTTTTGCAAGTCAATTTACCAAATTTGATAGAAAGATAAAAGATCAAGAGAGCATAAAAACCCTATGAAATGTATAAAAACTACAAGTCACATAAAAGAGAGATATCGAATTTATCATCTTCACTGAGAAAAAGACTGCTAAGTTAGGCTTTATAAATTCAGCTGCTTCTGGAACTATGAAGGACATTCTAGTGCAACATTCTACAGGCTTGTTGCCATCATCACTATTTGACAGAAGTAAACCCTACCCATACAAAAGACATTAAGAAAGCCATTATAGGCTGGGTCAGTACTTTTCATCAAAATATTTAAAAGAAGATTTGCATGTAAACTTTTTCAGAAGTATTTAGAACTACTTTGTTTGGACATTACTGTGTATCCATTACTGAGTGTGTATCATTATAAGGAATACTCATAATGTCCATTTGCTGTTACTTTAAAAATGCAACTATTAGTTATATTAGTTCATTATTCAAGTTAACCTCATTGCCCCTCTCTATTTATAAAATTATTACAATCTTGGTATTTCAAAAGCATATAAAAACTATTGAACATCAGAGCAGTACAGCAAAATGTGTCATAAAGTCACAAATAAAAATTTTAAATATATTAAACTTATAATATAAAAACATGTTCATAATTTAGTGTGCAATTCCAGCTAAAAGATCATTTTATAGTATGAGAAAATTTCACTATTTAATTATAAAAAGGTAAAACATTCCAAAATATATTTAATTTCTCACTTACACAGAAGATTTCCCAGTACGAGGATCATTGAAGGTGGTGGTTCTTGTATTGTGATCAACAAAATATCTGACACCTTCTCTGGTGTATCTGATTTCCCAGCCCTCTGGAAGAGGGTCTTCATTTTGTAAACTGCAAAAGAAATTGCAAGCAGTGCTTTTTCCCCCATATCATGACATAAAAGAATTAAGCAAGATCTTTTGAACTTATACAGTCATTATACACACCTACCCTTGAGTTCGAGGGTCCTCCCACTGTGTTGTCTTTGTGTTATGATTTACAAAATACACCCTATCATTTGAATCCACTCTTCTTTCTAAGGGAAAAAAAGAAAAAAATCCACTATACAACAACTGCATTCCAAACTTCTGTAGCTGCCACTCCCTGAAATCCACAGCTAATTAACTTACCCCAACCTGGTGGTAAAGGCCCAAGTGGATCATTTTCTGCTGACAACATCGAAGCCTATTTAAAAACAAGAGGACTTTCAGTTAGGCCAAATATTATTCATATTATTTTCTCAGTGTGTTCTAAGATTATCACTAGTCCTGAAGACTATTCATTCTGCAAAAAAACCCCATCATGCCATGTTTAATCTGGTTTTGCAAAGAAACTAAGATTATATGATAAGATAGGCTTTCCACACTTGTTTTCAATGCAATGTACCCTCCCTTTCCCTTCCTACAGCAAACTTGAGTGCTTATACAAAGAGGCACAGTTCATACAAGTTTTGAGGAAGCATGGATCAGCAGATAAGCACTAAGGTCTTGCTTAAGAACACATCTTACCATAATAAACATTTCCAAGCACAGTGACTACTGCCAGCATAGGGGGTTTTACTTCCTCAATACATGATAACTTCCCTGAATATTTGGCTATTTTCAAACATTGTCATTTTTTCTTAAAATGCAGCTGCATCTATATGCGGATGGATAAAATTATACCGGCATACAGTAAGGTTAGAAGGGGGAAAAAAAGGGATTACATTATTATGTAAACACATGCTAAGCTCATAATATACTGTAACCTTGCAGAAGTCCCCAAGTAGTTCCCAAAAATACAAAGCATGGAAAAAACAAAAATAAAACGCAGAAATCCCACAGACTACAGGATCCATGCTCTGATTTATAATTAATAGCATCCACCCCTAAAAATTTGTGGACTCTAACTTTTAGTGTGTGTGAGTGCAGAATGGAATTTTGATATAGGGTATATTTTCCAAGAGTGTCTTAGGAACTAATACTGCTTTATATAGCATTTGCAATACAAAAATTATCAAATAAGTGTTTACAGGAGCACATTCAGGCAAAACAAATCTATGATATTTTTTCTCTGAAGGAGAAATAGATTAAGGATCAGCAGGAAATGCATTAGTTACACTCAAAATCGAGCTGTGCAGCTGCCCCAGCCACCAGCTACTACATGTGAACAGAGAATTTATTTATTTTTCAGCAGTTAGTCTTCTCTGCTTTAGGAGAACATACAATCACAATAATCCTCCAACCAAAGACTTCTCTGTGGTGACTGTAAAAGAATAGAGTACGAAAGGAAAAAGCTGTCTGCCAAGGAACTGAATGTTGGCACGGTTCAGATATTTCCAACCTTCTTAATGGGTCCAAGGATTTGTGTATGGCTGCTGGCTACACAGAGCTGTATATTTAACAGAACACAGTGAAAGACCAGGCAGATTCACTTCCAAAATGACTACCATAAATTATCCAGGTAAAAATGAAAGCAATTCAAATAACCATATCCCATCTACTTTTCTTTCTTTACATAGTTTAGCTTTGACCACTCAAGGTAATTGAAACATTCTTCAACTGAAAGTATTCATCTACTTTTTTCCCAAAAATAAAAGACAGTCTCACTCAAACTGCTATATAGGCAGAGTCCCGGTATGTCACCAAAGCATGAAAAGATAGCTATAGTTTGACCTTAACTATTCTAGGAAAAAATATACAGAATCACACTAAAGTAAAAAAAAAAAAAAAAAACCAAAAAAAAAAAACCAACAAAAAAAAAAAAAAAACAAAAAAACCCACTCTTTCTTCAATAAAATTTCAATTTCCCCCCTCAATAAACTGTGAGTTCTATCTGTGCAACAGATATAATAGTTAGAAAACAGAATTCTAATGAGATACAAGCAGTCAAGTTTTCTTTTCATTCAGGTATATTCTGTCTCACTAACAAATCCTCATTTATTGATTCTAAGGTCAGATGAGACATTTTAAGGAATGGGTCTGTGGTTTTCAGTAAGGGTTGTCCTTTAAGGAAGGAAGTAATATAATTTAATTTTTAAAATATATTGTTCACTGAAGGATAAATCTAGCAAAAAAAAATCTTGGCAACAGAAAAGTGAAAGTTTTCTCAGATGCATTATGCAACTGATCAAAGTAGTACACAAAGTTGGCCAAGAGATTTTGGCTCTATGTGCTTCAAGCTGATTCTTGATTTTGCATTAGAAGTTACCAGTGTGTTTAAATACCTGAAGGAGGGCGCAAAAAGGATGAAGCCAAGCTTTTCTCACTGGTTCACAGTAGCAAGACCAGAGGCAATACACTGAAACACAGGGGTTCCCTCAAAACATCAGGAAACACTTTTTACTGGGAAGGTGACCAAGTGCTGGCACAGGTTTCCCAGAGGGGTTGTGGAGTCTCCATCCTTGGAGATATTTACAAGACATTAGTCCTGATGGCTGGTTCTAGGTGGCCTTTCCTAAGGAGGGACATTGGACCAAATAACCTTAAGAGGTCCCTTCTAGCCTTGACCATTCTACTTTTCTCTAATTGCATAAAACAAATTGAATTTGATACATAGCCCTGGGAAAGTTCAGAAAATTAGTGGTGATGCATGTTTCTGCTATTGCTACTGACAAGATATAATGTCAAATTCAATAATGAGAGGCTGAGAATTTTTAAATGTAGCACTGCAGCATCCTTTACTTCAGAGGAGTGTGTGAATAAGGCCCATCAAATTTAAACTTAGGTCTGCACATGCAAAGAGTCCTATTCCAATGAAGCTGTTTTAGACTTGTACTTCAAAAGTTTCATGTTTAAAACACTCCAGCTCTTCTGCATATCACTTACAAAGTTTCTGGGATCAGATCATTTTTTTAAGAAGCCAAACACAATTCTTAAAGTGTTTAGAGTGACAGTGACACACAGGCACCATAATTCTTAACTCTGAAGAAACAACTATTCTACTTATCCAGTCACAGATGGGAAAATCTGACTCGAGAAATATTCTCTATGAAGCTACTCATATTTTCTTCAGGCAGAAGTTAGCAACCATGTTAGAGAAATGGAAAACCATTTAGGAAATTCCAGAGTTGAACCAGATGCATAACCTTCAAAGTAAAAAAATTGCCACTTGTATTAGTGAAGGAACTCTAATCACTTGAACAGTTTTTAAGGCTATTTAATGCTCAAAATGACCCCTAACAGCATTTACATTCCTTTTCAGTTTAAGGGACATTTTTAGTTGTACCTCTTACTACTGGCATTAATAATGTTATGTAAAAATGCAGTACACAAAGCTGATGTCAGGAAACAAACTCAGAAGGGAGTACTTTCTGTCCAAAAGTACTTTGTGATTTTCATCCAATAAAAGGATGATTTCTAACTTTTTTCAAAATAATCAGAATCTAAATTACTGATGCTTAATATCATTTAACCCATATGGTCGAATAGTTACAAAATCCCTTTCTTTGAAGTTAAATAACAAAGTGTATAACAGAGTATAACCTATACCTCTGTACTAATTTGAAATGTTGTGTACTTTACCGAATAGAGGTATCGTTGGTTGAATTGTTGCATAGCTCCCTGCAGTTGATTCCGTTGCGATTGCCATTGCTCAAAGTTCCTCACTGACTCCATTGTTGGTCGCTGCCACGTTGTCGTTCTGGTGTTGTGGTCCACATAGTAAACTCTCCCACGATCATCAACTCTCCTTTCCCAGCTTTCAAGGAAAACAAATGTTAACAGTTAATTCTTTCAGTAGTGTTACTAACCATTTTTTCTCTTTGCCAAATGCCAAATTCCTAAGTGGTACTTAAATTAACTACTGGAGTCACAGGCATGATTTCATGTTCTAAAGGACACAAAAGTACCTCAACTTAATTGGCAGATGAACTGATGAGCATACACAGACTACAAGCAATTGCCTGCTCAGCTCTCTGTCACCTCATTCTTAACTTTGTAAACACCTGTGACTGCAAGTAATGTTGGCAGACTTCACAAAGAACACTTTGCTGGGAAATCTGAGTTTTGGAACCAGGGCACTACACTTAGTGGTGCCACCTAAATGAAGGCGATCAAATATGCATTATTTCATGCTTAAGTTTTAAAGGAAGAATAAAATACTTTAGCAGCTGTATTTGAACAAGTGATCAAACCTAGTGACATATCCAATATCAACATTCCTGTAACAACAGCTGTAATTTTATATAATTAAATGAAAGCTAGAATCTCTTAATATATGATATAGAATTCAGTTTTGATGAGCTGCTGTTTGTTTCCAGCAACAAACAAACAAAAATATAGTAAGTTTATCATATTTAATTCAAAAGTGTACATTACCCAGGAGGTAAGGGCTGTGGTCTTTCCCATGTTGTAGTTCGTGTGTTGTGATCAACATAATAGGTTCTACCATGAGGATCTTTTCTTTGCTCCCACCTTGAAGACAAAGAGACTCACACATAAGTGAAGATGCAAATACATCCTTGGGGCTTCCCACTAAGACAATAAATTATCTTGGCACTGAGTAAAAATACCATGGTCCAAAACCCATTCTCGAACACCAAAGAAAATTCATAAGAATACAGATCAGTTACTTCCTATTTAACTGATAACACTGTAAAGACTTTAAAGGATTTAGCACATAATGAGCATACATCAATATTCACAAGCATTTTTCTATTATATTTAAGTTTGGAACAAAGTCCTTAATTATCTGCTCAATGCTTGGATGCTAAAAAAAACCTCATTCCAAAAGTGTTTAGAGAGATGCATTCTTTGTATTTCCAAGTTCACGTCTCTCAAAAAATGAGAGTGTTTACATTTTGAAGCTCTGTTCCCAATATCCAACAAATAGCATCTTTCAGAGTGAACCTGAAGTGTGCGCTATCAACTCTTTTTCCTGTGTTTCTATTTCCTATCCTGGTAAATTCTGTATCTGATATCCCTGGGGATTACTTTGTTTTGTGAAACAACCTTACACTGAAGATGGAGCTAGACCAACAGCTGAAGTTTCATAATGCTGAGAACTACCACAATGCAATAAAAGTATGTATAAATGACAAGGAAACCAGGAGAAACATTAGATGAAATGGTGAAGTGCTTGTCCACAGTTGATATATACTTATTTTTCTTACATAAACACTTAATTAGTTCCTAAAAATGTAGGCAGAACACCTGGCCTGCGACTACTAAAGACTACTAAAGCAATTTCAAATAATCTAGTAAAATTAAAATATTCCAGCTCTTCTTAGCACATACCTACATACACATCAAATCTTATTATTAACTCTAACATTTTTTAACTCATTCTTACACAGCAAGCACCTACAAGCATTTATAGACTAGTCATTTTCACTTCTTTGTGTTTTGGTCCCTACTACTAAAAAACAAAGGAATAATTAATTATGGCCCAAATAAGTTTGAAAATATCATATGAAAAATCTTCACATCTGTTACACCCAAGAGTTTGTCTGTTAAGATCACAATACCATCTCAGCCAATCAGTTATCAGTTGTTACTTTCTGGGACAAGACTAGCCAGTTATAGCAGCAGTACAAATCCCATTTTAGATCAAATAACCCCATCTCAGCCAGCTGACCTGCACATGAAAATCCCTGTATAGAATTAAGTTTCTGTTTCTTTATATGCACATTTAGATGACACAAAATGATAGCATTAAAGCAAAACAACATACCCAGGTGGCAAAGGTTCTGTACTGGCACTACCAGGCTGCTGTCTTACAGGTTCTGCAGACGCACTTGGCGTGGAGGAGGATTCCCTCGGCTTTGCCGCATCTGCTGCTGCGCTGTTCCGAGCATTAGGCTGAGCACACTCTGTGGCAGCTGCAGGTTCTAGCTCAGCAGACACAACAGGTAATGCAGCAGTGTGGCTTTCAGAACAACTAGCTGCTTCTGCTGCTGACTGAGGTTCTGCTGTATCATTAGTGCAATCTGCTGAAGACACAGGAGCTTCATCTGAACCCGTCGGAGCCTCGGAGACAGAGGAATTGCCAGCTTCAGGTGCAGAGGCAGATGACTCGCCATTAACTGAGAAACGGGAAATAACATTTGTGTATCAGAATCTGATGAGATTTACTTTTCAAATAACTTCCAGAGTAAATTACTTGAAAGGAATGTATTTAAGTTGCACCTGCCATAAGTAGCACTGTTGGCTAAGATGACAAAAAGTCACAACCCACTTGCATTCAGTTAAAACTTACAGTTTGAAAGCCATTCTCTGTACCTCCCTGTTACATAGGGATACACACATATATATATATATAAGTTATTTATTAGTTTCTCCATGTCTTGGTCAACTCAATGTTGCACCTCAGTCTAGATTAGCAAGAGGCACCCATCTGCTTTCCACAAAACTGTACAGCCTTTTTTAAAACTCTGAACTTATAGTGAAGTTCAAAAATGAATCTTAATCAGTACAACATGAAAACAAGTATTATGAGATTACTCTATGAGATCTGGAAAACCAAGAGGCATTTCCTACAGATAATTTCTTTTCTTTTTCAGAGCTGACATACCAAACCCTACAATTAACCCTACACCTGTGCAACTTGGAAAAAAATCCCCCTCCAAAAGAGGGATTAAAATATAAAAACTATTACTGGCTAACACAACTTACATGGTTCAATGACTGAAGAAAATTACTTTAGAATTACAAAGTAAATAAATTCTATCTTTTCTAGAACAATAAATATGCCATCAAACTGAATCAAGCACAATCTCGTAAAAGGTTTAAAGCAGGCATGGATTAACAGACAAAGGATGCTAAGAAAGCTTTATTAGTCCCAAGCCCACTTGGCAAACAATACACCAATCATCTTCAGAGCTTAACTGAACAGTCCCCTCAGCACATCAAGATCTTGTCTAACTTAGACAAGTGACATCAGGTAAAGCAGTCTGTAAGACACCCATTAAAAGTCAAGGCCCTATAAAAAGCAGCGCCACACCATTCAGTACTTTCATTTTCTGCACCACTAATCAACATCCAACAGTGACAATTCTTAGTAGCTCGTACCTGTTTTAAGAGTTGCACCAATTTTCTAAGGACTAAGGATATGCAACACACGCTTCAAGCAATTTTCTTACCTTACAGTATATTATCACCTTACCCTGCTAAGGGCTGAAACTAATTTAATTCTATACCCTTAACCTTATTCATACACAATTGCAAAATTTAATCCTACACTAGTGCCTATAAAATGTTGTTCCATTATTTTAAAGAGTTCACTTGTTTAATTCTGTCATCAGAATTTAAATTAGCAAGTCACTTTCCTTAAAGAATTATCGCTACACCATATACATTTTCTTTATACATGTAAGCATAAGCATGAGCATGACTTTACAGGCAACAGATTTTTAAGTTCTATAAAGGCACTACTTTTTGAACAAAACTTTTCCAGGGTAACACACACTGCTTCCAGATGGCACAAAAGAAATTAACTACAGAATACATATCAAGATTTTATATTGTTTCAGCATGACATGAAAACTATAAGCACATGAAAATTTGATCACGTTTCCTCATATTTCTGCTTATACTAGCAACAACTTAATTTACACAAGAAAAAAGCCAACTGAAATTTCAACTTCCATTTAAAAAATTCAACTCATCCACACTAAAGAATGAATAGGATTACATAACAAAGTTAGAAGCAAAATAATGAAGAAATCATCTGCTCTATTAGTAAGTTCATCTCCAAAACAGATGTATAAAACATTACATCAGATGATTACTTCACCAATTATGCCTAATACAGCAATTTTGGCAACATCATGTAAAATTACAATCCTGCTAAAGCACAACAGTGGGGACAAAAGTGTCATCGAAAAATGCCAGAGATCAGTTTTATGCCTTGCCTTAAAAACATCTTCATCCACTGGTAGAGTAGTTGATTACTCCTATATCAATGCCTCAGTGCAAGGTCAGTGATGATTTCATCAATATTACCACTTGAACAAATCAATTATTTTTCAACTACCCTATTCTAATACAGATTTCAAATGGCTCTCTCTGCTGTTGAAGAAAAAGGGAGCAATGCCTTAATAATATATATGCCCTCTAGCCTCGAGCTGAAAAGAGAGGGGAATCAAATTAAAGTTCTCCAAATAGAGAAAAGCTTCAGAGAAGACCTAATTTAATTATAACTTTTTAAAGTTCATAATTCTTTCTGTTATCTTCCAACTATACCAGTCTATTACAGAGAGTTTGACAATCACTGTTCTACAACTTAGTAACAACTTGCCTATTTCTATTTACAGTTTTCTTTTCTCTCTGGTATCACTGTAATCTCTCCCAAACAGCTGAGAAAAGACAAAGGGCTTACAAAGCACAGTTATTATTAGATACCAGAGAAATGAAAATCAAAAAAACCTTTTTTTCAAATCAAAAAACTAGTTTCACTGAACCAAAAGTGAACTGTAGTCAGAATCAATGTTTTGGTGTTTAAGAGGGAAACAACATTCAGTATTTGCCACTAGCTGTTTCTAAATGGAATTTATGAAAAAAATTGAAGGCACGGAAAGTCTGCAACACATCTCAACTCAGAGCACAGCAGTTTCCTGCCTAAATCAGATTTATGTAATGTCAGGAAAAATTTAACCATAGCTACTCAAATTAATTGTGAAAGAAACCTGATTTTTCCTCCAGACAAACAGTAATATGGTTTCATCATCCGGGACAGAAAATGGAAGATTTTGGACACTTTGATCTTCCTTCATCAGAGAAAAGAACTTATAATAAAGTGTGAAACTCAATATATTTAAGAATGGGTCTACTGCAAAAAAAATTTACAGAAGTGGACACACAAAGTTATAAATTCAAGCCACATCCTTTCAGTACTTTTGAATTCCAACAAAAAGTTTATAGAAAAAGTAGCTCAACTTGAGAAACAACTAGACAAAAAAGCCTCATGGAACACATTGCCATAACTCTCCCCTTCTTACCAGTGCTGTTGACAGGCTGAGCTTCAAGTGGTTTTGGTACTGGTGTATTTTTGGGTCTGGCTGCAACATGATTAGGAGATGATGTGCTGTCTCCATTAACAGCTTCCACACAGAACGTATTCTGTATTACAGAGCTGGAAGGTACTTGATTGTCTATCCCATTAGAAATGTCACAAGCAGATCTTGGTAAAAATAAAAGATGATTTCAGGTTACTATAAGCAACATGTTAAATGGTTACACAACTAAACTAAATGCTACACTAAACCATGCTATAGAAACAAATAAAGAAATGGTGGTAAATTCACAACTGTTTATATTGTGGTGTTTGCAGCCTAGATAATTATTTTGGTTTCACACTTCACTGTTAAGAAAAAGGCAAGAATCGGTTTTGAGGATTTCAGATACTTGTAACAGGTAAGAGTTTCCATTTTTACTTTCTCTTTTACTTTTCATGACATATCAGAATTTAATTGAACAGACTGATACACCTGCTGCACCTTCCAAAATGGCCTTAGGGACCCTTCCAAAGTGCAGCTATGAGCAGGAAAGCCTTTTCTCTCTCTCATTAAGAGGAAGAACTGGTTTTGTTAATCATATCACTAAAAATACAGATAACATAAGAAAGCAACAGAATTCTCCCTCAGTAAAAGGAAAATAAGATGAGCTTCTCTATGCAATGGCAGGATGGGACATTGTGAGGACAACTAAGCACAGGCAGCTCTGTGTTTGCAAGGCCACATGGATAAATGTATTTTAATGTGCCTTGTGAATGGAAAGTTTTGCTCAGTTACAGTAGTACATTGGTTTTCCACTTAAATCTCTTTCAGAATGCTTAAAGCCATCCACCAGAGACATATTTTGAAAATTACACTCAATGCCAACTACTTATCACCTCAAGGAGTAGAGGTTAAATACCTGATTTACTGTTTTATCTCACAAAAAATGTCAGAACAGTTAGAAGTCCAACTTTGTGGAGTAAGAAGGGAAGAAGCAGCATTTCCATGCTACCTTACACAACTCCAAAAGATCAGTATAGACAGACTGATCAGCTCTGGATTACAAACTCAATTTACCTCCAAAAGACATGGAGAGAAGCTACCTTAAATCTTTTCTTCATCTCTTAATTTTAAAACTGTAAATCAACACAGCTGGATAGTTGTGTAGAAAACTGCAGTAAATTAAAATATCAACACCAAAAGCAGGATCCCAGTAAGAGAGATTATCTCCAGCAACAATAGCTGAATGAAAACAAATGATTGTTACTACTGCTTCAAAATGGTATGCAGATGTGTTTCAAATCACTTTTAGCAGTCCCAATTTTTTCTAACAAAAAAGAAAAAAGCAGAAGCACTGTTTTATTCTCACTCAGTCATCTTGAGCGTCCATTGGGGAAGAGAGAAATATCCACAAATTCAAAAAAAGAATCAAGTCAAGCATATAAGGACAAATGTGTCCCTGTCACTCAAATGCATAGCGACTGTATTTTTTTTCACTCCAGTTAGTGTCAATAACTTAAACAGAAATGGGTTCACAGAAGGTAACTGAGCAGACCAGTAACATTAAATTGATCTGAATTGACCTATTTGTCTTACTAGAGATGAGGGGACAAAAAAATCTATTTCTATTTCTCTCCAGCCAGTCCTTGAGCAGGTTAGAATGGTAGAGAAACCAAGAATTAAGCTCTTAATTGGTCTGAATGTCTTTTTCTTGCCATTTCAGGAGGAAAAAACAGGCCTTGGCCTCAATGTTACAAATACTGCTTGTGAAACTCAATACAAGTCTCTTAAGTTCCTGATTATGACCTTAAAAAGACTGAGGAGGAAGTAATTCAGGCTTTTTTTTTCCTCTTCCTTCCGTTCAGGTGCTACATTGCAAAAAAAAAAAAGCTGCTAGACATTAATAGAAATGGTTCTTAAGCAGCAAAAGAAAATAAATTGAGTAAGTACATAAAAATACACTGAGCTACTGCTCCCCTAGCTTCTGCTGCAGCATTTTTATAGATTTCCAAATCAGCTGAACTAAACTATGTAACTAGCAAACAAATAAGGTTTCTAAAACCTGTGGCAACATAATTTAGACCTCAACAGTGAAAATCTCTCATCTTCAAAACCATTAAAAAAACCAACAAAAAACCCACCAAAACACAAACAACCCAAACATTTCAACTGATAAATTTGCTGATACACTTCATATCGCATAAAACACAAAAATAAATTCCAACCTGGATGAACTTCTTGCTGAAGCATCTCTGTTTTCATGTACAGCCTCGCCATTTTGCTGAACTTCTACTGAACAGTAAGAAACAAATTCAACAGAAATATTCTATTATATCTGTTTGAAATCTTAATCTAAATATTATCATCTGACTTAATTATTTTAACTTACTGGTTGCTGATGAACTGAGATTTGTAAGAGATTCTTGTTCAACAACCAAACCATCTAGCACAACAGTCAGTTCACCTGTTTGCACCATGCCACTCTTGTTTTCCAAAGACAGTTTCAATTGTTCTTTCACCTTCTCCACTAAAAATGGAGTTGGGGTGGGTAAGGGACAAGAAGGAAAGAAGGGATAGAGGAAAAATTAAATTCTAAATAATATTAAAAGAGATCTTCAACACACAAACGTGATATATGCATTTAGATCTATAAAACTGAACACCAGAGATCTTCAAATCAAAGCAGAAATCACTATGGAGGTGTATATATTTACAGCTGCTGTGTGTACACGCACACTTTAAAAAGAACTGTCTGTTTACATTGTATATTCTATAGGTATGCCAAAGAATCCATGTGGATTCAGTACTTTGTTGTTAATGATTTCCCAGGTCTGCCATTTCCATTAAGCCCTTTGGAAATTAAGCACTACTTACATAACATGTGATGGCTTAAAGTCAAACAACTTCTGAACCACACATCCAAATATTAAAAAGTCACTGGGAACCCTTCATTTTACAACCAGAGCCTATATTCATTTCTCTTAGCACCTTTCAAAACTAATTCTAAAAGACCACTGAAAAAACCATCTCTTTGAGGAAGATGAAAATGCAAAGACTGCATAGTGTCCTCCCTCAATTTTAAAACTATTTTTAATGAATCCTTACTAGCATTTTCATAGATTGTAACTCCAAGGATTAAACAGTAAGAGAGGATGCCTCAGGTAACCAAAAGTTAAATCAGATATTATTTTCACTGAAAGAAAATTTGAGATAACTGATGGTGCAGTAAAATAATTCAATCTGACTGACAAGCAACACACACATTTGTAGAGAAACATATATAATCCAGAGGTAAAACATGCTGAGGATGCTATGTAATTCTCTCTAAATCAACTGCTACAAGTACAACAGTTAAAGCTACATGTCATAAATCCAAACACAGTCAGCTAGGAGCTCGCATTAATCAGGTTAAAATGGTTAAGACTTTTTAGTATTTGTGCTCTCAGATTAAAAGATTAGTTTTTAAAGACATGCCATCATATTTCCCTCCATATAATAGCAATCCAAGTTAAATTTAAACTAGGCACTTCTATGCATTAAACTAGCATTTCCATTTTTTTCATTCTTAGCATGCATCATAAGTGAACAATAAACATGAAAACAGGGGAGGCTGCCATAACCTACAGCCAGATACCCCCAAGCTATTACTTGAAAGAGCAGGTTTGACAGCGTAGTTGGGCAGCAGTTACCAGCAGACACACACTGCTGGGCTACAATGGATTTTAAGGGACTTCAACCCTCTGTAGCAAGCACAAAACTCCTAAATCTATGGGGTTACTGATTTAGCAATACACATTTTGGAAAAAAAATACTATCTCAAAGAAGAGAAGAAACTAACTTATCACTGAATTGTTTAATTAACACATTTTTTAATTTTTACAAAGGGTGGTTGGTTTAACTTCTGCTATTTTATAGGTGGTCTTCCTAAACTAAATCAGCTGTTGGCTGTAGCTTAATTGAGCTGGCAAGAAAACTGAGAGGTGTGTGGGCAGCAATTTAATAGTTGTGGTGTGTAGCCGAAAAAGGAACCAAATTAATTCTAATGTCTCTGCATTTAGAGGACTTCCCATTCCATTTTCATCAGCAAAGAGCCTTTCAAGTGCTGCATTTTAGAATAGGTATCAATAACTAAATGAATTAAGGATACCAGTCAAACCATTCTACCAGTGAATTCTTAGATAATCCAGTAAGTATCTAACTACTGACTTGCTCAAATAAGAAACATTGCACATAAATTACTTTTGTTGCAATGTACAGCAAACTCAGTCAACCATTCCCTGAAAGAATTTGTCAAGCTGTTAGATCCTACCTGCCCAGGATCTAGAGTAATAAAATGTTAAATATTTTGTTAGAAATTTGTTAGAAATTTTGTTAGAAATTTGTAGAAAGTATTTAGAAATATTTTTTGTGGCTAACATTATTATAACCCAATTTATTCTGATACAGTTTTCTTAGGTAAAAGAAAATTTTCTGCCTAACTATGAAATTTACTGCTGAATCGTTATAATACTGTTGAAGAAGACTTACTCAATACTGGATTCTATTTCAATTTTCTGTAAGAATCAGAAAAATTTAGCTTTTTTTTTTTTTTTTCTCATTTATCCCCACTGTTCAAAACATTCACCTCAGGTTTAAATATATATATATATAACTTGTGAGAAAGGTTAAGATTGGTTTAGCTTTTAGCTGGAATTCTACTGCCACTCTGGAGTGGAATTTAAAGTGTGGATTCACCATCTTGTTGTACTAAAGAAAAAAAATTTTGAATAGCAAATCAGATATATTCTATTAAAAATATTTAGAAAATATTAGAAGTTACATGGAACAATCAATTTCTAATGTACTAAAAGGAAGATCACAATTGTTTCATTAATCAACGTTTTCTATTGCTCTCTGGGCAGCTAAATTATGAGGGAGAAATATCCAGTGTTTCTATTAGTGACTCCAGAGAAGAAAAACTTGAAAAATTACACAGCTTTTCTGAAAGTTTAATTATTTTTTTGGTCACCAAATCTAAAACAGATCTTCTATCAAATTGGTTACTAGCTTGCTACAAAACATTGTATTTCTGCTTTTACTTTCAGCAACTAATACTCTACTGTTTGTTTCAATAGTATCATACCCCAGTGTTACATTTAAAATGCTCTCAATAGCACAGACATCTCTAGAAGAGACAAGTAAAGATTTCAATTGAGAGTCAGTTGTAATTACATGTATAGTTAGTAGTCTGGTTGCCATTTTGATATATAGATTAGTAGTAATAATAATTTTACTTTATTCAAAATATCCTTTATGATAACTTACATTTTCTATTGTGTACTTCCAAAGCTTGTCTCAAGTCTACAGTGGCTCTTCCTAATAAAGCATCTGCCTTTAAAGTGTGATGGCTCCACACTCTAAATTCCAGCGTAGTCTGTGGAGTCACATGCCTGCATAAAAAATAAATTTAAAAAAAGATATATACAGATTTTTAAGAATTAATTCTTGTTATTAGGAGTATTTGAACTTTATTCACTTTCTCATTCTATTTCTTGATACTAATGAAGTGCAGTTTTGTATTGCATGGGGAAACTTAACTAAGAACTGCAAACACTATGATATATACACTTAGGAAGAAACTTAAAGTACATTACTATGATAGCCTAAGGAATTTGAGAAGCATCAGAATAACCTACACTCATCTCAAATCTCAGCTATATAAAACAAATCTTGATTTATGAAAGACTTATTTCCCCTCGTCCTCCAGAGTTTTAGCTAAAAACTTACATTATTAAATGTAGTAAAAAGGTGGGAAGTATATTTGTCTGTCACTGAAAAGAAAAATACTAAGTATTTTTCAAAAAGGAAAAAAACAACAAAGCATCTATTTTCAAGCAAGAGCCCACTCAACAGGTATCAGCCTGCCATGGAAGTGTTGATAAACATTTTTTGTGATTCTACAAATATATACAAAACCATAAGGCATACTCACAGAAATCAGAGAGGAAAATTCAAATGATGAAGCTAAAGTAAAAACTGGAGGGAAGCAGAAGGTAAAGGACCCAATTGCAGTAATATTATGACAAGCTTTGCCATTGATCTCTCCCCTGCTCAAGCTATGCTAGGTCCTGGAGAGTAAGTTTTGTAATACAGGGTCTAGTACTTCAAAGGTGGTCCTGGCTGTGCAAAATAGGAGTAGAAGCACTTAATTGCAAAAAGTCAAAGGCCACATATCCATAAGTATTGACCTAATATATACAGAAAATTGTATCAGCAATGATGAGAATAATAATAAAAACAAGCCCCACTCTCCCAACAACAGGACTAATTCTACAGTCACTTGAATATGTTGGACAAGCTGGATCATTTTTGCTGAAACACAAGCAAATATATTTTTGCATTTTGAATAGGCTGCCTTCTAAGGGAGGTCTTAGTAAAAGAGCAGCTCAACAAAGTAAAGGAAAAAAATCCCCAACACCTACACACACAAATATATAGCTGACTCATAGAAGTGAGGGGAATTTGGTAAGCCAGAGAGGTCACTTAACCTCAAATACCATTCCAGTAGTCAGAGACGGCCAGAATACCTTAAAAATACATATAAGGGTAAGACCCTGAGTAAGCAATACTCATTAAATGAGTCTGCCATTACTATGCATTGCAATTTACCTAATTTCTATCAGATCACCAAATCCTGCCAAAGCAAACCTGCCTCCTCAAGAGAAACTTAGGTCCCTGTGAGTATACTGATAGCTCTGTAATTGTTCTAGTTCTTGATCCCAGAAATCATCCTCAGGTCCAAGACTATGTTATTCTCTTTTGCAACACTGCAAAGGGTGAATAAGTTCACTAAACCTAAATACCAAGAACTGAGGCACAGGAATACCTACTTGCTTCTGAGCAGGTCTGGAGTAAGTAAGTGTTCCCAAGCAAAGAGTTCCCCAAAGATGCACCAGTCCTCGCTCTCCAGCACTTACTGGAATCTAGCATGGCTCCTACTGCTAACAAAGCTGGCTATTACACACAGACATGTCAGATGCTGTGAAATGTTCTGGCCCAGGCTCAACGCCACTTGATAGGAGCTATGCTGTTCCCAGACCCAAGTCTGAACCAATATAATCTTGCTTGTGAATAAAGCATTCTAACCAAGTGCAAGATTGCCAACTCTTCATGGAGTTCTATTCAGGTATATCTACACCCCTGGCATAGTTGAACCAAACTAAACCACAAGAAGATTAAAACAGTCAAATATCAGGGTAAGGTGCGAGGTAACTGCAGTTTTTGTGTGCACATCCCTTCACTGGGGAATTCAAAGGAAGAAGTGAGCTTCCTCATAACTACTACTTATCCAGTTGAGACTTTTCCTTCTAAAGAGAGAATGACATGGTTACAATTAGTAAGTCTTTCTAGCAATGTATGCTGAACACAGTGCTGACAAATATCAAGACTATATCATGTAGTGCCACTGTATGCAAGTAACACACTCTGTAGGAAAAAAATATTCTCAAAACATTGTAAGGATTCAGAAAAAAATCATTTGAGATAAATACCAACTTACGTCTGCATTTAGACATCAACAGCCAGAGCAAACTATGTAGGCAGCCAAGCTTAGTAAATATTTGCCTGCAATGTCTGTCTAATAAATAGTATCAAACAACCAAAAAATCTACTTACACTGTCAGCTGCTCATCCCATTTGGGATTTGAAGAACTACTTGATTTTGCTGTTTTCTTAATTTCTCCATCTGCGGTTAATTCCGTGTAGAAAGTTGTTCCAAACCAATTCTTTTTCCGTTTCAGTTTGGCACTAGAAACTAATAAAATACATTGCTTTATCTCTAACAGCATACTGTTGCTGAAAAACAGAAAATGTCCTGCCTACACACTGTATGAAATACTTTGCAAGGCAATGTTTTTCCTCACCTACTCTACTTCTGCTGAACAGAAAGAAGTCAATGCAAAAATTACCATTTTATTTTATTAGTAGCTTTTATTTTCAAAAGGTACTTTGTCAGATAGTTGAAACCAAGTGTCACTCTTTTCCCCACACACTGGCAGGACTGGTTGTACAGACAGCATAATTATTTTAGGGATAAACACTGGAAATAACGTAGGTTATTTTCTCATTGTTCTCCCTATTCTTCCCTTAACTGAAAAATGCCTAAGTATATCTGATGATGCATCTGAGGGATAATGAGACAGACTATTCTTTAGTTATATTTTGTTATGAAAGTCAATGCAGTTCACACCTATTTCAAAATGTCCCTGTATAGGAAAGCCTGTATACAGAGCTTCATTTCTTTGCCTGTATTACTGCATGGTTGAATTTTGGGTTTACACATCAGTTTGTAACAATTAAGAAAGCTACTCTTAGCTTTCCTCTATTTAAACAGCTTTGCAGATGAACTCAAAGGTTTCAGGTAAATATTCAAAAATTAAGAAACACCACTGACCAAAAAAGCTACTTTCACGTCCAAATCAGTGGTCAGTTCCTCTGTGCTCCTGAACATAAATCTGTTCACCCTCTTCCATGCCCAGTTGAGGAAATCACTATAAAAACCAACAGCAGCCCAACTGCCAAGATTTTAAATTCTATTTCAGGCAGATGGTGTCTTGAAAAGACCACAAGAATGGACTCTCAACTATATTTACCTGCTGGCTCTGCCTTCTCTCTAATTCCTCCCTTGCTTCAGTGTGGTTCTTGTTTCCTCCACTTGCAAACTAAAACAAGGCTGAGTATCTTCAGCCATTTGAAAATAATTCTTCCCCATTCCTTTCCTTTATGGTACTTGCTAACTCAACGTGGAAGTTTACTAAACTGAAAGGGAGACGTATTTCTGGATTGCAGTATTCTGAGACGTAAACATTAGTCACTTAAAAGTTAGTGGGATGCAACCATCCAAGGTTCTAAAGGAGCTAGCCCTGGACTTTTATTTGTTTCAAATAGAAGGTGCCCAGTCTTAGTAATGCATCATGGGACATAAAAGGCAACTGATAATGATGAAAGCTGGATTGTAGTAAACTAAAACTGCAATTCCACACACAAGTCATATTTTTTCATCTCAAATCATGATATATTTTTAAACTTTGACAACCTCTACTTCTTCCACATTTCCTCCACAATTTACTTTCCAAAGGAAAATACAACATTTATTAAAACACAGGTATTTAGTAATGATATTCAAGCTTCCTCCTAATTTCCCCTTTTTTTGTCTGATTATGTTTTGTTAGTAAGTTTTGAGTCCCCAAACATAAACGGAGACCATTATCATCTTTTGGTTAGGACATCTTCTTAAAAAAACTATGAATAAGTAATAATACCAGCAATACTTCCAAAAGAACTAACAAGACAAGATCTCACCAAGAATATTTCAAAAAATACTGATGGCAAAGCATGCCTACAACATGTTGTATCTGTCCAAACTCAAACAAGTCCCCACTCCATACAAAGTCTTTGTTTGCAAAATGAGTCTATGATACTTGCTGCCTTTATAAAAGTGCTTTTTAAGTATAAGTGCTTTTTAAAGTGCTTTTTAAGTTCTTGAAAAAATTATAGCTTCTACAGCAGCATAAACAAAACTGCACATAATTATGCAGTGTAGGTCAGCAATACTACAGTCCCACACTCCCCTGCCTCCTACAACTCAGAATGCCACTGGCATTCATTCCTGTGATCCTGCAATAAAGACTAGGTTTAGAGAACTAAACCTTCAGAAAACTAACCACAAATGTTGTAAAGACTTCTTCCCATTGGAGCCCTGACCCAGATTTCTTGGAGTCAAAAGAAGTCCCAGTACCAGAAAAATACAAGACTATTTACATAAGGAGGAGCTCAGCACAGGATAAAAAATTACCATTTCTGTAGACACAGATCTGAAATTAAGGGTCATTTGTGTAAGTCAGTTTACAGTTACATTTTTACATTCAATCTACAGGCAGCTCCATCGTTGCAAATTAGTCATTGCCAGTTTTGATGATTCATCACATTATTGAGTAATCTGCTCCTTACATAAGGTTAATAATTTTTGAGGCCTCTCTCTTATCTAATTTCATAAAATATCCATTTTGGGGACTCTTCAACGATATATTTTTTCTCAGACAACCTGGCCATCTTTGGATCATCTAGCAAGATGCACCTTTCTTTAGATGCAGCCTTTATTAAGACATGGTATCTTACTCATGTTTTCCCAAATTTTTTTCAGGATAGCTTTGATATATTCCTAGCCATGCATGCATTTTTACTTCAGCATTCCCAGATTTCTCAAAATCCCTGGAAAGCTCAAGTTAGTTATCAATGGTAAAATAATACTTATACACATAAATACACATATATATATTTATGGTAGGTGTATTTATGTACAGTATCTTACCTATGTGCTGGTAACATTTTTACTTTTAACTGCTGTAACACTGTCACTATTAGCTATTGTTTACTTAGATGCACTTTGCTTATCTTCAGACTACCAGGATGCCTCAGTTCTGTTCTGCCATCCCACAGACAGAGTAGCTAAGACTGACAAAAATTGTCACATCTTTGACCAGTCCTTGTCCATCAGTAGCAAAATGCATAATCTACTTGGCCTGTTCAACAACTACTGAAAAAGTGTCCCCAGGACTGTTTTCCAGAAATTTCCATGGATACTGGGATGGCTTATTTCTGCCTCAAACTATGAACACCAGCAGAGCAAAAGGAAAAAGGAGACTTCACAGCAAATTGTAACTGGATAGAAGGAAAAACATTCAAATTGACATGGCTTATCACAAGTAAAGCTGGTAATCTACAGACTTTGAGATACTGAAAATTCAACTGGACAATATAATGAGCAACCTGATCCAACTTCAAAGGTAGCCCTGCCTTCATCAGAAGAGTGGACTAGGGAATCACCAAAGGTCCTTTCCAACCTAAGTTATTCCACATGTCTGTTAAGTTTAACCGGTGGCCCTAAGGATATTATATTCAACAAATATTTACCTGATATTTAATGAAAGAACTTAATCTTCTGAAGAGCTAGCAAATTTTGTGATCTCCTCCAGTTCTCCACCTTCACTACAACATTGCACCTATTTTCAGCTTGGGGTTCACAACAACCACCAACCTTTTTCCTAGAATTTCAGTAATCTGTGCTCCCTCTTCAGAATACATGTCATTAAGCACTTGTTCCCAAGCAAAATTTCTTGCAATTGTCTGTACTGTTGTACAGAATACCTTTTTTTTTATTTTGAAAATTTATTAAACTCTATCATGCAATTCACTGTATAATCTCTATTTAGCCTCAAATCATCTACATATATTATAGTCACATTATTAACTGTAACATTCATATCATTAAGATATTAACTAGCTCATTTTTACACTCACTTCCAGGATTGCTTTTGTAGAATACATATGCTTTCCTGTAAAAATTTCTATGAAACAAATCACTACTTGCCTGTTACTTGCATCTGCAATCTTCCATTACAGCTGTGACTTGTATCAGATCTTGGTGAGGCTGTGGCCATGTCAGAGGTTTAGGCTTCAGCCTAAAAAAAGCAAACAAGATAGCTTATTAAAAAGTACTTATCTCTGCATGCCAGCTACAGCTATTAAATAAAATGTTCAACTAATCAAGAAGTTACCAAGTATTATTTAGGTACAGCAGAACACATTATTTCATAACAGCAGCTAAAAAAAGCAATCGCTTTGGAAATTTGTCCCACGTTGCACCTCTAAGGATGCCAAGACACTTCAGTAACATATATATTTACATAGCTTAGAACAACTGTGTAAGGCAAGAATAGAAATTCAGCTGTGATATATCAATAATTCTCTCTCTAGAAGACATACTTATGGTCTGATTTCAGATAAGCTGAGCACCAACAATTTCAAATGAACAAAACGTTTGAAATGTTTACATGCTTGAAAATCATCCTGTCACCAGAACAATACACTCAAACAGTAATAATAGCAATTCAGACAAACGTTTGCATTCTATCCCTAGATTTGCCACCAGCTTCCTGCCCCACTGCTGTCCACCCACAAATCACTTCCCTCATCTATTCAGACAGGAAGCACTTCACAAGGACACCCAGCTCACCACTCAGCAACTAAAACTGAGTGTGTCAGATCCCAGCTGGGGATCCCAGCACGTACCCATGCAAACAGCATCACTCCTGTCCTCCTGAACTATTACAACTGAAACACATCCAGGAGTAAAACATTTCTGTGTCTATCAGACAACTACTTTTCACATGAAAAGAATATATACGTGTAAAATAGACTTTCCCTGATCTGGATAAACTTCCACATATTTGCTTCTGTGAATACAACTGGTTTCAATTAACAATATGGGAAGAACTGTCACCAAACCTTTTTGATCATGCACTTCTATAAGGATGAAAATTTTGAGTACATACCCCCAGTACATGTGTAGTTATTTAGAAATAACTTTATATCTACATAGCTTACTTTACGAAAGTAAAGTGTACTTACGAAAGTAAAGTGTACCACTTTACTAATACACTCTGTATATATTACAACGTATAAAACCAGAAATTTAAAAGGATGAAATGAAGAAGAAATAAACAGTATTTTGAAATATTTTAATGGTAAAAAACCCTTATGCTCTTACTAAAAAAAAGTGGGGTTTTTTTTGTGAGAGCCATGTGATTGAATATGCTTCAGCATTTTTTAAAATGTTGACTTAGCACTTTGTAATACAGTGATTTGAAGGTCTAGTTTCAAATTCAGTTTATTGGCTGTCATAGCTGGAAAACACAATTTACAGAGATATGTACATCAAAATCAAAGTGCATCACTGGCTACACTTTCTAAATCATGACACTCATTTTGCATCTCCATCCACTAATTATGCAAAGGTTTTTCTTGAAATATGGCCATAAATTTCCATCTTCCCTGATATCAATCACTTGTTTTCGTAAACCAATGGAAGGCACATTTTTATATTTCTATAAAAATTTCAGATTCTGAAACTCTTAACTGGGAGGACTTTTAAGCAGATAAGGAAATTCTGCTTCCAAGTTTAAGTCTACAAATACAGAAGGTTTTACAGATGACAAATCTTTTCTGGCAACAAAAATCACATAAGGAAACATTTCAAAACATCAATTTTCAAAATACTTTCTCAATAGCATCAGTTTATTTCAAAAAACAATAGGTTTCTTGCTTGTTAAAATACCATCTTGACCTTCAAGTGAGGGTGTCTTAATTGTCCTTTTTTTTTTTTTAATAACTGACAGTCAGCATACTGCTGACTGTTATCACCAAACAGGTCAGGAAATTCGTAACACTTGTTTTTCTGCAAGATGAAACATGTAATTAATCTTTAGGTTTTACAATTCTTCTAAGCACTTTGCCATGATAACTAGTGATCCTCTGCACAGCACACAAGATCTTCCTGGTCACACCCAGTGTCATTACAGATTATGTTAGATACTCAACTATTTAAAGGTTTTGTTTTCATACAATGAACCACAATAATGACATCCTGCAGCACTTTGTGCACTTATGGCTTCAACTTTCTTGTTGCTTGCCTATGCATGATGCAGTGAATGAATTCTGCAAGTCGTGCTCAACTTGTAACCTTAGCCAAGAACCTTTTTTTACTTTGGTCAAATCAGCCACTCCATCTGTCCATCTGTGGTTACTTTTGTACAGTTTTTCCATTTAAAAAAAGTTATTTAAGAAGACACTGTTTAGAATTTATGCTTAAGAATGTCTCTTGTCTGGTGCATCTTTCCCTAACAACTTAGTTCTTTGTGAATTTCATTATGCACCCAGAATCTAGCAATCACCATAAGTCGAGCCACACCACAAACACCTGTACTTTCATCCAAGTGTCTGTAGAGCAAGCCTCTCCCACTGTGTAATTTTTTCTGATATTTGTTTCTTCAGAACTTTGGCAATGTTTCCCAGACATCTTCCAACAGTATCTGCTGACAAAAGAATGTGTTTTAGTTTGTCACCACATTGTTTACCATGTATTATTTCAGACATTTATAGTACTGCAGGAAGAGGAAATGCTTTCCCAACTGTATCCGTGTCTTCTGCTACTAAGAAATCTCAAAAGAGGCTTCTAATGATCTATCACTAAGTTTAGTGAAATCTTGTAAAATCTTAGATTGAGTTCATCATGACTTCAACATTGCTGAAAAAAACCTGCAGGTGCTTGCATGCTTGTCTTCATGTTTTGGGTGCTTAGTTTTTAAATGCCTTGCTAATTGTCATGGCTTCATACTATCATCAGCTGATACCTCAAGAAACAATGTTCATCATTTCCAATAGCGGATGTACATCCATATTTGAAATACCATTCTTGATAAACCAAATTGTTTTGGCTGACTTCTTGTCACCTGTAATTGCCAATGGTTTTATCCCTTAATACACCTGACCAAGAGCTCACGCTAGAAGCAGAAGAAGCATCAGCTCTGCTATGTTCCTATTATTTATATTATTAGTATTATCTTCAATCTGTGGTCTCTTTGCAGGAATTTTTTTTAAGCTACTTGCCTACTTTGTAAAGGTTTGCTTAGTAAAACCTAAATATTATAATCCACAAATCCTCCTAACTGGGCCCAAGTAAACTGCCTCCATCACAATACACTGGAAGTGAATGAACAAATGAAGGTGTTACTGTGACCCCATCATACTGTGGAATACTAAATCTGTCTTCAGGACACCTCATGAACCAAATGTGCCACAGGACCATCCAACATACAGACCTACAGAGAGTGCCAGTGTCAATATTAAATAAAGCTTAATTTCTTTCTTATTTTTCAGTTAAAATATAAGTCCTAGACTTTCTTCACACATTCCACTGGATGGTTGTCTACACCTGACTTTGGAGGCCGCTGATATGGAAAATGTCATAAAAGCAACACATTCAAACAACTCAAATAAATTCAAATTCTTCCCAAGAAATCAAGATCTGCAATCTAGTTCTAAAGACACATTAAAAAACTAGTTTAGGCATACTTCCGTAATTGACAAATTATGATTATTTCTTTCCTTCAACTGTTTAACCTATGTAGATCTAAAACGCTGGGGTGGGGGGTTGGTTTTCATTTGGTTGGTTGGATGAATTTTGTGCTTTTCTTAACTTTACATCAAGGATGTGCAAAGCAAAATAAATACAGAAATAAATAAATAAATAGTGACAGAATTCTCAAGTAGACAATTCTCAAGTTCAGTGTATAATCTCCTCAAACTTCATGTACTGATTTATCTGCAATACCACCTGCCCAAACCTGAGTTTCTGGCTCTGCAAGCTACTAAGATGCTAACTGCATTTGGCAAACACGTTTGTCAATCTTCTGATAACAGGGAAGCAAGAATTCACTACACTTAGCTTTGTATCTCTCCTCTTGAAAGAAAAATTGACCATGATACCTGGGAGAAATTATTGCACTGTGAGGGAGATCTCAGTAGCTGATGGAGATGAAACAAAGTTAGGCTTGCAGTTGGCTGAGGGGCATGACTGCAACCCACAACAAAAGTCCCCCAATGTTCTGCTCTGACCCTGCTGAATTAACATCCTTCTATAACAGAAATAAACAGAAATATAAAACAGAATATTTTATATTCTTGCCAATAAGGTACACTTAGGTGCATTTACACCTAAGCAATGATTATAGTTCCACATTTTCAGTATGCTGTAAACGAAATCCTGACATGCATGTCAAATACTATTTAGGAAAACACACTAAAATATAGGAAAGTTTTTTTTAAAGCATTTAAACTTTTAAAAATAAACATAGGTTTTTACCAACAATACAGAAAGTTTTCTGTCATGGTTTATATTGAAAAGGGCTTTACTGAACAGAGCAAATTAGTTGAACTGACTGATTCTGTTTTCATCTTGTTCCAAAGATTCTAACAGTTTCCATCAGGTTCCAAAGATTCTAACAGCTGCAGCCCACTCACCCTTTCTTAACTGATTAAAAATCAAGAATGGGTTAGGAACTAAGAGAAAGGAAACATTAAATTTATTTAAGGCTTCAGTCATCAGTTATTTTCATCACTAACTCAGCTACTGACATTTTTAAATTAACAGGTTATTGCCTAATCAGCTCGGATGAAGGTTGATTCTTTCAGGAGACAACCTGCTCACATGACAATGTTTGTCATTTTCATTTAAGATCCAAAAAGCCACTCTAATGTTAATATTTAAAAAAAAAAACAAACCAGTCTTCACTGCCTGATGCACATTGGGTCATACTCACTTCCAGTCAAACATGTTTTTACTCCAGGTAAACAAAGCCTTCAAGAAGGAAAATCAGCCACACTAGATTGTACAAGATGAACTATTTTATCTAGAGCTTTGAACATCTATTAGTCCCTAAAGGCTGGTCTATGACAAATGCTGCGCACAATTAAAAAAGAGAAGCATAATCCAAAACTTGGCCCTTCAACCTTTGACAGAAAAATTACTGGTGCAGACATGGCAGGGAGCAGAGGTGAGGTGAGGTGAGGTGAGGTGAGACAGCAGGCAAGAACTCTATCACAGGAACCGTTTGCAGTGCTGACAAAAATAGTATTACTGACATTTGTAAGGTACTAGTATGGATTGCCATACTCAAGTAAAAGACATTAAAAGCTTTTCTGGGGTAATAGACCATGAAAGAGCAGTCCAAAATTAACAAAGACTGGAAGTAAAGAGTGTTGACATAAACGTTCCCAAAAATCTTGGGTTTCTGGGGAGCAAGGCTGCTGCAGAGAGACCATGCATATACCATGCATGAATGAAACTGAGCAGGGACAATAAAGAAGTCACATAAGTAGAAGAACTGACAGACTTACATGAAGATGGGACTACCATCGTTTTTTTACTTTACTAGAAGTAAAACCTTTTATAACCTGAGGAAGATTTCTGGAAGTTCTAGTAGGCATTCTTCCAATACTGAAAATCTGAAAGTTTCAAGGACTAGCAACCTGCCATCTTGATGAGCCAGAAGAAATTATATCTGCACAGCCAAAAATAAACAAAATTTCAACTAAACCCATTGTTTGATCTGCAGAAATGCATGGGATGGCAATTAGACCAAGCGAAGTGAAAACACTCATTAGGAGGACTGAGTAGTTTTCACATTCAGGGTAATGTCAAAAGCAAAATACCTGTATTTTCTTGATCTAATTTACAAAAAAGTCTCCATTAGAAAGAAAAATAGATAGTGAAGAAACACTGAAAGATGAGGATTTTTAACTAAACTATTTCAAAAGTCATAATTCAAATAATGCAAGCCCTTACCACTAATGGACAAGGGAACACTATGTCATAGGGGCACTATTTACCGTTTTCTTGCATCATGGACAAATTTTTTTTTCCTCATCCTTAAATCCCTTTTTCGTATCTTTTAAAATAAATGCCCAGTTTGGCTCTTGAATATGTCAATCAAGGGTTAAAATCTTTGAGGTTATCTTTACATAATCTTAAAAAGAGGATTACATACAGCAAATGTAAGTCACCATCTTTGTAGTTATAATCTTCCTGAAAATGAGGGGATTAATTCTGACAGGGCTACAATCACCACACATTCCCAAATATGAACTTGCTACACCTCTTTATTCAAAGTCTAGGTTAAACTTCATTGGTCTGAAGGATGTGAAGCTTTACTTTCAGAACTGTTCATCAATACATACAAATACCACCCCAGCCTCAAAATTCCTGGACAACAAAAATTCACTGAGACTCTGGAGAGCCCCACAAAGACCACAGTGATCACAACCCTTCTTTCTAAACCACCCTCATCATACATAACTGTTACATCAACTGGAAGAGTACAGTCTAGTTATTAACTCCTACACCTGATACTTTAATATTACTTAATATTACTTCAGTTGTCATATATTATTTTGGGTAACTACAGATTGATTAGGACAAAATAAGACACAAGCAAAACTGTGGAATGGACAACATAGAAGTCTATTAAAAAAATTAAAGGATCATCTCCTAATTCATATGAATCAACAGTTTCATGGAAGTCAGTCTCATTAACAATAACAACATTTATAAAATTTACACTTCTGTGAACAATACGCTCCAAATCTCAAAATGCTATTAAAACATCAGAAATCAAAGGGAACAATTACAGTGAATATTTCATTTATTTATTTTTCAGTCATTAGTAGAATAATTACTTATTCATGGAATTTAAGCAGGCACATTTTAAATGGCATTACTCATTTGAAAATGATTGCATCTAGTGCAGGTATTTCTTGTAAAGCTGAAAGTTAGGAAGTATCACTGGAGCAGCAAACACACATTTATAAATTGCCTGATGCTGTGAACCAGTAACTGAGGAGATATTTAATGAAGAATCAAGGCACTCAGATGTAAAAGAGCACACCCACCAAGAGAGAAAACTACTTTCTTACTCATACGATACCACAAGAATCAAGTGAGGAATAAGAAAAAAAAGTACCAAGATAGTATGGTCCAATTACCTGTGATATCATTTCATAACACATGAAAAATCCCATCACAGAAAACAGTTAATTTTTTTTTCTACTTTAATTCATTAATGTAAAAATGTCAATTAATGCTAAAGGTTAGAGAAGTGAACAGTGATTTTGAAGGCTGTAGGTGTCAGAATCTCTGTATTGTAGCTGTTCTGATCTTCTGAGTGTGAGGTATGGGAAGGAAAGATTCTAGGGAAACTCTGCCCATGGTGGAGCATGCAGGGTGACACAGCAACCCTGTGTGAGCATCTTTCAGGAAAAGACAGCTGTTCCACTTTGTTGGGTAGCACAGAAAATCACCCACACTTCTAGTCCTGCCTCCAGGCCCTCTTCTTCCACCAAAGAAACAAGGCTGGGTGGGGGGAAGGGAGTTACCAGGCTGATGAAAATGAGCAAGTATAGGATCAGAAGCAAGTTTATTGATGTAAAAATAAGAAGAAAAAAAAAAGGGGAAAAAATGCCTTTTCTTAAGTCAGATGCAAGTAAGTTTCTTAATCAATCTCTTTCCATTAAGACTTAGAAAATCCAGAATTTTTATTCAACACAGTTCTGATTGAAAAGTCCATTTCACTATTTATCAACGTTAAAAACGCTGATGACTTTGTCACAGCTACTCGAACACATGTCTAATTAACTGGGTTTTAAAAATAAAAAACCAAAACTGTATAACTTCCAGAGAGAACCAGTAACTCTATTATCATTTTAAAAATTAAGGATTTCTCCCTTTGCCATCAGGAAACTTTCACCTCAGTAATTTGAGATGCACAAACAGAAACCAGACCTGAAACAGATCTGGAGAAATCTCTGTAGACCCAAAAATATGTTGGCCTTTCTTACACTGAGCAGGACAGCAAAGTTACTTCTACAATTCTTCTTGCCCTCTGCAACATTTACAAAAAAAAAAAATCTAAGACTTGGTATTCCCTATATGGATATTTCTGATCATCAAAAGTTAAAATTACAGTAATAATTACACATTGGCAAATAGAGAACCTAAAGTTTTCTTTCCTCGAATGCCACAAACCTTACCACAAACCAAATGCCACTTTAAGAAGCAATGGAAATACTTATCACAAACACCAGCAGGGCCTTCTGAGAACCACTGAACATTTGCTTCATGTTGAATACAAAACTAATTTGTTCTTCACAAAAATTTCATCTCTCCTCCTCCATTTGAGATGTTCTCCTTCTCTAAGATTTACTATTTCAGGCCAATTCAGAAAGTCTGCAGTTCCATTCTCTTTTCTAACAAATATATGTTAACCAGGAATATACAGTAAAGCCCAATACAAATTTTGGTTTAGGTGCAATGGACTAGGGATAGAAACAAGTTATCATGTAGGCAAAGGTATTAGCTTTAATTAATCAGCAATTAACTGGTGTATGGGGGAAGGCAGGGGAAGAAAAGACAACCTTACTCCTGTGAACATTAGCTTCCAGTAAAATCTGTATTTACGGACATATACACTTAATGAAAATATTTGCTGGTTTATTGCTTTCAATAGAACGTCAGAATTTAAAATACTCATAAAGCTGGCAAAATGGTACCTTGACATGCTTCAGCCACTTAGAAGAACTCTTTCACATATGCACTCTGTTGCACTGTTAAGGAGCCAAAATTGTTTAAACACAAGAACAAACTTTAAGAAAAAGAAAATATTGCCTAGCTATACTATTGTTTTAACTATTTTACATTACACATCTTTCTAGCTGGCAAAGGCTTTAAAAAGGGTATATAAAGCTCTAAATGAACATATTGTAATAGTTAAGCAGGCAATAAGTCACACTAGAAGTTGCAAAAACATTGAAGAGATTTTTTTCAATGTCAAATAAAAGCCTTGACAAGCTTCAGTTAACTGAAATTAAGTAAATGAATTGAACAAGAACGATGGAGTAATGAAGCACCATTAAGCAGCAGGTGGGTTTTTTGTCATTCTAACAGATACACTGAAAGAAATGGTTCAGAGGCAAAGCCCAGTAAACAGTGCTTCAATGTGTGACTCCTGCTAGACATATGAGAGAAAAGCAAAGTCCAAGTTACACAAACAGCTCTAACCTTTGATTTTTAATCTGGATGCCTTACCCTGAATGTCTGGGATTCTTTCAATTTAACTTAATAGATCTGTTTATATGACACTGAGATATTACTTTTTTTTCTTCACAGACTAAACCAAGTTCCACATCTTCTGCTATTCTGTTTTTGCCCCAAGCAGCCAATTCCCATACCTTTTTATCTGCATGAATTTAAACACTTCCTGGTTTTTGAACCCTTTATTTTTTTTGTACTCACCTTTACTACCTTTAAATTTCAGTCCTATGTATATTTTTCTTTGCATTTGATACCTATATAATCTAAAATTTTTCTGGGAGATATTTTAATTATTCCACAGAAAAGTACACATGAAATCCATATGTTACAAATAAAAAATATTTAGACTGGAACAAAGTAGCATGCATGCTTACCATCAGGTTTTCTACTTATGTCTTAAAATTATGCATGGAACTGAAGAACCTGAAACATTACAAGTCCTAACTTATTTGACAGTATGCTCAATAAAGGAAAGATTATTAACTTTCAGAATCCCTGTGAAAACAACTTAAGCAATAGTTCTATGCTCAAACTGAATGCAAAAGATGGTACAAAATGTATTCAGAATCATAAAGCATAGATAAGTTTAATAATTAGCCAGTAAATTTGTAAGATGCTGTGAGTAGTACTGAACAGCCTCCTCACCTATGAGATACCATTTGTAAAACAGTAGCTTAAGTCATTGTTTAATGGCTTAGAAAATACTAGAAATGGAAATCAGTTTTTCTCTGATCATTTAAAATAATGCTAAGAGCAGTGATTTTACTTCTCACACAATGGAAACACACAGTGACAGTTCTTCTAGGACAGGATTGTAGTAAAGATTGTAGTAAAGTCTGTTGAGCAACAAATTATTTTCTGTGGTACCTACTGCTAAACTTGAGTCAGACAAATACTGAGAGACTGAAATGTGGGTCTCTACCTTAAATAAAAACCTAGGATAGCTTATAAAAATGCAAAGCTAACAACTTGAAACTATTTAATAGAATAGTTAGCTACTTATCAAGATCATAAGATTCCTTCAGATCCCTTTAGTACTTACTCCAATTCCTTAGACATTGATGAGTTTAAAATACATATGCTAAAAAAAAAAAAACAACCTGTTTCATCAGGCACATAAATATCACCGATACAAACAGATCTAGAAAACCTGAAAGGACAGTAAAATGTACTATTCAAAACATTTGTAACTGTAGGACATATTCTACGCTAATAGTGAACATTGGAAACTTTTTTTTTTTTTTTAAGTAGAGGTGCTCCAGTGCCTTAATCATCTTGATGGCCTTTAATTAAACTTTCTCCAGCACATCCATGCCTTCTTTGTACTGAGTAGCCCAGTACTGGGCACAGCACTACAAGTATGGCCTCATCACCAGCGCTGAATAAAAGGCAAGGACCACCTCCCTCAACCAGACTGAGATTCTTTGCCTAATGCAGCCCAGGAACCAGTCACCCTCTTTGTCCCCATGGCATATTGCTGCATCATGTTCAACCTCATGGCCACCAGGACCCCCAGATATCTTCTGCCAAGAGAATGTTTTGCTTCTCCAGTCAAAACTCAAACATACTACCAAAACCATCTTCAGCTTACAATATCCCTCACTCCTTTATCTAAGACCAGCTTACAAGTATTACCCTAAAAAATGAGAATTACTTGAGGCTGAGAGATCTGGAAAAGGACCAAAATTTGTTAATTAGTACTTCAACAAAACAAATGAGAAGAAAGCTATGAGAATATCCTCATACTTTCTGTTTTCATCAACATACTTTTGGGAGTGAATCTTCAGACCAGTGAGAACAGACAGGAATATAGCAGCATTTAATTTCTCATCTTTTTCCAAGGCCACAGTACATACTGGTGATATAAATACAGTAGTGGTTTCCTTAGGATCTGCTTTCACAGAAGTAGAATGTCAGCTTCAGCACTCTCCACTTCCAAGGTTTACAAGGCCTTGACAATAGGACAAGGCACTAGTTTTCCCTGACAGTAAACCAACAGCTTCTCTAGAGATACTCCAACGTCCCTGATACACTGTAAATATTTTGTTACTAAGTTCCAAGTTGCCAACCCTGCAGCAGATGGACAGAGAACTGAAGTGGAAAGCAAACTGTAACTCTTCTTAAAACACAGGACATTCTGAGATGGAAGAGAACCCAAAGGATCACCCTATCCAATTCCTGACTCCACACAGTGCAACATAAAAGTTAAACATCTTTTAACATAAATCTAAAAGTATCTCAGAGCACTGTCTGAATGCTTCCTGAACAGGATGGATTGGTCAGTTCCCAGGGCTATGATATTGTTGGTGGGATGAGTCTCATGGCTGGAGCACTGGGATGGAGGGCTATAGGCTGTCCAGGAGCAAAAGGCAGAGCAGGCAAAGTGGAGGAATTGCTCTGTTTGTGAGCAAGGGTTTGATTGCACAGCCTTACAGTTAGTGATGACATATGATTGAGAGCCCCTGAGAGAGGATTAGGGGTATGGAAGAAAAGGAGTTGTTGCAGTGGGCATCTACAACTGATACCCCCTCCAGCACATAATCACTGATGAATTATTCTCAAGGCAATTTAGGGGAAACCTATGAATTTGTAGCCCTTGCCCTCATAAAAGATTTCAATTAATATCAATCAGGAGCACCATACCAGTGTGATGAGGAAGTCTTGGAAATTCTTGAAGTCTGTAGGAGGTAACTTCTTGTCACAGGTACTCAGTGAGCCAGCTAGAAAAGATGCCCTCCCAGACTTGCTATTCGTGAATACAGAAGGACTCGTGGGGGATGTGACAGTAGTTTGCTGTCTTGGCAGCTGTGATCATGAAATGATCCTGTTTAATTTTATATTTTTTAGTGTTTTTTATATCCTCCTAGGATAAGGTCTCTGACCTTGTGGATGAAGGGAAGATGGCAGATATAGTTCTGGATTTTAGCAAGGCTTTTGATACTGCTCCTCACAACATCCTTCAGGACAAGTTGCCCAACTGTGGGAAGAGCAGGTTTGTGGTATGCTCAGTGAAGTACTGTCTGAAGGGCAGAGCTCAAAGGGTTGTACCAAATGGGACTACACCTGACTGGTGACCCGTCCCAGTGCTGTTCCTCAAGGCTCAGTTCCAGGGCCAGTCCTGTTCAATATTTATATCAATGATCCAGATACTTGCTGCAGTGTGAAGCAATATCCTGTTTTAGCTATCCCAGTTTCCCAAGTGTGCCAACCTCTCCCTTCCCCTCCCCCTTGCCCCCTTGCTAAGTGCTGTCCGTCAATCTTAACATTCCAGCAAGGGCATTGTCTGGTTGGTGCAGTTCAAAAGATGCTTCTCAGCCCTGGGGTCATTGGCCAGTCCAGGTGTCATTGTCCCCTGAGACTGCCCCTCTCCCACCTGGTTGGTGGCTCACCTACCCCTTCCCCCCCCCCCTTTCCCCGGGCTTAAAAAGACACAGGACCATGCGGTCGGGATTCTGTTGGAGCTGTTACCAAGATTCGGAGATCTGTGACCATGGAATAAAACTCTGGATTAACCCTCCAGCAGAATCTGTCTCCTTTTCCTCTTCACCTCGCCCAAAGCCTTTCCATTAGAGGTAAAAACTGAATTCCTGCTTGCCTGGACTTGTTCCAAGTGCCTAGGTGCAACATACAGCCAGCCAGGGGTGTCTCTGAGGTGAAAACACCACAGCTGCCGCCTCTGGTCAAGCAGCAAGGGCCAGAAGGGTCCAGGCACATTCCACCTGGTAATATTGGGATCACATTCCAATAGATACTGGAGTTGAATGGACCAGTAGCAAGTCTGCTGACTGGAAACTGGGGAGGGAGGTGCTAATCTCCTCTTCAGGTTGTTTAGTGACAGGACATGTAGAAATGGTTCAACATTGAGTCAGGGGAAGTTCAGACCTGACATTAGAAAGTATTTCCTCACTGAGAAGGTGGTCAAACACTGTAACAGGTTTCTTAGAGAGATGGTCTATGCCCCAGGCCCATCAGTGTTTAAAGAGACATTCAGACAGTGCCCTTAACAACATAGTTTACCTTGCTGTTAGCCCTGAACTGCTCAGGCAGGTGGACTAGATTATCACTGTAGGTCCCTGCTAATTGAAATATTGTACTCTATTTTATTCTTGCAAACTGACAGCCTGGGGCCATGACCACTTCCCTGGGAAGGTTGTTCCAGTGCTTGACCCCACTTTTGAGATCCTTTCCAACATACGCCATTCCATGGTTCAGCAGAGAATTCCTTATTAACCAACCAAACCAAAACAGTTTTAAGCAACTCCTTCACCTCCTATCACTGCACACCAGAAGATCAGCACCTCCTTATCTGTTCCCCATCATAAGGGAGTTGTAGACAGCGATGACGTCACCTCTACGTCTCATCTTCTCTAAGCTGATCAAACACAGTATCCTGAGCTGCCCCTCATAAGTCATGCCCTCTACTCCTCCTTTGGACAAATTCTAACATTCTTCACATCGGGTCTGATATAAATATTACTGTATGTTTATACACAGTATAAACCCTCCTTCTTAAGCCAAGCTGTATGCATTTTCCACCCCTCCATCTCAGAAACCAAATCTTCATCTACTCCTATTGATATAGAGAGCAAGCTATATACAAACAGTATTTTCTCCATTTTTTTCAAATACATTCATTGACCATTGCTACAAATGCTGCAGAATTGATCTGTGCATTATCTATAACATATTACCAGCCTCATACAAGGGTCTAAGAAAAAATATACTACCATTACATAAGTTTACAAAAAACTGCATTTCTGAGTGTTATGCAAGAGGCCCAGACAAATGACTATGATTCCATTGCACACATCTGCCTGTTCTGGTCTGCCATATACTTGGCCCTTTTTAGCCTTGTTTTCCCAAGCAAACATCACATGAATGACTCATACTGTCCACCTGCCTCTTCCCCCTCTTCCTTTCATCTCCATCCCTCTAAGTGAATCTGTTCACCACCAAATCCAGTTAAAATAAACTGAGAAGTAATATCTTCTGAAACACTAAGTTCCCATGAGTTTCACAAAGTTCAATAGCCTAGCAGAGGAAAGAGACACAATTTCATGTGCTTGCTGAGCAAAGGCTGCAGCGTGAGTTCAAGCTCTCTGCACTGCCTGACTCAAAAGCTACACAAACACCACAGAAAGCTCTGAATCAGTCTGAGCTGCAGCAGTGCACAGTGCCTTTTTTATTACAAGTAAGAAGAGTCTAGAACAGCACATGAAGCAAAGAATTGTAACTGTAAGAAAAGTCTGTATGGAGCCTAGTTCCACTGCTACAGAGCAACTTACAGCAAAATATTTACAGCATGCATTGCTTGCAAATCTTAATCACAATGATGCTTCTAGGTCCTACCACAATGCCTCCTCTGTGTGTTACAGATAAAAATGCACATGCAGTGAAACAAACAGAGTAAACAACTTTCAGGTTTCTTGAACAGAACAATGGTAGGTAAAGGCCAACACATATGTCAAGAAATCAGAGAAGAATATTTTCTCCTTAATTCTAATATTTAGCTGAATAGTTCTCATATCTGTCAGAACATGATATATGCTAGCCACACAAGCCTTCTGGGTTGTCTTCTGTTATGCAGAATCCTAATGCTTGGTATAAATTATTGCTTATCAGACTTGCATCAAGAGCAATGTAAAGCAATATATTAAGATAGATTGTTAAAATGTGGGCAGATTTTAGTGTACCTACACTGCAAATCGAAAACTTTACCCCCTAGTTACATATAGGTACTTCCATATTAAATTATATAGGTAACCTATTTTCACCACATGGAAAATGGAGAACTATGAGCTTCTGAACAGGAGGAGAGCCTGAGCACATACCAAGAGTGCCCAGATAGCATATAAAATCCACTGGCAGGAATTTGTGTCTGTCAGCACCACCTTATTAGTTATAATAGCTTTGACTGGTGTAAACACATCTCTGCTGCAGCCATAGCAAAATTGGCGAACATGGAACAACTTTAAAGACGTTAACCAAAAGTGCTGCTGTTACTGTTACATCCCCCCACTATGTTTTTATGGGACATGAAAAAGGTGACTAAGGAATACCAATAATGGGAAATACATTATTACTGATCCACAAAATAGTTTCCCAGCCTCCCCATTGTTTTGATAAGTCACAAAAAAACAATAATTCAAAGAGGGGAAGAGAAGCCTACTCAGTGTTATGAGAAAGTGGCAGAAAAGGTTTTGCACAATTTTTGTCAGTAAGACATTTGATGTGATCCACCTCTCACCAGTAACTTTATCTCAAAAAATAGCTCAAAGAGGTATAAGTAGAATTCACTGCATGTTCTCACTCTCTTTTCTCTGAATATTTGATTTTTTAAAAGTGCTATGCAAGGCTCTTTCCAGCTGTCAATCTCAGCAGTGTTAAAACACTAAAACATGTCTGTCCTACTTCCAGTCACAGACTGCACTAATCTTACCTACTGCTACCTGAGAGCATTCAGCCAAGCACTGTCACTTGCTTTTTCAAAAATAGCCCTTCAGTCTCTACAGTGCTAGAGAATTCAACCTGATCCTTACTAAGGCTCTAAGCTGATGAATAATTCTCATGTCTTAAAACAAAGAGTTGCCTGTTTCTGCTAATTATTTTCCAGTCCAATTTTAGTCTGAGTTAATATGATTCCAAAATTTAACTACAAAAAAAAATCAAAGTTGAGAACATGAAAATTAATAAAAAACACGTCACTGTTTTATTAATAAATAAAAATTATTAATTGATTAATAAAATTAATAAAAAACAGGTCATACCAGAAGGGCCCAAGGTTTGACTTCTCAAGGGTCAATACTGAACCACAATATCTAGCATAGTAAGTTTAACACATCATTACAAAAGCAACAGTGAATGAAAACACACTTTCATGAAGGTCAGTATCCTTTCTAGAGAAAAGCTAAAGACTAAGTTATAAAACTTAAAATTATCAACACCTTATTCTTGTGAGCAACACTGCTTTGAAATCAGGTGGCTACAAAAAGTGCACAGAAAAGACCAGCTTCCCACTGAAGGAGGTCAAAGTTATTCCCTAATTCAGGTTGATTTTCGAGGGACTTGTGAGGGTAGATATTAGAGGAAAGACAAGCAAGAGAAAAGCATCTCCAGCATGTTTTACCCACAAAATATACACTTGCATGATACGGTCAACGCACAGGCCTTCAGCCTGAAGAGCACTAAAAATGCTTAGTCATTCTCTAAGTCTTCATCCATGTGAATCTCTCCTCCTCTTGCTGTCCTTTCTTATGCCTTCCCCAGTTGTACTGTACGGCTTTCAAGATGGGGCAGGACACAGAAAAAGTTGAAAAAATACACAAAGCATTCATTCAAGCTAGGAATGCACTGTGCACAGAAACAGTGGCATGATGACATTGTCTGTTTTATTCTTTAGTCTATTCCTACATCTTCTATATCAACCTTTAGAAACACCAGTTTTTAAGCTGTGGAGTGTCACTGAACATCTGGAAAAATGTTCTTAGCTCCCCTCTGTTATAAGGGAAGGACTGAAACACAAAATGTTCAAATATGCAGGAAAACAAGCCCAAAGTATATGTCTCTGCTAATAGAGATTTATTTAATCAATTTTGATTTCTTATAGCCTTTAAAGCTTTGAAACTGAAGCAACCAGCATGATAGATTTGTACAAAAGAGACAAGAACAGCAGCCAACTCTGAAAGTAGACTGTCGCTGATAGTTATATGCAAAAAAACCAAACCAAAACATAAAAAACTGTAACCAAAAAAAAAAAAAGGCTACAGTGGGCAGTCTAACTAGCTCTTTGAAAGTATTTTAAAATGCATTTAGTTTATGTACTAAAGTACAATCTGTATAATATTTTTATTAAAATCCCTATTTTTTAGCAATGAATTTTCTCCTTGTCTGTTTATTCCTTATTTTGAATCATACATCAGTTAATCTCAACTGAAATGTGTAAGAATTACTTCTTGATAGACTACCCTCCACAACTTTTCAAAGTGTTCTCTAATACCTTTTTGTTTAGTTATATGACACAGGATTAAAAGCATGAGCTGAAAGTTATATTTAATATATTAAATATTTAAGGTTCTGTGTGCCTCTGCTAGAGGCTTCTCTTCACTTACTTTTAATGCTAAAAATTAGCAACATTTTTCATTTTATTTGCACAGAAGCTGTACTACTCTGATAGTTTTCTCCTCAATCAGTTATATTTTCCTGATCAAACACTGAATACAAACAACAAAGAAACCCAACAGCTCATTTGTAAAATATCTGGGAGATTCCCAAAACCATTTACCATAGAAGAGTAACAAATATGCTTATGTAAGTAATATAAAAATAGCATGTAAGCTCATATATGTTATATTCTGAATACTTTCCAACATTTAGATTTTTACTCCATTTCTGATGGGACATTTTCGTAAAACAGTTCTTCACTACGTTTGGTTCTTGTTATACCAATGCTTCATTACACCTCATTTTGAGGAATAGTTGAAGCTACTCTTTCCAACACTAGGTCTCCTATGTTAACATAGAAAATGTACCTATCACCAAATATTACACTACCCACTGTTATTTCCATCTGAAGGTTCAACTACTCAATTTCCGATTTTGTCCGTTCATTAGCAGAAGACTTCATCATGTTATGAACTAAGCTTCCAAATAGTTTTCTTTCCCATGGCTATTCCCTTAACAATGCAATTTAATTTACCATCCCATGACAAAATTTTGTCAGCAATCTCTTACAAGACAGTCAGGGATTTATTTTATTCTGGAATGACATACAGATATCAGTCTTCCACCAGATTTTCAATACTAACTGATTTTTTACTGTCCTTGTAACTGGCATCTTGAAGTCAAAATCCATCTTCTTTTCCTTTCTTTTTTTTTTTAATGCCCAAAATCTTCTCAGCTACTAAGTAAGAAAAGTGATCATTTTTAAAAAGATAACACTGTACAAAGATCGTTGGAAGTGGAAAATAAATTGTGCCAAGAATGGAGGAAAAAGGGAACTGAAATTTAAGAAGCAGCAGTTTCCACGATTCTAACCTGAGGAGAAAAGGGAAGTTTGCCAATCCTATTACTATTCATCTTCTATTGAGCTTTCCTCTTATATTTTACTTTGTTTTTTAATTGTTATGCTTACAAACATAATTTTATGTCATCACAGATGCTAGGAAATACAAGAGAGAATTGTGTATGTAATTTTGGTACACCAGTTAATAAAAACAAGGTCAGCTTTTAAGACTAAGGTATCATGATCTGTTCAACAGTTTTACTCCATCCTTACAAACAACAAACAAAAAAAAGTCTTTCTGAATTTTTCAAGAACTACCACAGCACTCTGTTTCAAAACTGGACATGTGTTATTTTTTCAGTTTTGATGCCAAAGCATATTGTGCAATTTTACAGATTATCAACTTTATCTTTCCTGTTTACTTTAGCCCATTCTAAAACTACAACTCATTTGATTTGATTTATACTGAGAATTTCTGGCTATCTTGAAATGCACATAAAATCCAAAGTCCTCCTATATTTTTCACCCACCTACATGAGAAACAGGTAGAAGTTTTTAGTTGCTTCCTTTTTTAAAGGATTCTTCTGCTAATCTCCGGCTCCATTCAGATCTTATACCAAAAGATCTGGGTTAAAAACCCCAGTGATGAGAAATGTGTGCAGAGTATCCTGTTTACTGCTCTCTATGCTCACAGAAGCACAGATAAGAGCTCTCCTCTGCCCACTTCAGGCTGCAAGGTGAAGACACTTAAATGCATAAACCAGAATTATTTTGCTGCTTATCTTTAGAATCTGACTTCCTCCTCTCATCAGTTTTTAAATTGCTTTCCTCGATCTTCAAGACAATATCCTGCAAAATAAGCCTAAAATCCTAATGGAATCAAAGTAGATGGGAGTAATTCTATGCTGTTTGAACTACTTGAGGGGTCAGATACTAATATGCATTTGCATTTTCAATGCCATTTACATGTAAGACAAATCAAGAGATTGTCCTACTGTGTAACAGATAATTTTATTCAGAAAAAAGTATTCAGGTTTAGAACTGGTTACATTTAAGTATGCTCAGATGCTAGCCACTTAAAGCTGAACAAAAGCATATCTAACAAACTCCAATGAAAAGAAAAACGGTGGTTAATAAAAACTGAAGAACATAATCTGCTTTGTTAAACACATGCTTCACTCCAACTTTATTGATGACTTTTATTTTAGTCAAAAGCCATTATAAAGTAACACAACCAGCTCAGTAAATTTCAATTGACTCTTGCAAATTAAGTAGAATTTGTAAGTTAAATCCAAAGCCATACTCTCTTTTAACAGGATTTTAAAAGTGATTTTTTGACAGTACTGCATTATCAAACTGTACATTAGATTAACAATTTACACAGTCCTCAACACTGACTGACAGGAGAGCAAATCAAAATATAATTGTTTTTTTGTCATACATAGGCTGCTATAAAACTACAGCAGTACAGCCATGTAAACCTGCAATGATTAATTACTTCTTATTGTATGTGCAATAATTAGTAAATCTATATGTAAAAGAAACCTAAAGGTTTTCCTGACATACTTTCCCTGCAATGCTAAGAAATTTAAAAAAAAAAAAAAAAAGCCATGAAAACAAAACAAAACCAAACCTAGCATGCTCCCCTGTAAACAATTCTGACATCCTATAACCACTCTGACAGCTGACAGCTTACCTGGAATCTCCAGTGTTTCTCTCTAAAGCAACACTACACTTGGAAAACAGAGCTAAACTTAAATACGTGTCTGATTAAACCAGCAGCTCCTCAAACACAGCAAATACAAATCACAAGCAGCAGCAATTAGAGCTTTTCACTTACAAAAAGCAACTAAAAACAAAAACTCACTCTTACTCTCTCTTAAAGGTATCATAGCACATTTTAGCAAAACCTGTGCCATGTCAGTGTTCTACAGGGGAGAGGGCCAGGGCAGGGAAAGAGGGTGCACCACTCTAAGACTTCACCTTTTTTACAAGCCTTTGGAATGCCTCTTCTGGACACTCCCAACTCCTGCTAATAAGTAGAGGAGGTTTCTCTTTCCAACTATATTATTTTTCTTCAAGAAAACAGTGGTGACACCTCCAGTATTTCCAAAGATCCTTACCTATGGCCACTTTATGTAACCACAGGAGAATCTCCAGCACACCACAGTAAATCTGAATGAACACCGACACAGAAAGTGGCACCTACTGATGCAATGGCAGCAAACTTTGAAAGAAGGACCTGGATGTAACCAGCTCCTATTGCCTGCACTGGGACACAGACCTGAGAATATAGAAGAGTGTCACTATATTGCACAACTCAGAACTCAAATGATGAGTTCAGCAGTTCTGGTTTACAAGTTTCGCAAGGACAGAAAAAATAGCAGGATTTTTGCTAATATGACACTACCATAGAAACTGGGGGAATCCTGCCCTAGTTCAGACACTTTATTACAGGCACACTGGAGCAGCTTTTCTGATTTTGAGTCACTATGCAACTGATTATCTGGCAGAGCCAGAAGGGTTTTTGGCTTTTTTTTTTTTAATTCAGGTGAATGTTACACTCTGCAGAAGCAGGCAAGTGCAGAAGACTTGCCTAAAAGATAGTACATTTTTATCAGTAGCTTCACTCCTTTTCAGTCTTCAGGAAGAGTCTTTTTAACACAGCTAAAAGTAACTAACAAGAATCACTTAAAGACAGCTAGCAGCAAGCACTTATTTTGGTTATCACTCCATTCATTACCTCACCTAGCCTTCACACTTCATTATCTCAACTCAATTCTAAAATGAACTTGAGGGTTTTTGTGGGGGATTTAGATTGCAGGGCTTTTTTAAGCTAACAATAAGTATTTACCTTAAGTGCATAAAGAGAAGCCATTTCCAATTAACAGGCATGGCTTAGGTCATGATGTTTTGATCTCGGCACCTTAATTTTCAAGTCTAACGCTTCAATGGCATAGGAAGTACGAAGAAACTGAATGTGATACCAAACCTTACTCCTGATTCTTCCTGTTCAAAACCCAGAAGGAATCTCTTTCCCCACACACATCCTTTCATGAAAAACAACGGGGAAGTGGGGAGAATTCCAACTTATCAAAATTTCCAACTTCCTACTGAAAGCTAAAAAGATGAAGATCAGTAAAACTAGCAGACACTTCTCCTTCCAAGGGTTCCACAGACTCATGAAAAGGGGTTGGCTCTGAACTCCATCAGTATTCCTGTGATTTAAGAAGCACTTGTAGGCAAAGTGATTATCTAAAGTTTATTGAAAACCCTTTAACAAAAACACACTGGCTGACTTACAGTGCTTTTTTCACTGAAATCAAACAACAAATGTAAACTATTTTACAAACAAAAATAATCCATATTCTTTTGGTAACAAAGTGTCCCATACCAAGAGAATAAATCAGTCCAAAAGCTGTCAAGCTTTCAAGTATAATTTTGTATTTAAGGGAATTATTCTACAGTGTCATTGGGGAAAGTCCATGGATAGTACTAAGCTGCTCAAGCTAGAAGCACTTATAGGACTAGACCTTTAAAATATAGCTCAAAATCCACACTGAGGAGGTGATAAAGGGATTCTAAACCCACAAGTTCACAAGCAGCATCAACCAGAAGTATTTCTACTTCTCCATTTGAAAGCACTTTTGTCATGAATCCAAGTAAATTGTGTTTTTGCGGCTGTAAAATTTTTCTTATAAGGATGAAAAGATCTCAGATTTTTTTCTATAAGTAAATTTATTTAATCTTTATTAGTATTTAAATCAACCAGAAATTGTTATTCAGTTTAGACCTTGACCAAACGGACTCAGATAAGGCAGTATACAAAATTCTTTAAAAATATACAACCAGTTCAAGTTAGTAAAGCTTTATCACAGCCAATATCAGTCCCTTTGTTTCTATACTGCAGAGATTAAACCAGAATACCAATTTTAAGAGTAGACTTATTACAATGAAGATCATACTGTCTTTCAGAGGTATGTCCATATATAACCCAGCTACCTGCAGTCAGTCATTGCATCTCCTAGTAAAGCAGTATTATTAAACTTGCCTACCTGAGTTTTTTTCAATGCACGGCATCCTGATTACTTTTTATAAGACACAGCTGCCCTTTGAAAGTGCAACTTAAATATGAATACCTTTTTTTACAGTTTCACCCAACATCGAAGAGCTCTCATTAAAATAATTAGATGCTGTTAAGTCCTTTTCTCTCTTTGATGTACAGTTTAAACATTTATAGATCTGGAAGCAGAGCTAGCTTATCCTAGTTAAACTGGGATGAGAATTGGTATCATTCCAAAAATAAGACAACTACAAATAAAATCAAGTAAATAAACACACCGAGTTGTAACATTTTGCAACAACATAAACAAAGATAAAGGACACAAACAGGTCTTTTGAGGTCTTCAATTCACAAAGTCCGCTCAGCCAAACACCCATCACAGGGACCCCGAGAGACGAGCAGACACCTAAAACCTGAGCGCTGACCGAGAACACCCCGTGTCCCCTGCGCCTGGCACCGTGAGGGGCGACAGCAGCGCACCGGGGAGAGGACACGGCTCCTCACCTCCTCCCTCCCCGGCTCCACCAAAGGAAGGTGAACATAAACGCCACAATATCCTTCTCCTCTGCTTTCACATAAGCGAGCCAGGGCCGGCCGTGGAGCTGCCTCACTGACTCCTGGCCACTAAAGCCTCTCGCAATCCACTCAGCGTTGACACAGGTCACGACTCAGCCCCCAGTCACCCTCGCAAAGGCCGTAGACAGGAATAAACAAGGTTATTCGCTGACACCGGACACCGGCGACACTCCCCCTCCCTGTCCCCCCGCCCCACAGAGACACAGGCTCACCACAGCCCCGACCCTCCCTCCCCTCGCCAGGTGCGGGCCCAGAGGCCCTCAGCCCTGTCCAGACGCGAGCCAGAGTGGGAGACGGCAGGGAAAGCCAGCAATTTTCCGAACACCATGTGGGGCATCGGGAGGGGAGAAGCAACCCCCCGCCAGCAGAGCCCGAGGGGTGCGACGAGTGGAAGTGCCGGAAAGGAGAGACCGAGACCTCCCTATGGCTCCCTTCGCCATTTTAGCCCCCACGCCCATTCCCCTCCTCCCCGCCCCTCGGTGACAGGGGCAGATCGCAGCCGTCCAGCGCCCACCCCCCTGGCTGCCCACGGCCGAGCGGCGGCGAGGAGCGAGGACGGCAGCCGCGTTTCTGCCGGGCCAGACCGCAAACCAGAGAGGCTGCGGCACAGCCTGTTTTGTGCCCTTACCGTGCTCGCAGCCTCACAGCTGCTGCCGCCTCCTTCTCCTTCCTTCCACCTTTCTCTGCTTCTTCTTCGCTTCCTCGCCGCCGCGGCGGCTCCTCACCCCTCCGCGCCGCGCTCCGCCGCCGCCGCCGCGCAGAATGATGCCATCTCACAGCGGCATCGGCGGCTCCCGCACAACAGCCCTCCTCCCGCCCCTCCCGGCACCGCTCCCGCTGCCGCTCCCGCTGCTCCCGCCCGGCGCCCCCGACGGCCGGGCCAGCCTCGTGCGCGCTCCCGGGGCACGGGCAGCAGGAACTTGTGGAGCTGGAGCCGGAGCCACTGGAGCCGCCCCGGCGGGAGGGCCCAGTCGGGACCGAGCAGTGCGCAGCGGCGGTGGGAGGGAAGAGGCGAGCCTGAACCGAGGCTCTTCAAAGGGGACAGGGCTTATTCCTAGCGCCTGCCCCGGGCTAAACCAAGTCGGGCGCCGCGGCGGGGAGAAGAGCCGAGAGCACGGAATCGACCTCGGGGGAGGCAGGGCCGGGCTGCAGCCCCGGGGCACCGTCCGCGGGGCAGAGCCTGCTGGGGCAGGATAAGCAGGGCTCCTGCAAGTCTCTGTCCCCCGACAAGGCTCCTCTGCGGCGCGGAGAGCCAGCACACCCCGGTGCGGTGCGGGCGATAAAAGCAGGGGGTGTCTCCTCCACCCGCCTCCCGCCCTCTCTTCCCGGCCGTGCAGGCAGGGCGGGATCCTGTGCCCCGCCGGGATCCTCTGCCGCCGCCGTGACAGGAGTCCCTGTCCGTGATACCCCTGGCTGGTGCCCGTCCTCCACCGCCGAGCCTCTTCTGCCTCTCTGAGTAACGCCGCCCTTCCCGTTGTGGGGCGGACGGATGTGGGCAGGGAGAGCAGCTCCGCGCAGCCCTCGGCAGCGGCGCAGAGCAGCCCCGCTGCGGGGCGAGACACCGCCCGCCCGGCGACACCTCTGACAGCCCCGGCATGGGCGCGGGGCCGGCTTTCCCCTGGCAGGAGCCACAGGCCTCCCCTGCGGATTTACAAAGCCAAAAGTAGTTATATGCATAAGTGTGTGGAGCTGAAGTTGTGTCTTACATTGAAGACCAATGAAGCTTTGTCTTCGTACCGCACAACATAACTGCTGTGGAGGCAGTGATAGCATGAACTTTCGGGCATAAACAAGGCCTTTGAGTGGTTGTCCCAGAAAGTCCAGCACTACTGTTAATTGAAAGGAACAAAAGCTTACAGTATGTGACCCTGAAGCAACTTTCAGCAACGTCTGGTATTTCATTATTCTTAAAAAACAACATGGGGGCCAGCAATCTGATTTGGGCATGTAAATTCCTTCAGGAAATAAAAGGAATGCTCTCAAAAGTACTACTTTCCAACCTATTCATTCTTCTTAGAAAATCTGCAGGAAAACAAAGTTTCCTAGCAAAGTTTGGAAAGGAAACAGTATTTACAGTTTGGCTTTAAAAGTATCTTAAAGTATTCTAGAATTAAAAAAAAAAAATAGTGGCCTTCTCTTGTCTGGTGGTAATACTAGTACAAGCGACTGAAAACTGTGATGGTTTGAGCTTCTGTACACAGCAAATGTAACAGAATATATGGGCTCTACACTCACAAAATCTGGCATGGGCAGTAAAATGAGCTGTATGCAGTTAGCAACCTAGTTGCTAATTGCAAGGTAACCAAGTTAATCCATGTGATTTACAGAATTCGGCATATACTATTTTCTCTACAACAATTAAAACTTACATTTAAAGGAAACTAGAGTCCCTCTTTAGTTCTGAAATTGTCCAGAATTGGGAACTTGCTTACACAAAGAATCACTTTTACAATATTTTGGTAGCATTTCCGGAGTGTGGTAATAAGCTCTATCTTGCTTTCCTGGCTGTTTGTTTTTCTAGTGTAAAGCAATCTAATTGAAATGGATGTAGCATTATATTCCCAGCTGCAAAGGGTGGGTGTAGGTGTATGTGGCAATATTCTATCTCTTGCAGAAGATATTAATTTCTCTTCTATAGAACTTTGCTTGTTGCTAATATCAGTAATCTGATGCTAATATTCATGGAAAGTATGGAAGTATGGAATACTTCATGGAAACTATTACTTCTTAGTATATGTGTAAAATTTCTAGGTGCTTCTTTCTTGCCTTATGAAGTATAAAAAGTGTGTAGTTACTTAATACTCTGTAGACAAGTTATGGGCTTCTTTGGCTTTCCTCCTCCCTGTTTCAAAACAAATTTTGTCATACATTGTCTCACTCTGGGGAACAGTGACATTCCAAGTATTCTTCCATCTTAAAAGACATTTGATACCCTAATTAGTGCAAAATGTCACAAGTTTGTTAATGCCACAAGTTTGGTTTTAAATGTCTTACAAAACCTCTTCAATATTTCTGACTACTTTTAGAATATTAGGTAATGGAAACATAGAATCATAGAATAGTTTAGATTAAAAGGACCTTTAGGTTCATCCAGTTCCCCACGCTCCCTGCCCTGAGCAGGGACGCCTTCCACTAGACCAGGTTTTACTCAGAGCTCCATCCAACCTGTCCTTGAACACTTCCAGGGATGAGGCATCCACAACTTCTCCAGGCAATGTGTTCCAGTGTCTCACCACCCTCACAGTAAAGAATTTCTTCCTAATGTCTAATCTAAACCTACCATCCTTCAGCTTAAAGCTATTCCCTATTGTCCTATCTAGTAGGTAAAAAGTCCCTCTCTGGTTTTCTCCTAGGCCTCTTTAGGGACTGGAAGGTGCTGTACCGTCTCCCAAGAGCCTTCTGTTCTCCAGGCTGAACAATGCCAATGCTCTCAGCCTGTCTTCATAGAAGAGCTGCCTCACGTTGCAGTCCCCTGGTGGTATTAAACACTTAATGGTTAAAAGCCATGCATTGACAACTTGCTGAAAACATTCAAGTTATGGAGTTATACATGTATACTTATACCTGAGAAAGTGCAAATACAGTTGTCTTCATTTTGCAGATAAACACCTTGGTTTGTTTGTTTGTTTTCTTCTTTGTTTTGGCCAGAAAAGATTACAGACTCTATCATACAAGGCTGAAGGCTAGCAGGAATTAATGCAGGTCTGGTGTCCTTGTTACCTTAGAGCTTTTCTCTTTGTAGGGTGAAATAAAGAGTTTTTATTAATCCCTTCACCATCCCTTTAGAAAAGTTAACCTCAGGTAAGGTTTGATAAGCCACTAAACTTACCAAAACAAATCAACCAAAGTTGGAATTTTGCAAGAGGGTTGGCATGAAGATTGAAATAAATATAAGAGTACCTTCTATACACAACATTCCTGAGATAGTAATTTATGATACTAGTGGAAGATTTTAACAGCATCTCCTTGTGTATTTCTGACTTTTTTTTCCTTTATTCTTTACAAAGTGAGGAGAGCTTTGGAGAACTTTGATTCAGAACAGATCTCTATAAAACAGACTCCAGAATATACTGGGTTTATCCTCAGATTTTAATAGATCTTCTCTGGCATGCTTGAGCAATGTACATTTGATAAGCTTGGATTTTCGGACAGGCTATTGCAATATCTAGGTTTTAATAGACTAGAATGTATCCAGTGGCTGGAATTGTATCTTACCTTTTCACTAATTGTTTTTCTGTTGTAGCTGCACAAACAGGAGTGGCAGTGAGCTCTGCTAGCCTTTAATTGGAAAGTCTGAGTGACAGTAGTTTTGCTTAATTTATACTTCTGGAGAACTCTTGTAGACCTCAATAGGCAGTAAACCAGTACAATTGCAAATTAATGGCTTTCGCAGCCCATAAAATTACTGTACAATACCATCTATTTGCATTTCGGTTTGTCTTTGATTTCTCTAACATTTTACAAAAGCTTTGTGTTAAACTAAAATCCCTGAATGTTGCAGCATAGTTTATAAACTTCTGTAGAAAAGTGTAAGTGAAGTGTAATGGTCCAACTTCCTTAACAGTGATGCAGTAGTAAAAGATGAGGCTGAAACCAAATCTTTCTGCTATTAATAGACTCCAATGAAAGCTGATTTTACCTGAGCAAAGGCATGTAAAACTAGTTGGTGTGGTTTCTCTTTGAAATGAGCAAAGTTTTATAATACAAGTCTTAAATGCAAATAGTTAAGTTGATTGCTTATTCAGTCCTAATTTCCAAATTGGGGGGGAGGGGAGTTGAGGGGGTGGGGAATGTATCTAATGAGAGTAGAGGGAAAATTTCCTTGGTAATTGTTGGTTTTTTGGTTTTTTTACATGGAGATTTATTGTTACAAAACTCATGCAGAGTAAGAAAATTTTTGGACAAGTTTCTTTGGACCATATTCAAAAAAGCATTTAGGCACCTGAATTGTGGTTTAAATAAAACATAAATTTTACCTTCAAGAGCAGAAGCCACAAAACCCTGTAGATGTAGTCATCCAAGTCTGCCAGTGGATGTACTCTGTGTCCGTAGGCATTGGCAACAGGCATCTGATCATTGCAGTAAAAAAATACTACTTGGCTTATGCCTAATTTGTTTGGGGTCCAGGTGGTGGGTAATATGTCACCTAAGATCTGTGGAAGGGTGAATCAGGGAAGTGTGGTTAAAGCTGTCAGAATCAATACAGAGTACAGAAGTTACAGTGAGGGCAGAAGCAGGGAGAAACGTGGTAGCAGTGATCAGCCAGCATTAGAGTGCCATAATTGGAGAACTCAGAACCTAAAACAATCTGTGTTCTGTGCCCTCCTATACTCAAACCAATCTCTCTTTTCAAGTCAGGCTGTGACCAATTAGTGCTGTCTCATTTGGGACCAGGATTATCATTCCTGTGCCAGCTTTATGGAGCTTTGCAGAGTCCCACTGAAGTAGTGCAGCAGAGTAATGCTGGACAACTCTGCAGCTAGGGAACATGAGCTAGAACAGCTGGGAAGTTTTAGTTTCTGGTCCTGCTTCCCAACAGTGTTCAGACATTTTAAGCAATGGTTTTTCAATGCACAATATTGGCTCCTGTTCCAGGACAATAAACACTCCCTATAACAACTGAATGTCTGCATTTTTGGCATTCTGTCAGTCTTCTCATATTGCTCTCCCAGATTCCATGGTTGTTATGTTCTGAAAGCAGAGTGAGTATAGTTATGTGTATGTTTGACTTATACACATGCTTGTGTCTGTAATATTATACCTTAAACATATATTGGCCTTACAAAATATCTTATTTATATGGTAAGTAAAGGATAAGGGTTTGTCCCTATGTTGTTATGTGGTTTTTTTGATGTTGCATTTAGAGTACAATCCTACTTTAGTCACTTTTTACTGTGTATAATTAAAAGTCACCAGTTTCACAATGGTTAAGGAACTTGGTTTCTGCACCATCCAATTATTTAGCCCAATTTATTTATTTCCTTCCATCTGTCAGAGGTTTCTTCTCATTTAAGGTGTGAGATATGCATTCTGCTATTATGTGTGCAATATTTGGCACAATCATGTTCAAGTTTGTAATATAAGGGGTTTTGTATATGTGGTAGTGTCAATAATGCATTACAGTAATCACCTTGGATACACTTAATTTAACCTGATTCCTCACAATAATTTGCTGTGTGATTGCATTAAAATAAGTCTTTAAAGCAGTATTGTGGAGAAATTAAAATGAAAAATTGCAAAGACTTGACTCCAGTTAGTATGAATCAGTAAAATTTCTTGCCTCTGGATTTAGGCAGTATTAGTTTCTTTGTCTACAAATTTGGAATTAAAAGGAGATTCTTCTCCCTACACCTTTTTCCAAGACCAAAATTGTTAATTCAAAAGTTTTAAATTTTTAAAGGAATTAATTAATTATTGAGGGGTTAAAACTCACTGATTTTCATCTACAGGTCTAAAAGTTGTATTTTTTTGTGTACAAAAATGTCTTCCAAAATGTATTCACAAATACAGTTATTTAAATACAGGTTATTTCAATACCTTGATATTGTCAGCTTTTCAGATCTGTTAATCATCATTGAGACATCAGTGAATCAGCAATCAATGTATTGCTTTTTTCTTGTAAGTCTAGAGGTTGATGTGCCAAATCCTAAAAAACTATGAAAATAACTAGTCAAAGGGTTGTTGTTTCTGTGCCATCTCTTAGCAGCACAGAGTGTCAGATTTATTTTGGGGGGTGGGGGAAAATTTACAAACCAATACATCTCATTTGATATTCTAATGAGATTGTGTTGTAATTTCCTTTAAGTCTGGTCCTGCACAGTCTTCTCCAAAATCAGAAACCTTAGATTTTATGTCAGCACATTGTAATGTATTTGAAAAACAACTAAAATATAATTATCTTTTAATCAAGTACTGTTTTCCCAATGACAATAGCGTGAAATGTATTAATGGAAATTCACTTCTGTCTTGACATTATAGTGGATAAGTGTTGAGCCACTGTTGGAAGTCTCTTGTTGTGTACTGGGTTACTTTTTTGAAGTAAGCCTGCCCTCCTGACTTGGAAGTGGGGCTGAGGTTGAGCACAAATATTGAGTAAGCTGAATGTGGCTTAGGTGCCTGAGATGAGTACAGAGACAGGTAATGGAGAAAAAGGGACTCCAATCCCAGTGGAAGTGGTAAGTCACAGAAGGGTGTGGAGCACAGCAGCTCACCATGAGGTGGAGAATGGAAGAGAATAAGGTTGTTTAGAAGGCATGAGTTATGGGGAGGGCATTTAAATAAGGGAAGACAAATAGTTTTGTTTATTCTGTTCATATTCCAGTGGCAATATTTTGTATTTTTTCTCACCAATAAATTTTCAGTGAGTTTTGGAAAAAAAATCAGAGTTATTTTATCCTCAATTCACATGGAAGGAAGATGCATGTTTACCAAGTCTGTGCAATTACCCTTAAATCTCCATAATAACTTTTTTGAGTTCACAGGCCAACTTCAAACATGTCTAGTAAATCTGATAAATTCTTTTTCCTTGAGAAAATAGATGGCAGAGTATAGTAGAAAGCTTCTGTAAATGTTCCCTGGAAGGCCTGCAGACAAAGGAAAAGCTACATCATTAAATTGCACACTATTAACCACTGGAGAATGGGGAGTAAGGAGAGAGTCAACAATAAACCAGGCAGCCCTTATAAATGCCTACCATAAGAGAAGACTTCAGTTGGAGTTTGCATTCTTAGGCACCAAAGTCAATCAACCATGAAAAACAAATCTTTAAGAGACCAAGCTTCATTAGTTCCAGTGCTCACTGGGTGATGTGATTTAATTGCAGCACTACCTAAAGCAATGCTATGCAGCCCATAGTCTGTGGGTAATTGATGGTCAATAAAAATCAAAAGGGAGCTCAAAAAGCAAGTCAAAACCAGACATTCCTGCACAGCCATATTCTCTCATATATAGAAGCAGAAGGGAAGAGGAGAATGATAATAAGGTTAATTTTTTAGCCTTTATTTTTTTTGTCTCTAAAAGATGGCCACTGTGAGTACTTTGGCACAGTAAGCAGAGGATGTCTTTTGAATTTGTTTTGCTTCCAGAGGTTAAGTGATCCTTCAGTTGAAAATGTTGAGAAATGTAGCGGTCTAGAGATCACAGTCAGAGAATCAAGGTTTTGGTTGTTGTAAGAAACCCTATGTCCTTTTTCCTTTATTGCCCTATTTAGGTTGCATAACTGAAAATGATCAAGTGAATGGAATTTGTGTTTGTCCTTTGTCAGAGCATGGCCTAAGTGAACCAGTCAGCCATCAGTTTGAGTTGCAAATTGTTTTTGTCTTTTGTTGAACCTTCTCTGAGAATTAATCAGAAAAACTAAGAAATTGAAATCTTCAAATTTGTATTTTCTTAGACTTAGCCATATATTCTTTCTCTTAACATTGCAGTGGTTTGTCTAGTGTTCATGCTTGTTTAAGAGCTGAGAGCTCTCTCTCCCTTTAATATAGACTATGTGCTTATTGAACTTCTGTGCTGAACTCCTGCCATGACTTTCTTTTATTCTAAGGAAAAACAAAGGTCTCGAACCTCAGCTTTCTCCTGACCTGCCTTTCTGATCTTTCTTGGATTCTTACCTGCAAGCTTTTTTTGTTTGTCAAGCCTTAGAACTTTTTTTTTGCCTCTGAAAACCCCCTCTTCTATTTCTCAGCGGGACATAAGAATTAGACTACAGTATTGTATGCATACTAGTAATAAAATAGACTTATAAATTCATGCATGTGTTTTAACAGCTTGGGAAAGTCCTTTTTTTGTCAGGTATTTACAGTACAGTACTGTTTGTTTCTTTATGAGTAATCCCAGCGTTTAATGCAGTTAAATGCATTTCAGTTTTAGGACAATGCACCTCCTTGGTAGTACATGGCAATCTTGGTAAACCATTCCTTCCATGACTGCTTAAACTGATAATGGGAATAAACTAGGAAATGTTTAACTCTGCCACTTTTGATTTCCTTATTATTCTCTTTTAATGCCTCTGGGACACCTTTTCCCCAGATCACTCTTAAAATCTCACTTGCAATTTGTGCATGTTGTATGTTTTAAAATAAGATATAAAATTTATACTTATGTAAATGTAAAATCTTTTAGGCATAGATAGGAGTCATAATATTTTCAAATTGTTGTTTTTAAAACTTCATTTTTCTTATGACTTATACAGGAGAGTTTTAACCAATTAAATATTAATACAGAACATTTCAATGTTTACTGTAGAAATCAGTGTACTGCTGCTCTTTAAAAGCCTTTAAAAATGCATTTCTTTTTTCTCCTACATACTGCACATTCACCTTAACACGTAAATTTTTTAGCACAAATCTGATGGAGTGACAAAAGGCATGTTTGAAGTAGAGCTGCTTTTGTGCTCTTTTTTGTCTTCTGCCTTCAATTAGATTACATCTGTTGCTTTGGTGGGCCAGTTTGTGACACGGTCACTAAAATATTGGCAATATCACATGTAATGCAGCTATGTTGAGGTCTGTATTTCCTGTTCAGCTGTTTGATGTATTGCAGAGGGAAATGAGCTTCTGCCATGAGTAAAAGCCCATGAATTTTAGTTTAGAAAACACAGGGTTTTCCATAGTTATTTCTCTGTCTGAGGTAAGACCTTGAAGAAGAGGCTTAGTTCCGAATTTCCTCGTGCAGAGATTCCTACAGGCAAAGGTATGTGGAAAATATATGTGGGTATGTGGAAGATATATGTGGGAGGTATGCTCAGATAGATCAGTTGTGTTTTTAAAGGCTGAGTCCTGTCTTGCACATCTCTGTGTGTGAACTGTAGGACTCTCCTTTGGCTTTCTACCAAGTCCTGAGTGAATTACAGAACTGACTGTGCACAAAACATCTCCTTTATGAATATGGCCTCTGGGATTGTTCCTATTTTCATAAAATAGTACTGTGTATCAGTTTTCTTACCTTCAGTGGATTGTAAGTGAGAGAGAAATGAAAGCAGGGTTGAAAGGAGAAAGGTGATGGACAATGGATTTTTTAAATTATAGAATCGGAATATTAATATATTATAAATTGGTATCATTATAACAATTATTGTTATCATTGTCATTATTATTCCTGCTGACAATTCTAGCTCTTCCTGAGGGATAAACAATATGTAATGTACAACAATGAAGTTAGTATAGTTCTTTTTCAGGTATGTTATTTTTCCTCTCTAGAATTTAAAGAAAATACTGCTTTGATATTCAGGAAGAAATTATTAACTAGATGGAGTAGTGTTTGCATGGAATTTTTTAAATTTAAAAACAATTTTACCTGCAAAAAAAAATTTGGAACCCCAAAAACATTACTCATTTTCATCCCTGTTTCCAAAAAAATACTAGGGAAGAAAGGTATTTTGACTGGTATTGTTCTTTTCACAGAGTTGATTATTCTATTTAAGTCAGCACAATATTAAAAAATGGGTTTCCAGCAATATCCAGTGAAGTTCCTAGATACTTTAGGTAAAATAACAGTTTATTTGAAAGTGCTAAAACATTTCAACTTGTTCTGAATATTTATAATAATATGAAAATGTGAGTTAGCAAGTTCCCTAATGACAAAGATTTTATTATGAATAAAAACTAGATTTGGGAAGAGAGAGTTAACTTACCTTTCTCAAATAGAAGTATTTTATTTTCTCTCCTCTTTCCCAAGATGTAGCACATTAACTTTGTTAAGGAGCATGCTAGTCTTGCCATATTGAGAAAAGCCACAGAACAATTTTGTTATTTTTCTTGGTATACTAGTTTATTTTCTTATTTATTTTATGAAAGAAAATGCAAAGAAAATTAGTTTTGAAAAGCTAACAAAAGTGGAACTCAATGAAATGGGAGGGATAAAATATTAATGTAGTAACAAAGTGAGAACTCAAATGATTTTGGATATGTAATTTTTTAAATGATAAGTCACCTTGAATCTGAGTCATTTTGTACACTCCTGAAGGTTTGAGACCAGGCACTATTTGAAAGAGAAATGGTAAAAAAAAAGCTGAAGAAAGTGTGTATATTTCTGCAAAATAATATCCCTTCTGAGGCAGAGATAATTCAAAAATTATTCTGAAATAGTTCACTTATACCAAACAATGGTTTGGGCTTTCTGCAAAGATATGGAAATCTATCCTTGTACCATTATATTACCCTCTAGGTAGGAACAGAATTGGATTTTTCCCCTGAAGTGTTATGCATAAGAGTGATCCACATACTTAGCCTTTGCTGTTTCCAAGGTATCACTTTTATTTTTCAGCAGCTGCGCCTGCTGCACTGACAGTGGCCAAACAGCAAACACAAGACTTGGACAACAACTAAGAACTTGTAATTGCATTTTCAGTCAATCTGAATTACATTCTAATGGAAATGAGAAAGCATTTTCTTTCAAAAAGCAAATCTTGAACATACAGTTCTAGCAGAAATTTTATATATATGTAGATATATATGGATTCTAAAGTTTCACTGTCATTTTTAATATACTGAAATACCTGCACACAAATAATTGGTAACAAAACTGAGTTGCAGCCAATGTGATTTTTTTTTCTTGCAACAAACATAACTGACAAAGCTGGATAGACTTCAATCAGAAGAGTCAAGTCAAATGATCTTTTTGAAGGAGCCTAATTTTTTAAATAATTAGATAGTGGAATTGACTCTTTGTCCCATCATGGACGGTTATTAAAATCTCTCCTGGCCTTAAGCATTGTCAGTACTTTGATTGTGAAAGAGCTGTTTTCCTGTACTCCTGGCCTGAAATGTCTACTTCAGTTTAATAATACATTGTTTTTCTGTGTGGTTTAATGCAAAATCTGCCATATAAAATTAAACAACAAATTGTTGTTGTTATTGTTCTTCTCTCATAATTAAAATCAAAAGAGAGCAAAACAAAACAAACCACCAACTTCTGAAAATCACTGTTAGGAGATTGCAGTACAAATATAAAGAGGATCAGGCAAAGTCAGTGTGTAGGGAGTTTTTCCACTGAGTTCAGTCCTTCACATATTGAGGAAAAGAACTGACTTAAACCTGGCCAGTAAACTGACTGGTTGCAGTTTCTGTGATGTATGTAATCCACTTGATGGCATAAAATGTTGACAATTTTATGAAGACTTCTGTAAGTAAATACCGAGATGTGCAGTGATGGCATCTTGGGTTGTTTTTTTAATTACTCTTTTAACACAAAATTAGTTTATTCCATTTTCTTTTTCTTTCTGTGCTTTTCCCAGAGTGCTTTTCCTTACTAATGTAGTCCTCTCTGACAAGGTAGTATAATTCCTGAGCATCTAGCTTTCAAAAGCCAACAAGGCTTTCAAAGCCAGAAAGATTAATTAAGTTGAAATACATCAAGTGTTTCCATGAGTTGCATACATTTCTAAGTTTGCTTTTACCCAGTGCTCTCTTTGAGACAGAAAGGGCCCAAATTAGGATAAATTTAATTTTCTATTGTTCCCACTTACAGCTTGGAAACAGGTTGTTAATTAACTTCATGTGGCTTGCAGCCTGAAAGAAAGTGGGAACACATTATTGTATTAGTGTGGCAAAAAACAACCCCAAATGTATTTGTTCTTATTGATACTGGAAGCTCATGTCTTTGTGTAGGCCATGGATATCTGAATATCCTTTGTAGGGAGGAGGTAAACAGCCTTTGCTATTGCTTTAGGAAGACAAATAATGTTTCAGCTTTTGCTTCACAAGTTTCATCTTGACAGAAAATTGTATTTGCCACAGAACAAGGTATTTTCCAGCTTAGCAATAACTTTATTGATGTCTTGCCTTGTTCTGAAACATGATCCCTTCACTGCTGAGGTTTTTTTTTTATCTTAAGAATAGAAGAACATGCTTGACTGTGCCAGGGAAGAGTGTGACTGTATCCTGCACCGTGAATGTAAACATGACCATTTTGAACTGTCAAAACCTGTATTAAGTTGGTGGATCCTATTAACAGGGAACTGATAAATTATTTTTCCTAAATTTTGTTATTAGTTCTATTAGGATTCCTAAACTACTGTGTTAGAGATAGTCTTTGGTCTGAGTGTGAGCATCATTTTTATTAGCCAAGGACAAACTGCACCCAAACACATTTGGACAAAATATGACTCAGTCTGCACTACTCCTTATCTTGTAAAAATCATCCTATTGCAGCATTACCCTTGTATACAGTACCAGATTCCTCCTGAAAAACAGCTTCATGTTTTTGCTCAAATTCAGATGCTTTACTTGAGACAAATACAGTGTTGTCTTCAAGAAATACTACTATAAAGTTAGACACCTTTGAACTGGTACCATTAGATTAGGTAATTTTAATTTTCCAGGTTTATGACAGGTTTTGGTATCATCTGTATATTTCTGAATTTCTAATTCCATAGAGACAGACTGTCTAACTGTTTTTCTTTTAGTGGAATTAGATTGTTGTCCCCATTCTGGTTGCTGTGGGACTTTGCCAAAATATGTCAGTTATTTGTTCTTTCTGTAACTTCAAATACTGTCTGAGTAATGATCTGACCTTGTTTACCAGAATCCTTGAGTAGGTGACAGAACTCTTTAGGGAGAATTAAAGTTCCAAAAGGTTTTATTTATTTTTCCTTCTGCTTATTTGTGTACATTGTAAATGCACAAACTGAAATGTTTGAGAGAGTTTTTAATAATCATCATTCTCATTAATGTGCCTGGTGCTGTGCCCAAAACTAATCTTAATTGGTGCACTTCAGAAGATGTGTACTAATTGGAAGGGGTCCAGAGCAAACAAACAGATTTTATCAGACATCTAGAAAATATGATCTACAAGGAGGGGCTCAGCTTGTTTAGGTAGTTGAGCGCAGCAAAAGAAAGAACAGAGTCTGTTCAGGGTAGTTATCTTTGATGATAATTTGACCTACTCTCAGTGGGGGGGTTGGACTATGCATTATTGGTAAGGTTTGTTGGGAAATAAGTCTTTTGAAAAGAACCTCATGATAGAAATGCTGAGCTAAGACTTGAGAAATGGGCACTCAGTTCTTGTTTCTTCACAAAGTGGCCTTGGGAAATCTCTCTGTTCTTTGATCCACCAGCACTAATATGTTAATATTTTTCCACTCTGTTTTGTTTATAGGTCTTAAACCAATTAGGACTTTGGCACTGAAAACATAACTGTCATGCTTGCAGCACATGAATCTAAAATTGCTCCAAGCAAGCCTTGTTCTGCCTCTGACTCTTCAAAATATCTAAACTCACCTGTCATTTCACTTTAAAAATTTCCAATTATCTTCCAGGATTTCTGCCTTTTGCCTAGTATTGTCTCAGTCTGAACAATTTAGTGAATAAGTTGCTTAAACTCACTTAAAAGCAGGAACTGCTGCAACTTCAAGTTGTTTCCTGTCATGTAGAGTCACTGCGTGCACTTGCAGAAATTCTAGAGACCTAAAGTGCATTGGTTTCAGGGCTCACTTTCATCTGGTTTCCAATGTCTCAGGCTTGCAAGTTCATACCTCTGACTTATGCTGGTTAGGGCACCTCATTCAGCTTGGGTTGTTCATCAGACAGCCAAAACTATTTCAGCTTGTTTGCTGTTGGCTATAGATAAAGAAGTGGCTCTGGCAGCACAGACCAACCCCAAGATCTCCCTGCTGAGGGATTTAATTGATAAGTTAATGCAGTTGTTGGCATTTACACCTAGGAGCAGCCTTCTGTCCAAAATTGGATTGCTCACTTATACTCCTGAGAAGAATTGTAGCTGTGCTCTGAGCTTTTGCTGTTGATCAGCGATGTGTCTCTTTGCTCATTTGAGTGCAGGATACATTTTGATTTGCTTAGGCTGTCCACACAGTACCTATTAATGTATTGGCACCCTGTGAAGTGTACCTGACAGTTCTAGCTCTTACTTTGTGTGCTCTGACAGTGGGTGAAGGGACTCATTATCTTGGTTATGACCTATAGGCATTACAATACAAGTTGAAACATACCTACATACTTACTTATCTCAACTATTTCTTACTTATCTCAACTATTTTTTTAGTGAAATAGAGGAGTAGAACATATTTGAAAGTGTCTACATTCCAATTGCTATCACTTCATTTGAATACAAGTGAGTATTGTTTGGTAAATAAGTTTTGTCTGCAGCATTTCAGAGGCTCATTGTTTATGAGGAACTGGGTTATAACTTTTATTCCCTAAGAGCTCAAAGCGAAGTAGAAGAAAAAATCTTGCAATAGCTTAAACCTGAAAGAAGGCAGAGATCTGGGTCAACTTTGTCCTCTATCATTCTGCTCAGATGGTTCATTCCCCATATTATCAATATCAACATTTGAACAAAAGTAGCAGCCAGCTAAAGCTAATCTAACCATGATTAAGGTAATGCTGATTAAGTCTGTACATGTATTGATCCTGTACCTTTGTGATTGCTGCCACTGCTTTAAAGTCCTCTTCCCACCCTGTCCAGAGTGTATAGCCATAGTTACAACTAATTGCAGTAAACTCTTCAGCAATACGGGTTTTGCTCAAAAATACTTTGGGATATTAAACCAGATCTGTGTATTTCACACTGAAAAAGGAGGCAGCTGCATTGTTCTGAGCTGCCATTAAAAAAAGTAGTCTTATTTTTCATAAAATGGTAATCCGCTGCCTGTACTGTCATAGAAATACAGATTGCCAGGTGATGTGTGCTGTGTAAGTCCTCTGCAGGAACAAATAATGTGTGATTCCATTCTTTGGGTGATATTTAAGAACAATTTGGAATTTCTCATAGCAGTGATTTTCTTTTGGAGTTGAAAGTCCTAGGGAATTCTAAAGGAGCTTCTGAGATCAATCCTGTATGCAGTCCTTAAGAAGTTAGCAGATGTATAAATATCCCACCCCTAAAAATACAAATGCCATCCATAAAGTACTTCAGTGGATATGAAATACAGCAACTTGTTTCCTAAGCAATAAGGATAAGAAAGAACTTTCTAGTTTCTTGATTTCCTGTTCACTGCTTCTGTTTTTTCTCTTCCTGTTTTCCATGCAGGTCTCAAATCTATAGGAGAGTTCAGGGCTGTAGAGTTCACAGTATGTGAAATGTGGTGTTTTTTAAATAAATGATTATGATCTGTTTTAGTAATTTTTTTTTAATTTAATCCAAGAAATATGGCACTGCCCACTTCAAAAATAAGACTGGACATCTAGGTGGAATGTTTGTTCAAGGTCTGGCCCTTGAACACTTTTCAAAGCCTTGTGCAATGAAACACTTGATTTGCAAGACACTTAGATAAAATAGCATGTAGGGCACATGGGATTAGAATGAGTAGGACTGATTGGAAAGACTGGCATTTTGATTTGTGAGTTAATACCTTTGGCAAGGGTTTGTTTTAGTGCAAGACTTGGCTTGTGCTCTGGTGAGGGCAAATCCTGAGAGATGAAATTACAAACTGTATCATTTATCATGATTCAATAGCAAGGACTGATCTAAAAACTGTAAAAGAAAAAAAGTTACAGTGTTATGATGACATTCAGAGTGACAGCCTTGCTGCCATGGTGGAGGTTGTAAACTGTTACTGCTGGTTTTAAGAGAAAAATATTAAAGCTCACACCTTTAAATGACAGACTCTTTTCTTTGGAATGACAGAAATAAGACTTTGATATGGAAGTCATGACATTATTTTAGGCAGTTGCTTTTAGTAGCACTTTAAAAGCAGTGGCTTTCCCTGGCTTCAGTGGCTTTCCCTGTTTGGTTTCTGCATGTTTATTTGAGCAAAATGAGGAGTGTACATGCAGCTGGATCCCATAAACTAAATTAATAAGTCTGTTTAATTAGTCAGATGATCAAACCTCTGGATCTGAACTGAAGTTCACCCACTCAGAAGCACTCTATTGTAGACCATAGAGAGGCAAGTGGTGATAATAATGTTTGCAAAACTGCTCAGCTACTGTCTCCTGCCAATGAGGACTCATCAACATTAATTCACCTAAGGGTTCTGAGAAAATGTTATCTTTTTCAGTCAGCTGCTCAGTCTGCTGTGACCTGTGCTGGGCACAGTGATCATGCTGGTTACTACCTGGCACAATATTTGTCACAGCATCCTGGCTGCTGCAGGACACTGAGAAGTTTGAAGGACAGATTCAGGTTTTTCACATAAACCATAAAGCCATTGACCTTCCTGGAGGCTCTAACCTCCCTTCTCCTCCCACTGAATTCAATTGGAGCATTGTCATTTGTTCCCACAGGACTATTACTTACAGTAGCTTTTGCTGTATGTAGTTATATGCTCTTGTTAAGTCCTTTATTTGTTTGGGGGTTTTTTTTGAGACATTGAACAATTTTATATATATTTTTACATGTTTTGCAACATATTATTTAGACTAATTTGGAATTTGTTTGTGGTTTTTGTACATCCATGAGAGTCCTAATATTTGCTATAAATAAACTTCATCTGTTTTATTTTGGCTTCCTGGACTTCTGGACATTTCCAAAAATTTTAGTACTCCCTCTTCATGTAACATATGATAGACAAAATACTCAGGTTTTGGCTTTGTAACAGTTATGATGGTTCCATCCTGTCTAAATATATATACACACACACACACACTTCATGAAGCCATTTCTGGCAAAGGTCTGGTTGAGGGGAAAGATTTTTAAAAGTATGATTTCAACCTTTTGAATTTTTTAATTACCCTACTGAGGACAGAGAATATGTGACCTCCTTTTTTATGTTTCTTGGTTTGTCCAGATAAGGGACAGCTTTTGTCCTCAAATTCTGCCATTCTCAAGTTTGTTTGGGTTTTTTGGTTAATAGTCAGGGGTTGAAAGCAACAGCAGTATGGGGTTCAATTGAACTTCGTTGAAGTGTCATTGTATGTATAAAGAATTTTCATGAGCCTAAATTCATAGGTCCAATAGGCTTGTAATTATTTGAATGCTCTCATTTGCCTCTTGTGATGTATGGTGTGGTGAAAATGGTTTAAATTAGTTTAGTTGAAGATGCAAAAAGAGTTTGCTTTATTTGGCCTCAATGAACTTATTACAAATCTTTCAAATATTTTAATTGTTTTTCAAATTTTAACTGGCAAAAAAAGGTGTTGTGAAGGAACAACTTCTACATTGTTCTACATTGATTTACCCAATGGTTGCTCTCTCAGTTTACAGCAGATATGTGACTCAGTAGAAAATTCTGTAATTGACACATGCATATGTGTGTGTGTGTGTGTGTGTGTACATGCATTGTTTGCAAAGCAGAACTTTCAGAAAGCAGTGAGACACAAAGAAAAAAGAGTATTTACATTTTCAATATAATATTAATTACATAAGAATGTGTACTTTTTCTGGATTGGAAAAAATATGCAGCTATTATCTTATCAATGACCTTGAAAGTTCTACCTGTTCCTTTTCAGGCAGTCTGATTTGCTGCTACATTTTATAAGTAGCAAGTTAGAATATGTAATTAACTTCCAGAGAATATATTTTTCTTAAGTAATGCTTAAAATAATTGTAGAATATGGATTCCTAATAGTAAAATATTTCTCACAGTTTTATTTTATGCCATAAAAATATTTCTCATATTTTATTTTATGCCATAAACATAAAATTTTTCCCTTTGAGAGCTTTGTCTTTTTATTTCTTGAATCACATTTTTATTTTTCCTTTGTCATTTGGGAGGCATTCCAACATATTGAATGAATTTCTGTTTGTTTGAGAAGATGTTTTTTGTCATGTAAACTGTTTTAACTGCCTGGTAGATATTATTGCCATTTATCACTTGTTTTTTTCCATTATTTATATTACATATTTCTCCACATTCCTCAGTAAATCAATGTAGCTGTCCAGCAAATCAATGGATTTGATCTTTTTTCTTGTTTAAACTATTATGGTAATATTCATCGTAGTAGCTTTATAAATCTGATGCAAATCCAAACACTGACCAGCTGTCTCTGTATTGTTTTTGGTGTTTTCTGAAATTCATGCTGGAATTGACAGAACCAGAACAAGAGATTCTACTATTGTCAGCTGACTGTGAGTCCAGAGAAAATCTTATGACCACATGCTGATATGATTCATCCTATAAATCTTCATTTCTTAGCAAAGGCACCTAACACAGTAATTCATGCTGGAAGGAGGGATTGGGCCTGGGAAGTGCTTGGGACACCACAGCCCGGTGCATCCACAGTTCTGTGCTGCCCAGCTGTTTGTGAGCACATGGCAAGCACATCAGGCTGCAGCTACAGCTCAGGCAAAGATGGGAAGGAAAGATTCACAGCTCTCAAAGCCCACCAGGAACTTGTTCCTGGTCCTGCTCTCCATCTCTCATGAAAGATGCAGTCCAAGGGGCACAGTCACCATAATCATACTGAACAAATTTCACTGGACAGGCTTAACCATTAAAGAGTGTGAACACAAGTTCTTGTTGAGAGGTGAAAGGGAAAAGATGAAAAGTGGCTGCTTCCTGTTCCCCTATGTTATAGGTTGACATTTCCAACAAGAAGTTAATGATGCTCTTGGTAGTGATCCCAGGATAAGAACTTCCACTATAAGGTCTTGTTGGAGATGATATATGGCCTTTAAATCCCCTTTATATTGGGTTCCTTCCAAATCAGAAAACTCTATGATTCTATTTTACATATCTATATTTATAGATTTATAGGTCTATGGATTTATATTCATATATACACCAGCATGAAGACCATTTTACTAAGAAGGCATAATGTAGAATATATTATTTATAGAAAAAGATAGATTTTGAGGAGTTAAAAGTTTATAGCCCTAGCTTGCTTGTCCTTGAATTAAATATAATTGAGGTCTATTACATGCTGTCCTCATTTGGCAAATATCTAGACATTTGTTTTGAAAAAAGCATCAATCAAAACTGATGCTGTCCTTTCCATAGTCTAAAGACCAGTTCTGCTGACAACACAGTCATGAAAGCTGCAATTTCTGCTTGCTTCTTTCTGAGCCAACACTATCCAGACTGTAGCAACAGCAGCTGCATATCTTCCCTGGCACAGAATGATTTAGGGTGGAGAGCAGATTCTTTCCCCTTCAAATCACTTCAGAAAATTCTTGGCAGAAAGTCAGCTCATTTGTTTTGTTCGAGTAAGGAGGCCTGATTTATCAGTACAGAAAAAGTATTCATGCACTGTGCTGAATTGCATTAACTAAGTTTCTGTGTCCCAGACCAGTTGACTTTGTTATTCCTCTGCTCCCAACATTTTTTTTAATGCATATATAGAATTTCATGTAATTTTAATGCAAACATAGAAAAATATACAAATTTGTGGCAATGTGTTCTATTTCTTTCTTCATTGCAGTTTGTGAAGTAGTTTGTGATACAGTTTGTGGTATATGAAAGCACTGATCACAGATTAGACTCGGAAGTATATTCCTTGTTTTGTTTCTTTTTATTTTTTTCTGAATTGCTGCATCTACTAAAGATATATGCCTTAATATAGAAATAAGACTTGTATTCTTGTCTTATACACTTATTAATTTTAGTCAATTTTTCTAAATTCATACTAAATTATTTCTAAATTAACCTATGAAAATATTTTTTAAAGTAATAATATAAGGTTGTCTGGTATTCACAATAAAGCAAAGTAATAAAATCATCTCAATTCTGCATTAAATGAGTATAGAACATTCTGGGATATGGCCCTTTGGTGTTATTTGCAGTTCAAGAAGTATGGTTTTATAAAAAAACCCACAAAGTTTATTACTTTTTATGTATGAATGCATGTGCACATTTACATATTATAGAGAGAGCTATATTATATCTCAATTTTTAAGATGATGATGCCTGAATGTTTTTCATAATTCTGAGGTGTTGACATCAGATATAATTTTTTATGTCTACTCAGCAGGAAATGGATTGTATTTCTGTATCATATTTACTGGAGGAACAGCCAGCTGAAGAGTGAGATTTGCTGTTGTGCAGCCTGAAACTGGGAAGTCATGCAGAAAATCAAGGTATGACCTGTTTGAAAGATAAAAGGGCAAATTCTTCGAATAGAGTAGGAAGGCAGAATGTCGATAAAGCTTTCAAAATCCTCCCTTTTTCTTCAGCAGAATTAATCTTGTCCTGCTACAATCTGGCTTCAACTGTTCCCTCTATTTTTAGTTACTGATCCTAGCCAGTCCTCAAATAGCTCAGAGCTGGTGTTGTTTGTGTCTGATGTAAAACTGATACAGACTTTGTTGGCATTTTCATTCATGTTTCATAATCTTCTCCAGTGAATACATAAAGACAATTCTTAGGTGTGCTGGGAGGGGATATTTTTATTGCTGTGGACTAGATCAGGCCCCCATTGTTTGACACATAGGGTGCTCCTCATTTGATCATAAAGGAAGAAATAAAAACATTTTAGTGATACTATAGTTACTTATTTACATTTAGTTGCAGAGAGGCATCACAGTTAAGATCAGGAAGCTTCCCCTTCAGACTTGTTTCTCTCTTATTTGTGTATTAAGTCCTTCATACCATCTGTATGCCATGAGAAAGACCCTGTGAGCTAGAAGTAGTGGTTTAATTTGCCCTTTGAGAAAAACATTAATTTAAAAAAAAAGCCATTAAAGAGCTTTTCAAATGTCATTTATACAAATTTTGGTTCCACAAAAGAGAAAGAGTATATATGTAAGACATTGCAGGAGGTTTTTATTGATCAATTAAATTAAAATAGGCACAGTGGGGAACAAATCTACCAACAAATTGTGATTAAACCTATTAGTATTTCCTTATGAAGTACTCATATCTCTAATTGCATTACTTTTTTTCCTACAGTGATGTATTTAAGTAGGCTCATTAATACAATTTAAAACATCTGATAAGAGTTAATTTTTGAAATAAGATTTTTCTTCTTTTCTATGAAATATCTTTTCAAGCATTATAGATTATCAGATTTAGAAAATTGGAATGTAGTTGTTAATTTTGGTTCTGTGTCTCTGAGAAATGCATTCAGCAATCCATACAATATTCCTGCATTCTTGTTCCTTTAACTTCACATAGGCATAAAATACTCCAAAATGAAACTGGTTGTTGAATGCAAGCGCATTCAGCTTTACCTGTAGAAAAGATGAAACAAGTGTTAGGATAAAATATCAAGGAGGGTGAATGGGATTTTTATATGGTAGCTTTAATGTTCAAGACTTCTTGCAGCTTTGCAACCATGATTATATTTAGCAATCTCTTGAGTATTAGTGTAATTGAAATGTCATCTGTGGAATAATTTTGGTAATAGAGTACAGCAATATTACAGGAAATAAAAGACAGTGGTGAAATAACTTCTCTAGTAGATTACTCAAAAGAAATTTAATTAAGTGGTGTTTATGATATACCTTTTGGATAGGTTATCAGGAGTGATAGCTGTGTAAAGAGTCTTCAGAAGAATGTTATAGGATTAATTTTATTTAAAAAGGTAAATTCTTCTATTTTTATTCAGCCAGATGTTGACAGCCATCAAAAATCCATGTTCTTGAATAGAAAGCAGTAGAGTAGAATCAAAAGCCTGGTACCTCATTCTTGTTTTAATTATTATTCCATGTGAGTAACATTCATTTTTGTAGTTTAAGGCTAGAAATTTTACCTCATGTTCAAAAAATGCGTCTTCCAGTGTCTTTTCTCCAGTGCCACTCCCTACACCTTCAAACACAGCCTTGTATTCCTAAAAGCAGAGACAACCACTGTCCATGGAAATAAGGTAGTTTTGCATTCTGTGCAGCACAGACACCTTACATTATGTTGTAAATTAATCTTTGTTAAGTAATCTTTCTGTATGGATGACCTCCTGTATAGACCACAATTCTACATAAATCAAAAGTTAAAAGCATATAATCAGCAAAAGAAAGAAAAATCACATCTGTTCTTGTATTTCTTATCATCATTTCTAACAATTTAAATTAATTTGCTGAAGGCAGTAAAAGAGACTTATTGTGGAATGACATGTGACCTTTTACTCCTTTGGGCAGAGAGCACTGAACTTCTTGTACAAATAGTATCCATCAGAGCCAGAGCTCTACATGGAGCCAAAACACTGAACTCTGATCATCACATGGCTGCTCCTTTTATTTCCAGTTGTCAGCTGGATTTGCCTTACCTGCACTAATATTGTATCCAAATCCATTAGTCTGATTTGTCATCCTGGAATATCCTGTGCAGATACATTTGACTTGATTTCTTAGGTGTTACATTTCCTGTGTAATTTCCTTCTCCGTGTGTTTGGTTTGTTTTTCCCTTAAAGTAGTGGTGTAGTAGAGGTCTACTACAATGGTTCCCAAATTCATCTAAATAACCCACCATCTCATGAACAGTCTTGCTCCATACCTCACTGACATGGTAACTCATGTTTAAAATGCTCTATTTATGCTCAGGAGCAGATGCACAGCTTCACCTTTGTGGAGTTTTTTTGTGGAAAAAGCAATAGACCAGATATTTTTTGTGTACCTACTTAGAGGTAGCTTAAATATTATAGTTAGACAGAGTACAGCAGTTAATTTGTAGATCAAGTATTGCAGATTATTAATCTTTAATAAAAACACTATTTGCATCAATATTAACATTTTCATCTAGTTCTTTGAATCAATTAGTGATTTTGAGAAAATGTTTCAGAAGGGAATTTTTATGGTATACTGGCAATAAATCAGGTTTGACTAATCTGTGACATTAATTGTTTGGTCAGCTCAGTTTAAAATGCTGTATGGCTATGCTCCAAAATCTTGGAGGCTGAGGCAATGAAGTGAAACTCAATTTGGGGAGAGTTAATGGAGTAGGAAGAGTTTTATTTACTAGATGTGATTTGCTCTTACTTAAACATCCTTGTAAGAGGAACTTTGTACTGCACTAATGTAATAATGTCTTCTCTCAATCTTATCTCTTCATATCAAAAGTCTTTGATCCCATACACTTTTTTATGGGAACTTTAGTACCTCTGCTGATATTTTTCCTCTCTCAAAAATTCTTTTAACTTACGTGTATACTCTTAACAATTTTGCTGATGTCAGGAGATGTTAATTAACTATTTTTATATTGACTTTTTGTTTTAATAAATGAGTTTACATACTGCATAGTATTCTGCAACACACTTCACTTGCTCGTAGTCATCTGCATTGGCCAACAGGTGTAAGCCCTCTGGGTAAAGTTTTCCACAGGTTGGATACAGCTTCTCTCGGTCATCTTTACTCAGCTCAGTGCCAAATGAATTAATGGTGATGATAAAAGCACGTCTGTCTGCCTCAAACTCAATATGCAAAACAAAGAATAAAGAGGTGTTATTAGATATCTCATTCTAAATTAGGGTGGGCATATTCTGGGGTTTTTCAGTAAGTCAAATGGAAATGTAATTTTTTTATAAAAGTTGACTTGAGAGCATTGGACACATACTTTATTTTTGAAATTGTAAATTCTCTCTCTCTTCTTTACAAATATGCCTTAAATTTTGACTAGAAAATCAACAAGATTTTGCAACTACAGTTTTTATACTGTGTTTTTTATTCTAAAAATATAATTTCTGCTGCTTCCTCATTTCCCTGCTTAGTTACCCAGATGTTGACAAGAAAAAATATCTTCACAACCTCATGTGTAAGATTATGCAATAATGATCTTATAAATAAAGCTGATAAAGGAAAGGACAAAGAATCAATAGTACTGCCTGTAACTCAAAGTGCTGTTGATAGTAAAAGTTGAATGAAAATCCTAAAAAAATGTCTCAATGCACATATTTAAAATGAAAATTTGATAAGGAGGAGGGGGCCGTTTACTTGCAAAGTTAAAGTTTAAAGTAGTTCAAATAACAGTTAATTTTTAATACATAGAATAAAAGACTATATTTCTTCTGTCAGGTTTAGATGCCTGCAGTATCTGTATTTTCACTGCAGCAGCAGACTGAAAGGCAATCCAATGTCTAGATCTTGGGTTCTTATTTTGTACAAGGCAAAATTTCACTTAACTATTCTTATAATATGACTGAAAAATGCAGTAGTAAATAAAAACAATCTTTTCTTCTGTCTTGAGATCTAAATTGACTATGGTTTTAATTCTTTCCTTTATTCCTTGCTTTCATGTTTTAAGAAGAGCAGAGCCCTTGCTAATTGCAGGGATTACACAGGGAAGTTCTTCCCAAGTGAAGTAAATATAGTATAGGCACATTTTAGGTGACTTAAAAAATTTCTTATGCTGTGAATATTTGAGCAGAGAGGTGCTCTTTCCATTGAATAATAAGGCTGCATTTGCAACACTAATCTGCCACTTTAGCAAAAACACATATTCACATCTACTCTTGTGTATGGGAACAGACAATAACAGGAACTCGCTACCTGCTGGTGCTGACTTCGAAGTAAGGGAAAGGAGTAAACAGTAAAGAAGTAATGAGAAGAAAATAAGCATTCTTGAAAAGATTTCTAGCTAATGAATAAAAGGGGCAAACTTCACTTCCCTGATTAATAAAAATAAGCCTATTAGACCTACTGAAATCATTTTAGAAGGACAAATGCTTTCTTTTTTTTTAACTTGTTAAAGCCATGTAGAATCTAGCTGTTAGACGTGTAATATTTTGTTGATAAAAAACGTTGGAGGCAATTGCAACTCATGGTAGCAGGTGTGGGTTCTGCTTCTGGTGGCTTCCAGTTTGAGAAAATTTTCAGGATAACTCCCATCCCTACAGACCTCTCAATTCATCAAATTATTGGCACATGAGGGTCTCCACAGAGAGGCAGTTACTTGGGTGACAGTCCATTTGATTGCTGCAGGTGGAGGTGGAGTCAGAGGATGACCATTTCCTTAGTGCATGTTTGCATGTGGGAGACTGTTGGTGCAGAATTTATCATGAGGCCATGCTAAATTCTGAACTAGCAGCTTTAGCTGCAGTGAAATGCAGTCCTGCTGTTTCTTGCCAGAATCAGGGCTAAACATGCAGCATGTGCTGTCCACGGTGGAAAAGAGATCATCAGTTCTCTTAATATGGAAGTTTGGCACCACAAGTGGTAGTCAAGGAGTTGGGGAGCTAAATACCTCAGACTCATTCTGTAGGGTCAGGTTGGTAGTCTTACATATAAGATTACAAAATAAATAGCAAGTATTTGTTTGAATAATTTAACTTGTGGGTTTTTTGTGAATCCAACCATCAGCAGTCTGATCTATGTGTCTCTTCAGGGTAATAAAATGTTATAGAAAAGGAAATCTTCTATAGAAAAGTTTATCCTCCTGGCTGATTGACATTAGATAGGGATTTTAAAGAAGCTTATCATAGGCTAAATTTTTACCACTGATATAAAGAGATTTTTACCACATGCTTAAACTAACATTAATAAGTAATCTGCACTGAGCATGAATTTCTAAAAACAAACTTTCTGAAAAATCTGAATCAACTATGCCAGCCAATCAGCCAGTCTATTGATTTTTATTTTTAAGAAAAGTCAAAATATTTAATTTATCTTCAATTTAACTTGATTAGGAGCATTTTGTTTAGAGCATAAATTGAAATGTTGTGACCTGCTTAATTAAAATAGGAAATTGCAGTATCTTTTAGGATTTATTTTGTAAAATGCAATTCAGACACTTTCTTCCCTCAGGAATGAGCTCCCAGGGTTATTATCTGTCTTCTAAATGCAAACTTTCACTATGATGTCATCAGCCCTCAGTAAATTTTTTTTGGTTTCCAGGGTGTGAAATTGCTTATCCAGAAAAAAGACTCCTGGAAGCAAGTGGGTGGTCTGGCTGTCAGCCTCTGCAAAGAATTGTGATAGACTAAGTAAGAAAAAAAAAGAAAAGGGGACCTGAATGCTGAGAATTCAATTTTAGAAATTACTGCATCTTTTATTGAAAAAACAAAGACAAAAATATCATTCACTAGATGCATGTATGCTGTGGAGGGAGGACATTAGGAGCTTTGTTTGCCATGGAAAAAAATATCAAACTTTGCTGAGTTGAGACAAAAATATAACACAGAATGTTCAACTTTTTTATATGACACTAATTCCAAAGGTCACTCAACTCTAACCTTAATCACTAATTTTAATAGGAGAGTAAACAAATGTAGCAGTGCCATGAAGCTTGAAGATTATTGATTAGTAAATAGACAGTAATGTTAGGCTTTAGCTATCCCAAACTCAATAGTCAACATTTTTTTGGTTTTCTACATAATGGAGAGAAATGTTAAGGGGCAACAGGTTGAGATTGGTGAACCATTTCTTCTTTTCTGCTCTCTGATACAGAAAAATATTAACTGAGACTGGATCCTCCTTAGTAATGGTCTAACTGCTTCTCTAGTGAAAGGGTAAAAGTCATCCTTGAATACACTATTTATCACATCTTAGAAAAAACAGGAGAAGCAAACATTTCACAGATTCTTTTGCAAATGGAGAGAAATTGAACAGGAAAAACAAAGTGAAACAATTATGACAACATTGTGGAGGACTTCAATGTATAAAGACTGAATGTTTCTTACCTCAAGAATAGGTCTCATTATTTCTGCTGTAGTGCCACCTTGTTTTTCACAAAACTTATAAAATGCCTCGAGATAAGACTACATGAGAGAAGAAGAGAAATATTTTAAATGCTGCTTAAGACCTGGACCAGGATTGCATGTAGCCATGAACCTCATTTTTAAATACTTCCATTAACTTTGATAATTCCACCTATAAATTTAAATGTTAAGTATGTGCTTATTTACTTAGTTCAAATGAAAGCTGAAATATTCAAATGCAAATGTCTTGTTTTTACAATTTGAGATCAATTGTTTTCAAAAATTGTAATAAGAAAAATATTATGTTTTACTTGCTCTCTAAAGAAGGAACTTTTTGAGTTCCATTGAGCTTCCACTGCATAATAAGCAGATGGATAAAGGAAACTCTTCATTTATAGTGTGTGGAGGAGGGGATTTGGGCATATGCCACGGATGTTGGGCCAGCAGGATGAGAATACACAAACTAATCCCTGCTGCTCTACCCTAAACCCTGGATTAGGACAGAACAGCAGACAAAGCTTCTGTAATACTGGTCTACAGAGCCCTCTGGTCTGTTAAGGATTCTGGCATCTGCACCCATTTCAAAATACCTGTGCAGGAAGGACACTAAATATCTGAGATGCTGTTCTGCCTGCCTCTCAATCTCCCAAAATACTGTATTAGAGAACATTTATGAGAAAATGCATTTGCTACAATTTCACACAATCTTGTTAGGAGCTGTCACTAACTATGCAATTAAGTGAATTTTAAGTAGAGACATCTCAAGGGGGATCTACCGCATAGAATTATGCATTAGGTTCTGTATACTGCTATCTGATAGTAGAGCAGAAGCAATCAATCACATTGACAGCTGAAGTAAAGGAGAAATTGTCTATTAATAATTTCATAGTGTTTGCAGAATGGTTCCCCTAATAGTCAGATGAGCAAGAAGAAAAAAAATAGGTTTGGTAAGTGTTAATATATGGATATCCACACAGGATAAAAGAATCAGATATGTATGTTACCAAATTGGAAAAAGTGTCTAATATAGTAGTACTGTGAAAGAATTAAAATGCATTAAAAATTAGCATATGTAAGCATAATTGATGTTGTATTGAATGAGAGAATTAGTAAAAGTTTTGAGAATTAAAAATTGGCTTTGGAATTTATAAATATCATTTGTAAGACAAACAGAATTTTCTTTTCCTTTCCCCTAGTACAATCAGATCACTGTAAAAATACTTCCTGCAATCTGGGGAATCCACTGTGCAAGAAAGATGATAAAGATTTTGAAGAGAATGTGCCAGGAGGAACCTTTGATGGATTGGAGTATGTATAGCCTTTAAAGAGACCATTGTAAGAGTAGTGACCTGCGTGCTAAGATTTGTAAAGTACTTTGAAAATGCAAGGCTTGCGTTAAATGCATATCCTTGCAGCACTATGCTGCAACAATGCTAAACATTGTTTTTAAAGGAAGAAAATTATACAAAAACCCTAAGTAAAAATCATGTTAGCTAGACTCAAAACCGTTAGACCCTTTCAAATCTCATCTTCCTTATATAAATAAAGATAAATGTTAGCCAAAAGCCTGCCTGGGCTCACTCAGGAGGTAAGAGTTCTCTGGTGTTTGGTGGCTGAGTTATTCATAAACAAATCTGGAACTGGATATTAGCTTGACATCTAGAGTATTTTCATTAATGAGATATTAAATTAGAATTTGGATGCAGACCTAAAATTTGAAAAGTCCCCAGACAGTGGAGTAGAAATGGAAGCAGCTGGGTTTCATTTCTGGACTTGAAATCAACCAGATGACCTTAGATAACTTGCTTTATCTTGCCGTACTTCTGTTTCCCCATCCATAAAACTGGGTTAATGATACTGACCTGCTTTGCTGAGACATTTGATAAACCCCAAATATTATCATTTTGTTTCATAGACTTGCCTTGTATAGTTTGTTGCGCATTATTTCAATGTTCATTTCATCCAGGTCGTTTTCAGACAGGCAGTCTTGAAAAAATGCAGCTGAAAGCAGAGTTTATAACATAGGAGTATAAATCTGCATGCTGATAATATGCATCTCTTGTCTATTGCTCACTAGTGTGTGAACAAGGATCCGAGGGTTCTGTTGTACAAGAAAGGGTGATATAAAAGAGAGGAAGAAAAATCCGCTTGATTTTCCCCTTATCCTCCTATCCCCTCCTTTTTAATGAGAATCTGCAGTGAGGGGAATCAATCAGTGCTGCAGGCAGAGCCCACGTCTCCAGAGAGAATCAAATAGGAATGCTAATGAAAGCCCTAATCTCCTCTAAAGTATATAGTTTGGTTATTATGGAAATTTTCTAGAGATGGATATGAAAAATAATTTTGTCCAAAATCATGCAGGTATTCTGCAACTGTTAAGGAGAATCCTCTTTCTTATTTTCCCTTTTCTTCTTTGTCTATGTATTGTGGGAAAGGCAACAGGTTGCAGCTGATAAAGGGCACGTGCTTCAACCTTGACCATCTGTGCTTATGGGTCCTTGGCAGAACTGACTAAAGAGCAAACTTTTGAGCAGGGAGGCAGTGGATGAATTTCACTTGTGCAGCTGGACCATTTAAAAATATGATATTCATAACCAACATGTGCCTCTCACTGTTCCTGAGCTATCCCAGTGGGCAGAACAGTACCATATGTAAATGTGTTTTCCTAAGAAGTGGCAATGGAAGATGGTATTTACAGAGAAGATGTGAGCCTGGCCAGGTTTTGTGGCCTTATCCCTTCCTACATTTCCAGCATCTAGATTTTGAATAGAGAATATTAGGAAGTGTAGCCCTGAGAGTACAGTTCAGTATGTCCTTATAGATCTATTGCCCACAAATTTGTCCCATGACTTTAAAGAGCTGACAACACTTTTTTCTTTTATGAACTAGTTTAGAAAAAAACCCAAAAATCCAGAAATTTACTACCAGCTGTGTGAAAACAGTGGTTTAGTTTACCTTTCAAAAGTAGTTTTCTGCTGGGACTTGGTCTTCTGAAGGATTTGGTAAGCAGCAGTTCATAAATCACTATGAACAAACCACTGCTTTGAGGAATCTGTAAACCCTGTCCGTATCTCTCATCAGCTTTGTCCGCTCCAAACTGCAGTCTGGACTTTTTAGTCTGTCTACACATGGCAGCACTGTTCATTTTAGCTGTCCTGCTCTGTCCCTTCTCAGATTTCACTGTACAGTGTGCCAGTGCCCAGGCACTGATGGGAGTGTACTGTAGGGTGGCCTCTGTGAGGGAAAGGCAGGGCTGTGCTGTGCTGGGCACAGGCAGCTCCAGCTGGGACCCACCAAGGGCACAGCCCAGCCCCTCAGTCGAGCAGGTGTATCTGAAGGGGGCCTACATGAAAAACAAACTGGGACTTTTTACCAGGGCATGTAATGATAGGACAATGGGGAATGGCTTTTAACTGAAAGAAGGTAAGTTTAGATTAGATGTTAGGAAGAAATTCTTTACTGTGAGGATAATGAGACAGGAATAGGTTGCCCAGGAAGTTGTGGATGCCCCATCCATGGAATTATCCAAGGCCTGGTAGGATGGGGCTCTGAGCAACCTGGTCTAGTGGAAGGTCCTTGCCCATGGTAGGGGTGTTGGAACTGGATGATCTTTTAGTTCACTTCCTACTCAAACCATTCTATGGCTCTAAACTCCCCCTGCTCCTTGAGACTGCCCTGCCTGTCTGGAGGGATGCAGTGTAACCTGCAGGGATAACAGGGTGGGTAGAGAAGAGGAGCATTGCATGAAGGAACAACAAATGCTGGAGGGAAGGTATTTTCTCCAAGTGTCCCCAAGTTTTCCCCTAAATGTTTCATTATTTTCTGTTTGTCTCCTTATATCTGGATCAGTAATTAATTATGTCATACATATATAAATCAGTAATAAATCAAGTTAATCTCCCCACTGATTTAGTCTGGTTTGCCTGCAGCAGTACTTTGTGGGTGATCTCAACCCACAATCTATTTTTTGCACCTTTTTTCTCCCCTTCATTGTGCTGAGAGTAGAGGGTGAGCAAGTGGCTGGCTGGGAATTTTTTTCTGTCTGGGGCCAACCTATCACACCTTTTTGAGAAGCAGAACCCAAAACCTCGCAGAGAACTGAAGATGACGGCACATAATGGCTTCATATACATTCAGATACATCCAGTTCTGTCTTATTCTCAGTGCCCTTCACAGGCTATTGGGTTTTGTTCATGTTGGCTGCTACACCACATTGAGCAGAGTTTCATCTTAATTTATAATGTGACATCTCCAAACTTTACCTTGCTTTGCGCTTAGATTTAGTTCTTCAAAAAAAGGACTTTTCTTTATATTTGAACCATGTCCAAATCTCAAGAGGGAATCTGGGTTCTACCACAACATCCAATATTTATTAGTAGCTGTCTGCTTGATCCTTAGTAAAGACATATTTTTTAATATAATGTAGGTATTGAAATAAAAATATATATGTTTTAAATCAGTGACTGCTTTGAATAGAAAATATATACATTGCACTTCTTGAGTAACACGTGTTTTTTTCTGAGTCTGCTACCCAAGATGGATATAGAGGCTATTAATAAATGTTACTAGAATATGTCCTGAACACCACTGCAGATGTTCTTGCTCTACAGTTCAAGATTTGTTTTACCAAAACACAGCATGTCCACTGGGAAACATCCTGTTCTAAAGAATACAGGATTAGTAGTTTTGAGAAAAATAAAAGAAATCATTTAGTGGTTTTACCTAATGGTGTGTCAACCAAAATTGCATTGAAGAGTTCAGTGGGGTTTGAGGCAATGCTGACTGCTTCCATTTGCTCAAAGCTCCCCAATGGATGGCACTTGGGAACAAGTTCAGCTATGGGTCGCTGATGTAATGTGCCAGTTATTAAAAGAATTACATTGTCAATCATATAGCTGTATCTGTATTGGAAAGAAAAAGTAAAAATAAATTATTTTTATAATCAACTTTCACTTGAAAAAATAACAACCAAAAATTTTTGAAAATTAGCCATAATACCAAAGTATTATCAGAATGCATGTTCATTCTGTATCAATAGCTCATCAAAAATCAGCAGTTTTTAAATAGCAAGTAGATAACACAGCACTAGCTTTAAACCTAATTGATATGAGAGATTTAGAAAATGGACATTTTTAAAGAAGGTGGTACTGACACATGACTATAATAAACATAACAGCTGAGATGTAGATTCACTGTAATAAGTGACAGTGAGTGGTATCCAAAGCAAATCACCTGAGCTAGCAACTTTTCAAGTTTGGGATTTTTAATTTCATATATACCATGGACAAAGAAGTACATGGGAATCTTGGCACTAAAACTGCAGAGTTCATGCAGTTGGTCCAATCTTAGGTTTTCTTCTCATTCAGCTTTAAACATCCTCCCATGAGGGAGCTAAGAACAGGCACTTACAGATTTCTTCTCTATTACTTAAAGTTTTCTCTTGAGTAGAAGTTTTCTATCAGCTTCATACAAGTTTTAGTGTCAAAGGGGATGATGAGTCTTGTCAGTGACTCGGAAATGGGACCATAATTCCCTTGAATGCCAGTCTTGAGTATGTATTGTTGACTAAGAACACAGCTATAAACATACAGGGATTTATATGTTCTCACCCAAAATATGTAAAGAGGGCTTAAGGATCTGGTGGAATGTTGTTCAATGATTTGTGTGAAATATCTTAGCCAGTATATCCATTATTTTAAAAAAACAGTGAGCAAAGGATGTGCATACACATCTATACATTTATGTCAATGAGTGTGATAAAAGAACTGCCAAAACTTTCCTGCTTTCATTTTTATTTCCCTGAAACCAAATGTAAATATTGTGCCCACAGGCATCCTAGGACAGCCTTTAAGATCCTGTTAATATATCAGCCTAAAATTGGTCAGCCACACGTGACCAGAAAAAAAAATCATGATAGTTTCTTTTTTACTGTTATAATAAAGCTGCTCCTTGAAATTTAGTTGAACAGTTCATCATTCTTGTTAAAATATATTAAAAGTATCAGATCAAGGGGAGTAAATAGTTAGGTGAAATATCATGCTGGTATTTTGCTAGTCCATGTTGTTATATTGTTACAAAGCAGATCCCTGTTCTTAAAGTTGTTAAAGTCATTCATTTGCAAGTTTCGTGTATTCATGATGGTACTGAGATCAGAGCTTTCTCTTCATCCAGCATCAAACAACAGCTGAACTTTCAAATAAAGCTACTTGGATCTAAGTACCTTGCAATATGCCATATAAAGTCCTCTTGGTTTTTATTTATTTGGTTCAAATAGTATAAAAATTATGACAGGTGTAGGATATGTTGTCTTTCCTCCTTTAGAAAAGGTCTACACTTTGCCACATGCCTAGGAATTAAATCACTTCCCTGTACATCATGAAATTGTTAATGAATCACACCCCTCTCCCAAACGTAGTTTTTCAATTTTTCTGACCTAGACAGTGTTTGAAAATTTTAACCATTTTTAAATTAATTACTCTCTACCACTTCTTCTGCCACTGTTCACACAAAGAAAACTGCTTCTGTTCTTTAAAATAATTTGTTGCAAAGACAACAGCTCTTCATATTACATACAGTTTCAGAATTTATATTAGCAAGTAAAGCATGCAAATGTAGCAGTAACAAAGTAATTTTGCTGACTTTAAAATTTAAATACAAATTCCAATATGTTTCATTTACACTATTTAAACTGCTTTTCTGTGTGGTACAATACTTGGTAATATACTTACGTGACAAAATTCAGAAAAGTGGCAAGTGGTTCAAAAGCATGGTTTCTAAAGTAATGAAATTCTGTGAGTAGTTTTGTTTTCAGTTTTTCATCAATGGTGGAAACAGTGAGAGGGCCAGTTTCATTTGCCAAGAAATTGCCATAGTCTGTAGTCTGTAGATGTAACTTCAGATCTGAAATTAAATTCAGGAAAGATCATGAGGATAAACTGTCATATTGTCTGCAATCAAATTTTTTTAAAAAGTTAATTTCTAATACACTTTTATATTAAGCAACTGATAATACCCTATTGAAAAGTTTTTTGCATAGCTATAATATAGGGTAAATGCAAAATTGATGGAAATTTGTGCTTCCTTCTACCAGTAAGACTTTCTGCATACTGTAGGAAAGAACAAATAATTTATGTCTTTGTCAGAAGTTTCAACATCAGCTTTCATTTTCAGACATACCAGATAGGCTGTTACTTCCTACTGTCTCTAGTCCCTCCCTCATCACGTTTGTTCAATGTTTCGATTTCACTGATTTGCACCATTATAATGCATCAGTTGTTTTATCTGCTGCACTCTCATGAACTGGAATAGGAATAATCCTTTAACTTGGGTAAGATCTTAAATATTCCCATGAAACATCTAAATCTCAAGTAAGATTATAATCTTCTGTAATCAGGCTGCCTGAAGAAGAGAAGGAAACACATCTTGCCTGGCACACATTCTGGACTCCAAATGGATTCTGCAGTGGAGCACTTGAAAGGGGAGAGTTTACACTCTCTTAGCATTTCTGGTTTGGCTTTCTCTGATTTATGGCTGCTACTAGCAAATCCTAAGAAGCTGTTCCAGAAACTTGGGTCCTTGTGACATTTTCTGTTTGAGCTCTCAACCCTGGTGACTGGGGAAAATGAGTTGTTTTGACCACAAAGTTAAAAGAAACTTTCATGATATCCTAGAATTAATATGATGAATTTTCTCTGCTAGCCCTTTTTTACCATGAGGCATAAGTAAGCATTTGAATAATTTCTTGCTGTTCAAAGCAGTTTAAGTTTTCTTTTAGAAAAGGCCCCACTGCAATCCATAATTGTGTTCAAATGCTATATTAAAACTATCTTAAATTATAGATTGGGATTCTGTTATATGATTTGGACATTTCTAATAATTAGATTTCTAAGTGAAATCTGAACTGATAATTAGGGAAAAGGACAGCAACACTCCCACTGATGGAAATAAGAAAGCTAATTTGCAGTTAGCAAGGTAAGCATTTATCAGTACAGTAGCTACTTTTGCCTATTTCCCTATGTGTATACTTCCCTAGTATGCAATAAGGCTGCCTACACTGAGACTTTAAGCAAAAGAACTAGTACAGTGTGAAGCAGACTCCTACATTTAGCACTGTAGCTTACTGAGATAAACTTCATAGAGTCTTCTATGCAAGTTGGCTGCCTCTCAAGGTTGCTCAGAGTCCTGTCCAATCTGGCCATGAATGTTTCCAACTTCTCTAGGCAACCTCTTCCAGTGTTTAACCACCCTCCTTTTAAAATATTTCTTCCTTATATTTAGTCTAAATCTATTCTCTTTTAGTTTGAAACCATTGCCCCTTGTCCTATTGCTACAGGCCCTATTAAAAAACTTGTCTCTATCTTTCTTGTAACTCTCCTTGGGTACTGAAAGTTGGCAAGAAAGTCCTCCTAGAACCTTCTCCAGGATCAACAGTCTCAAATGTCTCAGCTTTTCCTTTTAGGAGAGATATTTCAGCCTCTGATCATCTCTGTGGCCCTGCTCTGGACTCTGTCCAACAGGCCCATGTCCTTCCTGAGCTGGGGACCCTGGAGCTGGACACAGTACTCTGGATGGGGAGCAGAGGAGGAGAACAATTTCCCTCCCTTGCTTTAGATGCAGCCCAGGATACAGATGGTTTTCTGGGCTGTGAGCACACATTTTCAGCTCATGTCTGATATTTTGTCCAAGAGTAGTAGACATCCAAGTCCTTTTCCACAGGTCTGCTCTCAATTCCTTCCTGCCCCAGCCTGTGTTGATACCAGGGATTGCCCAACCCTTGGCCTCATTGAATCTCATGAGATTCCCATGGGCTCACTTCTCCAGCTTTGCTGGGTCCCTCTAAATGACATCCTGTGCCTCAGTTGTGTAAACTGCACCACTCATTTAGTTTGGTGTCACATGCACCACTCAGTTTGGTGCCACCTGCAAACCTGTTGACAGTGCATCCAATCCCACTGTCTGTGTCACTGATGAAGATATCAAACAGTACTGGTCCCAAAAAGGACCCTTCAGGGGCACTGCTCAGCACTGACCTCTATCTGGACTTTGAAGCATTTCCCACTACTCTCTGGATGCAACCACTCAGCCAGTTCTTTATCCCCCACATATTGCCTATTCATCAAATCCATATCAAATCACATAACACACTTAGAAAAAGTCATACTTTCAATACCGACTTCCATGTAGGAAGAGGAGAAATAGAATCCAAATATGAAAAAAGAAACACAATTGGAGAAAGAGGGAAAGGTAAGCAAGACTAAGAGAAAAATAAAAATGCAGTTATACCCAGAAATTATTCTATGTAAGACCAAGTTTTTAAAAGTTCATTAATATTTTGATTTTACACCTACATTTCTTGTGAAAACCTTCCTACTTTTCTCCTTTTTTGTTGCAAAGAGTACAAAAATACTTGACATATGCTGAGATTAGATAATACTACTTTATGAGATGCAGAGCTCAATTCCTTTTCTCAATTCCTTTTCAGATGAACCACAGATATCTACTTTCAGCCCCACTGTGTAAATGCCTTTCAAACACAGTACTATTCAGGGGTTAATTACATAAAGCAGACTGTAAAACCCAAATATCAGCCCCAAGTATTGACCATTCTGAAATGTGATTAACATCATCATAAGATGAACAGAAACAAAAACCTGCTGATTTAGAGTAGTTTCACAAGACTTTGTTATTCTCCCTCAGTTAACTGAATTGATTTGAGTGCCTTCATAAACCATACCTTAATATAAGGCACGAAAAAGATTAGCTATAATTCATTAAATAGCCTCACCCATCTCCCAAAAGCTATGGAGGAAATGTTGTACCCAGGAATGTTGGGTTTAAAACCCTGTCAGTTACACAGCCTGTTTATAGGTGTATTTATTTAACTGAATAAATAAATGCCAACATGCATACTGTATGTAAGAAAAAATATTCCACTCCATCTCACAGTCTTGGCCAAAACAATCATCCACAAGCTCCAACACCATATAATATCAACCAGGAATGTCATAATCAGAGTACACATCAAGACAGAGTTCAGGGCAGCTCAGAGACTGAACTGGTGGACCTAAATTATAGTCCTTTCTTTGCTGCTGGCATAAATAAGGCCTGGGAACTATTGCTGTCAGACACTTGCACTAGTGACATGACTTGGTGACTCAGCAGGAGTAGATGGCTGGGCATTACAGGGCCTCAGACATTGCTGTTCACCAAAACCTTTTATTGATGGTAGCTGCTCCTTTTCTCAGGGTCTCTTGGAGACCTACACAAGACTCTGGCCTTTGTCCTAAAGATCCCTAGGGAAGAAAATTCCTGTATTTCAGCTGTCATCCATTCGTTTTGATTGTCATCCATCTGCATTGTCTATTTCCTCATTAAATTGCATGCAGGAAAACAACTTATAGGAAAAATATGACCTTAAATAATTACATGAGTTTACTCACAACTGAATAGCAAACAAACACAATTAACTAAAGTATGACTAAAAGTAATTAGGGCACAGAGGGAGACTGGTTTGAGATGATTGCAGTTAAGACAGGAATGATCCTGATCAAAAAGAAAGGCTATTGTGAGAACTTTAACAAAATGTTAACCTAGTCTCTTGTCATCAAATTCATGGTAATTTGTCTGACCCCTCACTTTGATAGCAATAACCAACTAGCTGCAGTTTTCTTTCTGTTAACACTGTTATTTCAGCCACCATGTGCTGGCAGGCCCTGGCTCTGGCAAGTTAAATAAACTTGTGTCAGTGATTCTGTCAGGCCCAGAGTTCAGATGTTTGTCCTTCTGTGACCTACCCTCCTTTCTACAGAACAGAAGTCTTTCTATCACAGAAAAAAAGCAAGAGAAGAACAAAACATTGCATTTTAAACACCTCTACACTCCCACACTCCCATATTCTACTTCAAAACTGTCAGCAAGGTTGCTCTGGGAACCTCATTCCCTTGAAACAGATGATGCCATAGGACCAAACTGTCATGCAGCCCGTGAGGTAGCTCCATGGAAATCATAGCTCAAACAAGCTGAAGAGGATGTCTAAATGGAGCTGAAAGCCTCTCCTCCTGTCGGTATGGCCCTGAATTGAGAGGACACAGTGGTTTCATTAGTCTGTTAGCAGTCTTCTTATTTAATTTCCATCCTGCTTTTTACACTTGCTCTGTGATTATCAAGCAGATGTAAAGCACTAATCTAAAGTTTTGCTTGTGGTTCTTCAGTAGTGACGTTATGGTTTCATCTCTAGAGATACCAAAACCACTTTGAAATTAAAAGATCTTTTTGCTTCTGTTTATGGGTTACTTTGAGTGGTTTTGGTTTGGTTTTTTTTCTGCTTGTTTGTTTTACCATATTTATAGTGTTTTTACTTTAGGTCATTTTTTGTGGTGTGGTGCTAAGCCACAGAATGCAGAATAGGGTAAATTTATTACCTTTTAATGTGAAGACATGATGGCACTACTGAGAAAACACCACATTACTACAGCACAGATCCTCTTGCTGAATATTTCAAATTTGAATCAAAGACAATGTATGAAATTTACTTTAGAAATTTACTTTAGGTGGGAGTCTGTGGGTTTGGTGCACTGTACACTCACAGTGAAAGTTCAGTATTACAGCACCCTACATATGCAGAGAAATAAGTGTGTTTAGCATCATGTAGAAATCCATTATTTTTATATTTCTCATATTTTCATTATAAATATTACATTTGGTAGGTAAATGGTGGGAATCTGTTAGCTGTCTATAATAAGTAGAAAAAAGTTAGTGGTGAAAGAGATGCAGCTGAATAGAGAAAAAGGGGAAGTGATAGTGGGTAGTAGAGATGTGCTTGTAGGAGGGATGATGAAGGCTGCTGCTTCTATTGATGAAATAATTTGCATTCTAAAATTGAATGAACACTAGAAAAAATAAGTTTAAAAAATAAGACTAATTGTTCTTCCTATTATAAATTTTAATTAAGAATGGTTTTTATCTCTCTATTGTTACCTGTCCATCTGCTTCATGCTATTAAAAATATTGAAGGTTTATACATAAGAAATATTTGAAAACTACCTCATGGTGGTAAATAACTTCCTTATAGCATGACTTAAAATTTAGGGGTTTTTTAGCTATTCTAAACCTAACACGGTTAAGTATACTTTTGTGAAGGGTACAAATAATCCCTTTTGCTTATATGCTTTTAACTCTATATCTTTTTTTCTTTTTCAGAAGCAACCAGGAATATTTTTCCTTCATGAAGCTTTGGATAACATAATGTATTGAGTTTGTTTGCAGGGAGAAGTGAAGTGACAACAGAGTTTAGTTATTCTACCAATCTGTTCTTTGTGTCTTTTATAGATGCTTGAAGCTGTTACCTTTTTCCAAAGTCTGTATCTTTATGCAGCAGGACTTTTTCACTTAAACAATTAAATACTATATCAAGTGTTTCTGTAGAGTCTGTAAGTTGCATCCATCACAAATGCTGGAACAAATGGGGTAAAGAAACAGTTGATTTTGTCCAGCTGACATAAGGAATAGATTTCAGTTCTCAGAGTGATTGTATACATCTGTTCTGTGTGCCTGAACTGCCACTGTGTTTAATGGAGAGCTGGAACAGCTCTCCAGGTTATCAGCAGAAGTAGACACATGCACTTGGTCTGTTCAATAGTGTCTAGATTCCATTGACTGTACTGATAAACTCTTCTTTAACATATTCCTATAAGAGGAATTTTATTCTGCAGATAGGTAAATATCTACGTGCATTTCTTTAAATGCAGTTGTTTTAATCTGAGAGATGAATGGCAAGCAATCTTCCCAGACTTATGTTATTACTAATATTAATAGTTTAGACAGCCTCAAAACTCTGTTGGATATGGGAATCATCATTCTTCCCTTTTTCTTACTCCAAACCCATTACTGCATGTACAAATCAGCCAAAGCTTAAAATAGAGAGAGCTTATTCATTCTCCTTCTTCCTTTTCCAAACTGATCTAATAGACTGCAAGTTATAGGAGTTGAGTGTACAATCATAGCTTTTATTTTGCAGTCAGGAAAATTAACTTTATGTTCCTTTAGAAAGGTGATTTCTTTCTGTTGCATTTTTTCCTGCCAAATGTCTAAAGGTATGTCATATGATTCTTTGGTACAAGTCTGTCTTCATCAGGCTGTGACCAGTCTTGGCCACAGAAAGCTGTTTTGGAAACTACAGTGTGTTCTCTTTATTACTGTGGCAAAGTCACCTTGAAAAGAGCTTTCTTTTTTTTGCTTTTTTTTTTTTCCTATTTCCCTAAGTTTTATTTTTGTGGAGTCTAGTTTTCTGTTCCTGGTAAGCAGAGTCTTCACCACTGCCCTAAAACTCAGGAAGCAACAAATTACTAAAATATGTATTTTATAGAGAAACTCAGAGCCAAATAGCAAGCTTTTAACAAGATTTTGTTTTATATCTTTTATACAACTCTTTTATACAGCTGAAATGGTATGAAAGTTCCAAACCTGAACTGTTCTATAGCATGGCTAAAATCTGTGAGAAGGTTGTCAATCTCCGTAAGAACTCTGTGGAAGAGATTTCTAATCCTTGTCAGCAAACCAGAAAGCCCCATTGTCTGCATTGCTTAGCAAATTACAGCCTGCACACAAATCACAGTCTATGGAAAGCTATTAACTTAAATATGAGAGCAGTTCTTCATAGGACATCGGGGTTATCTCTGGGTTTAAGACAAACTCTCAGTAGCTTTGTCTTTTACCTTCCTTTCTTCAGAAACGTAAGCAACAGTGTTTCTTCCTGAATAAAAGAAGCCAGCACTTACCTTCTAGCGTCTCACACTGTGCTAAATTGACATAGTCCGCACTTGTCAAGATCCCACCTTTGAACCCTCGGACCAGACCCTCCAGGTAGCCATGGTCCACATTGAAGTAGAACTCTGAGTATCCTGGCATGGAGAAAAAAAGATATTTAATGTCTCTTCTGGGTACTTGATGGCACTGAGTATCTGCCACCAACTGTATTTCCCCTCTTTGGAAGGAGTGACAAATAGTCACAGAGTTCCTGCCAGCCTATGATTGTGTTTTACCAACCAGTTTCTTCCTGTTTCTTGCTCCTACCGTAGTTCCAGTACAGCTGATGCTTACACAATGGCCAGCCAGTAAATCCAACTCCCTCCTGTCAAAGCCAGAATATGAACCTGTTATTGTTGGAAGAGAAGCCAAAAAGGAAGTACAGGCTTTAACCCCTGCTTGCAAGGATGCTCTGCACTGCTTGGAGAATGAGAAAGCACATTACAAAGCATGAATAAAACTGTCTTATAAACAGGAAGTTATCTGAGAATGCCTATAGAGGAAATATTTCTGCAGTAAAATAGTAGTCTGTGGCAGAACACTGCTTAGGAGCTTAGATGGTTTGGTAGTGTCCCTGTAGTGCTTTCTTTCTTTAACATTTTTGTTTGCTGGAAATTTTCTGCAGCTCATCTCTATCACCAAATATGTACACGAATTATAAGAACCTTCTAATAATTAGTGTGAACGTTAGATGATATGCAAAGGTGAAAGGTTTTTGAAGTGTTTGACTTTCATTGTCCTTGAAAGTCAGTATCCAGAACTTGCCTCAAAACCATAGTTTGTCTCAGGGTGCCACCCACACCTAAAAACACACACTCATTTTTCAGAGCTTTGAACATGTTTGGTGCATGGTGTTGGCTGAAGGCATGCACCATGGCTAGTCTATTGACATTTGTGCTGAAATGTGGCTGCAGCACGAGTTGTGAGTTGGCAGCTGGTGGGACAGGGCTGTGACTATGACACCTTCTCCCCTGTCCTAGGATGGGAGAATCTGGTAAGACCTTGGTACTCACTAGATGATTCCTGTCCATACCACGCTGCTCCTGGCACAGCATGGCTTCGAAGGCTACACAATGAAGCACAAGATGCCAGCATATTTGCTGCCAAAACTGCCACTCCTACCTCCTCTAGGAAGGTCACTAGCTGACTGGTTTCTTGGCTGGCTGGCCAGGAGCCTGCAATGGGCAACAAGTGGCCACAAGCCACTGGGCAGCTATGCTGAGCCAGGGAAGCAATAAACTGCACCCTGAGGGTCAAATTAAAATTGTCTCAGGCTGGATATGATCCCACCTGTAACCCATGGCAGGGGGAATAATGACAGCATTTAGACATTTTGAAAAATCATGTGTTCAGACATACAAACTGTATTTAGTTGGAAGTTCAATGGGGCCAAGAGTATTGGAGCTTGCTCCTCATACACTGGGTTTACAGTTTTAAATCAATCAGTTCTTAGCAATGCAGAGCTAACCCAGCTAAAGAAGAATGAGACAGATTAGGCCTATTAAACAATAGAAACAAAACATTCCCTCCCCCACACAAACAATTTGGTTTTGTCTCCCAAGTCCGCATACCAGCAGTGCTCAGAACCTCCTAATGCAAGAAATTTTCAGGAGAATTTTGTCAATGATGTTTCAAAACTCAGAGAGATTTTTCACGATACATGACTGCCATCAGTGCTTCCTTACTGACATGTGTCAATAACCACATTTTAACTTAAACCTGCTTTTTTGTTGCTGTCATCTGCTTTGTTCCAGCATGTTTTGCCCAACAGCCTCTGTTTTTCCCCTTTTCAAAGAAAAGAAATGGAGAGAGCTGATAGTGATTGCTGTGTACACTGAGAGCAGTGTGTAGATTTAACCTATAGCTCTCCAAAGTGTGTGTAATTGCATAAACAAGTCAGGTCTCTCAGCAGCTGAGTTCAGGCTCCCTCAGCTGCAACCACAGCGTCCCACAGTGTGGCACACGTCCAGCTGGGGGCAGTCCAAGGTTGTGCTCCCGATGAGCCTCCAGAGCTTCAGACAGCAGAGCCAGTGCAGAAGTGGCTTTGCAATATATCCTAAATTTAGTAAGGTCATGTTAATACTGCCTGGCAGGTGTAAATACCACCACTGGTGATCCTCCAGTGGGAAAGTACTACCATGGGTCTATAAATATTGATGGGACCATCACTTGAAGTATAATCATTCAGCCAAGTGGTCTTATGAAATCAGTGTAATTTTGAATGATTTCAGGAAACTGGAAAATCAGGATAAAGTCTTGAGCAATTTTATCTACTAAGGGATAAGGTGTCAGGTAATTCAATCCAGACTGATAGCCTGCATTTGGCGACATCAGAAAATCCTCAGTTCTCTGATTTTTGTTGAAAGAAAAGCTGAGGAAAAGAGACAGCTTTAACAGCAATTTATACACGATGCATATAGCTAGTTCATGCACTAAAATTTTATGAAAAAAAAAAAGTATATTCAATATCTACTGTTGCAGTCTATCAATATAATCTTATTTCTTATAACGAGTGGTTTATATAGTTTCTTTTAGACTTGTAGTGGGCACAGTTTTATTAAATATTATTGGGTTTTATATTAATGATTTTATTTAGAAGACCTGTGAATTTGCTTTAACAAATTATCATGTGAGAAAACACGATACTCTCACCTGCTATGTTCGTGGAGTGCAAAGGTTGAGATATTTTTAAAAGAATCTTTTAGCAGTGAGCTAAACAAATATTGATAGTGTGCTTGGGAGGAGGAGTTATTTCAGGTTAGGCAACATTAACAACACAAAGCTCTTCAGATCTAAGCATAGAATTTAACCTTTGATACTGGAAGCTTTCAAGAGACTTTGATTCAAAATGCATATATTACTTAACCACAAGAGGTCATCGTAACACTACTGTAAGCCACTTTAGTTTTTTCACCTCCACTGAGCGAAACTTGGAAGGAAACATTAAAAAAAAGAGTATTTTTGAATATGTTTTCAGCTAATCTAAAATTAACAATAAATCTGCCATATATTGATTATTTACTCAGAAGTGACAAACAAAATCCTTCCATGTTACCAATGTTTTGGCTATATCCACAGATATTCTCTGAACTTCCTCTATTTTTTCTTTTTTTAACACAGTTAACAGCTCTTAGCCACGAGGTTAGTAGTGAAGAACAAATGACAAAGAATCAGCAGAAGAGTGAGTAAGTGGTGTTATATCATTGGAATTTTGGCTAAAGGTACTATTTTTTCATCTTGGAATCGCATTTAGAAGTCTCTATCAGCCTTAGCAGGCAGATCTATTCTCAAATTTTGCTTTAGCGTATGCAGAAACAAAATTCTCTCAAGTCTTGCCTATGCAATTGTTTACAAGATAATTAGCATCATGAGTGACAGATTCACTCTTACCAGTATACAATGTTGCTTCAATATATGGGTGAAACAGATTTCTTCATTTGTCTTTATATTGACTCTTTATCTTTGGCTATGGGAGATTTTTTGATGTAATTTCCTATCCCGTCAGTGGAAAATGCTCCTTCCTTACTTGTAAATAAGAAGTGGTTTTAAAAACATAGCCTGTTTTCCCAGATGTTGCACACTCCCCCTCCCCCTCAAAAATAGGATAATTTTTTCAGATTAGTTCAGTAAAAATATTATGTGCACTACCGAGATTAAAACTATTTTAATTTTCTAACACAACTTAATAATATCTAAACAGATTTTGATTCTTTTGGAATGCAGTTTCTAGAGCATTTTTTGTTGCATATCTTTTTGCTGACATTGAAAGGCAATTACATCAAAACTCCCTAAACTTTGTAAATTCTGTGATGTTCCAGTGTCAATTTCTGATGGATGTGACCCATTCCTAAAAATCTTTCCAAGATGTGACCTGTTAAAATACCTTATTTTCTGAAAAAATAATAACAGGACAATTTTGACTGCAATATGTAAACTGAGATTCCGCGTTTCTGAGGTACTGAGTACCTGAAACTCTTGTAAAATGAATACCACAAGCAATTGGATACTGCATGGAGGCTGGCACTCCATGGAATGCTACAAGTATCTGGTATGGGTAACAGAAATGTAGCTCAACCACAGAGAACACAATTACACTTATCCCGGTTTCTGAGCTTTGCTCAACTGCTCAAACAGTACAAACACATTTAAATTTGTGACTGCTTAGAAGTTAAAATGTATTAAATAAATAAAATACCTCATATTTTTATAAAATATATGAGTATTGAGAATGATAGAGTATATGTGTACAGACACAGTCCAGCAACCATGCTTTGTAGCTATTTTTAAATCATTCCCATGCAGATCATCTTGATAGCTAAGCTCTCTTGTGCCAAAAACCTGTATCCAGCTGACACACCCTGTGTTAACCTGCACCCTGGCCAATTTACTCTGTCTTTGATGAGAGAATTTGCATCAAAAACACACCCCTAACTTTCCTAGAATCTGATTAAACTTTGATTGAATTTAAATAAAATGCATCTTTTACAACTGTTCCTTGTTAGAAGTGTTTTTTTGATATTGGATTCACGAACACCACTCACTGATATGAAATATCAAAGAGCTCCCTTTTCCCCCTTCTTTGCTTTCAAAAGATAATCTAGCAGCTTTTTAGGTCATCAAGCCTTTTGATTTTTAGGTCTTTATTCAAGGAATTACATGCCAGTGTAATAAAAAGGTTTTTATCAGAGACTTAGAGTGGTAAATCCATGGAGAGAAGCCAGGACAAAATCATTATCAGTAGATATAAACTTAGAGAAAAGCAGATTTGAGCAAACTAACACAGCTCTGGAATGCTTTCAGAAGTGAAGATGGAAATTTACAAAGTTTCTACACTCTCTTACAAAATTGGGCAACTTTGCTCTGAATAATTTGTACTTTCGTACACCAATATTCACATGAACTCAGCAGCCTCCTTCTCAGACTCATGTTCTGGCTAATTCTACAGAGGATGACAGGATTCAGATCCTGTGTTTATCTCAAGTCTTTCTCTTCATAGTGTCAGTACTTCTTTTCAGTTATCTTAATTGTTTCTTTGTGAGAAAAGTTCATGCAGGTGAGCACCCTTTTCTCTTCTTCATGGATCAGTAATTCATTAACTGTCACAAGATTCACAATCAATAGGTAACATCTTTGCATTTCTTCAGGGATCCTGAAGGTTTTATCCTTGACACAACCTGGAAACAAAATAAGGATGATAAAACTCTGAGATAAAAAGTACAGATGTGTCAATCTGAAGTGCAAGGGGTCCATTAACTCCCCACATTTGCAGCTCTCTGAGGACCACTGCTCAAATGGTTTCCTCATCACCTCATTGATTTCGAACAGAGATGCAAATTCTGACAGCTTTTTTCTCAGATCAATAGGCAATTAATATTTTTGACTACCAATTTAATCTGCTTCCTAAAATAGCCAGAAGATGTACATGGCTTCAAAAGACAGCATTCTGCCAGTGTTACACTAACATGATTATAGATTGTATCTCCTACATCCCATTCCTTGTAATCTTCATTACAGTTCCATTTTCCACTTAGGACTTCTATCTCAAATTGTTATGAATAGAGTCTTAAAAATGGAAGATACTGCAAAATCAGAACTCTGTTTCAACAGGAAGATGAATAAAATTCAAGTCGAGGATTAATATATTTTATTTGGCCCCATGAATTCGATCGATTCAAAAAATGTTTTTCAGCTTCGGACTTAAGCCTGATGTATTACAGATTTTTCACTAGATGGAGCAATAGTATCTTTGTTAAGCTGCTATTCCTATTCTGAACTCCTGTGCCAGGAGATTGGATTGTGCAAGAATATTCTGAACTAAATCTGAATATATTGTAAATGGGGTATTTAATTTAGGAATATATTTTTCATCAATTTGATTTTTTTTAATTTCTGACAAGTGTTAGGATAGCTCTGATACCTCTTAAGAATTATTAAAATGTAGAATTCTTAATTTTACTTCTTTTTTTTTTAGTTTCAGATTCATGAATGTTTTATAGATAATGGAAAAAGTAACACAGAAAACAGTCCAGATAACAACTTAGTACTTTAGGTTGTTGTTGTTGTTTTTCTAATGCATGCAGTAAGAAAGAAAACCAAATTCTGGCTCATAAGTTACCTAAATATTTGGCTAATTGAAATTCTCAAAAATGTCGGTTTATATGAATGCACATTTTTGCAATTGCTTATTTACATTTAATGTTAAAATCTCTTTTCAAGATTTATTGCTTTAAAGTATAAAGATACTTACATTAGGAAATAAATTAAGAAGAGTTTCAATGACATTCTAGTTTCTTAAGATTATTAGTTTAAGAAATATTGGTGGTAAGGTTTAGAATTTTTCAAGACAAGATATTTTTGTTAGAGACCCTTCTCTTGATACCTGCATGAGTAATGATTCTTTATCAAAAGATTAATTCATGTTTTCTATGGGGTTGTGTTATCAGAAGAAAAATTACATTATTTTACAATAAAATGTCAAGGAGATAGATTTTAAATTGCTATTCAATTATATCTATTTTCCATTTTAATCCATATATTTTAGTTCATGGCTTGATTTGCTCCTATTATATTATACCAGTTCTTTGGCTTCAGGCCAAGAATATAATGCCTGAACATGTGTTATTCTGATGATTTATGAAATGGCTGTTAGTAATGGCCCAAATTAATTTATGAAATTAAAACATTATATCAGATGTTGATTCACATTTAGGAAGAAATAAGGTCTGATAATGTGTTTATTTACCTTATTTCCTCCACATTTAATAGAATCAAAATAGTGTTTAATTGTATAAAAGCATTGGAAAATAAATAACCATCAGATACAGTAAAGACAGCTTAGGACTGCTGCTGGCAAGGCTGATAAAATAAAACCTAATTTCAGAAAGAAAGCACATAGAAATTATATTATGTTACATTTTTAAGAAGTGCCTTACTAACCATTTAAGCACTTCTGTTGATAGATTGCTGCCTCTATGACACACTTGAACCTCATTCATAAATTAGCCTCAGTCTTTAGTAAAACAGCAGAGTTGGTTCTAAAAATTAATTGTGCTTTTTGAGATTTAGCTATAGAGTTCTTTGAACCCCTTTTTAAATTTCTGGTTTAACAAATGCACCCACCAGCACTGCAGCACCATGGGTGACTGAGCTGCCAGAACACACCATCATAAGGACTTAAACACTAGAGGAAATGTTATTCAGTATAATATTCAGGAATTCAAGTATTTAAGGTATTTAGGTATTCAAACACTATTCAGTTAGATAAAATTCTTAATATCACGTTTTTCACAAACTCAAATGGGCACCTGAATTGTGGGAAAGGTTATTTCAGTATATTTTCATTTTTATATTTTCTGGTAAAAAGTCATATATTTTGGTCAAAAAAAGAAAAAAAAATTGTAGTAGTAGTAATGTAAGTGCACTAAATATTCAGACTCTGACTCCTTTACTAGAAAACAGATGCTAAACCTTCTTTAATGCCAGGGCCTGATGATCCATATGTAGGAGGATCCATGGGAGAGGTGGGACAGACCATACAACAGTTTTTTACCCTGTCACTTGGGCAGTAGGGTCTGATTTAGCATGAGCAAGTACAAACATGGATTTCTGTGTCTCTAATACCAGGAATATCAAATGCCAAACATCAAATTCAATGTCCAGAAGTTTTGCATCTCTGACTCTCCTAATCCCAGACCTGTTGTCATGAAACAGTTTCAGACCCAGTGCATAAGAAAACCTGGTTCCTTTTCACAGCCCCATAGAAAGGGTGAATTGTCAGCAAACAGATCAGTTTTGTCTGACTTGAAGTAGAGAAATTCTGAAAGTTAAAAGTACTTGTCTCTTTCTTGAAATCATAATCTTCTTACTTAACTGATTAAATTAGCTCATATTGGCACAACAGTAGTCACTAATAGAGGTATGAAAGCCTTCAAATATTTTGAGTGTAAAGCATCTACTTCTCACTGTGAATAACTAGCACCCTTGTGCCTCATATAAAAGCTGATTCCTCAACCTCAGACTTTATTAAAAATTATGATGATTATATACAAGCACCCATAAAAGACAGATGAAGATCTTGTTTGAAAATACCACAGTGAAATGTCTGATTAATTCTCTAATCTCCATAAGCTATATTTATTATCTTGACCAAATTACATTTACAGCTCCTTGCCTTTGATTTTATGAACAAAAGCAAAATACAGAGAAGACTTAAGCTGGTACTGTACATAGATTATTTTACAATGATCAGTACATGTGTGAACAAATTATTAGATATGGAAAGAATTCCAAACACAGAGAAAATAATTTGCCAGAAAAAAAAAAAATAGGTCGACCTTCTCACAGCAAAAATTGCTTTAGCTTATACTTGTCTACAGCTTCTGCATTTGCAGTTTTGGATAAGTCTACTGATTCCAAATGAGTCATATGAAGTGCATCAATATGAAACAAGTGTAACCCAAAGGTGCTGCTGAACAGCAGCTGGGTATTGTCTTGAAATTAAAATTAAATTCATGGAAAATATGAAAATTTTCATCAGAGTTTGCTAAGTGGTACATTAGTTTTGTCCATGAATTTTGCTCTTAGACTTTTGATTTAAGGAATTTGGTTTGACTATTCCCCAGATAATTTGGAAGTAATATTCAGAACATAATACTTCTCAAAGATTCAAAAACACTCAAACTTTAAAACAAAATACAATTACAGAAATTACCATAGTTAATTTTGAATTATTGTCATTTTTGCTTTGTTTTGTAAAAAATGTTGATGTTTTCTTTCTCTTCTCCTGCAAATCCTATAAATCTTTTTAAGTACATATTGCTTCAGTACTTTTCTTCTTAGTTCATATTCTGTGGCAGACTTCTGTTGACCAGCTTCCTTCTAAATCATGGTATTTTATGCATTAATACCTGCAAAGATTCTCTAGAGCTGTCTTTCTGTTCCTGCAATGGTTATATCACATCTGAGCAAGTTCATAATTGTTAACATTTTTAAAGATTCTTAAATAAGAGGGAATTTAGTCCCACTTTGTCCAGCTTGTGTATTGTCTGCCCACAGCTGCCAAGGACATTGGTCCTGTTCCTTTTTAAGCGATTTTCCATGAGCAGAACTATACAGATCGACCTCCCTGCCAGGACATTGATTTCTTAACTCAGATTCAGTTTGAAATACCCAACATTAGTGAAACCTCTGAAAGCAAGTTGACAGAACATCTGTAACTATAAAAATGTTTCTTTGTGATTGCTCGAAAATTCTGGGTAGATTATGCTGCAGGACTTAGATTTTTAGATCAAATTCACCAGATCTTTCAGGAGCCAGACTCTTAAAGAATTAGGCTTTTCTCCTCCTAGTTCTCCTTCTCTTCATAGTTTTTATGAATGACAACCCTCAAGAAATGCACAACTAAATTGTTCAGGAAAGCATGATATTAGATAAATAAAACAACACCTTTTTATAGAGCGAGTTTTAGCATAACTATATTTTAAATAAATTACTTCATAATTTCATGATTTTGCTTTGAAATTAAAACAAAGAACTTATTTGCATTAAAGATACAAAAAATTATTTTGAGGAATCCCTTTGAAGTCAATGGGTTAGTGCACTGTACTAACCCATTGACTTATTTGAACCTGATTAGTTACACATTAAAATAGTGAATTTTTTGAACATAATTTTAAAATTTATTAAACAATTTAAAATTGAGCTGTAGAATGCAAAGCTGAGAATTTAAAATTGAAAATTGAAATGGGCTTGTATGAATTTTGGGTGCAGAAACACATTGCTTTTTGATACGTCCTTTAGAAAAAAAACATAGAATAATCAGCTATTTCAGATGCCATAATGAAGTGCAGAGAACCAAAAATGTGATGTAGATAAACTGGCTAATCCAAATAAATATTTTGCAATTCTAGTCTATATAAAAAACAAATTTTCCAAAAACCAAATTATTCATTTTTCCATTTCACAAACTGAGTTTATCTGTAAGTATTGAGAGCTATAAATGTTAAATATCTTTGAAACTCAGATGCATGGAGGATTCTTCCTAGGCTAAAGGAGTCTGTAATGCCACTGACTCCCAAATTACTTTGATGAGACTGACATCCTGATTTCCACTTGTCTCTGGAAAATGAGCCTCAGGGTGACTCAGATGGGATGATCTTAAGTTAGTGGGCTTCTTCTGAAAATTTTTGCATATAGTTTTATGGTTATATCTTCCTTACCCATCAAACAAAGCTACGAATTGCTGAGTAAAACATAGAAAGACTCTATTCAGTTGTCAGCATTTTTTATCACTGAAGTTAGTGGTAGTAGTCTTGCCAGAAGTGCCACTAAGAATAAACATCAAAAAATGAGATGAGAAGAAATGTTAATTGTCATATGAACACTGTGTATTTGAGAATTAGCTGAATCTTTTCCTGAAAAGAGAATTCCTGTTACAATGGCAGCACAGCCACTGTATAGAAGTCAAGCACACCCATGGGCTAACATCTGTGTGCAAACACACACACAAATAACATATTTGCAACACTTCAGTGGAGGGAATTTGTGCAAGTCCTGCAGGACTAGCTCAGAAGTAAAAATGATTAATTTCTAGAGTCCTTGTTCTATTCTTATTCTTCTGTCTCTGGAGTTAATGTCACATTCTCCCCCTTTCTCTTAAGAGGCAACAAAATGTAGCATTCAGTAAGCAAAAATACCCACAAGATCCTTAAGATATTAATCTTTAGCTATTTTTATAAAAAAAAATTCAGATTTTTTTATTTGCCTAAGATTTTTGAGCTTAATGGAAAAGCTATTTTTTGAAATGGGATAAGTACAGTTTAGTACTTATCTGTACTTTTGTACAGTTTGGTTGTGCAGAATTGTGTAGATAAACCCCAGGTGTACCCAACCTTTGGTGTTATCTGTGAATCAGCATATCTAATTTTTTGCCTTTTATCATCCTGATTATCAGGTCAACATTTTCTTTGGGCAGAGTATGATTTACGTATATGCTTTTTCAATGGCTAATATTGTGGCCAAATGGCTGTCTTATAAAATGAAATGTATTCAGATCTTAAAACTGCTGGTTTTGTGCTGTGCTCTGATTACCACAGGAATATCTGAAAAATGGAGAGTTCTCTTCTATGCCCTTTTGGTATCTAGAAGTCCTTTTAGATTCCAATTTGTCTAATTAATGCTGGCTTACCACAGTTGTGGTGTTTTAGTTTTTGGGAGGGAGAGGGGAGAAGAGTTGTTTCGTTTTCTTGGTTTTTATTTGTTTGCTTTTAAGTAACACAAAATAAAGCCCTCATGTCTTTTAGAATTACAGCTTTTCAAGGATGGCTGACATATTTAAATATCTAGACAGGGTAAGAACAAGTTTAGTTGATATCTGACTTCTAAGATTTAAAGAGGTGGCTTCAGTGAATGCAGCTCAAACTCTGATTTTGCCATTTGCTTCCTTATTGATTCTAATAATCAGTAATGATTATGTTACCATTTACACTAAAATATACCTATATAAAGTAAATTTCAATTAGCATCTGAAGTCTTTTTTTCTGCCTTTCTGCCTTCTGAATGTTGATTGTTCTTTGGGATATCTATTTTCTGTTATTTAGACAAGTAAAAGACTGAAGTGTCAGTTTGCTCTATGAGAGAAATGAATCCCGTTTTAGGCTGCTTACATCACAAAGTAAAAGAAGAAACTATTCATTAGAAGAATTGAAAATAAATCAAAATTAAATCAAAATCTATATATCTTGCTTCAGATTACAAGTTACAAACAGTCTGATACTATCTTCTGTGGATGGGAAGCCTTAGAAATATATTCCATAGTCAGATTCTAGCACTGCTGGAGAACAGCTCTCATTCAGTTACAGTGTTCCTGGAGAGATAAAAATAATTCTCTGAAATGCTATCTTTCCATTCCCAGAACTTGAATAGACTGCATTTCAGATTAATTCAAATGTATTTCAAATTAGCTTCTTAATTATCTCAATGTAATTATGGTCCTAAACATTGTTCAAAATCAATCATGCATTACAGTATAAGTTTATTTTTAATGAACAACTTTATTGCTTTAATTTATTGCAGTTACCAAACACGTTGATTTGAGACAGAGCTGCTCAGGTATAATCCTTTTAATCCAACGTAAAACTTCTCTTTCCATATTCTTATGGAAATCCTGTGACTTGTTGTGACTTGTCTACAGAACTGTCTTTTAGGTAAACTTGGCACATAAACTTGGCTTCATGAACTCAAGCAAAAGAGAATTTTATTATTTCTTGCTGTCAGCCATAAGGCTTAATGACAGGTATGGGGAAATATTGGGGTAATTTCCTTATATGTTTATACTTAGCCCTTAAATGGCAACTTTTTTTTTCCAAAGCTGTGAGATAAAATACTTTGCAGGAAGTTAAAAGAGCTTGATGAGGTCACATGGGAATAATTATCATAATTGCTGTATACGTAAGTCTTCCCACCTGTAAGCAATTACTTATTTTACCACCATCACTGGAGAATGCATTAGCAACCTGAGTCATTTCCATCAAACAATAAATTTTGAAAATACCTGAAAAACATGAGGGTTGCAGTATTCTAATGTTTCTGGCTCTAATTGGCTATTTTAGGCAGATGTGTCTGGTTAATAATGCTTTCCATTAAAATATCACATTTTTGCTTTACAACAGCTGTAGTGAAACCACAACCAGACTCTTCTCAGAGGTGCACAATAAAAGATGAGAAACAATGCTACAAATTCCAAGAGAAATTTTGCCGGGATATAAGGAAGAAAAAAAAGCCAACAATTAAAAAGTGTAGCAAAAATCACTGCAAAAGGGACCTTGACTGCAGCTGCCCAGCTCTGGCAATGTTTGCTCAGTATGATCTGACAAAGAAGTACAGAGGAACCTTCTTATGCAACTGCTGCTTAGCCTCACCCTTTCTATAACATTTGGTGGCTGGATACCAGAGGGTGACAGAGGCCCTGGGGACAGTTAGTAATTGGTCTTTGCTAAGCAGAAAGTCAAAAAGATTTGCCTGGGGCTCCGTGATTAGCAAGGCCATTGACAGCTTATGTTTACAATCCAAGTTAGGAAGCAATAAATAATTAAGACAGTAGTTCCTGCTGGGTGGGTAGAGGGATACAGCATGAAAGGATGCCAGCCCAGCAAAGGCACAGCCTGTAGGGGAAGAGTCATGGCCAAGCTACCAGCCAGGACCCCAACACTGAGTGGGCAGTGATTGCCTGTTCCCCCTCATTCATGACACAGGTCTGAGCTGCTGGCCCAGAGGAACTGGGACCTGATTTTTGAGTACGTGATGAACATGTGTGGCAAAACAGAGATCTTGGAACAGAAAACTCTGAACAAATGCTACATCCCTCCTGTAAATAGTAACTTCAGAAATACATGTTTTTGTGTTTATCCCACCTAATTGGCCTGTAACACAATCCTTGAGATCTTAAAAACTCAGCTGAAGCAACTTGATCTAATGTTAGAATTGGTTTCTGCTTTAAGCAAAGTTTCAGAATAGATATTCTCCAGGACTGTCTTCAAACCTAAAGAATTCTGACATCATGACTACAACTTACAGCTAAAACTCCAAGAAACAATCATAGGGTTTTATTTATTAAATTATTTGGCTTTATTTGTTATACAATTTAAAAATGTCAAAATCCTATGACATACAAGTAAATGATGACTATGTACTGTCACATTCTGACTGTCATATCCTAGAAGAAGAACTAGAAAAGGAAAAATAGGTGATTCCTGATTTTCTTTGTTATGGCTGATGAACACACAAACTAGGAAATGGGAGTAATATGCATGATACAATTTTATTTTAGGGCAACCTCTCTCCTTGTGAGGAGATCAGGAAACTCCAGAAGGCGCTGTCCAGAAACTTGCCTGAATGCCAATAAAAAATGATGTGAAAGATCATCTCTACAGATCAGGGTTTAAACTAACAATGACCCTATGTTTTTTTAGTATCATGGTTGCCTAGGTCTCAAGCAGCTATGAATGACCTGGGACATTTTTTAGTAACTGTTGGCCACATTGCACCTCCTGCAGTGATATTATGGTGAAAAAAAAATATAGTCGTGTGTCTGATGTAATAGTATTTCTAAATGGCCTATGAACCACTTACAATATAAACATAATACCTTTAATGGAACCACGATGAGAGAAGTAATTCAAAGGAAATTCCAATTTTCAATGCTTGCTTCATCTTGAAGAGAAAGAGCTTAAGAAATATTCACTTTAGAGGGAAATGGTGAGTGTCAGTATTTCGAACTGTAACTGACAAAGTGACACTTTGAAGTGTCTTACCTTCAGATGTTTATCTTAACTTTGACCTTTCTATCACTTAATATTGCTTTTAATGTTTTTTTTCACATTCCCATGGGCAAAAGCCCATGGTACCCAGTTATTTACCAAAAATGCCAGCTCCCCACACTACCCTCCCCTAAGCTTAGGTTACAATAGGACTGTGTTTTGCATTAAGGATTCTTAAGTCAATTTTCTAAAATCCCAGAAGATAAATTTGCTTCCACCACCATTCAGCTAAGAGAGTATGAAAAACTAGGGCAAGTGACTGGTTTGGAAACAAGACTTACCTTAGACTCTGTCCCCATTAATACTTAGCAACGCAAAATGTCACGTAGCTGGTAAAATTTTTCAACAGCCTGAGTCAATATTAAGTCTATTTTAAAAGTCTCTATTGTTGGGTTAGCTGCTTTACAGCAAAATTACCAATTTCTAGTCCCAATTATGCCCAAGTACTGACAACACTGCTGCCTGTGAGATAAAAGTTCCTTGTTATTAGAAGATCTATTCACTGTGAATGATTTAATTTTCTGCCCCTGAAATCATCTTAAATTAAGTTGTTCATAAGAAGGTGACTGCAGACAGACGGCTATTATTTGGACAAGCCTCTATGAATGAAAATTCAATAGCCAGACTCTCATTTGTCTGCCTAAAAATGTTGTTATATTTTAGGTTCATTTCATTTTGAAAAGTTTGATGGTAACAGAGAAGGACAGTCTTCACTGGAGCTTGTCTGGTGTAGGGAGGTCCAAAGTCCATCTCCTTCATCTAGCCCATCAGAGAAAAATGCTAAATCTTACTGAACAATAGTAATATTGAGCTTCCGTGCAGAGACACTTTAAATAGGGCCTTCACAAAATTTTAATGAAAATGCCTCATGCCTGACCAGTGTTCAACTGCTTTTCAAGACCTTCACCAACATATATCTGATTTTGGTTCCTACATGTTCCTTTTCTATTGGGTCAAGAAAATCTTTAGGATGGGTACAGATGGTTCTGTAGAGGCAAGTGCTGAATTCAGCTTTTCAAAAATGGACATCCCTGGAAGCAGAAAGGATGCTTTGAAAAGGGAATTTTCTAGGTTGTGCATGAAGCAGTGGCAGCAAACTTTTATCTGCTGGTGAAAACCATTGCTCTGCAAAGGGATAATTTTGGGAAAATAAAGTTGAGACTGGAACTGTGCAGGCACTAGTTCTGCAGCCACATGTCAGCTTATCAGGAAACCTGAATTTTATTCATTTTGTTGTATAAAGCAACCATACAAAGTTTTGAGTTACTGTTAGAGCTAGAAACTAATAGCTGAAGGCTAATTTTTCCCAGATCTGCTGTGTGTGCTTGGTCTATTTGTGATGAAATACCATTTTGCTGATAAAGGAGAGGAACAAAAGAAAACAAATGCCACAGAACACTTTCAAATATCATTTATTAGAGAACATTAGAAATTAGGGAATTATAGCCCACATTTCATATCTTATACAAAAATATAGTTTGGAAAGACTGGATGAAATTAATACTTCTGACATAGATTATGTAGCAGCATATATTTAGGCAGAAGAGATACACATAGAACAGCAATAACCTTTGTCTGTTTTTAACACACTCAACCATTTAAACATAGTAGAAATTATTAATAATAACACTTCCATGTCTAGGCATCTTCAAGCAACAGACTTCTTTCTCTAAGCTTCTAGAATTCTACCAAAGGGAAGATTGCTGCCTGAGTCACAACAGTAGGAAATTAGTGCTAACATTGTATAGCTTGCTGCTGAAAAGAGGAAGGGGTCAATGTCGTTGACGATTTGTCATCAGTTTGTGTTAAAACCTATGGCACTGATTTTTTTTTTTACAAATAAGCCAAATAATTCAAAATATCCTGCCCAAGAAACAATGCTCTTCCTACATAATGCTGTTAGCAAAATTATGTTGTCTGGCATTAGCATGTTGATGTTACCTTTTGCACATTAAAGAATGCATGGCTATGTTTTTTCCACATTTGAGATAGTCAACGTACATCTACTTAATGGCAATGCTATATTTCCTATGACTTCTTTTAAGAGGCATTTTGAATCTTTCAGGATTGTCCTTCTATTAATCTATTTCTAGTAAACATTACTGAGACATCATCAGTTTGTTGGGTTTTTTAATTGAACAGAAGCTTGCAAACAAGTCATATATTGTTTAAAACAGAAAACAAGAATATTCATTCTTAGCGTGGCATCAGTTTAGGAAGCTTCATCAAATTTCCTTCATTCATCTGCACTGGCACTCTCAAGCAGATCCTGAGTGGGTCTGTACGTGCTGCTCATCACACAGTGAGGCACTGCAGTATCTGGGTCTCCGAGCCATGTGACTGCTGTGAGCACTGTACGGGTCAGCTGCTATTTAATTTCTGTTTCACTAATAATCATAAAGAATGCCATAGGCACTTTTAACAGGCAGCAGCAGACCAGGGGCTTTTGAAGTATCCCTCTCCAATCTGAATGAAAACATCTGATAAATCAATTTCGCTATCTCAAATCTTGGCTTGGGTTTCCTGTGTTTTCCTAGTGGCATTCCTCTATGCTTCCAATAACATGGCAATTTCTATAGAGTGTGTTTGTGTGTGCAGGCAGACAACTCCTGATGACACTTCTCTTTTGTCCCTTCAACACAAAGAGGGATGTATTACTCTACCAAATACAAAGGACTAATTCTACTAAATCAGCTTATGTGCTCATTAGTGGACATAACAGTTTGCAAAATTTAATCAACAAAGATTTGTAATCACCTTTACTAAATAGTAGCAATTCTTAATTTTCTTTATTATAATTCATTTTATGTCTGTCTAACTGCTACAAATGTAGTTTATAGAATAGATGGTATTCTTTGTGATTAGTTTAATATGAGGTGTCCAGTAATAGTTCTTTTGAGTATCTTTTCAAAGTAATTTCCTTGTATTTGGGTGCATAAAATTTTTTATCACAATTCAGTGGCATTCTTTTTACAAGCACAATACACGAGTTTAGGGACATGAAGATATACATATTTTTGATATGTTATCCTCATTTAAGAATATTAATGCTAATATTAACAGTTGACTTGTTAAGTGTGAAGAGAGAGCAGACATGACAATAAAATAATTACAACATCTCTAGTCCAACTCGCTAATTGGTAAACTACTTGTGATTCATGACACACAGATTCCAATTACTGCTAAATATGCAGACTAAATTTTATAAAAGGGCTCTTCTATCAAAACTGAGATAAAACTACTAAATATGTTGCTATGCAGAACACCAGTCACCCCAGCGTTTTTAAAAAACAAAGTACTTCAGATATTTTAAATATTTGAAAAAAATCCAGATTGCAAGTGTTTAAAAACTGCACCCGAGACATTGTGCATTAGATAAGCAAGGCAGAGTATTACCTTGGAATAGAAAAAAGTTGAAAACATAAGTGTAATAACAGTGCATTTTTAAATTAAAGATTTTTAAGTTTGTGAATTGCAAAGTCCTCAGGGAGAGTTATCACACTGCACTACAAATGTGCCATTTAGGAAAAAAAATGGTTGGTTGGATCAGAACTGGAGCTTCTAATGAAGTTTTAGAATGGAAGCCCAGACACATTGCAGAATACAAGCTCCTCACCAAGATTTGCCAGATTTCCCTGTCTACAGCATGGTGTTGCACTCATGCTGTACTGTGAACGTCTGGCTTTGCAAAATGATGCCTATACATATGTACATACTTAATATTTATTGGTTTTCACTACTAATGTAGTTTAGAGAAAACACCTTTGAAGCTGCAACAACTGATAAAATTTTTGACTGACTTTTGAATATGTGATGTTTTTAATATAGACTGTTATCTGTCAGGGTTTTGGGGTTGTTTTTTTTTTTGTCATTTAATACTCCATGTTAAGTCATATTTCCTGAAATATTTCCAATTAATATGGTTGTATGTTCTTGCCTGCCTGATCATGCAGTTCCAGGTAAAAAATAAATCACTTTCATTAGAACAAGGCCCCCAGTGTAGGCAGTAGGTTTAGTAATTGGGTTCAATGGTACAATTTATGCCTCAAAGCAGAAGGCACAGATGTGCAGAATGACTGCAGGTTGCACCTGGACACTTTCAGTTCCCAAATGTACATGAAAATCAAAATTCATATCCAAATCCTTTTGATAAAAGCAATTTTATCAAAATTCTTTCACCTCCTACATCATGTTTACATTAACTGTGATAAAAGCCCTTCATTCACAGAACAGGCTTTAGGGCATACTGATATTACTGCAACAAAAAAACTTGGCATAATCCCAGGCCCAGTTTCTTCCTTCTGATTATTTCCCATACTTCTCTGAACATAGCAGGCTATAGTTTTCCACTCTGGAAACATTAATGCAACTTCCAGATTTTCTTCAGAAAATACCTTGTGGTTAAATTTGCATAAGCGTTGAAGACCTTCTCTGAGGCCTTTCCTTGATAGGAAACATTATTTCGCTATAGAAATATATTTTTACCATAAGGATTTTCAGTGTGTTCATAATTTTTTTATTGATTTATTCATTACTTGTTATTTAGTAATTATCTTATTTCCTTTTAGAATACAATATGTTCATACATGTTCAGCATTTGATTTTTCACGGTGAAACAAATCAACTAAACATGAATTAAAAGTGAAATAAAATAAGGCTACTGCTGAAAGTATTTTCAAACCTCACCTACAATGTCTGAACATTTATTGTTCAAATTTGAGTAACTGGATTAATTGACAGAACTGACAAGGGTATGAGTGAGCAGTCAAAGAGTATTTTGTAAGCCTAAATTCATTTAAATTTCTTCTGTTGAGATGCAAAATGACTAAGGATTTCCAAAGCATTTTTGGGGTTTGGATCAGTGGTTTTATTTGATATTAGTAATTCTGGATTCTTGGGTAAATTTGGTTCTCTCCTCTTTCTGGACTAGAAACTCTGATCATATTCATGGTACAAAGCTAGCACCAAGATTTGCTGCTGTAGGAAGGACAGCATGAAGATCCTGAGGAGTACTTTAAACCAAATTTATTTAGTGAATCTGAAGCACAAAATATATGAGGAAGGAAGAAAAAGACTGAGAATTTGCCTGAACCTCCCCTCCTACACAAATCTGACCAGATACTTGTGGTTAATATGAAATTGTGTAGTGTTCAGTGCCACTTCTCTTTTTTAGCTATTGGAAATTTTATGCATTTAAATAAAATACATTCCACAGCTTGCTAATACATCTGCTGCAAACAAATTTTATTCAATAAGTAGACATCTTCCAGTTCTGACTTCACACTGTTAAGCAAAGGATCACATAGAAGGGGTCCAGTAAGATGGGAAGATGTGGGGATGTAAGTTTATCTTATGGTTTTATGTTTCACTGCATTAAAAAAAATTGAAAAGGTGAGCAAGTCATTGAAGTTTTAGCATGTAGTACTAATATTTTAATATGTAATTTCCACTAATTGCAATGTATTTAATAAAATAGCAAATTAAACATGCATTGCTTCCTGTGAGAATTATTTTACACTCATAATATGGACTCCTTATAAGGTGAAAAAGAATGTGTAGTCTGTGTTCTCATTTATTCAACAGAGAAAGAAAGCACGTTATTTAACTATCACAAGAATGTCCAATATGTCACACTTAAAATTTCAAAATAGCCTACATTAACATATCTCATTCATAGGTAATAGTATAGCCCCTCACCAGAAGAAATTAAATTTTTAGAAAGGGAAAAATTTGCTGGAATATTTTAAAATGTACACTTATTAAGGACAGGATCCCCTCAGAATTTTGGAGGAAGTCACAGAAAGTTGAAAGGGGATCATATCAGGTTTTAACATTTTGGGAGGAAAAATATGGAGCACCAAGTGTAAGGAAAAGTATGATTTTTTTAAATATAATATGGTGATTGTTTTGATATACTATGAGTTACTATCCTTTCTTCTGTACACTTTATTGAAAAATTATGCCCAAATCATGAGTGCTACACCATGAATGGAAAATTAATGAAAATTCAATTCCCTAGAGTACTAAGTCTTGTTGATCCAGCCCTGCAAGCGTTCAAGACAAGGCTGGATGTGGCTTAGAGAAATTTACCTGCCATGGTGTGTGGGGGGTGGAACCAGGTGATCTCTAAGGCCCCTTCCAACCCAAACCATTCTGTGACTCTATTGCTTAAGGAGGAGGATCCTGCATAGGGGTGCTCATGCACCCCTGGATGCTGCACCACTTCTGTTGTCACTGCTGTCACTTCCCCAGGTGACTGCAGGAAAGGCAGCCAGCCTGAGTCTGCTTGTAAGGAGCCACACTGAGAGGACCTGGGGAGACCTCACAGGGGAAAGCTGCTCCTGCCTGGGTGGGATTGCAGGCAGGGGAAGACACAGGCTCCCATGAGCATGACTCTGCTGCTCTAAATTTTTGCTCATATTTCAGACTTAGGTAGAATGTTTTTGCTTTGAATGGTAGTGAAAAATGGTAGAAAAATAGCTAAATTACAGTATTTAATAACAACTTAATAATCATGGGAATTCTGCAGAATGGCTTTTGTCCAGATACTATTTTGTTCGAAGGAAATAATTCAGCTGAATAACATTTTTAACTCAGACCTCTGTCTTTAATCAGTAGCACACCATCTCAGTCACAGTGTGAGCTTTTATCACAATGAAGGCAAAATGAAGTCATAAAAGTCTTGGAGAAACAATTCTTGAGTATCATTCATGATGGCAGTGGGTGGGATGAGTCAAGTTGCAGAATATGGTGCTAAGGAGTTCTGTCCATGTTGGGCAACAACTGCAGTGGTGACAATTTTTTTTGTTTTCTTTTTGTTTTCTTTCTGTTTTGTTGTTTGTTGGTCTTGTGATTTTTATATCATTCATTTTCTTCATCACTGTAAAAAAGACTTCATTCTGATGGCACTCTTTTCTAGTTCTATGCTTGTGCCCTATTAATGCCATAATATGCTGCATGTGCATTCTGATTTTTATATCTCAGTCATGAGTTCCTGAACAAGTACAAGAAGAAATTGAATGCTAAATGTAGCATGTTAGATGTAAAATATCTAACAAGGTGCTTAGAAACTTGGATTCTCCATTTGCTGCTGAAACAGGGGCTGTTCAGGCCAGCCACAATAGCCCTGTTGTGCTGTGAAATTCTCTCACACTGTATTTGTATTTTGAATCAATAGCTGCCCTGTAGCCAAGGTTACAGTGACGCACCACCAAAGCCCACAGAGAAGCAGCAACTCATGGCTGAAGCTGGTTAGAAACTGGATGGTGGTGCATCATCTGCCATGGGATATAATCAACATGATATGTGTGTCCATAAAAGAAAATTAGGGATGAAAATGTGAGGCGTAAGATTCAGGCATGGATAGGAAAAAATAGGACTAATCACATTGCTAGATTTGATTTGGTTTTTCTTTCAGAAGTATCTTTTTTTCTACTGCTGTTTTTTCCCTACCATTCTCTTCATCTTCTATTCTTGGTCCTTTCCTCCTAGGAGACGTCCAAAACTACCTGAGGCTTTGCTGCTGTCAGTGTGCTATTGCTGAACCTCTCAGGATTCTGTACCTCCTTCAGCCACAGAAACAGAGTCTGTGTTCGGGTTAGCAGCTCCTTCTTGCTATCACCGTGATGCTGCACAACCCATTTGACCACCAGAGTTCCAGGGTGGGCCCCTAAGCAGTCCTATTGCTCTTCCAGTCTTGGGACCATGAGACCCAATGAGACCCAAATTCTTGAAAGCTTTGTTATTTATGTTCCTGCCTTCTCAGGAGACAGAGCTGCAGTTTTTAGTGTGACCACTGAAATATGTTTCCAACAGGTTTTGTTTTATATTGAACATGGACTTAATAAAGACTCTGTTGCTTTCTATGCTGGGATGTTCAAAATAATCCTCAGTAACTTTTCAATGTGACATTTCAATTCAGGACTTATATTTTTTGGAAAGCAGAAGCATATTTCTCTGGGGGTAGAGTGTTACATGTTTGAAGATTTTGGGAGAGATATTTTTTTTATACTCACAGAACATGTGGTGCAAAAGCATTCAGCAGCTTTTCAAAAATACAAAGATAATTTTATTCTTTTTTCATCAGAGTTGTTGGAAGAACATCTCATTCACTTATACAGTAATTTCATACCAATTTTTACAAATCATTGATGTTCTCTCTCTTCACTTACCATGTTTTTTACCTAATTTTTTACCTGTTATTTTTACATGAGAATACAGATGGAAGAATTATGCAAAAAGATTATTCTTAGTTGTGTACCTCAATAGTGTGTGAGGCAGAAAGCAGGAATATCTAAAATCTTTGTGTCTTTGAGCATGACTGTCACTCATACTGTCCTAAAGAATTGCTTTAATAAAACATGTGGGTGTTAAAAATGAGCAGTCTTTGGCCAGATAAGTCTCTGACTTTGAAATCTAGCTTTTGAGTATAATAATTTCTTTTTGGCTTTTAAAAAATGCTGAGGAATAACATTAGGTACTTTAATCTGGTTTTTATTTCTTGATTATTTTTTTAGCTGTTGAAAAGCAATGGGATTCTGTATTATATGGGGAATACTGTTGGGCTGGTCTTTTTGGTTTTTTGTGAAGCCTGTGTCTTTTTTTTTTAATTTAATGCCATCATTTTACTCAAGAAGTTGGACACACGGACAAGAAGCATGTATCTTTATCTGAAGCCAGGAGAAGAAAGTTATGTCCCTAATCCTTCCAAAAGGCTGCAGGATTCAAGCAGCAGTAAAACCTTTGAGATACTGGGAGAAAAAGCCTGACAAAGGGTGGTATGTTTTTAACCATGGGAAGGGAATGACAGTGGCATTAGCTCACCTACTAGTGACATGTTTTTAGAAATGCTTATTTGCAATTGTCCTGAGTTTTCAATACTATGGGCTATGTTATGTGTAACTTTGTTGGCCTACAGTGTTTGAAGGCATATCGCAAAATAGGCCAGATATTTTTGTCTCTTTGAATAAAAGGAGTACGTAGCTTTTCAAAGATTAATTTTGGTCTTGCACAAGCTAGGCCTGGAAACTAACAGGAGTACAGTGTCATTAGGTACACTGTTCTCCAAGATCTAATAAAATATTTTTGTTCCCGTCTGCTGTGACACAGTTGTTCCCAGCCCTAGAGCTGTGTGATTCCAGAACAAGCCACTGTGGCACTGCAGAAAGTGCAGTGAGTATTCTTTCCTTTAACAGTGAGGAAAGGTATCTGCAAAAAAAAAGAATTAAAAGAAACAAAACAACCTCTTATTCTTCTTCATATTTCATTAACTTCTTTCCAAGTATTTTCCAATCAGCATGTGGAGTGATTTCATTCTCAAATCCAAACTCTGAAATGGTATTATAATAATAATAATTATAAACATAATAATAATATTGAAGTGTACTTCCAAATGCCTTTTTTATATAACTATTTGCTTTTTAGTTTCATTTGTAGTCCATTTATGAATTTTGACAAAATAATTGCTTTTTTGGTGCCCACAAACAGTGTAATGAACAATTTCCTATATCCATCAATATGCTAGGAACTTTTATGCAAAAGATTGTAGAGATAAGTGATTTGACTTATTAGGTATTAGGAAAAAGTTCTTCACGTGTTGAGAGCTACAAAGTGTTTTACAGCTGTAATAAATATCCTGCAGATGAGAGACAAAAATGGATTTACACTTCATTGAGATTTGAAATTCATGCTGTGACTTCAGCGACTTCTATCAATTAAAAATGTCTTTTGCCACAAAGCAAATAATCTGTCAGTTTAAATCATTATTGGTTTAGTTCCTTGAGAAAAGGAAAAAAGTCTCCAACTTGCTTTCAGATTAAACTATGTACTTAAAAATAATTTTTTCCTTTACTCTCTGTTGTAAACTTTAATCACATTAAATTTACTTTTTAAGCTAGGCTATTGAGTGAAATGTTGAGTACATAAAAATATTAAAAAACATGGGGGGAATGGCGGTGAAATCAACACAGTTCAGCTTCTAAAGAGGACACAGACTGAATTTTCTGGACTGTAAGATCTCCTTCAGCAGTGGATACCAGATAGATAATGCTGTAATTCTTTAATTTGTTGTAGCCATCACCTAAACTTCAGGCCATTCTCACGGGGTTTATCTATTGTATGTGCTGTTCCATTTAGCTGAAAGTGTGACTACAAGTTAAACTAGACAAAATGCCTTAAAGTATTGTATCCTCAGTTGGAATCTCCAGCCCCTTCAGGTGAGCAAATACTGAAACTCAGCTAAAAGACAGTAAATGACTGAGGGTCTGCTTCCAAAATGAGGCAGATCAAGCTCACTTCAAACACTGTGGGAAATAAAAGCTGAACTGTCTGACAGTGGTGCCTCAAGAATAAGCAGCATTTTTAACAGGATGTGAAGTCTTGATTGAATTCAGCTAGGATGCCCAAAGACAACAGATGTAATTTGGAGAACACCATTATTTTAGTTTCTGTGTCTGGCCCATTTTCAAGAAAGTATGCAGTGTGAGAATTATGTAAAATATAATATGGTGGGGTAAAATGAGAAAAAGATGTATTTTTTTGGAACTGCCTGCCCAATGTATTCAAGACTTCAAAGTTTTATCATGTGGGCCCTCCCATGCTCCTTCTAACTGAGTATACATATGCTCCCATAAGAAAAATAATCCATTACTTTTGAATTTCACCAAATTTTGGAGCAAGATCTAGGCAGCAGCTGATTTTTCTCTGCATATGAGAAAATAAAAAAATCCTATTACTTTGTTCCATCCAGTCAGTCCTTTCCAGCTCTTTATGTTCCATAATAAATACATTCCTTTTAGCAGCTAATGTCAATTATATCCGACAATTGGATAATAATAATAATAATAATAATAATAATAATAATAATAGACAATATGTCAATTGTTTTCTGACAATAAATTGTATGTTATATCTATGTTTAAAGCCACTAAAAATAAACAAGTATTTTTTTTCTTGTTGTTTTAAGTCTGTTTCGACACTTTCATGTCTAATTTGGAGTCCTAAAGTTCATTCATTAGCTCCTGCAGCAATGCTGCACCCAGAAACATTTCTTCTCTTTCTACTTTTGCATCCCTCTCTTCTCATTATCATCCTTAGGAATTGGAAAGACCAGATTTCCAGAAGCTGGGAATGTAAATGCAGTGGTTTAGTGCACTGATAGCTAGTCTTCCTAAAATCTGCAGGCAATACATCTTCTATTTTAGGAGACACCAGTTCATCCTGGATTAAGATGAAGAGTATTTTTAGACAGATTTAGGATGTCAGTACAGTTGCAGAAATAGAAGAACAAAACCAATTGCAGATAGAGCTACTCCCTGAAGGAACTGGGACAGCCATACCAGGATAACTCCTCTGGAGTTCAAGGGGATACAAGTTAAGTTTTGGGGTTTTTTTGTCTGCTGCGTAGAAATGGGGTCTGGAACTCATTAGAGGTAAGGGGTATGAGAGCAAAAAGAATAAGGAAACAAGTGTAGAAACCAGCTTTATATCCATAATTTTAATGTTTGACAACTGATTTAAATTGAACCATACTAAGGAAGTGCATATGAAATTATTAATATGAAATTTCCAGTATGCCAAGGCCAAAGGAGAAGCCTAGTGGATGATCTAGGTATGTATGCACATACAAAATAGAGTAAAATATATCCATTAATTGCTTTCAAGCCATAGGCATGATGTACCAGATGACAAAAAATCAGTGCTGCTGAAGTGGATTTCTCCAAAGGCAAAATATCTTATTGCTTCTACAAAGGCAGGGCTTTGAGACTGGTCACATTTAATGTCTCTATCAATGATGTGGATGAGGCAATGAAGTGCACCCTCAGTAAGCTGGCAGATGACACCAAGTTGGGTGGGAGTGTTGATCTGCTGGAGGGCAGGAAGTCTCTGCAGAGGGGTCTGGGCTGGCTGGATCGATGGTCCAAGGCCAGCTGTGTGAGGTTCAATAAGGCCAAGTGTCAGGTCCTGCACTCCGGTCACAACAGCCCCAGGCAGTGCCACAGGCTGGGGCAGAATGGCTGGAAAGTGACCCAGCAGAAAAGTAGGTGGGAGGTGCTGGTCAACAGTGGTTGAACATGAGCCAGGAGTGAGCCCAGGGGGACAAGAAGGCCAATGGCATCCTGGCCTGCATCCAAAAGAATGTGATCAGCAGGACCAAGACAGTGATTGTCCCCCTGTACTCGACACTGATGAGGCTTTACCTTGAATCCGGTGCTCAATTCTAGACCCCTCACTTTAGGAATGACATTGAGGGGCTGGAGCATGTCCAGAGAAGGGCAACAGAGTTGGTGAAGGTCTGGAGCACAAGCTATAGGAGGAGTTGCTGAGGGAATTGGGGATGTTTAGCTCAGAATAAGAAGAGTTTCAGGGGGACCTTATCATTCTCTACAAGTACCTGAAAGGCAGTGGTAGCCAGGCAAGGTTCAGCCTCTTCTCCCACATAAATAGCAACGGGACAACAGGGCATGGCCAGGCTGCACCAGGGGAGGTTCAGACTGGACATCAGGAAGAATTTCTCCATGCAAAGTGTTGTCAAGAATTGGAACAGGCTGCCCAGGGAGTGTTCAACAAATGACTGGACGTGGCAGTTAGTGCTATGTTTTGGTTGGCATGGCAGCGTTTAGTCAAAGGTTGGACTTAATGATCTTGCAGGTATTTTCCAACCTAAATGACTCCATGATTCAAACAATTAAGGGAGAAAATGTTATTTTCTTTCCTCAAGATCCTAGTCTTTCCTGTAGTGGCCTGAAAAGAGGAAGATGCCAGGACTTCTTCCACTCTTCCAGTCATGGTATATTTGCTCAGGTTCAGTTATTTCCTCTGGAGGCAGCAGATGGCACTTTTCAGCCACTTTATTTGGATGCTTCTCAGAGCAGACATCACATCAGAAAAAAACCCCACATTTCTTATAGAAAACAAGAGTTAACATAATTATAAAAGTTATTGACAAACAGGAGTTTTAGAAGAAAATTCTTCTGTACTTTACTTTCAAATTGACACCATGACAGTGGACTGAGGCCTGGAAAGAATACAATAGCTTTATTTCAGGACAGTTTTTTCTCATGGAAAAATTTCTACTCAAATGAAAGCTGAAAAAAGTCCCCCAAAACACAAATAAAATATCCACTTAATCTGCTTTCATTGACAAAAGTGTACCATTATTTAAACCCCACCAGATTTATTGTATTTTATCTATGACAGTGATTCCATAAAGAAAACCTGCTGATGTTGATTTGTTACCAAGGCACTCATCTAGAAAATCACTTTAAAATATGGGATAGCAGAGCAAGTATTTATGTAATGAAAAGAATAATAGTGACATGTTATTAGCTATTTGAAAACAGTTTAGGGGAAAAACAAAGGAAAAAGAAAGGGAGAGAAAGGTACATTGTGTTCCTAGTTGTAATTACCAGTGTGTGGAGATGTTGAGTCTATGACAAACTCCTGGGGGGGAAAAAAAGGAGGGAATGTTAAATGTCAGTTTTTATTTTTAGGATGTCAGGAATACCATGTTTGCAGATTATTCAGTTGCTGAAAGTGTGTCGCTTGGATCTAGATGCGTTCTATTTATGTATGCACGTTTAAATACCTGTTAAAAATATGCTCCTTGTGAAGTGATGGTAGTACCATTGAAGTAGCATTGGTTCCTAAATCCTGTCTGTTGCACTGGAAGTATTCTCTATTATATTCAGGTTAATTAGATCATTCCCTGAATACTATGCTGTGGAGAACTCGTTATTCCCATGAGCACATGAGAAACATTCTCTGAGCTGCAATATTTTGTAAAGGATAACTCCAAGGTGAAGTCAAACAGACTTAAAGGTTTAGTCTTGAGCCTGTTTCTTTCAGGCTCATCCTGCTTCCCCAGGATATCTTTGTATAGAATATCCGGCACTCTGTTGGGAAACCGACTTTTTAGTTCAACCAGTGGTGGTGTTTCATCTCAGAGAGTAGTTATTTCCTGAATGGAACTTGCAAAACTATTGAGAGAGGTACCACTCCATGCTTCCCTGCACAGCCAGATTGTTATCTCTGTCACACTTCTGCCGTGATTTCCCTGTGACTCAAGAACCAGCAGCTAAATATGGCTCCCATTATTTTGCCACAGGGTCACTGAGGACTGTCTCTCACAAGCTACTTTGGAAATCATTTTCTTTGTTAACAATACTTTAAGAGGGGGAAAAAAGTTCTCCATTCAAATGTGTACTAAGCAAGGCAATGTTTCGCAGGTTTTATTGCAATGTCGGATAAGGCAACTGTGGTCATTTCAGCCTGGTGCTGCCAAGCCCAGACTCAGTTCTAAACAGCTCAGTTGGGTACTCACTGTGAATTCTGTGCCAGTATTTACCCCACAATGACTATCATGTAGACAGGGACATCATATCACTGAGATACCATGAAATAACCATCCAGATGCAACACAGTAAACCATTTGCATTGATATATCAATCCCCAGGATCACACAGCTTCATGTTCATTGGATATTTGACTCATTTCAGTATTTTTTTAACAAACAGAGCATTTATCAGTGAATTTGATTTCATTTGATAAGCCTTTACTCCAGTAGGAAAAGTTGAGACAACTAGTGCATTAAAAGCAGCATGACATAAATCTTGCATTTTTCATAGAGGAAACACAGCATATCTGAAGTGCTTCTTGTCCTGGTAGGAGACAGGCAACTTCCAAAGATGAATCTAGGAAGAAAAAAAAAATCATGATTCTGATCAAATTTAAAATCCCAGAGGAAGGTTATTGCTCCAATGGTGAATGTTAGCAACCTCATTTCCAGCCTGTCCACCACACTTCAAGGTTCCTCTGGAGATCATTATTTTTTCCTCTTTCTCCTCTTAGATCTTCTCTTGAACTCTATTGTTCTCTACAGATTTCAATATTTTCTCTTTCAGATTGTCTAGGTCATTAACATAACCTAACCCAGTAAAATTCAGTACAGGTATTTTTTTCAGCCTGGGCTAAACTGTATGTTGCAGTTTTGTTCTGAAGTATATTTGTTTGTTTGGTTGGGTTTTTATTCTCCCAATTACATTGGTTGCCTAAAAGAAAGATATTTCCCTTCAAGTCATGCTTCGCTGTTGTAGTCACAATAATCTGTTGTCTTTTAGTAGCATAACAGAGCTACTAATGAAAATGTTATCATTATTCTTAGCATGCCAGTCTTAATTAACATTATATCTTTTATACTTGAGGGTTTACCGTGTTGCCACAAGTTTTTAAAGAGTGTTGAGAAAAAACTTTCTTGAGAAATGTTTTTTACACACATAATTTCAGTTAAAGCTGTAAAACTGTGTGAAATAGCAGAAAATTTGGTTCTGTAGAAATGGTCAAATTTAATATATCAAAGAAATAGTAATTATCTGCCCCTTTAAGCTGCATCTTAGTTTGCACCTCTCTGCAAGTTGTAACTACTAGATTCAAACACCATCAACCCCCCTTAAACCTTGAGAAAATGTAGGTTAAATTCAGTTTTCTCAATGCAGAATGTTGGTGTGGATCTCAGGTTTTGTGGGATTTTGACTTATTCTTAGGAACAATAAGTACAAGATAAGATATGTCTGTGTTTTTTGCAGATTTAGCTGTAGCGCTTCCTGCTGAAAGAAGAGACTTTGGAAACAACTACAGGGCAGCAGAGTGGAGATCTCTCTATTAGGATGCCTTTTGCACTTTAATATGAGAAGTAAAAATGTTTTCCAGAAGAAGTTTCTCTGTCAGGACTAGCCCCCAGCTGCTGCTCAGCCCTTCCTGCTCCCACTGCAGAGCTGCACTGTGTCAGCTCCCTGCAAAATCCATCGTGCTCATTTGTAGCACTGTATGAATGCTTTGTATTTGCCAGAACTTTCTCCTATGTTTCAGCTTTTCTCTCTCCATAGCTGAGGGAATATCTTGAGTTAATTCTTTCCATCCTCACACTAGATAATTTTAAAAAGTGCTGAACACCTTTCGTTACACTTATTGGAGCATTTCCAGAGAAGGAGGAGGAAAGAGTGAGGTGAGCAAATGAGGTAAGGTGAAAGTAAAGCATGACCCAAGGAACAAGTTATTACTGTCACCCTTTACCAAAGTTCACTGTAGCCAAAACAAGGTATGTAATAAACTTTTATGGGAATTTTGTTTGTTCTGCTCTTACCACACTCTTCAGCATATGTGAGCCTAAGCCATGGACTTTGGAACAAGAACTGAGTGTCACTCACTGCACACACTAGTTGTGTGGCATGAGGCATTCTTTGAGGTGGTGTATTCAAATATCTTCTTTGGCATGTGCCAAAAGAGTTTATAATCTGTTTCTCCATTATTAAAATCCATCACCTATAAGTTAATGAAAATATTTGAGCAAAGTATCTGATACCTGATATGGGAGAATTTTAAATTTTCTTTTGTGGAAATATTCCTAGTCATCTGCAATTACTTGCCAATAGAAAGACAGAAAGAACTTATTCTATTCTGATCCACTGTACAGTCCTTACTTCCTCCTTTCCTATCTTCCTTCCTATGCTTCTTGCCTTTTTTTTTTTTTTTAAGTAGAAGAAACCTGGCAATGCACTGTAGCTACTTTTGAATTACAACTTTTGAAATACAACAAACGAAAAATTATCAGTAGGATTTGAGCTATGGACATACAGTAGGTTTTCACCACTGTTTTTATCTCTCTTCTATATAGATACATAAATATACATAAAGCAGGAAAAAATGCTGTTCAGTACCTTCTGGGCTGCAATATTGAAGATGTGTCTGTAGGAATATATCTGAAGCATGGTAAGAAATCTGAACTTTAATTTTCTAAGGCTAGCAGCGAATATTAACATTCAAAGTAACAAAATCAATTTTTACTGGACACAAGGCCTGGAAGAAGCTGACAAATTTCTTCAAAGGCTTCAGATTTTATACTGATATTTCACTTCTTCCAGAGAAATTGTGTATTGATTGAACTGATTTAAACTGAACTTTAGTGACTACATAAAATATTTCAATTTTTCAGGCATTTAATTTTATGGGGCACCACGCATTACATATATATGTATATTTATGTATTTATATAGATATATAAATAGATATTTTTATATATATTATGTAGGTGTAAGACTTGTACTGCTAAAGCAAATGCCTACAGCACTCTCCTGGGTCACTGTTGACACATTGTAGTGAGAATGCAAGGAGTAAATAATATAAATGCATATTAAATAGTATCTATTAAGTTCCAGAGACTAATGAATAATTAATTTAATCCAAAACCCTCATCATTGCTAAGAGAGAATTTAGTATGCTTTCACTAGAAAAAATAAGTTTAAAAAAAAAGAGGCAGGGCACCGGTGCTGGACTCTTGCAGTTTAGAAAATTATCTGAGCATACATTTGGTATCCAGCACTCCTCAGGTTTGGCTGGGCAATGCTGCTGATTTCACCATGAGGCAGACTGGAGAACATGGGAATAAAGTACGGCCTCAGCTAGATCAGCGGCTAGGGCAGCCAAAAAGGGACAAGCTCTTTAGATATGGATTAAAAAAACAAGCCTGGTGATCCAAGAGACCTTCAGGCTGCACCCATGAGTGTGAATATGATTGATGGTGTGCATATGTTGTCTGCTAGTGTTTTTTTTAAAACCTTTTTGAGTAATAGTTACAGCCACCATAAAGGAGAGCTGTGCAAGTTCACTTAGAACTGTAATTATAGAATACCACATGCAAACCTTTTTGAGAATTATCTCTGGTTTCTGTCATTTAAGTGACAACTGCTTTTGCCAATTACAACTTAACCAGCTTAATATTCCATTAGAGAGAAAGCCACACAGCTCAGCCAAGTGATAGAGAGATTAGAAGGTGACCTGCCCTTGCAATAATGTAGTCAAAGTAGTTATTTTTGTTCTAGTGAGTTTCACATCTGCCTTTGGGTTTGTGTTTTAACCTAAACCCTTATTCTCACTAAATTTTCACTCTTCATCACACACTCTCAAATCTTCATTAACACTGTGTGTTTCTGGCTAATACTTGTGTATTTCTTTCTCACTGAGGCTGAACTTTTTGCAATGGAGACAATTTTCTTTAATAAATACATCCAAAATAACTTCAACTTGTTGAAGAGAGTGTTAGAGCAAGGAATGGGTACATAAATTGATAACTCAATCTATTGAAACTCTATAGTATAGTGAAATTTGCAACAGAATTCGACAAGGAAGAGACTGCTAGAAAGATTCTATGCTAGATTATTCCAGAAAGGACTTTCTGGGCTCAGTATTTTTGGACTGCTCTTTCAGCACTTCTTTGAAGCTTTTTGAGAAAAGACTTCTTGGAGGGAATCTGTTGGAAGGCCTCTGAAAATTAAGATCAACAAAGAGTGCAAAGTCCAAACAGACAAAAGTGCAAAGTTGTCTTCTGAAACGACAAATAAAATGTGTTGGTTGTGGCTGGATGTGGCTAATTTCCCTTTTGTTGAACATTAGAGAATAATTGTCCCAGCATCTGGTTTGCTCCTTCCATCGGCAGTCATAAAGAGAGAAAAGCCACGCCTGGATCCTCTGATATCCTGCTAGACTCTATGGAACTTCATCTTAGAACTGTACTTTTGATAATTACTGTATTTGAATAGGATGGAGTCTTTATATGATAATAAATCAAAATAGCAGATTTTCATCAGTGGAAAGCAGCCTGTTTCACAAAGTCATAGATGCTTGTCAGTGAACTCTGTGAGGTCATTGTCATGATCTTCCCAAGTTTCCTTCTGTGCCCTAGAGACCCACATAAGACCAAAAGGAACTTATTTTTGTGGGATTGTTGTTGTTTTGGGTTTTTGTTGTTTTATGGGATTGTTGTTGTTCTGGATTTTTTTAACGGTCTTTTTCTTATTCTCAGACACACCAGTTTTGGTTTTTTGCTTAACCCTGCAGTTTAAATATGCTATAAAGCATTTTATATCCTTCCCCTCCCCTTCACACACACGTACACACCCATTCTGGTAATTCATGGTGCTATTTTCCAACTTTTATAGCCCTTTATAGATAAGTGAATCAAAGGCCATTGAAGTCTAGTCATTCAGCAAGGCAGGTCTAGAATCCATCTCATCCTGCTGCCCTCTTGCAAATTTAGCACACTGAAAGTCCAGTTGCAATTAGGAACTTCTTAGCTTGCAAAAAAACCTACAATGTCAATTTTGCAAATACAAGTACAAAGTACAAATACAAGTACACTGTGGGCCAGAGGCTGAGTCTTTTAGGATTATTGGTGAACCTGAGAGATTGTAAGACTGTGGTAGCCTTTTAGAGTTTTCTCCCCTGACCAAAGGCTTTGGAGTTGCAGATGGATTTTGGCAGAAGGAATTAAGACTGAGCTTTGAAGAGTAGGAAAAAATGGCAGAACACAGCTATGTTGTCTCGTGTTGCTTATAATTCATTAACAAAGCTTTTGAACAGTAATGGGATCCTTGCCTAGCTCTGGTTTTGATGAGAATCTGATAGGACATAAAGCTATCAAAGTCAGGCTTCTTTAAAGATCACAGTTCATTGAGCAACTTAAAAGCTTCAGTAAAACAAAGCACATGCAGCCCTCTGTTCTGGTGTTCTGCACAAGATAAATTTCCAATAGTCTCTGCAGAAATAATGGCTTATTATAACAGCTATTCACATCTAGTCACTGGACAATACTGTAGCTAAAGCAAAATGCAAAATGTTTTATTTGTGGAGAGGAAACTTAACAATCAGCTTTGTTAAGTCAGCGGGTTCAGAGCCTTATTAAAGGGAAGTGTGTGCTAAACAAAAGGTTCATCTCCCACATATTGATCCTGAGGATGTGTATATGTCTGTCCTGACAGAAAGCTGAAAGTCTAGGAACCATGTAAAGCATGGCGTTGCTTTTACCTAAGTGGATGAAAATACAATCTAAAAATAACCAATTTCCAAAACATCTAGAGCACAGAGCAGATGTTTGAATTCAGACCACAAAATAGTACATGCAGATTGTAATTAATTGGCAAATACATAAAGGCCCAAACACCTCCTAAAATCGTTTTGTTGTTTCATTAAACTGTTGGGAAAAAAATGCAATGAAGGTTAATAGATGTGATAAACTGTGTTGTCTGTTTATGACACATGAGAAGTCACCTGAGAAACTGGGAGTTTGTAATCTCCATTATCTGCTGCAGTGGCTCACAGCTGCAGGAGTCTTATTGAGGTCAGACTGAGATAATCAATTCACATGATTAAAAGGGGAAGTGGCCAAACAGATGTGTTTGGTGCTTTGTAACTTTCAGACCTGCAGAGAGCTCCAACCGACAGCACCAGGTGAGTAATGAGGTGAGGAAGCTTGAACAGAAGTGTGTGCAAAGGTGAACTGCATGCGCAGGTACTGGGCTAGGACAGCACTGAATAATGTTCTGATCATCACGAGGATCATACATCAGTTTGAGGATATCCAGAGTAGATAAAGAGGCATTGCAATACAGATAAGCTTGGGAGCACCTTGTGCTTTCACTGTTTGGGAAACTGCAGAGAAAGGAGATCAGAGTTCCAATACAGAGCTGGTGTGCAGAGCGTGGGTGCGGTTGGATCCTGTAGGCCTTGCCTTGGGTTCTATTACTGATATCCTATGTGACCATACAACCCATTGTCTTCTGTGCTCCTCTAGCAAGTCTTTTTTTTCTAACCCCAGCAGGAATTAAAAAACCAAAGAAAAACAAAAAACTGGCCTTTTGGTGAATAAAATGGAAAATCTTAAATGTGGTGCTCCAGGAAAGTGAGAAAACTGCATATACTTTTACTCTGCCAGTCAGGGTTCATTATAATTTCTCTTTAAATCCCACAATACTTATTTAAAAATCTTTCAGAACTGCAAAGTCTAATTTTTCTGTCTTATATAATTGGAATCCAGAGGGTCTCAGACAACTTTAAAGACTTTAATTACATTTAAGACATTAAAAACATTAAAGACTGTTGGTTTTTAAAATTAATTTACTTTTGTGCTACTCTATTACAGTTTTGTGCAGGTTTGAACAAAAGTGTTACATCAAAGTATTTGCCACGGCTGGTGGTAACTACAATCCTTTAATCTGGTACCTCTGAACATCAAAGTAGGTGCCATTGTAGCCAGAAGGGAATGACTGGTTTCTGAATGGATGGCAATATTAGGCATAAAACAAAGAAATAAAAGGCTTTTTATAATCTGTACCATTATTTTAAAGCAATTTTGTTGCATTTAAAGTCCTCAGTCATTCTGGCATCTTTTGACTGTGTTCAGAACCTACAGTACTGCCCTTGTAGTTTTGCCATCAGTTTGACAAACGATATAGTTTCCACAACAGCTATTATCTTCTAGTTTCATACCATTAGTTATAATCCAATAATACTGTTTCACATTCCAGAAGGCATCATTTTCATACTCTTCTGTTGGAGGAAAGAACAAATATAAAATACAGAAAAGTCACTAAAATAGTAGCGGTCTACATCTTCTGGTAATCTGCCTGAAAGTCTGAGAAGAAAAGATTAGATCAAAAGGACCGGGAGACCAAATTACCCTTTCCCCTTTCTCTAGGGTGAGCTAATCTCTACAGGTCAAGGTTCAGCACAGTGGTTCAGCAGGAAGGAGTTGGTGATGGAGTGATAAGACAGGCAGTCAAAGTGTGAGATCTGAGCCTGCTAAGAAACAGTTGAAAATGCAAACATCTAACAGAATGAAAATAAATTATCTATGTGCTCTTCAACATCAACAACACAAAGTAGTATTAAAAGTCTTTCCTGTACTTCTCCCTCAGCCAGGTCTGCTTCTGCCTCACTTTTTTTGTGAATATACTGAAAGGAATTAGCCATTTGCAATGAATATACTACCAGAAAAAGAGCTCAGTCTCTGTTGAAATCATTGCATCAATCACAATTTTCAGCAAAGGAAGGAGCATACCAATAATAAAGTATTTAAAGGTCAAAATATATTATTATTGTTGTTGTTGTTGTTATTAACAGTCATTATTAACTGTTATTATTAATTTAGTATTCCTAGAAATAGACATAACAGAGAGAAACCTCAAGTGCAGCATTTTAAACACTGGCCATCAAGCCAGAGAAAGCCTATAACTTGTATAGGTCTCAAAGAAGACCCTGAAATTCTGGGCACCATCAGTTATATTAAACTATAAAACATAACCAACTAGAAAATTAACATTATATTTTAATATTTAAATTGAAATATATATTCAGTAAAATGAAAGGCAGGTATATATCACACAAATCAATTCAGTTTGAACATGAGCTTTTATTTAGAAACAAGTAACTGCTGTACTGTGTGATATTTCTGTTCAGGTACACTGATTTTATCTAATAAACACCCTTGCCTCCTGCCTGCCCTCCTCAGCTTCCTCATTCTCTTGGAGGTACCTGAGCAATGCAGGGACTCTTCCATGGGATGAGATGATGAACGCAGCAATCCCTGGTCACACAAGAAAACACAGAGACTTTAATAAACAGAAAACAAATGCCATGAAATTACACATTTTTCCAGTGCCTTCTGCATTTCCTTCAAAAGCATAAGAAGATGCCAGAAAAATAATATATTTTTACGTGACATACGAGAAAACAAATCTGGAGTTAAGAAGCCAGTCTAAGGTAAGCATCACAGAGATAACATCTGAACTAAATTTTGAGTGAGATGAACAAAAATTAGGTGGAAACAAGTGATTAATATTGGAGCCCCTTCAAAGAGGGGCAGAGGTGGTGGAAGCTTTTTGGGAATAGAAGGGGGGAATGTGTCACTGAGAGTGAGGGAAGGCTGGATGCCATAAAACATGTTTGTCACTCATGCTATTATGGATGGAATTGAGTTCTGACCCTGCTGCAGACCTATCTGCAGAGATTCTGGTCAGAGTAGTTTCAGTGGGCTATGAGAGACAACTTTCTGCTTTTGCAGAGGAGTTCAGGAACTGCTCAAAACACCGTAATAAGAGAAGTACTCACCAATGATATCCAACGACTTCACTAAGTTCTAAATATAAATGTATCTGTGCTTTTGTTTCATGTCAAAAAAGCAATACACAACTTTCTACAGAAAAAAAAGTAGCCTAAAGTTAATTCATACTCTTCCAGAAACACTCCATAGGCAAAGTCCCCCCTCCTCAGTATGACTGTACTCCAGTACTACCACATAACTGGTAGTACTACCATTTGCCAAGGAGTTAATTCCTTTCTAGTCCAGGACTAACCTTATCGGCAGGTCAGAACAGAAACCACTTCAAACAGTACTGAGGTTTAAATGACAGCAGAAACATTCTTGGATTTTGGATTAGCAATCACATGAGCAGAACAGAAATTTGCAAGAGGGGTTGTGATTTTTTTTTATATTGGATTAGTATAAAGCAATTTGCAGGGTAGATTGGGGCTGTAGCATACAGCAGTAGAGTTCAGTGTGTTACCTTTAGGATAAGAACAGACTGACAAGGAAGAGGCAGTGCTCAGATCTCAATTGTGATGAGACCAGGTTTGAGAACAGTTGTGGGATGAGGTAAATGTGAAGAGGCAGGCATAGACTAAAATGTATGAGCATAGGACCCAAAGTCAAGTTGTCAAGTTCACTCTGACACAGTACACTGACTTCTGTTTTCTTCTGTGATCTTTACTTACCTTGCTAAGGTACCATGCAAGCCTTGGTGCTTTCCTGTACTCTCTCTTCTAACAGTGCTTCAGGAATTTGGGTGAATTATAAGCCTTGTTACTACAAAAGAAAGGCATGAAATTTTTCTGTTAGATTTTATAGACGTAAAACTGCCAATGGGAATGAACATCTGCAAAAGATTCAGGAAAAGCCTTGTGACATACTGCAAAACATTTTATGTCTTTCTGATTTACTTGCATTCTGAGTATTGAGTTAAGGTCTTTGAAAAGTGTGATTTTTGATTCTCTGTATTCATTAGAATATATTCACTGAATGATTTTAGAAGGCAAGGAACTTATAAAATGAATACCTGGTTGTTACTTCCCCATAATTTGTCAGTTTTGAAAACCTTTCTTCATACTGAAGAATGAACCTATTTCATTACCTTGATTGCACTGTATGAGTTTTTAATCCTTACCTTTTTTCTCCAATTAGACTTCTATGTTTTCACTACTGCCACAAGTTTCCTGGATTATTCCAGGAATACAAAATCCATGAATATCTGTATGTATAATTAACTGTAAGGATGAGACCTCACTCATTTGACAAGATATTGTTCTTTCAGATCAGGATTGGGATCCTAAAAGCTTAAGCAAGGCAAATATATGAAAATGAAGAAATGAAGCAGAGCAAAGCTCTGTAAACAGAGAGAGGTACAGACTAATACTCTTATAAATACTGTGACATTTATGCTGTATTGAATGACTTTATATAGTCCAGTTTCAGAGCTTCATTGGAAGATTGTCATAATGGGCAAAAAGTGATCATAAGGATTAGAAGATTATAAACTGTGGTGAAGAAGGGGAATTAAAAAGGGTTCTGTAACACCAGTAAAATTAATTACTTCTTTTATATGTGATTTGATGGGAAATATTTGATAGAAACATCACCAATAGACAGAAACTGATCATATGAGTTTGAATGTGAAAATATGTCATAATATATTCATGAAGGTGAAACACCTCCCACACATTTGAAGTAGTATTAATTATGCCTTCCAAAGCAGAACAATCCCTTATGGGCTGCCAGACATTTAACAGATCATTGTCAGAGTCAGTTCTACAATTGCCTACTTTTGCTGAGGTATTACAAAATAAGACATCAGCTTGGCAGCAGTTATCTGCAGTGCCAAGACGAGCAAGGACAACACTAACAGAGACAATAACGACAGAGAAGCACAACTGTGACTCCCAGAATCAAAAGAGTAGAAGAACTGAGTCTCACATTCCCAAGCAAGAACATCTTCCCCTAGCTCTCTGCCCTATCCCTTTCTTGCATTTTTAATCCCTTCTGCATGCATGGCTCAGATGCCCATACAAAATAATTTAGCAAACAAAATTGATGGTTTTATTTCCTTAGGTATCCTGAAATTTCTTCCAGTGTACCATTATGAACCCATCTGCAAAAGTCAGTGGCAATGAAGCAGAACTTTACCTAATGTAGGGAAAGGATTTACAATGAGAGGGTCAGGAGCAAAGAGCTCCAACCTCCCCAAAGCAAGCCAGAGAGTTTCCCTCTCTGGAGTCTTTTCAATGTGTTGAACAGGTCAATGTGAAGGGAAACAATGGCATGGAGGAAAAACTTTAACACATGGCAAAAGACATATTGTTTTACAAAGAGTTGAAAGATGTAAAATTAAAACTAAGTAAGGTCAACTCCCATTTAAAATCTGTGACTGCTTAAACCACTGATTAAGTTTTAGATGGGGAAACATCTATTTCTGCCATCTTAAAAATGGTCCTAGTAAATTACTGTTTTGGATTTTTTGATGTCTGAACTGTCTACAATGTTCCATGAGTGCCTGAACTGCACAGCTGATTTCCATGAGTTTACCATTCTTTACCAGGTTAAAAAAGAAACAACAACAACAAAAAAAAGAAACCTCCCCCTATTCAGTGCAATGCCCAGGCATTTCTTTATCTGTCGTTTGGAGGCTTCCCCCCAGCGAGCTTGTGCCCTTGTTGCCTTGATCTGGGAGTTCTGGGGTGGGAAGGGCATGGCTGGCAGTGGATGTCAGCCAGAGCAGTGTGTTATTCCAAACACAGAATAGGCAAACTCCTGATACGTGGATCAGCTGGGGACAGGTGATAGAAGGAAGCTGGAAAGTTCTACCAGCTCGGTATAGACCAAGTGTCATGGTATAGCTCACCCCAGTACTCCTGAGAACCAGACTGAGAAATGTATTGTGGAAGATTGGTGGGGTGGCTTGCCTCCTTTAAGAGGTGTGAATATTCATGCACCAGCTCACAGGGGATGCACAGAAAGCACAGAATATTCTTAGCTGGAAGGGACCCACAAGGATCATCGAGTCCAACTCTAAAGTAAATGGCCCATACAGGGAATGAACCCACAACCTCAGTGATATTAGCACCATGCTCTAACCAACGGAGCTAATCTCAGCATCTAGACCATGATAAAGCCAAACCTTCAGAATAATACACAGCAGGGACATCTCCTAATGGGGGTCTGTTATGAAGGAAACACCCATGCAAGCAACATATTTCTGATTTGAAATCTCAGGGATTGGATGTCACATCAAGAAAATTTTCCCCCAGGTTTTGTGGTGCCCCATACCACAGGAGTTGCATGTATGGTAAAACAGTTGTGTTTTCTGAAGGAAGCATGTGTATTTCCTAGTGCTTGTTATTGTACATCTTGCTTGTGTTCTCCCTTGTTAAAATAGACTAAAACACTTCAAACATTTTCTTTTACAGAAGAATTTATTTTACAAATGTAGTAAAAATGCAGTAATATCCAATCTCAGTAGTTAATAGGCTTGGGAATCACAAGATATGGTTAAAGATGGGGGCTGAAGAAAAGAAGTGAGAAAATAAGGAAACAATAGAATTGTCAGGTTTTGCTTAATGAGCTGCTGTCTTGGCTTGCTACCAAAGCTGTTATTTCTGTGTCTCTGCAGATGGAAGTGACATACACTGTGGATCTCACATGTCATCCTGCCTAGACTTCAGAGGAGGCTCTGCACTGATTCATGCCTGTGAGAGACTGCATCTATTTTTATTTCCTTTGGATAAAATGTAGAGAAACTAATATGTCTGTGAGAGTCATAGAGGTCAGGTAGAAAATAAGAAACATGATACAGTTATTGGTTTTCTTTTTTTGTTTTTAGCCAAAATGTACATCTTCACAGAATATGAATATGTGGAACTTAAGTTTCATGGTTACTGGAAATTCAAATTTAGAAATCAATGGAATCTTCAAAGAAAATGCTTCCACTGAGAACTTATTTCATCAATGAATTAAACCTAAATTGTTCTGTTCCATTCTAAAATTCAAGTTGCATGAGAATCCTTCCTAGAAGTAAAGTATCATGAACAGAACCTGTAAGTTTCCTTAAGAGAGTGGATTAGGTGTTCTGAAAGATAAATAAAATGCTCTTTCCTTGACAGCGCCAGCCTTCATTTGTGCCATGTCTTGCAACACACAGTGTGATGGAAGTCTGTATCTCAAACTTACTGCACCTAAAAAAATGGAGCATATGCCTGGAAGAAACAATGAAATACGTCAAATTGAGGTAATTATACCTATTCCAGACCTCAGAAAGTGTGGGCACTGTTGGGTGGGAAATGCTGTGCCTAGAAGAAAGGTTGGGTGTTTTCTTACCTTAACCTAAAGTCCTTGATCTGCTTTGAGACATGGAACAAGACATGGGGAGATTAGCTAGAGGACATATTTAGACAACAGTGCTAAGAGTCTTAACAATGCCAGGTTAGTGGAGCTGGGTGACATTTATAGCTCTATCCATGCTGTATCCATGCATCAGGTTCTCTCTTTAGGCAGTCATGGAAGGACATGCACCATACAAGGCTTCTTACTCCTCCAGGAATGCACACAGATGACAGTTCACAAAAGTTTGCAGGAGAACAGAAGAATGATTTCACAGATTAAAAGGCATCACACAATGTAAACATTCTGTATTAAAAGAATAAGCCGTGTGATTAGGCAGAAAGAGAGCTCGGTGGTATTTGAGTCTTTAGTGAAGAGCAGAGAGATTTTATTTGCTCTTTGATGCAAAATTATTAAGGAGAGAGATGAAACTGAAGGATCAAATATTAGAGTCACCTTTTGCTTATGTTGAAATCCCTCACATAAACAAGTGGTGTACAGGTGGCAGATTTATAAAGCAAAACTATTTTTAGAAAAGGAAATTTAATAAAGAAAATATGTTAATTGAGTTGTTTGAAAAGTGTGCAATAGCTCATTTAGCAGTATAAAAATCTCGAGTGCATACATAGACATGCAATTTTATTTGTCCAGGTGAAGAATTAATTGCCTTCCTTATGAAGAAAATAATATTCTTGAGGGAAAAATAAATTATGAAATATAGAATGAAGCAAAAGCTGATAGATGATTAAATGAAAAATATTTTTCTGTATCCTTTATAGGAATTCAAAGCAGTATCTTTTTTCAATGTAACATGCCACATCAAGCCATAAGGATGATGGCCTGGGTAGCTGTTGGCTAAAAATTTTCACTTAGCATTTTATCCCACAGACAAATTCTGAGTTGATTCTCTCAGACTCTAAATGAAGGACAAAGTCTAACCTTGAGCAATGCCCCATTCCTTATGCTTTTGTTCTGTCTTTCACTCTGGTGTGTACTCAACAACAAAGGTAGAGGGTTTTGTTTGGTTGGTTTTGTGATGTTTTTGGGTTTTGTGGGGGTTTTGTTTGTTGGGTTTTTTAACATTTTTTTATCTGGGGATAAAGACAGTCCCTAGGAAACAGATGTCTCTCCCTTCTGTGAAATGGAAGTAAAAGTGGCTACAGGATTATGTAACCCCTTTCAGTTTGTTTGAGTTGAAAGCCAGTAGAGGGGAGCTGTCTTTCTGTGCTTCCCTTTGCTCCCTGCTATGGAAAGATAGAAGGAGACATTGTAAACCAAAAATTGCTAACACTGTAGGCCTTTAACAGGCTATAACATGCACTGAGTGGCAGCACTCTCTGCTTGAAAAACAGCTGTTCACACTGCTTCAATCAGAGGGTAAAACTGCAGGACTGTGTTTTCTGCAACTAAAGGCATCTCCTGCCTTAACAATATAGAGACTGTGTATTGACATTTCCTCATGCCATTCACAAGGAATTGCAGCAGCATGGAATCTACTCTGCTAGAGCATATTATATGCCTGTGTGAGTTTATGTGTCTTCTCTGCCAGAAACTTTGGAGGAAATCCTTCAGGGGAATTCTGAGGGGGAATAAAGTTTTCTATCTACCTTTAATCAACATGGGTTGGTTTTATAAATGATTAATGTGGAGTAAAAGAATATTTTTTTAATAAAGCAGCTGCATTTATATTTTCTAATGTAATAGATTATATTTTCTAGTTTAATAGAGTGAACTCATTAGATATAAAAATAATGCTTCAGAATTTGCTGCCTTCCATGTCTTTTCCCATTTGTTTTAGGCAGACATGAACATGTAACACCCCTCATTCAAATAAATTTAATGTTGTGACATAAAGTGACAGAAGTATGTAAGTCCCAAGGTAGTGTTATTCTCAGCCTTCTCTTTCATATTGCCAAGATATGAAATAAAAGAAGATTCCTTACTCACAGTGTTTGGAAGCATCAAAGGCTAACACAAAGAGAAGTCAAAAGAATTTTGATACTTTTATTCCTATTTTTTTACCCTGGAACTGCCTGAATAATCCTAGCACACTGTTTCAGGATACTTAGAGGGACAGAAATTATTGTGATTAAGATGACAGAATTGGTTCTTAAATGTTGCTTGGAGAAAGGTCTCTGACAGAGATGTAATTTTAAAATGGTGGCAAAATAACCAAACAATAAAAATACACCAAAACCAGAAAGAGAGTAGAAGAAGAAATGTATGCCTTTTTAATCTCTTCAATTACATTTTGTATTGTTAATATCATGACAGGGATAATTTTTGTTATACTTAAAATGTGCCTTTTAAACTTTTTCAAATATTACCACAGAGAAGACCATTCTATTGTGCATCTTACTGTCAGAGAAATGCAGAGATAAATAGCAGAAATAAACTACTACTTAACAAGAAGCATAATTTCCAGGCCCTGAGTGTATCCAGAAATACTATTTCCCAAAAGAATGCTCCATCTCTAAGATTTCAGGGAAGGAATAAAGTACATTTGTCTAGAGGCTGGGCTGTGATATTTACCCATGACATTTCCCTGGTAAATTGAGTTGGAATATATTTCCAAGGTAAGGTAGCATTTCAGTTTTGTTTGATATGTAAACATATTGACATAAAACATATCCACTTCAGTTTTAAGCAAATTCCATGTCCTAGAGTCTGTCGGAGACTGCAGGAAATGAGTTGTACAGAAATTCACAGCTCCTAAATGCAGTACATGTGCAGATTTTAGGACTAGATAAGCAGGTTACAAATGCTGGTAAATAGTAAAGGAGAAGGACAGTTTTTATCACCTTGGGATCTAAAATCAAGCTATATCTGCATTGGAAGTTACAAGGACACTTTTCAAAGTTGAAAACTGAAGGGAAAACCTAGATGTTTTATTGATTAATTGATGCTGGGCCTTTGTAATTTATTTTTATCACAGGAAAAATTAGCAGATGACACTGTATAGGAAAGGTGCTTGGGAGGATTTGAAATGAGATACCCAGGAAAATTCTGGTCCCAGCCACACACAACTTGCTTACCTCAGCTTTGCAGATCTTCACAAGTTTAAAGCTAATTATAACCTTGTCAAAATGCAAAAAATTAAATCAAGACTTTAGATTGACTGCCAAAGCAGGCAATTAAATCCCTGAAAATGCTTATGGCAGCAGTTTTTCTCCAACTCATCTTCCCAGTAGACATTATCAAAGAGAGATGGTTTTCCAAGTTCATTTAAAAACAGTCTGGTTATAACACACATAATAACACAACGCACACAAACAGTTCAAAATTTAGAATGTTTGTTTCCAGGGATAAGGTACCTACCACCTCGCTGCTTCCTCTTTAATAAGTTCCCTTTAATCTGAATATCAAGTGTGACCTTTTGTCCTTCTCTTCTGAAAAGTTTGATATTTTTTGGATTTGTACTGGGAGTCTGGATACTTTGAGTTGCTCTGCCAAGTACCTGGAAAAGTAGAAGTGAAGTAGGACAAAGCCTCACACAGTTTGAAATGCTCAAAAGTCTTCATTCAATCCCAGTTCAGGAAAGGAAAGTTTTTGAGGGATGAAGCTGATCCTTGACCTGAGTGTCCCTTTGTCTCCCCACTCCCAGCAGAGTGCCCCATGCTCTACCCCACACTATCCTAAGCTAGCAGGGTCTGTATGAGGTTGTGTGTCCTGCAGCAGTTTCAGCTAAACATGGAAAATAAACATGGAAAATGTGAGGACACTGTAAAAAAATATGCTCTATAATATGGCCATGTCTAAGGAGAGAGCAGGGGTGGTTGCTCAGGCTGCCTGTCCCCATTCATCAGCACTGAGGCTTCATTGTGACACCTCAGCATGGCTGTGCAAGGTGGATCCCACATTTAAGTGCAAGAGGTGTCCTCTTGGCCTCTCCCTCCTCTTATGGCATTTGCAGATGGCCATTCCTAACAGAAGGATTAGTCTTGAGAGAATAGAGGTGACTGCTGGCAGTTCTGGGGAAGGTGCTCTGGCTAGAGAGGAGAAAGGAAGGCTGAGGACATGTGTTTGCACTTACCCTACTGACCATCTCAATGTGGGTCTAACCAAGCAAGCCACCCAATCCCATCCAGAGGCACCAGATGCAGCACAGTGAGCTGCAGCTCTGACTGGACCAGAGCTGTTCATCCGATCTAAGCCCTAACTCTACTCACAAACTCATTTCCAGAGCTCTGTGTTTATGACATTAAAAAAAAAAAAATTAAAGGAATAGTTCAATACGCAAAGCAAACACAAGGTAGCAGTGGCACTAAATCTTGCTGGGATGGCACCACATCTTCCTCTCTGTGGAGGAGGAAGCCACGAGGCAGAACTGGAGCATCACTTTCCTGTGGGGAGCTGTGAAGATGTTAATGGGGACAAAAACTTCTAACCTCTTTGCCTCTATGTCATGGGCAAGTTTTGGAGTTGAGGTGAAATCCGTATGCACTGGTATTGTTGTGATTCTTCACTAGACATGAAAATGAGTCAAACCCCACAACACTGAGCGCTTGAAGTGGCATGGCTTTCAGTGGGTTGTTTTTTTTTTAATGATTGCAAAAGTTTCTGCCTGATGGAACCCTTGGCAGCCCCAAGGAAAGTTGTTTCAAGATCCTTGCAACTAGACTGCAAGCAGAAACTCCAGCACATGCTTTGACTGTGCCTGTGCCTAGGCATCCTCAACTCAAATCCCACAACAGACATGTTCATATAAATTGTAAAACCTTTGACTCATCAGCATTTTCTGTGCTCAGCTGGATAGAAATTCAGATCCTTCAGAGGATTTTCTTTACAAGGTTTATGAAAAATATGGAGAACAGCAAACACCTTTGTGCTACATTTGTTGATGGAATATTGTTCTCCTACTGACCGGAGCTTGAATTAAATCTGATTACTGAACTAAATTTACATTTTGTATTTGTCAGTTTCTGATAATGGATGTCTTCATGTTAAATCTCTTAATATTAAAACAAATGGGACAAATTCACCGTGGTGAAAATTCAGGCCTTTACTTGAAAACAACAAAGATCAAATACTCCAAAGGGTGGACTCCAAATGAGAAAACAATGAAGACGTAATTTCAGAAGGACTAGATAGAATAACAGCCCTTCTGGACAAAACTAATTACAAGATTTTTTAATTTAAATTGAAATTATTTATTTGAATTGAAATGATATTTATATTAATATCTTGAATTGTTTAACTCATCATATAAAATAATAATCAAATAAACAGATTCCAGAAGTTGGAGAAGGAAGGAAGGAAGGAAGGAAGGAAGGAAGGAAGGAAGGAAGGAAGGAAGGAAGGAAGGAAGGAAGGAAGGAAGGAAGGAAGGAAGGAAGGAAGGAAGGAAGGAAGGAAGGAAGGAAGGAAGGAAGGAAGGAAGGAAGGAAGGAAGGAAGGAAGGAAGGAAGGAAGGGTATCTTTGGCATATTGGAACTGAATTTGTATGTTGCAAAAATATCAAAAAGCTGAAGAACTGATTTACCCCAAGCGTACTTTTGAAAGTCATTTGAAAATGGAGCATAAGGATTACCCACATGTTGAAGCCTGGGCAGCCATGCACATAACCTCTGCAGTGCCTGTGTTTTCAGGGGTCTCAAAAGGCTGCATGCCCCAGTAAATCCACAACAATAACAAGTCTTAGGCATTTGTTGTTCTTATGCTTCAAGGAACAAATACCTTTATCAACTTTCTTTGGCATCAGTTAATGCTTGTGAGCAATTCTCTCTTTTTTTCTTTCCCTTTTATTTTCCTTCCTTCCTTCCTTCCTGACAGGTTGATATGAAGTGGTGAGCAGCCCTCAGCTACTTTGAGTGGAGAATCTGACATTCAGAGCAGCCTTTGAGTAAAATTGCCTTTCATAGAAGTTGGATTTTAGCTTGCAAAGCTATATTTTTGGAAAAAAAGATTGCCTGCCAGCTAACACTTATATTTTACATATAATACATGCTAGAAATTAGCATTTCTTCATGTTCCCTCCAATTTTAAAAGCAGCTATTAAGTCTGTCAGTCCTGGAACAAGGGATTAAAGAGAAATTGTGTGGGCAGAAAGGGCCTATGAAATGTGTTGACTGACAATTTTGGTGAGTTCTGTCCATGGAACAGGGACAACAACATGGTCTAGCCTTGTCACATGAGGACAATGTACAGAGAGTTCAGACACTAGTCATTTCAGCCTTTACTCTGGCTACTGATATCAGTGCTGCTAATTATGGCTTTGCATTATGTTTATCAGCCCATGATAAGTGCAATAAACAGGGCCACATTCCCTTTCATAAGCCTTCACAGAGCCATCAGAAGTAACTGTTGATTGCCAGTGATCTGAAAAATATCAAAGCAAAGTCCTAGAAGCAAAGGAAGGTAAGGCCTGTGATTCTTTCTCACACACAGCCCCTTTGTATGGGTTTGAGATTCCTACAGTCAACTCTACTTTTTCCAGATGTCCACTGGGCCCTTCCTCCCAGAGCAAAGACTGAAATCCAGAGCCAACACACCAGTGCTGTGCTTGAAAGGACAGGTCTAGGTCGGTGGGGAAAAAAAGACTTTCACATGTATACATATTTTTTAAGTCCAACAAGGATCTTCAAAGAGCTGTGAAAGGCAGAAAAAGAAATGCAGAGATAATGAAAAAGGAGATTATAAATCTTTGGACCTGCATCTGACCTGCTCTGAGGGAAGCAGGTAATGTGGTTGTCTTTGGCACACAAATTCACAGCCTCTTTTGGACATGGAGCCCCTTCTCCTGCCTAGCCAGGTTAAATACCAACATGACCAGGAAGGTAAAATTATAATCAAGCTCCTTCTAATCTGGAGAACAATGATTTTCTTCTTGAATGAGTTTTCCTTATTAATAAAACACTTCAGTTTTGTACAATATTGTGGATCTGAGTGACTCCTTACAAGGTCATATAGGAAATCCCTCTTTGTGACACATTATTTATCTGGCAAAGAGCCAAATTATGGAGAAAAGACATGTGGAAGTGCTGTCACTTTGCTACTCATAGGATTGAGGTGGATTCTCATCTGAAAGCTTTCCTTGTCCCCCTTTGTAAACTCAGACAACAAGCAAGCAAGTAAACTGCAGGTAAGAGAGTAGTCACATTTACCTGGGAGGTTCTTGGTTATTCCCATGAGGAACTGTTCTGTGCTGCAGCTGCTGCAGTACTGACAACAGTAAATAATGTCCATTTTACTGTATTGGAATGAGATTATCATACAAGAACAGGTTGTGAGCAAAATAGAGCTGGTAGATGCCAAGGAGTACTCTCCCAAGAAAAGTATTTGAGCACATAGAAAAAATGGCTGAGGTTTCCAGAAAGCCAAGGATTGACAGTGAGGCCAAATATGTCTCCTGAGAGATTAGAGTCCAGAATAGAAATGTCCTATGGAGCTGAAACCCCTGGGAGAAGAAAAGCTGAGTGAGGGTGTTGCTATCAGCTGTGTCACTTGCTGCAGAGAGCAAAATCCCAGAGCTGCTTCTGGGGAGGAACTGAACAGCAGACTGTGCACAGAGAGGGATGGGAAACACAGAGAGAAATGCTGGATCAATGATTTGAACTGCAAATGGCCAAAATGGATTAACAAAGTGCTGAGTTTCCCACAGGCCCTGGATTGAGAATTGCAGGAGCTAGTGCAAAGCCAATAAGTGCTGACCCTTCGGGCAGGGTGTGAAGGAGGCTCCCTGTACCATAACCAAGTGCACACTCTCGAGGCACTGGGGACCCTGTGGCATTCAGTGACAGAGCAAGCTGCTGTAGAAGCAGTTATCAGTGCTGGGGAGGATGGTAGGGCAGTACAGGTTTTTATTGCAAAGGCACTGCTCTAGATGTTGATGGAATATTCTTTGTTTCTTGGATTTTTCTGTCATCCCATCAAAACCATGTGTTATGTGCATTCGTAGTCAAGGGCCAGCTTTTTATATGTGATCATTTTAAATTAAATTGAAAGTGTTAAGCACTACAAACTAGTGTACAGGATATCAAAGCCTAGAGTTAAGCATGCACATGTTAATGCCTACTTTAGGCAATGAAGTACTTAGGATTTTATTTCAATGCCAAAAAATTCTGTTAAAACAAGAATCTTTGGGCTTAGCTGGAAGGTAAGAATTAATATTAGAAATATGCCAATTCAACATGATAATGAAAATGGGGCATAATTAAAACCCACTCTGAATGCATGGTTTGTTTTTATTTTGTTTGGGGCATTGGTTTCTTAATTACATTGTCATCTCTGCACTTTTACTCCAGTACTTATGTTGTCTTACCTCTTTGTTATTTCTGGAAAGTTTCAGTCAATAACAATAGATTACTGGAAGCATTTAAATTGTACTTTCCCCTCCCCTCCATAAAGGGGGAAATTTTATCCACAGGCAAATATTCCAGCTTTGTCAAGCTAAATCACGATTTCTGAATCATGGCATAGCACACACAACATATGTCCCTTGTTTTGGAGTGAAATGTCACTATGCAGAACTTTGCTCTTCACTTAACTGTCTCTTCAGCAGTAGCAGTAGATGGCAAGGTTTATTTTAGGTGAATGCTGAAAAATGAAGGAGAGGCCTCACAAGCTTAAGACTGTAAAAGAAGGCTTGGCACAATCCTCTCAGAAGGACCAGCTGTTCACAAAATATGTTATCCTTAGATGACTTATGAAAGTCTGTTTACCTACAGATGAATTTGTGGTGTCTCATATTTTGACAGATGATCAATAATGGAATTTGTAGCAATAAATACAGACTGATTATTCCAGTGTCAGCTGAGATGCCTTAGGGCATTTGAGACATCACAGTACAAGCTGTGCCCCACAAGTCTTTCAGAAAACTCATGCCCTTCTGGAAGAACAGCTGAAGACCAGGTGAGAAATCCTAGGGATCTTTAATGATATAAGACTGTCTTTGGGCAAATTAACTGTGCCCAGAGGTATAATTATTAACAGGATTGTGTATTTTTGCTACAGGAAGGTACTATATCTGCAGAGACATTCTTGTGAGTATAAAGAAGATGGTGCAACATTAAATTCTTTTCTGTTTGGTAATTTTGAATAGAGGTTGAAATCTGAAGATAATGACTCAAAAATCTATGTTGCAAATAGAAAACTGCATTTTATTTGGCTATAGTGGAGGAGAAAATCCCAAATTTACAATGCAGCACATGCTGTTGTCTCTCTGGTTGGGTTCCTCTCTGGATACATTAAGTCCCAATGTCCCTCAGCTTTTTAATATTTCATCATACTGACTTCAAGCAGATGCAAGTGAATGGCTGTGCAGGCTCTGGAGTGCTGCTCCTTCCAGGATGACATTTACTGGCATGGCAGGTCTCCAAGGCTGCTCCCTGAGTAACATGGAGAACAGGTGCTGTGTAACCTGAATTGGTTTAGCTGTAGTAAAAGCATTCATATCAAAGAGCAAACATTGCTGAAAGTCACATTCTGGTTTACCTACTGCATAACTTGTTCAAAGACTGTATTGGGAAGCACTTGTTGATTGAGCACATCCCAGAATTAAAACCCTCTGTGACAGTAATGACAGCCAGTCCTGCTGTATATATTACACCTGTGAGACTTTTTCTAGGTGGTCCTAAAGTGTTCATTTCTATGTATCTTCACCAGTGTATTTAACATTGTAGGACATGTAACTGAACACAAGTGGAAAAGACAAAAAGGTCTCTAGAAATGATTAAGGCCGGGTAAAATATCAGCAGGAGATGCTTTGGCAATTTAATCCTCATTTACTTCAGCATTGATCCTGTGTTACAGCATTGAGGCAGCTGCTGTCCTATCTGGGACATGAAGTCTCTAGAGCAAGGTTGCACTTTCTCCAGCTGTTTTTTGTTTATCCACAGAAAAGGAATGCAGATTTTTTTACATGCATAAGAGCTAAACATAATTTCTAGGGTCAATGAAAAAATGTGTCAGCTTAGTAGACAGAGCACTAGGTGATCTTCTGGATACTTTGCAATCTATCTCTAGCTAATCTTTGGATTACTGTTGTTTCACCTCTTTAATCTTGTGTATAACAAATGAAGACACAAAGTAATATATTTTGAGAACATTAATATATCAGAATGAGGTATTATAGACATGGTAGAATTTAAGAAACTTACATGTTATTATAAAACAAACTAAATGGGAATGCTATAGGCTATCTTGAGGTTTTCAGACTCAAGTGTTTTTTTTGTGACATTGCTTGTTTTGGATGCCAGCTCTGCTCATCAGGAATTATTGTGCCCAGCAGTGTAGTTGGTAAGCTGAGTAATGCATCTGAAGGAAGACCAGATGGCTAAATTTTGCCCTTTATTTCTTTCTGAAAGAATATGTGGCCTAAAAATAGATTAAGAACAGTGGCAGAGGTGTAAATAAATCCTTCTTTGGCATAAACTACCACAGCAATAACAATTGTCCAGCCTTTTGTACTATTCTTTGCCCCTTGTCTGTGTTTCTGTCAAAGTAACATGTGATGTATGGGGAAATGATCTATGATTGTACTAGTCAACTAACAAGGAAGGAGAAAAGAAACTGCTTTTTTTTGTGGCATTAAGGGAGAAATTAAATGTAGCCCTAAAAAAACCCCTGGATTCAAAGACTGCATTCAAGGCAGTGTTCAAGGTCAGGTTGGATAGGGCTGTGAGCAATCTAAGATGGTGGAGGATATCCCTGTGGATGTCAGAGGAGGGACTAGGTGATCTTTGAAGGTCCCTTCTGACCCAAATCACTCTCTGATCCTGTGATTCAGGTGTAAATCATAGCTTGGGGCTGGTACTCCTAATGTTCAGTCTTTGTTGTGATGAAAGTAATATCGTAATCAGTGGGACAAATCCTTTTGTGCACCCACAGGATGTAGATCCAGAGCAGTTACATTGCTTTTCACAGAGGAAGAATAGCAGTACAATTTGTGGCAGTCAGTTATTAGGATTTGGGACTGCCCTTTAAACACAGCCTATTGATTTACAAAGCTATTTCTGTACCACTTGCTTTATGCATTTGAAAAATTAAAATTAGGTTGAAAGAATCAATGCAATTTATTGTCTGCTTCCTAAGGATTGATGGTCAGGATTTAATTTGACAGTAATCTATATTAGAATAAGATTTTACTGTAAGATTAGTTCTACTGAGCCCCTTTACTATCATGGTTAATTTAATTAAATACCAGAAAATCTCTTGGGAAAAAATGCTACCTTGCAACTAAGCACTATTGTTATTGCTGCTATTAATTACATTGTGTCTTAGTTTTTAATAACTCATGATGGATTAACAAAAATCCATACAAATTATAAAAGAGATGCTAGTTCTGCTATTGCACTTGCTGGAAACTTTTACAGTGAATTACAACAGTGTATGTATTATTACAGTTTAGTAGGTCATTCTTCTCCTTTTAGTGCCCACATTATATTTTACGGTTTTGGCTTGCTTTCAGTATATTTATTATACAGGCAAAGTAGACCTAATTTGAAAGATCTTTATATTGTTTTATTTTTAAACCTTCCCTTTGGAAATTTTCAGGATTTAGCCAGTCTATGAGTTTTCAGGACATTTTAGCAGAATTCAGTAACTCTTCACTTTTTGGCAACACAATGAACATCATTGAACTATCTGTATTTTTTCTGTTCTGAATAGCGATCACCAGTATATTACACATTCCTATATAAGTATTTCTTTTAGTTCTGTTGATAAAAAGTAGAGAATGAAAGAACAAAACTGTTTCCATTGCAGTCTCTCCCTTTAAGTGCAACTGTAAGACTTCCCTGCAATCATAGTGATTTTTTACAGTGATATAGAGAACTGATCATGTGAATCTCATAGAAATTCTATTTCTGCCAAAGATCTCTGATGGATGATATGGTAAATGTCTTTTAAGAAATCGTTCAGACTTGACTTCCCTTTGTGCTTCAGAATCATGAATTGTGGACATTCCCCAGCCAAAATTGAAGTAAGGTGTCCACAGGCACAAAAAAATCTTAGACTATAAAATCTAAAAAGTTCAGTTCTTTCAGTACTGTTTCATGTCAAGCTTACATAAGGCCAATAGTGAGATTAGCAAATAGAGAATTGTTCAAATAACCTAACTACTTTGAAAACTTAGTTTGTCCAGTCAGTGGAAGTTTTTGTATTATATAGATTCTTTTCTGATTCAATAACTTATGGTAAATTTTGCTTGGATTCCAGAGACTCATGCAAACTATACCATTGATCCTGCAATCATATTAAGTCCTGACTCTTAAACTTACGGGAAGCCCCACATCTTTTAATTGAATTCTGAGTGGAGACTGTTCTGGTACACAAATAATCTCTAACCAATCCGAAGATAGAGTTGTATCTCCCACTAGAAATGCTATCCTTTAATTTAAAGAGCCTAATTCTATGCTCTCAGCTACGGCTTTCCTCTAATTGTTTGAGATCAAATGCTCAAGGCCTCCCTGCTGTCTCGGTGCTTGGCTGGTCTATTTGATGTCTGCTTGCCTACTACCAGGGAGAGTCTGCAGCTCTCAAAGTGAACAATTCACTGTGGTTATACACAGTGCACAGAATCTGAGGGTGCTGGTGATCCGCAAAAATACCTCTGATTTTTATGGTGATGGCAAACTGGTGAAGACTAAAATATATTAAACATAATTATCGCAATAGTATTCATCTTTTAACCGTTCTAAGAAAAAATCATAGTACTTTTTTTGTTTCTTTTAAGATTAATATGCTAGCAGAAAGAGTGTCATTGGAGGCAACATGAACTCCCAAGGTTAGAAACAGTGTGTTGTCACTCAGATGCCTAACAAAAAATATATTGGAATACAGTTTGATAAATTGCAAGGTCTTCTGGGTCATTCTGAATTGCAATGTGTTGCAAATGTAGCCATCTCTGAGTTTTGGTATTTCTTTTTTTTTTTTTTTTTACTATGACATGAAATAGTTGCCTGAAAAAAAAAAAAAAAGTTATGGGACTGTAAAATTATGTAGATTCTGAGTTTTGGAAGAAGGATTATTGCAAACATATGAGTTTACTTACAATATGCCTTCAGTATCAAAATGTTTCTTGGTTTTCAAATGAAAAAAGTATTCAATTCCTGGATTAAAAAGTTGCTTCCTGACCTTCATTTTAAATAATACTAGCATGAAATACAGGTTTCATCTTCACAGGGACTGTGGAGAAATACAGGCTAAACTACCTCGTAAGGACTTCAGTCTCTCTCCAGAGATTATAGAGGGATTCCCTATGTCCAGTTAGGACTAGATATTTTTTTGCAGATGGTTAAATTAGCTTATTCCAGGTTAGTTTGACCTAGAGCATATCTTTTAAAATGGATTCAGTTAGATTTTAAAGTTGCACAGAGAGAGAACCAATGACATTCTTGATGTGTTTGTTGTCTTCCCATTTAATTCCATCATTTTGAGTTTTCTGTTTGATTTACAGTTCAGCACCAGCTTCCAGTATTTTGACCTTGCACTCATATGTTAATTGAAGAGCCTCTGATATCAAATCTATCTTCTCTAGGAATGTCTTAGTTTGAAAAGACAGGTGTCTGCTAAGGAAGGCAGAAGCCTCACTTGAAATGGAAAATGTAAACCTCCCTCACTCCGAATTATTATAATTTTGAAATTAAGGGGCTCTCAGGCAAAGATATGGGAATAGGAATAACAGTTCTTTACTAGGAAAAATAAAAGTAAAACTAAAAATGTAGTAATATGAAACAACACTGACAGAGAATATGACCTGACACCCTGTTGGTCGGGGTGTTGGCAGCAGTCAGATTAAATGGCAGCTGCAGTCCTCCTGAAGTGACAGATGTGGTTCTGTTGAAGCAGTGATCTGGAAGAAGGGTGTAGTTTTCCTCTGAAGGTCCAGTGGTGGTGTAGATGGGCCTGGTCTTCCTCTGGGAATCCAGTGGAGAGGAAAGCTCTCCTGGGAATCTAGTGGGAAAAGGCTGCCTGTGGTGTTCCAAACCTTAGATTATATCCAGGTAGGAATGCCCTCACCCTGGGCAGAGCATCTCACAACATGATGATGTAATTTTATCAGTCATGCAGCAAGACTCAATGGCCCATTAACAGAAGATATCTCCCTGGAGGGAGGATTGGTTGTGGAAGAGATAAAGAAAACTGCCCCATCTGGTTTTAACAGGTGGCCCAATTAACAGAAGATAACTGCCCCAGCTTTAACAGATGGCAATAGAATGCACACCCCCAGCCACATCTTGCATTTGCAAACTGAGACAAGGAATGGAATCACAGATTCATCACCTTACCTTCTCCTTATTCACAATCCTTCATGGCGTGTAGTGGGAACCTGAGAACTTCCTGATTGAATCCAAAGAGTTTTGCTTGCTGAAGCTCTAAAATATTTAGTATTTTACTATTTCAGAGGACTCCCTTGTTTTAATATCCTGCATATATCACTCCCTGAGGCACTCACAACAGAGGTCAGGGAGGGAGGGAGGGGCTCCATAGTTCACACAAGCTTTACCTCTGGTCCAGGTCAGGTGCAGACCCTTCAGATCTGTCAGAGTGCTCTCTTTATTTGGGCACATGCAGAGAAGAGTCTGTGAAAGGTCTTTGGTATGTGAGGAAAGGGGTATTTGATGCTCTGTAGTTTATTTAAGTGGGGTGCAAACTTCTATTTTATGAATCCTGGAGACTAACTCTGTGTGTTTCTGTGTGTTTCTGTATGTATGCAATTCCTCTGATAAATAATAACCTTCTCTAATAATAATAAAGGGATCACAGGAACATAATCTCCTTTATGCATCCTCAGGGAGAACTCACTAAGAAACATTTTTTTTCAAGCTAAGGGCTTCACCTTCAGATGTAAACCTACAGTTTACAAGTTTTCTGTGTTTCTAGTGATTTTGAAACAGAGCTTGATCACACCATCATTTTTGTTTGCACCTTCCCTCATCATTTGCTATGTTTTTGTGCAAAAACCCCAAACCAAAACCAACTGCAAACAAGCCTGTCAAGTTTACTTTTGGTGCCAGTGTCCTTGTTCTCTCCTACTGCCATAAAAATCATGAAGGATTTTCTGTTGCTATTTTGGCCCAGGTGTCATCAAAGTTTCATTATGTTTCCTTTCCTTGCCAAGTTTGAAGGAATTTCCTTGAACAGAAATCATCCTTGGTGAAAAATATTGCCAGACACACATAGAAAAACACACCCTGAATGTTTTGCATTAAACAAGTTTTATTTGTACTTTCTGTCTGCACATTAGTCTCTCTGTGTGTATGTAAACTTTCCATAAGTACACAAACTCTGGAGACACAGTGGTTCTTTGCTGTGGGTTTAGCTGACTGGGTGGACAGTGTGTACTCAAGTCCTGCATTAAAATGCAGCAAAACTCCTCCAATCTGAACAGAACTTGAATTCGTGTCTTAACTTCTTGCTAGCTTAGGTACATTGATTATAACAAGCTATGGCTTCATTAATTGATTTTTAGTGCTGGCACAGAATAGCTTTAGTCATACCCTTAGTCAACAAGTAATGTAGCTTCATGTCAATAGCCAATTAAAAATGCTTTTTGGCCTATGCTAATTCTTAAACTGCCACCAGAAGGACTCTGGGAGATTATGAACTGGACTGACTAAAACACACCAAGATAAGTATACAAAATCAAGTGCCCAGAATTGTTGCCCCCAGTGTTTACTTTACTTTTACATGTAGAGCATAAGATGATTAAAGTTTTGAATCATTAATTCCCTACTAGTGATTTTTATAAAAGTGTGTGCTCTCTCCCTCTTACTTTATATGGCGCTTAAATTCCTTGTGATGGAACTGGCTTGACTGTTATGCAGTGAGCCCTCAAATTCACCAGATTCTTTCAAAAACATTAAAGGTACATTGTTCTTCATAAAACAACAAAAAACATTCAAAAACTGTTTCTATTGATTTTCAGTCATTATGAGTATGTTTACAGTAATGGTTACCATGTTTCCTTGGCTTTGGCCATATATAACTTACTAAAAAACATTTATTTGATAAGAAGATGTTGGGTTTAGGTTTCTTTCCTTTTGTTCCGTTTTAGGAATAAAGGGAATTTTTTAGGAACAAAGGGAAATTTTTCCCATAAGTTGCTAGGAAACACTAACTAGTGGGTGCTTAAGAAAAACAAAAGTGGCCAAACTCAGGGGAAGAGGGCATCTGGTTTAACTTCTCTTATCTGGGAGTTTCTCTCTAAGGGGTAGAGACAGAGCAGGAACTGGACTGATAAAAGACAGCACTGGGGCTGCTATGGGGTCTCTCTGTGCCTCAGCTTTGGAGGAGGATGGCTGGAGCTGCTGCTTGGAGAAGGGAATTCACTGCTACTGCCAGAGCCCAGCCCAGAGCTGTTTCTTCTGTCCTGGGGTGAGCCTCTGCTTGTAAGAGCAGCCACTGAACTGGACCTTATTAACACCCACCTCACTAAAAGAGGGACCTCCCACCATGTGTTTGGGTGCCCAGGATCTTGAGCTGGCAGTGGAGAGAGGGCTGGGACTGGGTTTGTGTTCTGTTTGGTGTTAGTGCTGTAGCTGTTGTTGTTTGTTTGCTTTATCATACCTACTAGTAAAGAACTGTTCTTCCTCCTCTCATATCTTTCCTAAGAGCCCCTTAATTTCAAAATTATAATAATTCAGAGGGAAGGGGTTTACATTTTCCATTCCGAGGGAGGCTCCAGCCTTCCTTAGCAGACACCTATCTTCCAAAACAAGACAGAAGATAATACACAAATCTATATCAACCAACAAACTTAATGAAAAATGCTTTAGGAACTAGTCACCACAGTGCCTGTAACACTAGCAATGCAGGCTAACATCACAGGGTACATGAAGGACAAGTACATCAACTATTTTTTAAAAGATGAGAAAAAGTGTTCCAGGGAAGAATCTATAGCAAATTGCTAGATGGTACACTTGCAAGCTCTCAGGGGGGAAGGCTAATGCTAAGCAGCAAGCACTATGGATGTCAAGAACAAAACTTATCAAACTAATCCTTTGTGCTCCTCAATTGAACTTGAGCCAGCACTATTATGATTTTCAAGACAAACCAGCAACAAAGGCTAATTTTAGCTCTTAGTTAATTAGTTAGTCTTGTGCGTTATATCTGACGGAAAATTACTGCAGTCTGTTTGACATTGTTGAGGCCAAGCTCTTCACTTAAAAATCACAATGGCTTTTATCTACCATACTTTGAAAGTGTCTGAGGGGAATAAATGGAAAAGAACTCAGAAAAAATTAATGAAAACACAAGATGTGAAGACTTGTAAACTAAGACTTAGCCTAGAAATAAAACTATGGAGTGAATGGGATCTTTTATATATGTAAAGGCTTGTTTATAGAATGGATGGCATCAATATTTCCATGTGCTGGTTGAGGAAGAAATAAATGAAATTTCCAGTAGGCAGTTTAGATATTTATTTTAGATATTAATTATTGAATATGAGAACTTTGAAGTACTGGAATTAGAATCCCAAAATATGAAGCTTTAAATAAAAGCTGAGACAAGAATCTATCCGGGCTAATATCTGAGCCAGTATCTTATGAACACAACCACCTTACAGTGCTCCAGAAGAAGGGCTGATGTCTGACTCCCAGCTGCATCAAGCAATGAAATCTACCCTTCTTTGAAGTAAGAGCTTCTCTAGTAAATCTGTCTTGGGGAGAGTTTGTAAATAAAATGCAAAGGGATTCTGAGAGTGAACAAACAATTTAATAGGAGATGTGGAACTCTTCCCAGAGCAACACAAGCATAGCCTTCCAAGCCTGCATTTTCTTACTCATTATGCAGTCAGGAAAGGATTGGCTATTTACCTAACACTGATAGATAAAACATGGAACCTATTTCCAGTTTGATCAATTTTTTGAGAAATAGACATTAATTATGAATATTTTGTAATGATTACATTATTAATAACTTTTTATGGCATGTCATTACTGTATCTAGAATTAGTCTTAGGTGTGTTGGTACAGAAGTTAATTCTCTCTCCATAGCTGAAATATGAAGAAAGCAAATTTGAAGAAAGTTATGAATAGTTCAGAATATGAGTCCATGAAGAACTGCCATAACTGGTAGAATTATATCAACATATGTATTCAGAGAAGGTACTGCACAATAGTTGACAAAAATCTTCTTTCTGAATGCTGTTTAAAAGTTAGCTTTCTGAAAGTTCTCTGAACCATGTCTTGTACACTCATTGTAGCCAGCTTTCTAGGGAACTGTGCATAGAAAGCAAAAATGAGGAAACACTGCTGTTTCTAAGAACAGGTTTGACAGCTTATTTTGTCTTGTAAATTTTGCCTCTGATTTCAGTGACTAGAAAAAAATGTGGCAATTCACAGCTTGCAGGTTTGGGGTCATTCATTGTCTGGTTTTAAATGGAAATCTACAATTCAAAATTTAAATATATTCACCTTTCCAGTCTCTGCAGTAACTGAGTAGGAAATTGTACGCACAGGCTACCCGTAAAATGGCCAAATTGCCATTGGAATAAGAGACCATTCAAATGGATTTGTTTGGATGGAAGAATATCTGTATCAAAAGTCTTTACATGGGAAGGCAGCTAGCAAGTCCACACCATACTTTGTCTGACCATTCCCAACCATCAGTTCTGTTTCCTGATGGAGTTCTTCATTTGCAATTGATGCACTGCAATTCACTATCACAGCAATGAAAACATCCTACATAGTGATCCCACTCACAGACTGCTTAGTTCCTGCCTTGCCATCACCCACATGTCAGAGAAACACATTGGCTGGGCTTGCTGGGCAGAATTCACTACACTGGTCCTGGATTTCCACTTGAATTATTCTGATGTCTGCTCATTTTGACATGTGCAGCAGCATGAACTCGCTGAGGCACAAAATGTCCCTTCCAGTTCCTTCCCTGTCCTTACAAACTAAACCTAGCCTATTTAATCCCATACCTCCTGGGGCAACTGTTACTTTGGTGGCCTTTGGGGTGAAAAATGACATGGTTAAGAATTAAACAAGAAAAAATTAATAGCCTGGTTCACATGTGATTAAAAATAATTACATACAAAAACAAAGCAAAAGCTTAACTTCTTTCTAGCAGAGCTTATGCCTGTTTAATACTATTTATCAATGTGCAGCCAAAAAAAAGGTGACAAAACACCATATTGTGAGGTCTAGTAACTTTGACAGAAATTTGATTATGGATTTATTCCTGATCTAGATTAACTTTGTATTGGCAGGTGGTTTGGTAATTCACAAGTCGAATATTAATGAATGTCGAAGTAGTGCTGCAGAGCTCATGACTACCTGCCACCTGCTTTATTGGTCAGCCTATGAAATGTAGAGGTCAGCCTGATTAGATTACTGGTTAATTGAAGCTGATGACTGGAAGAATCAGCTCATTAACCATTATGGGTAATGTTAAGCATGCATTCCAGTGACATAATTAAGCTAAGTACTAAGGAGTTTAGTAATGGGAGCAATGGGAGATTGCTCGTTAAATAATAACTGTGTTTACTCTTAAGCTTCTTGCCAGTTTATTTTTTTTCATCAGTGTCATTAACAGGTGTGCTATGACAGTGTGTTCTTTTTTAAAGACAAAATATAAATTATTGATAGTATATGAAAATATACTCTGGAAAGCAGAATTACAGAGCACCATAATCCAATGGCCAATAAAAGGCTTGTTATATCTAGACATCACCTTCTTAAATTAATCCAGTTGACGTTTGTTGAAATCAGTTGTGTTCCAAGCAAAGCAATGTTTATGTCTCTAAAATATTTTCAGTACAAACATACTTAAATAGATTGCAGGAGTCTACTTAGTACTAATTGTCTTATGAATATTTATTTTGAATAAATGTCAGTTGTACACATGGAAAAAAACCAATTAAGATCCCCAAATATGAGTTGAAATGCAGTACAGCAGATCATAAGAGCCATTTTAAAGAACACATTGTGGCATATGACACTGAGCTGTTTATGTGAGATAGATATGCTTGAAAGAAAAATACTTGCTAGTCTAAGAGGAATGGTTTTCCTACCCTCTTCCTTAAAGCATTCTTCCTTGTTTATGACCTTGCTGCTTTTCATTTACATTCATCCAGGTTGCTCGCCCCTGCCACAGCAATGCAATAGCATTGCATTAAGCGGGACACCTGAGTCCTGTCTAAACACCTGGCCAGGTGTTAATGTATATACTGCATATATCCTGATAAAATTGGAACATTTATAATCATTCCTCTATGATTTTGTCCCAGGAAAATTGACCTATTCCATTTCCTGGAATGGAAGTATCCCATGAAGGCAAAGGGAAGGAAAGATGTCAGCTATCAGTCCTCATTCCTGTCCCTACATTTGCATCTTGCTCTGGGTTCAGCTATTCACCAGGCTCACAACTGCTGTCACCCACCAGCCACCTCCACCACCAGAGACTGTGTACAGCCTCTCAAAGAATCAACCTTCCTCTGGCTGTTTTAAAGTAAATGACATTTTTTTGTGAAGGCAGAAAACCTGTGAGGAATCCTGAGTGGATTTCACTTCTGGGTGAAGTTCTTCCAGGAATGAAAGAGATGCAGCTCCTTGGATGAGGATAAATTGTGCTGGCTATGACTCAGAGCAGCCTTCCTGCAGCTCTTGTGGCCAAAGCTGACACACCTCTGCTAGCTCTGAGTTCATTCTAACTTTTCAGGGTCCATGAATAAAAGCTTTGGGTAGAAAACAATAGGAACAAAGAACTAGAAAAAGTAGGACAAGAGACATACGACAAACATAAGGGTGGTAATTGCACACAAACACTCAGAACAGTGTTTACACTGCTCTTGTCTCAAGAAGGCTGCTCAGAATTACAAGGCTGACCTACTTTAGGGTTTGACATTCTTGTTAAATGCTAGAGGGCAGGTACAATTTTAAAGCAAGATACTTCTCTTCTGCCAAGGTACATCTACAACACACTGGCTGCCAGTACTAACATTTTCTTTAAAAAGATATTTGAAGGACAGTTTGTATGCACTATTGGAACAAAAAACATGAAGAAAAATGTGTGTAAGGTCGAGGGACAGGAATTGTATACCCACTGTATAGAATTAATCTGAATATTTGTGAAGTTTATTAGCATAGCTTTTGTATACCAGCTTTCTTCATTTAGAGTAACTGAAATTTGGTAACTGAAAAGGAACTAAAGGTCTTTGTCAGATGTTTGTCTTTAGAAGCCACAGTTTTTTTAACTAGATCTATTAAAATCAATATCACTAAAAGTAAGGAAATTCATTTAGGCCATATTAATTTTTCTTTCAACTTACATTAATAATTCTTTTCAATTAAATTATATAGAATATTAAAATTTTAAAATACAATATGGTTTTCCTTACCTATATGGTTCCTATTAGGTCAGTACATATTATATTATATTATATTATGTTATGTTATGTTATGTTATGTTATGTTATGTTATGTTATATTACATTACATTACATTACATTATATTATATCAATTATATATGCTTATATTTTTAAGAAGCAAACTGTGTACTGTGAGTTGTATGCATTTATATGTTTCATTTTTGAATAATCGTGTATGCAAGAATAGCTGTGGGAAAACATAGATCAAGCAATATTGACCCAGTCATTGTTATGCAATTTCTCACTTTGTCAGTTTTTGACTAGAGAGGGAGCTGAAATAGCACGTAAGACTAAACAGGATAAATTTCAGCTTTAACTCAGAATTCTCTTCCTGTTGGATCTCATCAATTTTTCTCCACAAACACTGTAAAAGTTTGCATTGATTTCTCTGAGAGCTAAATCAGACATTCTTAGACCCTTCAGCTTAATCCCCTGAGACAAATTATTTGTACTGCTGGATATCTGTAGTCTCATGGAACTTATGAGTTTAACAGATGTAGCTAGAGGATAAAGCTTACTCAATGTTATTTTCTTGATAAAGTTTTTAGGGTTGTAATATCCATTGTCCTTGTGTGAAGGGAAAGAGGGAAAAATCATAAAAGGGAGAGGTTGTAGTTCACTTTTGTTATGAGGTAAACAAGAGAACAGCACAACATTTCAGATTTAAGGCTCATATTTTGACCTTGAGAACTCAAACATTTACTCTGTACTTTTTTAAATTAATTAAGCAGGGGTTCATTTCTTTCACACTTCTGACCTTAATTTAAGTGTAAATATTTGGTTAATAACTTTGATGTCTGAATTAGTAAATCTGCCTTTACAACATGTTCCCAGCATGTAACTTTATACCCAGACACAGCTGAGCTTCACCCTGGTAAGTAAAGCCTGTTCTGACATCTGATGAACTATGTCATGCTGCCCATATGTTCCTTACCACTAAGGAGGTCACCCTGCTTTATGTGAAATTTAAAGGGTCCATTAGAAATTGAATTTGTGTACTTTTAACCAACAGATGTCAGGTTACATGAAGAAAAAAATCCCTTTATAAAATAAAATTATATACCACATCACCATTTATATGCTTTGAAATGTTCAGTATATTTTCCCCGACTTATCCCCTTTTTAACCTTTACTTTTCTCTGCAATAGCCTAAAAAATCCTTTTATCTCTTTTCAAAGATACTTACCAGTTGCTAAATAAGTACAAGTCTTCTATTTTAGGCTATTATTATGAGACATCCCTTCCACAACCAATAAAAGGAAATGGTGAAAATTAATTTTCATGATAAGGTTTGAATTTTCATATTGTATTTTTCATGATGACCTGTGCTCACCATAGAGGAAAGCACACTAGCTGAAGTCAATGCAGAAAGCTGATCTGACTAAATAGTGTGAGATCTGTTTCTGTCACAGCAGATTATTGCAGACTGGAACACTAAAATCCATTTCAGAACTCTGTAGACTTCCCATTATCTCTGTAATTCCTGCTGATGTTAATCAAAACTATTGTCCCATTTGCAAACTACTTAATACCATTTCTATTACCATTCATTTTATCTAGCCCTTGCCATCAGTTTCATTTTACAGTTGTCTCATAGCCAAAGTAATGTCTCAAATGTTATTTGCATAGTGTTCATTTTGATCAGAACACAAACATATAATAATATTTTAGAACACTTTAATATATTCATATGTAATTCATTTCTGTGAAGCTACATCAGAGTTTTTAAGTGCTTTTTGGTGTTGGAAAGACAGAAAAGTGTTTTTCTAAAGCAAAAGGCTTTAACTCCATGGGTGTTCAACTTGAACCTTTTCATCTCAAAGGCCAGTTCCTGACACTGACTTTGGATGTCAGGGGTATAGTGTAAGTATATTTATCTATTTATCTGCCTATGGAGAAATTCATAAAGGCAAAGATTGAATCTTAGAAAGAAAAACTGATAAATACTATTTTCAGCACTACTGGGATCAATGGGACCAAGCTACCCCATTGGCTATGCTAAGGAGCTATATCCACTTATTGTTTTCATTATTATGCTGTTACAGTTATGCCTTTGAGTGGAAGCCTCTAGACAGTTAGGTCAAATTACTGCTAAAGGAACTCACTCAACACTTCCTTCTCTTCCTGCTTTCCAAACTGTTAGTTTAAGAGAGAAGCTACATAAAGATGATCAGAGCACACACTGAGGAAAGGTAAAAAGTGTGGAGATGCAGAAAATATGAGCAGTTCTATCACAAAGAATGTGAGTGTAACATTTAATTCAACCTTTTCCACAAAGACCTCAGCTACAGAGGAAGGAGATAATACAAAAATTCTTTGGCAGTAGAGGCATTAGAATATGACTGCTTGGAAGGCCCTTCAGTAGAAATAATAACGATAGAAGGCCTTGTTGTTCAATAATTTGTCTTTAAGTCAATGCTGGTGTTGTTAAAGAAGGTAAGACCAGATCTCAGTGATGGAGCAGTTAGTTAAGTAAACATCAGTAGACAGCTCTGGGACAGTTGGCCTTCAAAAATGTCCTGGCTCTGCCTGGTGTCCCTCTTCACCAGTATTTATAAAATACAAAATTATTCTATTGTTTGGCTGAGCTAATTAAAGATGTCAAAAATTTCAATGCTACACAAATAAAGTGTCCAAAACACAGCTTTGTGAAAATGAAAACGAATTAATAAAAAATGGGGGGGGGGGGGGGGGGGGGGGGGAGAATTACTATTCTGAGAAGCCTGTTGTATCATAAAAAATGAAGCCTTACTCTTTGCCTAACACAAAACCATGGGTGCCCATCAGTTAGCTAACTACAAGCAACAAAACATGCAGTCATTCCATGCCACAGATTTAAATCATAAGGATAATTATGTTTTACCTGCTGTAGAAATGTGTTTGGAAAAACAATGTGGTCTGTGTTCCTCTGTGTTGCTAGATCTGCTTTTTTGGGATTTTGCTTTCTATTTAGGTGCTGGCTCCTCTAACTTGGAGCCAGCCAGCAACAGGCTTGCTCTTCCCTCCCACATATGTAACACTGAAAACTGTGTAAATTTGTCCTCTTCCTCTTGAAAATGTATTCATCAGGGCCCAAACCCTTGCCACTGTGGGCCAATGCACAGCCAAGTAACTAAGCAGCTCACAAAAAAAGAAATTATTGTTAAAAGTCCCATTGTTTGGTTCTAGTTTCAAAGGCTGATGTAGTATCTGGAAGCATCCCTTACTGAATCCCAGGTGGCAGAGTTTATAAAAAGCTTTTGTTCCTGTAAACTGAGTTCTGCCAACAGGCCTATATAGCCTCTCTCTCGCACGTCCTGACCTTTGTCTCGACAAACCGCTGCACCTCCCACCCATTTCTCATCATTCCAAAACAAACACTGTGGGACTTGAGGATCTTAAAGGTCTCTTCCAACCTTGATGATTCTATAATTCTAAACCCTACAGCTGAACTGGCTCCTGCTCCCAACAGAGAATACACTGAATGACCTCTCCCTCCCAGCTATTCTAGGTAGTGGCTTGTTGAGCTTCCTTCTTTATACTGTCTGAGGAATGAGGAGAGAGACAATGTTGCTTTTGATGGCAGCTTACCAGACAAATTAAAAATAAGTAAAGTTGGGCAGGCTTGCTAATGGTTGTGATTTCAAATATATTTCATATGCCCTGAGACTCAGTAGAGAAGATCTTTGTATGTAAAGTGCTCATGATGTGCATGACCCTCACCCTGATGTGCATAACCTTCACCCTGGAGCACATGACTCTCACCATTTTAAGACCTCTGTTGTCTGGACTTGAGAAGAGACTCTGGGGAGTAATTTTCCACTGCCACTTAAACATATCCATGCTGCTGAAAGGAAGGAGTAAGTTATTGTTTGTATTCTTCCATTTCCCTAATAGAAAAAAAATTAAAGATATCAGAGCTAGTCAGCAAAAGTAGATTGGAGGACTATAATTGGGAGGAGGATGTGCTGCCATTAGAATATAACAGACAATACATTCCTGTTGAATGCTGAACCTTGGAAAATGAACTGCAGAAAAGAGTTTGCAAATATGCTGGGCTCTGAATGCTGCAAGGTTAGTGTTAGTGTCAGCTTTAGTGCCCTGGCCACCTTCCAGTCTGGATAATTACATGCAGCTTATTCAAACAAGCCTACAGTTTCACTTGCACATGGCATTCCTGCCTTCCTGTCCTGAAATGCAGTAGAGATCTACTGTGAGTTCATTTATAATAGAAAACTTCAAGGGTAGGCAATCCTCCATTCTGTCACACAGTTTGCAAATTTTCTTAGAGCAATGTAGGTGTATATGAAATGAACAGCCAGGCACAATTAGACCCTGGCATTAGTGAACTATTTCAGTGCCAGTGACTGTAAGCAAGGTTACTTTCATTCTTTATACTCTTTAGAAAGTCACTAATTTTGCTTGCTTTGTTCTGAATTCACATTTGTAATCCTGTTTAGAGGTAAACCAATAATAATCCTGTTCACATGTCTGTGGGATTTTGTGCTGTAGCTTTAGGAGTCTTGAATTTCCTCTGTTATATAGAGAACTAGAGAACAAGGCTTTCAGTTTGGGACTAAAGCAGGGACACGTTCCTGTTCACACAACCAGAGGGAAGCAAAACTCCTATTTTTAGTTAAAAGGTAACGTAATGTTTCACACTAAAGATTAATTTATTTTTTAAGTGGTAAAGCAGCTACAGTTTGCACTTGGTAATTATGTCCGCAGACCCCATTTGTGGAGCCTGAAAAACTGTCTGAAACTTCTATCCAAAAGTAAGTCCAGGCTATTTATTGTTCCTTATTGTCCCCCGCATTATTCACTGCTGAGCCTGATCTCAGAACTCCTGTGCACATAGAGAGGTATTCCTGCACTTGTGGATACTATATTAGAACAACCCTATAATCTCCTATGATTCCATCTCAGAAGTCACCTACAAGCCAAGCCTATAAAGAAAGCAGTTGATGTGTACAGGACTGCAGGTTCAAGTCTGGCAAGTCCTGGTGTCTCTCCTTTGCTCACAGGAAAGCAAGTAAAGTTCTGTAAAGTTCTTCCATCTTTGTCAGCACCTGTTGCACTGTTTTGGTTTGATATGCACGAGGAAGAAACAAAAAAAAATAAGAGCAGAATTTAGAAAGTAGACAGCAAACAGAGGAATATCAGAAGGTAGGGAGCAAATAGCAAAACAGTGGTGGTTATAATTATTCTTGACGCTACAAGTAGGAACAGGGACAGCATGGGCAGAGTGTGGCTGCAGAGAAGACTGTTAAGCAAAAATCAAGCTCTTCTAAGATGTTAAGAAAGGGGACCACCTGTCTGCTAAGGTCACCCTTGCTGGCTGTGCTGAGTATGCCAGGGTCTATGCCAGGGAATTTTCTAACACTGGAGAGCAGGAAGGAAGTGCCCCGTGTTGATACCCACAGCGAATCCTGTAACTCCTCCCTTCAGTCTCCGCGAGTGGGAATCATGCCACTGCCCTCAGTGCTGGATTGCGGTTTTGATGATGACAGAACCTACATTTTCCCACTGGTCAGGGTGGACCCTTTATTTTTCTATTCCTCTTCTGAGAGACAACTGCTCACTTCGAAAACTTAAAAAGGTTTATTAAACCTTAACAAAAATACAACAAAGGACTATATAAGGAAAAAGCTGCAGCACGGGGAACTGCCCCTCGTGAATACCACGTCGCTAGTTTGTCTTCAAGATGGATACTCAGTCTTTCATATCCTTGGGGGTTGCATCAGCCAGCCCTGGCCCCTCCCAAGGTCTGTCAGTCAGCTCTTCTTTGCCATTTATCAGTGGAAACTGCTTTCTTGTATCTTGATTGGAGGTCAGGTGTTGCCATGCTGCACCCCCTAAGCACCAAGCTTTTCCATTCCCAACTGCCCCGTGCAAGGGACACACGTGCAGCCTTCTTTTACCTGTCCTAGACTACCCCAGCTGTCTGATGGCAGCAATACATGGGGGGGAAAGGTAACTGTGGGGAGAACAGAGGACATCTAAACTACAATAACATAACTATACAACACTAAAGCTTTTCTTAATAATCACACAATAGTTATCTTTTAATTGTGAGAGCCAATCATCTCATTATCCATCTATAACACTCTAGTGACTTCCACCAACAAAGATAACTCCCTTATCATGGACTGAAGGATTATCATGAAAACCATCACATTTCTTGTTGTACAGAACTGCTGTGCCTCAATTCTCTGTGATCAGTAGCTTTCTGGCTGAAGTTCTGGTCTCTCTGGAGCCTAGGGCAATGAACAAAAATATGCACATAAATCATGGCAAGTGGAAAATCAACATTAACATCCTGGCTTGTATTTCGAATTTGCAGGGTGCCCCAAGGGGCAGTGGTACCAGGTAGCCTCTGTATAGATTTCCATCTTCAATTTCTGGGACACTGGATGCTTGTGGATATACAAAATGTTTTGCAATCTCATTTCCTCTTTTCCACAAGGCAAAGACTAAAATCTCTTTGGATCTCTTAGAATAATTTAATCACTTGGTGATAAAATGCGGTTTTCTTCCTTTATTTCATAAGGTATTTAACTTATTAATGGAATTGGGGGTAAATATCTGTACCAATATGATCACATTGCACCATTTCTATTAAAATTCAGTTCTGCTACAGTTTACTTTTATGTTTATCAAAGTACAAACAAAGTAGCTCCTCTTGAGAAAAACTTTGAGTTATAGAAACAATTTGTTGTACTGCTTATTCCCTGCCAACACAGTGGAGGGAAGCCTAGGATGTTTTGGTTTGTGTTCATCAAGCTCTAGGCATAAACAAAAGTTAGCATCACTGAAAGGCAATCAAGAACACAACACAGTTTATCTGGCTATGTGATAAACTCAGAGTTTTGTTCTACTTCTTCCTAACAGTCTGGTCCTACAGGCTCCAAAATGAAGCAACCAAAAATTACATCTGAAAATTCAGTATCTGGCCTCCAAAGAGAAGTTATATGTGTCCCTGGAGTAGGATCGGCATTTGGTGTGACTAGAGCTTTGGTTGTTTTCTTTTATTCTGGAAATTGTAAGCAAAGTGAAGAGACATGAATTCAAGTTCTAGATATGATCAGTAAAATTACATTCTTTCAAAGCACTTGCCTATTTTTCCATGTCAGTGTGGACTCAGATCTAGTCTGAATATGCAGGCATAAAAGCCTGCATTTCAAGGCAATTTTCATTATAATGAACAGGATTAGCAGAGATTCACAGCTACTGTCTCTAGTTTGTAGAGAACTGTGGTAATCAATATTCAAAATCCACCTTTTGCAGCTGAAAAAGACACTTCTGAATCGGGAGCAGTGCAGGTTACCTGGCTTATTGTACACCTTCCCATGAAATGTGGCAGAAAATAGCTGTTTGAAACTAGAGGAGTCCCCTAAGTCTTTCCATGAGACAGCTCTTTGCTCCTTTCTTGCTGACATAAGCACAAGCTCACTGCAAATTGATTTGAACTACTTCATCAATGGATTTTATGAATAGAAGTTAGAGGGATATAAATCTATCACTTGGCTTTGTACCACTGGGTTAGATTGATGCTTTTAAAAAACTTGTGTGCCTCTCAGTAAAAGGCAGGATCTCTGTACCATTAAAAATAACCAAGAAAAACATGAAGAGGACTTTTCTAGTAGATGCTAGGAGAAAAAACTCAGTTGTTTGGCTTTTCTTTCATCAGCATGGCAATAAAAGGTATTTAAAGGCCAGGATTCAGTGCTGTCCTCTTCCCTGGACCTGTTTAACGTTGATGGTAAATGCCTTATGAAGTTATGTAATACAGAAAAAGATATATTTATTTTAATATTTCTATATATATTCTTCCCTTCCTCTTAATCCGCTGGAGCTAATCCTCCTGTCTGCAGTTGATCAAAGCCCTTAAAATGGAGACTAATTATTTAAAGTTAACTTATTTCCCCAGACACTTTTTTTTATCACTGCCTGTGATTCATGAATATTATGTCTGAGCACTGAAGGTACAGCATGTCAAGCAACACATGCTCTGGATACACACATCATCTTCCCACTCAAATTAAACTTCAGCAAAGTAGGAATTGTTTACTTCATTGCTTTAGATTTGAGTAATAACCTAACCCTCCTGACCTGCAAAAGTATGAAATCACTGTATGGGCCACATCTCTAACACAGCCCCACAGAGGGACAGAAGTGGACAAATGTCAGACAACCTGGTGTTCTCCCTCAGTCAGACTGACCTGTGATGGTACCATGAATGACCCATCCTGTCTTCCAGAACAAAATATGTCTTTGCTGAAAATATGTCCTGAGACCTGTAAAGAAGGGTGACTGTAGATTCTTTAACAGAAAAAAGGGTGAAATCATGGTCTGAGGAAGAGACTACAAGCACGAGTCTCTGCAAACTGCAATTTTAAATAAGATTTAAAAATTGCAAAATAAAGCCTTACTGCTTAAAGCCACAGGACAAAAGTATTTTACAACATTTTGTGAATTTTTTTTTTGTTGGCAATGGTGCCTTATACAGCAGCCAAGGCAATGCATGTATGTGAGTTTTTTTCTGTTTATCTAAGGCACACATTTACCAGGGGGGGCTTCCTCTTCACTTAGTCATTATGATCATGAAGTTTACATTTCTCAGGCTAAAATTTACACACATGCAGAAGTTGTGCAATAACAGGTGACTACAGTAACCTCCTTGGCACCATGCCATGGTGGGGCTCTCTGCACCAGATAGACCTGGGACTGGAGACTGTCCCTGGTCTCTTTCATCCATCCCACCCAGGTTCCTCATCTCTTTCATTGTCCTATCAGACTCTGCTGAATTGCATAGAATTGATTTTGAACTGCTTCTACATGTACAGACTTGGATTTAATTGTCAAATCCATGGTTGTGACAGATCCTCAGAATGAATATCCCATTGTAATTTCTTATGGAAGAAGTCAAAACACTGTGGCTAGGCAGATGCCAGCTTTCTGTCTGCAATGGTAAAAGGTTAATCATTACAATTATCTCTGGAAATTTTCTGGAAATCCAGACAGTAAGGCCCAAATTAAAATGCCATTGGAACCAGTGAGGACTCAGATCCTCTGAAGCACATTTCAGTCTTCACCCATATCTGCAATGTCTTCAGCTCTTGAAAGAGGAGTGAACTTGAATACTGTTATCCTGCTCCTGTGTTTAGGAGAGGTATTACTGCACTGAGAAAATCCATATATTGTAATGTTTAAAATCATATTCATGGTCTGGTTTTGGAATACACTATATGTTTTCATTATTTTTAACTTCTGATAGCATTTCTGAGAAGAGTGAAAGAAATGCAAATATATTCCCCTCTTTCTGGCTTGTTTATGGGAATGCCCTGTGGATAGAAGCAGAAGTTGATCTGAGCCAACAACACAGATGAGGCAAGCCAAACCCTCACCACTTGATAGCTGTTTAGCCAGACATATCTTTTCTAAGCAGGAATTGGTCTTTATTCATGAGGAATTTTAAGCATGCCAGTCCTGTAATTTTGCTCAAAAATCTATTGGCAGAACCAAGGACAAGAAAGAACTGTAAACAGGGGTGTGGGACTAAAGATCTAGACCAGAAGATAAAATTAGCTTTAATTATGGAGACATCTTGAGAAGTAGATATGTTTGCTTAGATTTCTGTTTCATTTGTTGCTGGGGTTTTTTTTTTTAACTATAATGTGGTGTATTTTGAATTCATGTTTATTCCTGTTTTTAGGTAAATTCCTAAAAGAGGATTTACCTCCTTAAGAGACAGTTTTGATACTGGTGCTTCTCATTACACATTACTGATGCCTCTCATTAAAGTTGAATAAAGCTTTGTGTCAAAGGTGATGCAGAAGAGAGATCCTCTTGAAGTTCCAGTAAAGTAAAAGTTCCAGAGTAAAGTAATTCTACTTTATGCCTATACATGCCCTGCATGATATTAAAAATAAACTTTTCTTAGCTATGCACCCCCAAGTATTTCTGTAGCTCTCATCAGGCCATAGATCTTTACCTAATCAATGCAAAATTGTTGGAGGTTTTTTGCATAAGTGGTTTATAACATAATACTATCAATATAATAAAATCATTACTGCAACATTTCATTACTGCAACAGACTTTTATTAAAGAGTAAATCTGTATTTCGGTCATTCTAGGGCAAATCAAATAATGCAACTGAAAAAGGGGGAGCAAAATCCACACAAATCTAATTGGGCTGAGGAAACTAATCCAGCTGAGGATGTTAAACTAAAAAATGCAGCTCTTACGCAGGGCAATTCCCCAAAGGTTAAATTCTTAATATACAGATTTACCATTCTCACCATGTTTACAGCAATTTACCCTGTGTTTCATTGATCTAGTGCCTTTGGCTTTTAATTAACCTTCCCAAAGACTGCACAGAAGTGTGGGAGGTGAGGAGACTGGGATATATCAGCACAGGTCAGGGAATGAGCTGGATGACAAATGCAAAAGAATTTCACTTAGTGCTTTAAAGTAATAAATAGTTTAATTAATGTCAGTACTTGGATCTCAAATGCACTGTATTTAAATGCTCTCTAAGTGAGAAACAGAAGAGACTTCAAACACACATCCAAGTCTCATATATATGAAGATATGACTTTAATCTGCATGAGTACTGACTGACTGACTGAGATTCTTTCTGGACACAATGTCATACCTAACTGTGTACCAGCAGGTAAAATCATATTAAATGTACTCACTGTCTGGCAGCCACACACTTTAGGTACATATTGCATATGCTTAACCTTGAAATAGAGTATCAGTTACAGCTGTTTGTTTCCTAGAAAAACTAAGATGTGCCCAGCCCTAAACTAGGTACATATATACTCCACCCTCAGCCCCACGTGCCCACCCCCCCAATAAAAAAAAACCAAAAAACAGCTCCAAAAAAAACCCTCAAACCAAAACAACAAAAAAAGCTCAAAAAGAAAACCCACCCAAATACTCAATGTTGTTTTAAATCTCATGCCTGGTGTCCATTCAGATACTTAGTTAGAAACCGAAGGCAGCTGGCTCAGGCTACCTGGTTACATGACCCCTTTGAAGGTGATGGCCAAACTCTAGTATCTCTTCTTCTTATTTAAAGACAAAATACAATTGGGTGGAGTCCTTTCAAAAGGATTAGTATTTTTGCTTTTGACCTAGGTGATATTATTTCCCATGGGCTCTCATAGTATCAGTGGGAAGCAAGAGCTGGAAGTATTGTTTGGCTCTTTGCCACGCACATCTAAATGGGTGGGCAGTCTGCTTCTGACACTTGCCACACAGGATTGCAGGAAAATCCAGGTGGGAAGGGAGGTCAGGAAAATTCCAGCTCCTGTTTAGGCAGGAGTAGCTCTGAGCTCAGACTGGGCTGCTCTAGTCTGTGCCCTGTCAGGATTTGGAAACTTTCAAGGATTGAACAAGAACAACTTCCCAGGGCAACCCACAGCCCTGCTCAGCTGTACAAGTACAAAAGAGTCTCCTTATCCCCAGCCAGAATCTCTCTTCTTTCAACTTCTACCCATAGTTTCATCTCCTCCCACCACACACTGCTGTGAAGAGCCTGACTCCAGCTCCTTGGAATATTCCTTTCAAGTGTTGAGGGCTGTTTGTGTTGGTGAGCTCACATCCAAACCTTCTCTACTCCAAGCTGAATAAGCCCAGCTCCTGCAGGCTCTCCTCAAAGGGCAAGTGCTCCAGCAACAAATAGTTTGGGGATTATCTGCTCAACTTCCTTTCCAGTCTTAGAGTGCAGCATAAGTAAAGGATTACATTTCTGTCTGATCCATGATATCCATGATGTTGATAAATTCACGTTCAAAATCTCCTCTTGAGTTTCAAATTTATCTTGACAAAAATATCTTAAATATATCAGGCTGACAGTCTACACAGTATTGTATCATAACAATCAATAACTATTCTTAAACAGTCAGCATTTTTCTGCAAGATTCCTGCAAAACAGTAAATCCCATGAAAAATTCCATCTTGATAGATTTTGTCTATGTAAATATTAAACAGTGCTTTATAAATAAAATATATATGCTTTCTACTTTGAAGTCATAAACTTACTGCCTGGGAAATCTTGAAAGTTTTGCACTACTGTGACTGTACATTAAATGTCAGCACAAGAAGCAACCTCTGCTTCTAACAAAAAGACTTTTCTGAGCATACTTCTGTCTAAAGATCATGAAATACACCATTTTTGAACTGGTACCAACCACTGTGGGTACTGGTGCACAGTTTCAGTTTAATACACCTACAGTTTCACAATCTGTAACTGATACAGGCAAAATTATTTCATTTTAACAATGACAAAGATAAAGGCATTATTTCATTGAAAGTATGACTAGAATTGCTGCAACTAAATCTCTGAGTAAAATAGGGTTCCGTTATAGAAAGGGATTCTTGAAGATTTTTTTTTATTAAATAAACAGAATTGGGAACCAGCAAATCCTGTCCTATTCCATACCTGCAAAAGCAATTGTCTTTTGCTTCCTGTTGTTTCATTTGGATTATTCTCCCACAGAGAAGCTCCAGTTCCCAGTTTATAGCATGAATATGTAGTGGCAAACTAGTTAGATTTGATGAAGAAGTGTGAACGTTTTGTCATGATCTGCCCACTCACACTCAGCATTGTTTGAAGGTTTGTAAATCCTCTTTTGCTGGGAGTGTTTCTTGTCTGTTCATTGCTTTATGTGTTTACCCTGCAAGGCAGAAAGAATAATCTTAGGAATGGCAAAGTTAAAATGCATTGATTTTTTTTAAACTTTTCAATTCTATTTCTCAGAATGACAAAGATATATGGGCAGCTAGAGATGGCTTTATTTTTTGCCTGTCCATTTCAGTGTATTGCCACAGCTGATATATGTCTGTGGTTTGGTTTTTAGTCAGCAAAAGGACATAGTGATGAGAACTAGGTTAAGAGATCAGGAGGCAAAACTCCCTGCATAGAGGGAGGGTAGTTGCTCTATGGGCAAGGGTAGTTGCTTCTTTTTTGACTGTTGTTTAATCCTGAATTGGGAGAATGTTAGGTGCTAGCTCTGCACCTTTTGCTCTTTTTGCTCTTGAAGCTGCTGGGAGATTTCTTGCTGGCTTTTAACTGTTGTTACTGCCTTCAGATCCATCAATCAGCACAGATGGTGAGCTATGAAACAAAAATCCCATATATTCAGGACTGAGAGACACACTGAGTGGAAATGGAAAACTGCTTCTGTCCATCCTGTTTTCTTAATGCCCAAATGCATATGATCAGTAGATACACCAATAGACCTCAGTGCCAGCCATCTTTGTAAATTAACATCATCAGTGGTGCCAAACAGATGTCTGTGAATCAAGTATTAAATCCACAGATTTCTCTAAAGACAGAAGACACCAGCTCTTCACAGCCTTTGGTATGTGCAGGCACAGGACAAAAATAGCTGAGAGGACTGGGAGGGACAAAATTATCACTCGAAAGGGTCTGCTCTGGTCACAAATGACCAATTACTTACTGAAGATCCTTTTAACGCCTGTTCCTCATAGACTTCAAAATCATCTTAACTTTTTTCCATAAGCTTTTGACTTACAGTTCAAACCCCTGAAGTACCAGTTGTATTGGGAAGAGGAAAGTGAGATCTCGGGCATGGTGAATAGGCCTAAAATATGAATGACTCATATGTTACAAAGTGAAGCTTCACTTATTGTCCCCCAAAAGGAACACGGGGAAAAAAAGATCCTGGCATGTTGATTTATGGACTTTTTTAATACTAGACATGTGGAAAATCATCATCAGTACATCACATCCCCACTACTATCTTCACAGATCCAAAAGAAATGATATTTTGGATGGTACTGCTTTTGTCTGCAGATTCTGCACCACTGCACCACTCACCTCCAGGACCAGAAGGTTTGAAACATGTGATTCATTTAGGTCTTATATGCCCACACAATTATTTTACATCACTGAATTATTTGCAAGTCCTATAGGTTACTTATAAAATGAATCTATGATTCCTCAGCCATGTGATTTACTAGCATGAAAGATGTTGGCAAAATAAAATTTACAGTCTCTCAGAGAACTCCTTCTCTCCAGCACCTGCCCTGTCTTAGTTCTGATTTCTCTTTTTTTTTTTTTTTTTTTTTTTTGTACCCTAGTTTGGAAGGCTAAGGCTTATTTTCAAAAATATATATTTTTTGTGAAGGTGAGTGGGTCTCCTAAGACATAGATAGGTATATCAAAAATTAGTAAATGTGATAGAACCCAGAAACTAACATGATACAGATTAAATTTAGTATTATTTTTCCATGAGGAGTAGTGAACTTTACAATCAGTCATTTTTCAGATAAATGCAAAAATATAAATGAAGAAATAGTTAATTGTGCAGCAACTCTGCATTTTCCTTTTTCAAGGTTATGATTTTCTATTCCCCCATCATATGACATTGAGGCTGATCTTACTGCTCAGATTATTGAAAGGTTGTTTCAAAGTTTTCCATGAAAACAAGGTGCCCTGATATGTACACTCCTTTAACAAATTACCAATTTGAATGTAGTACTTTTAAAATCCTCAATACTACCAGCAATTTATTTTCCAGTTCTCATATGCATTGATCCTTTAACAGAGTTCAACCTTTCTTATAGAGCTTTTAAAAAATCCCCAAAAATACAGATGATACATCTTAATTTGGAGATACTCTTCATTCACTTTAAAAACAATTGGATCAGAATTTCTGTCACTATCTGTGGCAGTGCCTGGTCATGTAGATATTTTTTCTGATAGGAGAGATGTACAAAATTTTAGTAGATGTAATAGAAGCGCTTTTTTGGTAAGGTCTTTAAGAAATATAACAGGTAGATATGAATGCTGTTAAAAATCTCTGCCAAATTTTAATTGCTTAAGAAAAGAATGTTCAAGGCCATGGAAAAACAATATGAATTTGAATTCAGCTACTGTTAAATTATCTTCTCATTTGTTGTCTGTATCTTCCATATAAGTAATTGTTCAGCCTGTAATCCCTAAAAAGCCATCTGTGTTGGGCTTTATCTTAGCCAACACTATGCTGACCCTCATAATCAAGTCTTCATTTCCTCTCAGCTCTATTGTTTTAGCCTCACATTTGTTAATTTAATTAATTAATTTACTTAAGTTAAAAGCATCTATTCCAGCCTCAGGCTGCTAGTGGTTTCCTTCAAATTAATACACTGCATAAAGCATTAAAATCACCAACGTTCCAGATATCACTTCACTGAAACTGGATTTGTTCCAAATTCAGAACTCCCTTGCTCACTTCTTTATTTCCTGGCAAACCCCTCCCATGTCCTCAGTCATGAAATATAACAATTTCCTTTCATCCTCTACTAGGGCACTGTATCTAGTAGAAAAAGTTAAACCAACATGAGGAACCACTGAATAGTTGACATTGCAAGGTCAAGAAGTAGCACTGTGCTATCGCAAGCCTTTCCATCCCCACTCTTTGTGCTGGCTGAGAACCAGCATTGTCTGTTTTTTTAAACTTTATAACTAAGATGTGACAGAAGCAACCTATCCTCTCTGACAGGTTTATAAGCTTTCTTTGCTGGAGTAGAGCCACAGAGACACAACAGGGTTTTTAGCAGCAAACTAATGTTTCATACTTAGTCATTTCAGCATCTAGCTCAAGCTTGACAATTCCATGGAGATAATCTCCTCCCTCTTCAAATCTGCCCTTTTCAGCTGCCTAGCTCCTCTCTAAAGTTGCTTCCCTAGCTCTAGTAAGTGGATTTATTCTCACATTTTTCTGCCTTCAAAAAACTCTTAGCTCCCAAATGGCTAAAAACCTATTTTCATGTCTCTCAAAAAGCAGCACTCTCCCTGGTCTACAACTGTCATGGGAGCATACACATGCTCTTGAATAAAACAGCATCCCACTCCCTGAGTCACAAAACTTCCCTGAACTCAATCATTCTTTCTGAAAGCTGTTCTGTATCCTTCTGCCTTCTAACCCTACACACAGTCCTTCTTTTCATGTACCAATTGTATTAAGGATATGTAGGTTTCCAAGTTCTATTTTTATAAAGGATGCAATGATTCATGGTCCAAAGACCATGAACAATTCACATTTTAGTCAGCACATAGAGGGTTCTCTAGAGAACTGTCTGTTGGATTGCCTTGTCCTAAGTATTATTGCCTGGGTTTATACTATTCTAAAAGATATCAAAATGAAAGATATCAAAACTCCTTGTAAAAAATGCTGCTGTAGAGTTGTTATTCGTCCCACAGTACTTGAAACTAAAAAGGAGTCCCTCTGTTTGGATGTGATCCACACTGAGGAAATGGAGAACTCCTGGTTTGTGCAAAACGGATGCATTATATATAGTTACCTCCAACAGCAACTACTGAAAAACACTGTCAAACTCTGAAATCAGTAAGAAAGGATCTTGCAATTTATTTGAACATACAGTGTACCAAAACCTTCCTGGTTTTTTGAAGCTGCAGGAAAATGGGCATGGTTCTTATGCTGTGAATGTGTAAACAGATAGGAGAGTGAGGATAGCTAATGCCCAGAAAGATTTCCCAAGCTGCATCACCATGCAGTCTTCATGTAGGCATGGACTGAACAGCTTTACAGAGCCTGCTGGGGTACAGAGTTCCTTCCTCTGAAACTCAAAAGAAGAGCCACAGGAAACTTCTGCACTTGTAGCCTCCTGCTTTTTTCCTTTGTGGTCTGGAAAATTCAGATATTCAAATTCAAATCACTCATAAATGTCAAATGAGCTTTCCTGAGCTATTGCATTTTTCTTTTTCCTTCCGGTCTGTTTGGTTTTCCAGATAGAGCATTTTACTACTCTACTTTTTTTAATATTAAATTATAAACCCACGAGGAAATGTAGCAGAGTTAAATGCAAAAATAATGTGTATTAACCTGGATAAATAGAGATTGATAATCAAATAACTTATTAACCAGTGTTTGAGCCAGTTTGTGAAACATTTACTTTCCCTGACAAGAACTTATTGATGTGAATAGTATGGGACACTGATCTGAAAATGAAGTCTTGCATAAACTTGCTCTTCATCATACTTATCAGATTTATCATATACTTGAAAATCAAGGCATTTATAATTAATTCTCTTTATTTATTTGATTGTGTGAAATTAGGGACATATTTTGACAACCATGCCGGTTTTTATTTCATATGATGAATATTCATAATGAGTCATTGGAATTTTTTGCAGAGTACAGTACTGAATGATAGATAATAAATCTACTTCAATGCAACCTTCCCAGAATGAACTTCCATAGCTTTTTTTTTTCCTTAATAGATCACATTTGTTGGACAAACATACGGAAGTGGTGGAAATCGGCAATAAAAATCCTTCCGAATTAAAATGAACATTCATAACATCTTCTTTACAATATCTGTTCCCCAGAAGATATTCCAAACCTTTTTTTCTCCTTTTTTAACATCACATTATCCTAAAAAGATGCAGATATGGAATTAGAATTCCGTATGATACGAACAGACAGCACCAGTGCTTGAGAACCTGTGTTATAGTAACAGGTATATCCACACGGAGTCTGGGGATAAGTAAAGGGGCAGTTGTAAATAGATTACCAAACTTTTCACATAGATTATATGGTAGTAACACAACAGAATCTTTTAACAGAACACAGAAAAGAGAAGAAAACATCTGGGGAAAATGTAGGAAGAAAAATTTAAGTAACTGGTCTCCAATCATTGTACAAGCACTACCTTTATTTTACTTTGCTCTTCAAGTGTTTTTGTTCTTTTGTATGTATGGGTTTTTATTAGCAAACCCTAAAAACTTCACAGCTACTACGAACCAATGTTGCTACAACATGACTACAACAACAAAAACTTAGCAAGTAACCCAGAAGAATTCCCAAATATTTTACTTACTCTAAAACACACAATACATCTCCACTGAAATGTTGCTGCTCATGGACAAGAAACCTGGCAAATTTTAATTAACATCCAACAATACACAATGTTTTAGGATAGGACATTGAAGATTTTTTCAGCAGGCAGAAATTCTACAGAAAGTTTAATTTCCAGGGGTCAAGTTTCATTATTTTCTTTTTAAGATTTTTCTTATGTAGAGAACAATGGGATTTTCAAGATCCTCATGTTTTAAGAGCACCATAGAATATTCAGTAAGCAAATACTCAGTGCTGACTGAAGCGAGATGACACTCTGTGGTCAACTCCCACCACATCCTGAGAAGTCTTCTATCCAACTATTGCTTAGCTGGTGAAATCCAGCTTAGAGCATTGCACTATTTTTGAGCAATACAAGGAACTGAAATGTTGGATTTAATTTCCTGTTGTGGAAAGAATATTTTATTTGGAAAAAAAATATTATTACTAACCTTCCCTGGTTTAGGATGGAAATTCCACTCTGCAGTCAGAAGAGATTTCTTCAAGATAACCTCTTACAAACCTACTGTTGTTGAGAGTAAACCCCTCTAGTCTACAGAGATCATTTACATCAATGAGACATGTTTGGTAGATAGAAGTCAGTGAAGCAATCAATATGTAAGGTAATAAATCAAAGGAAACTCTAGAAGGCACCTAAATGAACACTTTTGTCTAAATCAGTGTGATTTATGAATCAGCTTCCAAACTCAGAAAAAATATAGATTTCCCACTACCAATCAGTCATATCATCCTTCTCAGTGAAAGCAAAAACATGTGCTTATTTTTACCCCCTGTAGGAAAGAAAACTGGAGTTGTTAGAGAAATTTTTTTTGTCACAGACTTCAAGGGCAAAACATGGGTCCCACGAGTAGTGGCTATGACTTAGGAAATAAGCACATAATTGTTAGGTTGAGGATATTCAGAGAGTAAAGCTTTTCAAAGAGAAGTAAATTATTCTGGCCACGATCACACTGACAGTTCTTGAATGTCCCCAGTGAGCCAGACTTCACAACCTCTCTGGGCAATGTGTTCCAGTGCACGCTCACCTGGACAGTAAAGAAGTTCTTCCTCATATTCAGGTGGAATTTCCTGTAAAACAGTTTCTTCCCATTGTCTCTTGTCCTATTGTTTTGTGCCACCAAGAAGAGCCTGGGAACATCCCCTTGAATCCCACCCTTCAGATGCTTATAGACATGGATGAGGCCACCTCCTGGTTGTCTCTTCTCCAGGTTGAACAGGCTCAACTCCCCAGGCCTTTCCTCATAAGAGAGATGCTCCAGTCCTCTCATCCCCTTTGTAGCCCTCCACTGGACCTGCTCCAGGATCTCCATGTCTCTCTTGTGCTGAGGAACCCAGAACTGTACACAGAACTCCAGATGTGGTCTCACCAAATCTGAGTAAAGGGGCAGGATCACCTCCCTCAGCCTGCTGGAAATGCTCTTTCTAATGCACCCCAGGATACTATTGGCCATCTTGGCCACAAGGACACACTCCTGGCTCATGGACAGTTTGCTGTCCATCAGGACCCCCAGGTCCTTCTCCACAGAGCTGTTTTCCAGCAGGATGGCCCCCAGATTTTACTGGTGCCTGGGGTTTTTCCTCCCCAGGTGCAAGAATCTGCATTTGCCTTTGTTAAATTTCTTCTGTCTATTCTTCTCTGTCCATCTCTCCAGCCTGTCAGGGTCCTTCTGAATGACTGCACAGCACTCTGATGTGTCAACCTCTCCTCCCAGCTTTGCATCATCAGAGAACTGGCCAAGGAGGCCTCTGTCCCTTCATTCAAGTTATTGATGAAAAGTTAAACAATACTACTGAACCTTGGGGGACACCACCAGTGACAGGCGTCTAACTGGACCCTGTGCCACTGATTACAGCCCTCTGGGAGGTGCTGTTCAGCCAGTTCTCAAACCACCTTTCTGTCCACTCACACAGTCCACACTTCCTGAGTTTGCCTGTGAGGGTATTGTGAGAGACAGTCAAAAGTCTTGAAGTCAAGGTGGACAATATCCTTTGCTCTCCCCTCATCCATCCTGGTAGTTGCTTCATCATAGAAGGCAGTCAAGCTGGCCAAGTATGATTTACCCTTAATTAATCCATGCTGACTACTCCTGACCACATTCTTGTAATCCGCATGGATAGAGATTGCCTCCAGAAAGAGGCAATCCATCACATTTCCAGGGGTAGAGGTAAGGTGAGGTTACTGACCAGGAGTTCCCTGGGTCCTCCTTCTTGCCTCTTTTGAAGACGGGACTGACATTTGTTTTCTTCCAGCCCTCAGGCATCTCTCTTGATTGCATGACCTTTCAAAGATGATTGTAAACAACCTCACTATGGGTGTCCACCAGCACTCGTGAATGGATCCTGTCAAAGACCACGGACTTTTGGATTTCAGTTTTGCCTAGGTCCTCCCTAATCCAGCCCTCTTTGACCAAGTCCTTCTTCCAACATCCCTTTACCCTGATCTCTTGGGTCAGAGAGGGCTGGTCTTGCCTGTGAAGACCAATGCAAAAAAGCTGTTTAGTAACTCTGCTTTCTTTGCACTCTCTGTTACCAGGGCTCTCCCCTCCATTTAGTAATGGCCTCACATTATCCTTACTTTTCCTCTTGCTATTGATGTGTTTGAGAAAGCGCTCTTTGTTGTCCTTGATGTCCTTGGCCAGGTTAAATTCCACATGGGCCTTGGCCTTCCTTGTCTCATTTCTACTTACTCTGACAACCTCTTTATATTGATTCCAAGTTGCCTGACCTGTTTTCATCTCCTGTGTGTTTCCTGCTTACACTTGAATAATGACAGAAGATCTTTATTCATCCACACAGGTGCTTTTCCTCCTTTACCTGATTTCTTGCTCATTGGGATGCATCTTTTTTGAGCCTGGAGGAAGTGATCCTTAATAATCATCCAACTATCTTGGATCCCTCTTCCCTGCAGGGCCTGTTGCCATGGGATTCTTCCAAGAAGATCCCTGAAGAGGATAGAGTTAGCTCACCTGAAGTCCATGGCTGCAATCTCTGTGTGCCATCCTGCTTCCTCCTTGCCTGATACTGAGCTCCACAATCTCATAGCTGTTTCAGCCAAGTCTGCTCCCCAGCCTCCACATCTCCAGCCCTTTCCTGTTTGTTAGTACGAGGCTGAGCAGCAAACCATTCTTTCTGGGATCTTTGACTACCTCTGATTGGAATTTGTCGTCAGTGCTTTCCAGGAACCTCCTGGACTATTTGTGTTTTGCTGTGTTGCTTCTCCAGCAGGTGTCAGGGTAGTTAAAGTCCCCCACAAGAACTGGTTTCTGTGACTTTCAGCCTGCTTCAAGCCGCCTCCAAAGGCCTCATCCACTTCCTCCTCCTGATCACCCACAACAGCATCACCATGACAACAACACACGGCCCAGCAGGGTCAGTGTGACCATTTGGGCAAATCATTAGTTATAGCAATCTTTTTATAGCAATAGTAATGCAGGTAGTCTGAACCTACCTATTTTGAAAGAATTTTTCTTATATTTACCGAAGTCTCAAGATGTCAGAGATGCAGGCTGAAGAGTTAATCAATGTTTTTCCTCTCACAATAGCAGAATTCACCCAGTTGGAAAACAGTCACATTTAAGTACAGTTATTCCTGCTGCTTCCCTCCCCAGCAAAGGTGTGCTTACAAACTTCACCTAAAACACCAAGGCACGAACGGCCTGAAAACTTCATCTCGGGCACCTCTGATATGTCATGAAGTGGGGGAGGGAATTTTGAGCCATGACTCCAAGGGCAAATCTGAAAGGGAAGGAAAAAGGAAAATAGTGCTCTGTTTGGATTTAGTTATCAAAATTTGCTTTGTAGATCTAAGGTAGCAAAAGTAAACACACGCTTATGTATCTAGCCAGAGCTTTAGCTAATTCACAATCAGATCTGCAGCATTTTTCTTTATCAGAAATATATTTTCTTTCAAACAGTTTCTTAATGTCAGTCAGGTGGAAAAATTTTGAACCAACAAATACCTCACCACCACATGTGCAACTATCTCAGGATGCCCCTTTAGAGAATTTGGGCTGCAATATTCGTGTTCCGTGCAGTTGTTAGAAATTATTTAAAGGAAATGCAAAATAATTTGGGATACAAGATTGCTGCAAACAAAATTAGGGTTAGTGTCTTGAATAATGGCTGACAGGAGATATGAGTCACACAAGCTAGGCTTTGCATCATCTTTTTCTTCTCTGGGTAAGGAGTTGGTGTTGGGTTTTTTGCACGTTGTTAGAGTAAAATTTTATTTCTGAAATGAAAGACAAATTTTCAGTAATCTCTCAGAATTTTTTAACCCTTTTTTCTTATTGATTCTTATTCTGCATCCTCAGTGGATTCAATACATGCTTCTTTGTTGAATTCCTTCCTGTTATCTCTCTTAAACTTAGATGCTTATGATACTGTGGTATTATTTGTGAATGCTGCTGGCCTTGGACAGCTGCAGTTTCATTACAGGCTTATGAAAACTCTAAGAAAATGCATTGAAAAGTAATTTTCTTTACAGCTCATTTTATCACTCATTTTCTTTTTAAAAAACAGCCTTCATTTAGGAAGCAGTAATAATCTCAAGCAGCTATCTCAAGCAGTGTGTCAGACTGCTGAAAGGTGTGGAGTTGGCAAACATTGCATGACTCAGCCTGATATCTCAATCACACTCCAGAATAACAATAGATTGACCTTAAGGAAATGGCACTACAGAGAACAGAGAAAATCACACAGAACAATAGGAAGGAAAGAAGGAGATTAAAATAATAGAAAATCCTTTGAAATAGGCAGCACCTTCCCTGCCTCTCCTTCCAGATAGATTTTGTTTGTCCAAAGGACTGTGTAAATAGTGGTCTGCCAAGGGCTGCTGCTTTCCATGGGGGACCTTCTCTGTGGGAAACAAATACAGGAAGTTTTTTCTTTAGAAAACACAACATCAGTGGATCTTTAAATTAATCTCTAAAAATTAATGGTGTATTAATTGATTCATTAATACAAGGGCAGATTCAATTTGACGTCTGAATGCAGTTCAGATCAAACATGCTTGCTATTATAATCAAACTGAAGTTTAGATAACTTCTCATTTGTTTTGGTGGTTGGGAGGGAAAGAACTCATACTGCTGAGCCCACAAAGACAAGATGATCTCTCAAAAAATTCTCATTTTCAAGCAAGGCCCTATAAAAGAGAGTTGGATTTACAGCTATTCTTCCTTCTCAGTATTCCCCAGGACAGTCTCTAGCTCCAAAAGAACCTGTGAGACCTGCCCAGGAGATGGAGCCAATCCCACTGCTCAGACTCATAGTCTTACAGGATTTCCAAATAACATTTTACAGGGAGACTGAGAAGCTACAATATTTCTGATTAACCACCGAGTTGTGAGGCCTTTGAGCACAGGGTCAAATAATGTGAACACTGTGCAGTTCCCCTGTTCCCACTCATGCCCCTGAAAGAGGAAGAGAGATGCATTGGAGGGGCTATAGTAATACAAGTTTTAGTCTATTAATATCTTTTTTTATTATTATGGTTTTAGACTTAATTTTATTATTTATTGTTGAAGCATTTTTATTATTTTGCACATAGCAATACATACTGTCCCTCTATAGCATGATATTTGGTTTTGATAGTACATTTTGCCTCTCTATGACCTGAAGCTTGAAGAGAATCTCATGAGGTCTTCTGTCTCCAAAGTCCCCACTCCTCTTAATTTTAACCTTTCCAAATAGCACCTGCTGGATTTGAAACCCAAAGGTATTTAATTTTAGTCTCAAGGGTATTAATGTGGATTATCACATTTACTTTTTAAAATATCTAAGGAGATTATGCAGCTGATACTGAAGAATGATCTTTCACAAGGCTTTAGGGTCTTTAAATGCAGGGTCTTATTCAGATTTTGAAGAAGATTGCAGCTTCTGTTCATGAGAACAGCACTTAAAATTCACACATTTCAAGGGAAGGAGCATTACATGGTTATGAACCTTTTTAAAACTGGGAAAGATTCTTAGATATAATAACATTATAACACCATCCACAGCTTTTTACTCAGCAGGTACCACACTGAGCTCAGCTTCTACTTGATTAAAACCTCACCAGCTGGAAAGATCCTCCTCTGAGGAAGAGGGTGTTTCTCTCCTGCCTTTTCTAGAGGTCATCATCTTCAATTTACATAGTCCTTATAAAATGGACACACAGGAAACTTTCTAACCAAACTTCCAGTAGGAGTTAAGAGTGACAAAATAGAAGAGAGCAAATTAGTATAAATATGTAGAAAGAAAATAAAAGTATCACAGCAACAACTGTTCCGATCAGCTGTACTGCAGCAATTAAAAAAAGAGGAAAAAAGCCCCAACCTCTTTCATAATTACTGGAGACAATTAATTAAAAATTATCTTATTTCTAAAGAACAGCTAAATATAAAGTAGGTGCAAACCTTAAGGCCTGCTTAGTCATCTCAGAAGGTAACAAGTCTTTGCTTCTCACAAGGACTTCGCTGAGGCCTTACAAGGAAAGGAAGCATCAAGTCAGCTCTACAGGCATTAGTCTATTCTTTCATAATTTTAAATCCTTAGTCTGAGTAAAGCATGACTCTGAGAGTAGGATATTCTCATTTTACACAAGACTATACATGTTAATGTGATTTTTTTACTTACCCTTTTGTGTATCCTTCTGTTTGCAGACTGAGCAATAAGAATACACTCAGCTTTTGCTTTGAAACAGCAAGGAAAGCAGAGAGATCTTATGTTTGTGAGCATGATAACTGACTTGCAAACTTGTAGGGATGTGGAAAATTCCAAGGGCTACTAATTACCACGTAGAATAATTCATTTAATTAATCCTAAGTTTCCTTTGTAAAATGTAAAAAGGGGATCTACCCTTCCCTTAATAGGAAGCAGCTGTTCATTAAACAAGGTCTCAAAAAAGCACCTTTTAAGTACTATTCCAGGAGCTGAATTAATTTCATTTTAGACTCCACCAAGAATATAATAGGTGTTTTTTTTCCTTAAAACTGTATGAGTTAACACAGCCCAGTGTTTGTGGTACAAGCACAAGCCCATATGCCCACATATACAGGGCAGCTCAGGCAGTTGCAAGAAGCAACACAAGTGAGCAACACTGGGTACAAGCAGCCAATACTGGTGCTGGAGACAGAGGATCACCCTTAAAGAGGATAGAGGGTAAACTGTACTTAGCTTGTACTTAGCCTTGGAGCCTTTAGTCAGTCTTATCTCTCAATATATTTCACATGCAATCCTTACATCCAGCATAAATGAATCAGATCTTAGACTATGATCTGAGTGCATATATTTCTTGCTTTCTTTATCAATATCCACAACTCTGTTGATGATAATGGCAGTTTTCTGTTACAGAAGTGCTGACAGAAATCAAACACAATTGTTGCTTTCCTCAATCCCTATGTGATCTTCTTCAGTGATATAAACCACTTAATTAATTTTCCTAATATTTCTGTGAAAACTGGTGATAATCTGATAAATTTTATGACAAATTTTGTTTCAAAATTACAATTAGTTAACAGCAAACTTTTAAAGGTCTCAACAAATTTTATGTAGAAACAAATTTCACTGTTGAGTATAGGATAGAACAAATCTAAAGCCAGTTTGCTTAAATTTATTTTAGTGGGTCTCACAAGGCACCTTTGAGTAAAAAATGAGGGGATAGACCTGAGGCACTTTTTAAATTGGAATTAATTATTGCAGTTAAGCAGCATTAAATTTAACACATCCAGAACTTAACTCTTTAGAATTCTATTTTCCATGAAGCAGAAGACTCTTTCTCTAGGAAGTTTCCATTTCTGCTTGTCAGACATTCAGTAGATGCACAGAAGACCACATATAAAAAACTCTTTACAGCTCAGACTTTTACTTTTGAAGTAAGATGTGTCCATCATTCACTGATGCTTACTCTCCTCCTACTACACACGTGTAATTTTAGATACAAAAGCAGCTCCACTGAGAGCAAAGGAGAAACACAGATACATAAAAACATATATGTCTATGTGATTGGTATTCCTACTGCCACAACTGAAGCCTTGCAAAAATATTTAATTTCAGGAAAATTAGCATGTGGACAGGCTTTCAGAAGGTAGAGTTTCAGAACAGACATTCAGAATTAATAAAAAATAGTAAAAAATCCAGAATAAAGCCCAACTTTTTAATGCCTTCCAAGTTCCAAATTTAAAATAAAAATGAAATGATCTAATGAAAATTATAACCTCAGATTTATATCAAAAAGTGTGCTTGCATGTAAAAACAGATATATATCAGTTTCTCCAAAACCTAAAAAGCAGCACCTTACGCAAAGATCTGTTAGAAGGGACTGGCAAGGGCTTCACCTATTCTTTGGAGACCTTAAATTCAGACATTAGATGTGGGTTGCACCTTTCTAAAAGTTTTGAATTCTTTTGGGTAATTGATTCTGAAATGCTGAAATACAGTTTCAAAACTAATTACTAAAGCACATTAACAGTGGTTACACAACAATATAGCTTCATTATGGCTTACAAAGTATTTTTCCTAACACCCATTAGGATGCAAATCCAGTCTTTGTGTGTTTGAGCCCATTGATGTGCAGGCATTTGGGGTCATTACACCTATGGTCACTTATGGATCACTGAACTCTGGGACTGCTGCATATGCTATCAGTGAAATGTGATGAAACACTAGATTTTATGACAACACATAAACACAAGAAATTTACATTAGAAGAAATAAAAATTTATCAGGAAGAACAAATGTTTCTGTGAGAAAGTATGGACCAGAGGAAGACTGGTATTAGAAAATAGAAATTCAGGTGAACACCTCAAGAGAGTTTCCATACTTGAGGTTTCAAAAAAGATCTATCTTTTGTTTTGGAAATTAATTGAAAACACGTCTGTCAAAAGCAAAACTGTCAATAGCAGCTACTGACAGTAATGGAGGGAGGAGAGAAGGCATTAAGGAAATGCTCCATAGCTTACAGTGGTTGTTTAAAGAGACTAACAGGTTAAGTTAGCCACATGAATTCAGTCTCCTTTTCACTTCAACATCATCTTCTTCCTGAGGCAGGCACTCCTGCACCCTTCTCCTCACAGTGAGAATTAAATGCATCTCCCAAGTTGGTGTGCAGGTTGCTAATATGATCCTTAGCATAGTATGCCCTTGCCCACAAATGATACATGGTGGAAAGCTGTGCTTCCACGTAGCTAGTACTAATTGTACTGATTTACAGTGAGTCATTGTGATAAGTAAGCCTCCTAAGTGTCTCCCCTCCCACATTTACTTTTCACTTATCAATGATTAAGTAAATAGAAATAATATCTGGGAATGGGACCATAGCTACCATTATGTCCATAATTTCACGGCAGAGCAGTATAGGGGGCAGCTATAATGAATAAACTAAAAATGTACTGATAGAACAGTAAATAACAGCATGAAATGGACAAAAATTCATTTAGATATTAGACAAATTAGAATTATATGAAAACTAGTGATACTAAAAGCACCAGATATTGTCTCCTTACACTTTCTACCTGATCTTGGAAGGTGGTGATCAATCTGAATACAGTGGAAACTTTGAGATACTTGAAGTGATATGGACATTCATTCAAGATCTCCAAATGATTTCTTTAGTAGCACAATATTCCCTTGTTGACATGTAAGTAGATAACAAGGCAGAAGAGTGAATAAACAGAAAGAATTACTTGATAGTCTAAGTGTGAGGGGCAAAAAGGGTAGAAAATCTGGCTAATAAGGAAGAGCCATAGCTAACGGACAAAAAGTTGATGTTGCGGTAGAGAAAGAATTAAATGTCTCAGAAGGGGAGCTATCATAGCCAGATTTATGTTCAAAACCATGGATATTATTACAATTAATAAAAACTTTAAGCAAAATCTGGGGCTTTTTTTGTTCACTTTGATTTTTGGACTGCATGTTGACATTCAATGCAGCACTGGATAAGAATCATAGGAAACAAAGTCAGATTAGATATTGTTGGTGGAGAGACAGCAGAGGAAATAATTCGGGACACAGTTATTTAAGTGGCTCATCAGGTAGCAATTTATAAAGGAACATGATTAAGTTTGGAGGCAACAAGATCTTTGTCATACTCCTTGTTGAACTTGCTGAAAACAAACACCATGTACATTACCTTTTGAGATTTAGAGAAACATCCAATTTTTTTTAGAAACCAATGAATCCCACACATTTTTTGTGATTTCCTGATGGACATTGTTAGAATTATATCTGATTTCAGCTTCCACTCAGGAAGTGACTTGTCTACCTAACTGATGCTATCAGAGGGGGCTTTTGCTTCCTCTCCATAATGCAGAGGCCTTCATGTCTGCTTCTGTCTTTGCTGCTGATGCTCACTCAGCACCATATTACTCAGTGATGGCTGATGAACTGCTGGCATTTATTCCACTTAGTGCATCCACTTCTTTGCAGTGCTGTGAATCAAGATCAACATCTTTTAAGAGCATGCAATGGTTAATAACAGGTGTGTGTAGACATGGATGGTTACCTAGAAGTGTGCCAAAGTAATTTCATGTTGACATTCCATTTCAGAAACATTACTGTGTGCTCAGTTAAATATTTCTATTAGTCTCAGCCTCTAAACATGTACCTGCATAAGATTAAACAAGAATTATGGCATCATCAAGTATGTCTTAAATTGCTCCTCACTTGCTCCTCACTGACCACTAGAAGCCGTTTGCTGAGAGGGACAAACACTGTTTCTAATTCACTGAGGGCTTAAAAGAAGCACATGATGTGGTCCTTTCCTTCTTTGTCCAATATCCACCTATGAAATTCTTAGCAGATGGCCATTGTTGCACAACTGAACCCTTCTTTTCATATCCTGGTCTTAGTTGCACCAGTTATTCAGCTGACATGACAGCAAGAGATGAGCAGGTAATCATGTCTGTAGGTGATGCTTCTAGCCAACTGCAATTTTCAAAGAAACTGTTTCTTCTTTGCTCTTCTGCTGACAAGGTCAAATCCAAATGCAGGTACAAAATTTTGTGCAGGACTTTCTTTTGCCATGGAATTTGCTTAGACAGACACCAACTCAGGGAGTTTCAGGAAGTGGCTATTAAGAAGATTTCCCAGTCACATATTAACCATCCATTGTTAAAGTGGTGTCTCTTGGCGAATCCAGTTATCCTGTAAATGTCAATCACCATCCCACACATAAAGAGCAAGAAGCACAGTTCCATTTTCAAACAGAGACTTCCTGATCAAACACAAATTTCCCTAGGTTTCTGTGAAGCCTAGATATCTGATATTATTTGGTTAGATAAATTCAACTTTTGTTGTGAACGCTGCAATTCAGCAGAGCTGGATATTCATTGTCTATATATATATGACTGTAACCTCTTAGTTTTTGATCAACTTGGTGGACTTTTATGGCCATTCTTGCTTTTTTGGTCATCCCCATTCTAGGTGTTAGTTTCTATTTGGCTTGAAATAATGATTCCCTGCTTTGTGAAATGCATATACTTCAGGAGTACAATACCCCAGAGATTATATCTTAGAATAGGGTTTTTCATCATACTGTCTGGATATCCTTGAGATCTGTGGATTACATCATAGGAGGCTTTTAAAAGGAAAGAAAATAAAATTCCTATATGCTGTGGCAGGTAGGCAAGTGCTTCTGGGAGGAACATGCCTTTATTAATCCACACCTCTATAATAAATATGTAGGAGTTCACAAATCAAAAGAATTTGGAAAAATCACAAGAAAAACTGCAAAAATATGGCTACTACTTGGATCCAATCAGTAGTTTTTCTGCCCCAGTTAAAAGGCTCAGAGCTAAAACCAGTGTGTTCTCACAAAACAGCCTTGTTGGGGGATGTAGTTGGTATCATGGCCCATATATGTACAAAACATAAAATATCACACAAGTGCTTCTAACTTCTGAAGACCTGTTTTAGAATGTGTATCAAGGTGCATGTGTCATCCCTGTTTACCATATTGATAAGATCAGCTATTACCAACAAGACTTCCTGCATCATTCTTGTACTGTTGTTAAATACACACTATTCAATATTTAATATTCATTTGATGTTCTACCATTTAAGATTCACCATAAGTCTTTGGCAGATGTATGTAATGGTGAAAATGTCTTCACAATAGGGTAGGGAGCACTGAGTAGAATCATTTTTTGCTAAATGAGTTGGAAGGGAAAAGAGAAGTGTCGCTGATATTCTGCTGTGTCATCAGTGACATTCAAACAGAGATCAGCCATATGTAACTTCAAAGTAGAAAAATTCCTCCAAGTGTGGCATTGTTGTCTTGTCACATACATATTTTACACATTTTTTAAGCAGCAATCAAACTGCAAAATATTTTCTGAGCTATCATATTTTTAACTCACTTCATCTTGAAAAACTTTTTTCAGGAACAAAATCTGGATTTAGGCATTGCAGGGATGAGAATAAAAAGGAATATTTTTCTTTAAGTCTAGCTCTTATCTTGACTGAAATAAACATTTCTTTCCTCAGAATACTTCCGTTAAAAATCTAAATCTTAGGACATGCATAATCTGTAGCAAGCAGTACAGCTAGCAAAGAATCCAATAGCTCAAAAAAAAAAAGTGTAGGGAATAAAAGAAGAGGCAAAAAGATCAAGACAAGAGAAGACTATGCTGTTCTGTGGATAGGATCCAGTGCCTCTGACACCCACATGGAAATATTTCCCAAAAAGTAGAGAAGTTTCAGCTCTGGTTTCCCAGTGGCAGAGCTCATTTTGGTGGCTCATTAGCTGCTGGAGCCAAGACAGGACAATGGAACCTGTAAGACCCAGGCATGGGTCAAACAGTCAGAGAAATAAAGCACATGGGAAAGGAAGCAGGAGTCAAAGGAAGCAGGAACAAGCTGGGGGGGGGGGGGGGGGGGGGCGCTCTGTTTACTCTTCCAAGTGATTCAAAAGGCTCAGCACATGACACTAAGAATGTTATTCTATTTTTTAAGGGAATATTTGTTTAGGTGAAGATTAAACTAAGAAATTTCTGATCTATGGGAACAGGGTCCTGTGATGTACTATTACTCAATGTGCAGGACTATTTCTCTGAAACAATACTGGAGGTCTGAAAATGTGACAAGAAGGACAGTTACATAAAACATTTCTAATGCAATTTAAAATTCCATGTGGTCATGTGCTTACAATCCCTTATTCAAAAAATTTTGGTTCAGTAGCTCTAAATACTTTGTTTTCTAGTATTAAGATTCTCCTGCTGATTTTTCAAAGCTGAAGGAGTTTAAAGAGACATTTGTGAACCCGACTGAGCTACTTGTGAAAGCACTCAGAAAGAAGCACCTCAGGGTTTTTCACTGCTTCCCACACAGCTTCTCCTTTTACAGAGAGGAAACCTACTTCTGTTAAGTGCAGCGACCACTAATGGCATTTGATGAGGATCAAAGGAAAAAATTAGTTCTTTCCCATGGATTTTTACAATCCTGATAGAAAAGGCCATCTTTTTTGTGGCTTATATTATTAATATATACTTTAAGAATAGCTACTTTCTGCCTTAATCTGACCCCCTGTGCTGATCAGACACAGAAGTCTCTGTTCAAATTTCCACTGTCTTTCTGGGCTGAGAGCATCAGAGAAACTCATCTCTGTCTTGTTTTGATTTCAGTCAGCAAATAAATAAATTTACATCAAGACAGGACACTTTTTGTTTACTTACTTTGGAGCATGCTGATAAGTGAATGCTTGTTAAAATTTATCTGCTACAATGTATGGCAACAGTGTGAAACTATAAAAAGAATGGCCTTTAGGATAACTTCAGACTTTTTAATGGTAATTTGCGGGTTACTCTTTTTTTTAATATTAAGAAAAGAAGGCAGGACAGAGAATGAGTCACAAAGGGAGAAAAACAAGAGTGAGACAAATTTTCAAAAGCAATTCTTCATGCTAAAGGCTCACTTTGTGATCACTGATTACTGACTTTCAGGTCCTGAACTGGGAGAATACCCAAATTGCTAGCTTCTGCTTTTCTGGATATAACACCTCACTTTATCTGTGTTACTGAAGTCAAATTACACAGGAGAAGACCCCGAGGGAAACTAAATCTCTGGCCCTCCTGATGTGTTTCAGGGGGTCAGCAGAATGTGCCCTGTTTGCCCTTGCAGCAGTCAGTGAAGAGAGCTGACAGGAGCGTGCAGGTCAAGAGGCTGATGAGTTTAGACATGTTGAGAGTTATGGAGAATCTCTGAATTCTCTTTCATCCCAAAAGCACAAAATTTTATCTAAACACCCAGCTCCTGAACTCCCACAGCTTTCTGGTGGGTTTGATGCTTCTGAACCTGGCCTCAGTTTTTTCTATAATTTAGCTAAAATATCTCAGAAAGGATACTGCTGGTAGCATGGCATAGAAAAAGGAGTGACTCCTGTCCTGCCTGCTCAGCCTGACAGAACATCTGCACTAAGCAGGGGGCTGGGGACCCTATTGGAAACCCCATCCAAGAGGTGAAAGTCTAGCTGCTAACCACTAGCAGTGAGCTGGCAAATAACAGTTAAATTCTTCAATATTAGCTGTGGTTTCATGTACAAATTATTTATATTGGTCTTTCTAGGATGAAGTACCCATGTAGTTTTGGCTGGTAACACCTGAGAGAAATGTTCTGCTTGTGGACACCTTGGCATCCGTGTCACATAATCTTCTTCTCTTCTTTTGTTACTGAAATCAATTACCAAAATAAATGTTGCTTTTGAACAGTTCATCTCTACACACTGTTTATATCTGAAGTAGTAGTCCTCAGCTTTTAACCAAGATTCATGAAGATCATAATCCTGTTTTATCAACACAGATCCCTGGAGGTCAGACTCTCACTCTGTTATTGCTATTGCAAAAGCAAGTGAGATCAGATGAGACTCCTACAGCAAGTGGAGAACAAGCAGTAGGAGCTGCTAATCTGTTAGAAATCAAACACTGCACCTTGTTATGCATGATTATGGAGCTGTGGTGGTTTATGATGTATGTGCTACACTGCTGAACTTCTGAGGCAGTGAGCCCAGTTTATCATTGCATTGAGCTTTGCCTTGTATTTAAGGAATGCTGCTCTCTGGGCTGCTTTGACCTCACGTGTAGCTGTGACTGCCTGGGACACCAGAGCATCAGGTTTTCTGCAGGGTTTGTCCATTTTAAGGATGCTGCTCCTGTGCTAACCTTGAATGCCCAGCAAGACTGCTGTCCAGGCTTGTAAGCCTTAGCCTTGCTGAGCTGTTCACACCTCACAGCTATACCTGTGAAAATATTTGACTCCATTATTTTTGGACTGCACACTGCAATTCTTCACACCACACAAACAGGAGTTACTGTAGGACTTAGTTTGAAGTGTGTGACAGAAAAACATACAGGTCCTCTCTGTATTCCTGTAGGTATGTGGTCTCAGTCCAGTCAACTCACTTTCTGTGTCTGCCTCATTGCTGTCTGTTCCTGCCAGGGTGCAGGTCATGGATTTGTTGGTGCACTGCTCTGATCTGTCACTGAACGCCTTAAAGAGCTTTTAGGGTGACATTTTTACTGCCTTTGATGAGATTTTAGATTCAGAAACAGAAGGGTCTTTGCTGTGCAAAACACCCTCTCTTAGTCTCTTCTCATGGAGATTTTACCCTTTTATTTTTCTCACATTTTCTATTATGTACTCTGAAAAGAAATTGCTACTTTGTAGTGTTTGATAACAAATGACTGAAGAACAAATACAAGCAAAAGTAGATGGCACCTTTGATACTGTAAAGGCAGAAAAATTGCAAATTAAAATAATGCAGTGTTATATAACAGCTTGGCAAGCCAGACTTGTTTGTTCATTATTTTAAAGATTAAACTATTTAAAAGAGAAAATTTTAAACTGTGAAGAATGAGGAACACACATTTTTCAGTGTAAATTGTTAGTTCCCACAACAACATTAAATGGTGTGGTTCTCTCACTTTCCAGGAAGTTTTATTATATGAAGTGCATACCATTAGTGGCAGATATATTAAAGAAAATTTCCTTTCTTCCTGTACATGCTCATTGCCTGGTGGTTTTTCTTCAGGGATGTCCTCTGAGTCCTTTATCTGCTTTTTTCAGTCAGCTTTTTTTTTCTGTTGCAATGTCAACTATGTTTTTGATAAATTAAAAAAATTCGCGCCATAAAAGAATTGAGTCCTGCAAAACAGTAAGCAACCTTAAAAGATTTCCTTTTATCTGTCATTTCCAAAGTTTGGAGATAGGCTGTTAAAGCTTCTAGAAATATAAATGCTGGATCTCTGTAAAGTGTGTGAAATAACTATTCATGGAGAGAGAACATTGATTCAGGCAATATTAATACCATCTTCAAAAAAAGCAAGGTCAAAAGGCATATTTTTTTTTCCCCTTACATCTAAGCAGGCAAGGGCATGATTCAGCACAGATGCCTCATCTCAACCAAAACCTATTCTATTTCATGTTGAAACATAGCAAAAATTAACATGTCAGTTCTTAATTAAATTTGTACTTGCTTCTGGCATTTTGGTTTGGTTGGTTTGGTTTCTTTTCCATTTCTAGGATTTAAGCCCATTTCTAGTACAGGAAAGCGCAATAAGTGTGAGGTCTTCACTTCCCCAAGATTCAGCTGTTGCCTCTGGAACAGAGAAAGCAAATATAAAGTGCTATATCGAGGAGTTTCAGATCCCCCCTTTTTACACAGGTACATATAATGGTACTACACAAGAAACATCAGAGTGGTTCAGCTGGTAAAAACAACTAAACCGTCTCAAGGCTTTTACTATGGGCTGCCTGCAGGAAGACCCAAGTCAAAAATCAAATTAAGCCAATAGGACTTTTTCTTCAGCAAGTATTAGAGCAGGTATTAAGGGATCTTCTTTTCTTAGCAGAGGCCCAGTTTAGGGACAATCCTGGGTTTTCTCTGTGAGGCAGGGGCAGGACCACTACAGGTCAAAGTGCTGTCCCTCCAGTACTGTCTGTCTGCAGCTCTCAGTGCTACACAAGGGTGGAAATGAGCCTGTACATTTTGGTAGCATAACCAGGAGGTTAGGATAGCACAGTGCAAAATGAAAATGAATTTCTGGTTATTTGGCTCAGCTACACTTATTCCTTATGTGAAATTACTAAAAGCCAAGTAGAAATGTGGAAATTATGACCCTGATACCTTTTGTTTGCCTGACTGTAAAGACACCCTGGAATTTTTTAAGGATGTGTGACACCTTGCATGTTTCAAGTCATTTGTACTGCAGGCTCCCTAAGGAAATAGCAGTAACCAACTTAATGAGTGCTAACCTTTTCTGCCTCAAGAGAGGCAGCTGCTTCAGAGATGTTGGCAGGAGAGTTTGCTCCCCTCTTGCAGCATCCCACTGTTTGTTTCTGCTCTGTCTTTATATTTAAGTGCTCATGCCAAAGGTTATCCATGGAGCTGAAATTAACTTCAAGTTCTACCCTATCTGATACCACATTATGTGGAGTGTTATAAAAGATAAAGAATGGGAAGGCTCCTGTCCTACTGGCCTATAAATAAAATATTTGTGTGTTAGGGCAGGATAGGCCTTTTGGCCTCAGTATGATAAAGTTGTAGAGACTAGCCCCAGAAGACTGCATTATCACAGATGTGCAGTAGCACAGAAATAACTCATCAGAAGGAACAAGTGAGCCATGTTGTTTAAAAAAAAAAAGTAAAATTTCTATATTAAGATGTTAAATATGCTATATATCTCTATGGTCCACACTTGATGCAGCATGTGAACACAAGTGAATGCATGTAAACATAACATTGTGATGTTCAAAGTACGTCATTCCTTCTAACAGAATTATTAAATTCAGTATTTTAAATACCAACATAATTTTACATTCTCTTGGCATTTTCAAAAACACTAATTTTTTAACTACATTCTCCCACTGATATCAAAATCTTGCAAATTTAGAACACTTTTGAGCTTGCACCCAAGCAAGGGTGGAGTTTTGTTACTTTGCACTGAACTCTCACGTAGAGTGAAGAAGGGCACATCTCCATTTATATATTATACATAACATGTGAATTTTAACCATCCTTTTCATAAGCTCTAGTCCTCTACAACAGAGTCTGCAACTGAAAACTACCTATCATATGAGCTACAATAATGCAGCTACAGGTATTGATGATCCTCTGCAATTACACAACATTCCATGAGGCACATGGTCGAAACTACTGAGCTGGAGTTTTTACAGAAGGAATCTCCTCAGGGCAGAAATGAAATTAACAAATATCAGCTTTTTTACCAACCAAGAGCCTTTTTTAGCAAATTGAATACTTTTGGTAATGGTAAAAGGTATGAGGAAATTGATTGTTGTTGAATTGGCTTCAATTAAATATCATTCAAATGCTTGTCAAACTAACTGACCTGACCTTGACTGAAAGAAGGAATAAACCACATGATACATAACCCAGTGCTCAGTGCTATTGAACCAGCAGAATGGATAATGTACAGTTATCTAATACAGCACATCCTATGCTTAGAGCTATGAACTCTTTCACATAGAATAAATTTTTGGTAATAGAAAAAGCTCCTAGAATTACAAATGGCTTCTTATTTCTTTTTCCTCTCTTCAGTACTACCAGCACTGCCCTTTGTGCACAGATAAGTGCTACTTGACTTGAAATGTAAAGAAATACCATCTCACAGCTGTCTCTACCCAGGCAATTTGCCATTAAGTGAAGCCTGCCAAAGCAAAGGTTTTGGCATAAGGCAGGAGTAACTTGTTGCAGTGGCCTGAGAAGCATGTAGAAGCCTCACTGAACACCAGTATGTTCAGTGCTACCTCTGCCACGAGGGAGTTCATTGTAGTCCACAGCACAGCTTGTAAGCTGTTATGCAATGTAGAGTAAAAATGTCGAGTGGCCAACTTCAGAGAATTTGTAATGGGTTTAAACTGCACGGCAATTACAGAACCATAGGCCTTGAAGGAGTGTTTGTAAAGTATACCTTCCCCTCTAGTTACTGGGATTTAATTATTAAACCTGAATTCCATTAACATGATGGGTCCCATCCCTTTCACTGTGCCTTTAAATTGCTCACAAGATTTCTTAACTGCCAGAAGAAATTTTGATATTGTAACAAAGACCTGGCCACAAACATTACAGGGTAAAATAATGACTTTCACATTGGTAAAGTTCATTAGATTTTAAAAATACACATTTTAAAAGAAGTAAGACTAAATCAGATTTTAATGATGGTGGCATTAGTAAGAAAAGCTGCATGCAACAAAACGTTTACAATAAGCTGCAACCAAACCTCTGTGTCTGACTGCCCTTTTAACAATAAAGGGCAATGTCAATTTGATATTGACATTGGAACACCAGCATTTCCCACAGAAACTACATTTTCTTAATATTTTTGTTTATAAATACTAGGGCATATGGTTAAGAGGATATCCTCCCTCCAAATAATGGATAGTCTAAATATTTGTCTGTCTCCAAAAGAAATACAATATCTATTAGCATAAAAGATTCACTTCCACTAAATACCATATTTTCTTTTCAAGCTTTGTAATGTCAAATCTTTTCCCAAAATATTGCAGTTGTCCACAATGCTCTATACACCACCATTTCTCTCACTAGTGAAGTACTGAACTTATCTCATGTGGCTCCTTTGACTGTAGATTTGTCAGCATAAGGAGGCTTTTTTTTTCAATGCAGGGTTGAGTATTTTGTAGTCTATATGGTGCTATGTAGAGTGTTATTTCAAATAATGGTAATGCTTTTCTGTTGGGCTAGTGGCTTCATCAATGGCTAGGGGCCGTTGGAGAAAATATCTTCTCCCAACAATATTCCATAAAATGCTCTGTTTCTGGTACCTAAGATAGCTGTGGAACACTAAAAGATTTGGAAACTGTGGCTTTCCTTGCTCAAAGCATAACATTGAAAGTTCTGTCATGCACTGACTGTGATGAATTATTACAGTCCTTAATATAATGTTATGCCTCATGTTAGGCACTAAAAATTAGGCATTTCCTGTTCAGCTGCAAGTGCCACTGATCCCAGTGTATGTGTTCTGAACAACAGCTCTATTTTACCATGGAGCTAGATTATTTAATGTCTGTAAGAGCATCAAATTGTATTGCTCTTGCTGTGCCAAGAAAGCAAATCCTAAATACTTAAAAATTAACATTAGGTAAAAACATGACCATATGTTTATCTTACTTGCATTCATTATTAAGAGAAAAAACACTTATTAATTTTATTATTCATCTGATAAGAAAGTCAGACATATCTGTATAAGTGAGAGGGTGTCACAAACATGACTGCTCCTTTTTGCTCTTATACCAAAGCTGAGCTCCACAAACAATTGGAAGCTCCCCACCAGCAATGAGCACATGAGCTTGTTAACAGCCATGGCTGTGAGGGAAGGGCCAGGGCAGCATGCCTGCTGAACTGATGGATGTGAGCTGTTGTTCACTGTGAGCTCCAGATGCCCTTTGGACATAACAAGCCCCTACCTGTATTTACCATATGATCACAAACTGTAGGTTGAAGGGAGTGTTTCCAGCAGGGACGTGACCCTGCAAGGAGAGCTCGGTTCATGAGTCTTCTATTCCTTGTGTACTGTTTACCCCCTCACCTTCTTTAACCTGCTTTGTTGGTCCTGAGTGCTTCTGAGGCTGATCCTGTCTGTGTGAAGTGTTGACTGTGATACAACCTCACTCCTTACTCAGGTTGCTGCTACTTCAGCAGCAATAACAGCAGCAATCTGGTACTGGATGTGTGGCATTACCTGACACAGGATTCATCCTGCACCATGTACACTGACAAAAATGCAGCACCAACCAGGGCTTTAATTCTGTTGAAGAAAGGGGTGTGTGCTCTACGCTGATCTTCTTCTCTGATGTTCTGGCCTGTAATCATTCATTAGCATTCAGGTCAGAGAACAGCTGAATGAAAGACATGTTTCTTCTTTTAGGTCTTTTTGCTGCTAACGTGCAGAAATTAAGGTTCTCATGTACGTATTTTTCGTGGCAGAAGAGATAAGGACCAGCAGATAAAGTTCAAAACGTCAGTAAACGACGTCCAACCTGTCCTCCATTTGAGTAAGGGACTTATCGAGAGCAGGGAGGAGTGAAGGGCACATCTGGCTTTCCAGATAATGCTCATAACCTTATAGGACCTTTCAAAATATATTACAGACACACTAAAGATTATTTCTTTCTCCTGTTTACTTCATTTTTTATTGTGACACAGAGGGGGCAGTATCACAGACTGACATGCCCTTCCATTTAAGACTACTACAAAAATGAGGAGCTTAGAAAGGTCAGGCCACCACTAGCCTCTGTGTATCAGGAGTTCTCCCCATATCAAGCCAGTCATAATGGTGTGTCCATATCTTTCTGACTGCAGAGACTGCTCCATTTCCTGTGACAATAATCTCCTGGAACAAAGCAAGAAAAAAGAAACCTTAAAGATATGTTGCAGTCCTATCCCTTATCTTTCTCCCTTTGGTTGACTTACTCTCTCCAGAGAGCAAGGAGATTGCACTGTGCTCCTGAATAAAGGAGAGGAGAGTCCTTGCCCTCATTAACTATGTTGGTTATTACCCAGACAATCTGGCCTCAGGCACAGAACCTCACAAATACAATTTCAGACACGAGGAGATGATTTTTCTGTTGATATCACAATGTGAAATATTCCAAAGCAACATTGCAGATCGTGCAAATGTGCATGTGTGTCTTAGTGGCACCAATATCATACATAACAGTCAAACCAAAATCAGCACCAGCATTAGTCAGATTCAGGTAAGAGTGGAATGCTGAGTAGGTGTCAGAATAACATTTTTAGAATTTATTATTTAATGGTTGACTTATCCTTTTGAAGTTATGGGAGGACAGCTATTTTTGTAAAGATTGTATCAACTATCTGGCTGTATTTGAGACAAGCATTACTAGTTGAAAAGGTAAATCTTTGCTTCACTTAGTAACTGTGTTTTAAGTACACTGGCAGTGTGCTTATCAAAGGTGAGTACACTGCTGTATTTCCACATCATAGTAGTGGATATTATGCCAACAACTAAAAGATGAGAAGAACACCAGGGGAGTTGACAACATGAAATTGTCCATATCCTAGTAATTGTGTAGGGAGTTACACTAAAATATAGATGCTGCTGCATAAAGTTTGAGTTCCTCTCTTGAAATTGTCTACATGCCCCTGTGTGCCTTTTGCATATACCATTCTGTATACCAAGTTATACAGAATTTAAAAAGAGAATCAACATTCTAGGCAAGGCTGGGAAAAAAATAATCTGTCACAGGCTTTTCCTTTTAGTGATTTCTGGATCATTTTTTTCCAGTCAAGCTGACATTTCAATTTTAAATAGTACTTTGTTTGAAATCACCAAGGTATGAAACAGTCATCTTGCAAGGAACAAAAATAGCTTAGCACAAACCACCAACAGAGAAAGAGGAGTTTCTGTTATAAAATTTTTGCTTTTATATTATTTGGATGTTGACCTCTTATGTGATCTCAGACTTTTTACTGAACTAGATTCTCAGAAACTTACGCTGACTTGCTACTGGAAACTGCTAACACCTGTTACACCTTCAACCCAATATTTGACTTACACAGCACTTAATTCTGCCCTTATATCACCTGGGTGGTTAATGAAATTTCAGTGATTCAACTCTAGTGAAAATTGTGTTATGTTCTGGACTTGCCAGTACAAGAGAGAAATAGATAAACTGCAAATAACACAGATCCACTAAGATTAAGTGACTCACATAAATGCATAAAGGAAGAAATTCGGAGACCTGGACTTGTTAAATATGGAGAAGTCTAAGGGGAGATCTGGTTGTCCTTAATTGCTAGTGGGAAGTTAGCCAAAAGAAAGAAAAAAGACTCCTCAGAGGTGCTTAGGGAAAGAAGGAGACATGACAATTACAGGCTGCAGCAAGAGAAATTGTGGCTTAAAAAAAAATTTAAAAAAATCTTTGAGTGCTGTGAAGAAACAATAGGAATAGGCTTGTGGAGAGAATTTCCACTCTTGGAAATTTCCAAGTCATGACTGGTCATGTCCCTGAACAACACAGTCTGACTTCAGACTTAGTTCTGCTTTGAGCAGGAGGTTGGCTTAGATCTGTGATTCTAATAAATACATGGGTGAAACACTTGCTTCTTACACTGTCAGCTTCCTACAAATCCTTCATTTAGACTTTCAGCATCCTTAAAATATTGTTTATAATTATAAGACATTTGGGCAGTGTATGGATGAGTGCCCTTCTTTACTCCAGCTTAGCCCAAAAAACTTTCCAAATAGGGTCTACACAGCTGCATGTTCTCCTCCAGCAGATAAATTGCTCATGCTGTATCACTGTCAAAAAAATCCCAAAAATGGAAGTGTAATGCTATGTCAAGTAGAAATCTGATTCAGCCCCCGAACAAGAAAAGAAGCCAAAACAGTGGTGTCTTTTTGAGTAGTAGCTGTGCAAAATATGATTCAGGTAGTGAATGCTTTAACCACTAGTTTACATAACACAATTTGTACAACTTTGCTGTGGCTGACGAACCAACTCCCAGCCTTACTTTAAGCACACACACTTAACAAATTTGCACGTATTGCTTGCATACATTTATACATGTCTATATACCTGTATATATGTACATACATGTGTCTGTTCATACATGAGGTACACATGTAGAAATACACATAAAGAAATACAGTCTGAGAGTAGATTCTTGTGATGTTAAGCTTTGCAGAATATCTAGAAATGGCAAGCTGATTCCTTCTTCTTTTGCACCAAATAATTCCCTTTTACCACATTTCTGGAAAATCACATTTTCTGAAAGTTTAGAGTCTCAAAAATACACATCATAGTCTTCTGGCAGTAAAAATTAACCTTAGCAGGAATTGTCTACTCATAGCACAAGCCAAATGTGGGAATTTCTGTTGATGGTAGAACATGTAGACCTCTAGCCTGTGAATAATGTCCTGCATGTGAGTGAGTTTAATTACATCACTCTCCCTATGAAAAATGTGTAATTTGGCCGTATGGTGAACTCATTTCAGTTTCCCATCACTGACTGTGCTTTGGGCGTTTTTGCATCATAAACAGTATGAATCCTAAGCCTCATTAATTTCATTATTAGCCCTTCTGCTTTTATGGATTTAAAACCCCTGAGTGGGTATGAAAAGACAGTTTTTGAGGAGGCTGTGCAGCTCTCCCCCATTTTACAGCTAGAAGTGTGTCTGATCCACAAGGAAGCCTGCTGCCTTTCTTTTGACATGGTCTGTGGAGCACGATAGGCATTCAAACTTTTAAAAATTAAAATTATTTTTAGGAGTCCATTGGTCTCCGGTATCTTACCTGCTCTTCTCCTGGGAACAGAGAATGGGTTCTCCAGGAAAAATATTTCTACCAAGGTTTTACAAACAATGTCTGATTTGTCACATTTTTCCTTGCACTTACATTTTGAACCACTGGACTTTTTATTTTTACTTGCATATCTTCAGTTTGCTTAGAGAATATTTGCTGCATATTCACAACTTCTTGCCTACATTAAAAAAAAAATCAAATTGTGGTTATTGTTTTCTAGTGGCAGCCTGCCATGAAGTGTAGAGTAACATGCCACAGCATATACAGCACTCAGGCCCCCAATACACATTTAGATTATACTACTTTCAAGCTAATGCTCTGAAATATGAATGTGCCATCATAACACTATCTTTTTGCTGGAATGGCATGAGGGCCAAGAAACAAAACTCACTCCTGAACTGCAGGCACACAGAAATGTCACACGGTACCCTGAACCTCTTCAGTCCACCCAGTACAGGTGCACGGCCTGCAACTCACTGCTGAGAAAATCTTCCTCCTGCTTTCTGCCAACATTTTTCATCCAGACAGCACAGTCTGTTTCCAGTTTAACAGAGAAACTAATACTACACTCAGCCACTATTCAATGGGGAAAAAACTCTCTCTTTCAGCTCAGTCCAAGAACACATGACCTTCCGTGGTATTTGCAAAATGAGTTTCTATTTTGATTTATCCACAGCCACTGGGCTGTTTCCCTGCTTTGGTGGAACACCACTGTGCAGGATGTGAATGCTTTCTTTTAATATACTGGTATCTGTACCTCAAAGTGCATCTGTCAGCAGCCCTGGTGGACTCTCCCCTAGTTTCACAAACCCTATGAGTCTCATGAGTTTTCTGCAAAAGGCTAAGCAAAGATGAAGTGGAGCAGAAAGGGAGAGGCTGTCAAACTTTAAGGAACAGTAGGTGTGATCTCTGCAATGTTTAGCAGAAACTTCCATGAGGTTTGCACAAAGCTGATAGTGCTCCCACAGCAAGAGCTCATCACTAGGTATGGCTGATGACTTCAGGACAGCTGCAGTGGAGGAAATTAAAGGAAGAGGTTCCTTTCATCTGGATCCAAGAATCTGTGATTATTGCTTGCCTGTGCACTGGGGAAAAAAAAAAAAGAAAATTAAAAAGGAAGATACTAAACACTTGTATATTAGTGAAATTCTAGAGTACTGCAGAATCAGGAAGAAAATTAAAATATTCAGCTGAGTGACACACTATTTATCATCAGCAACAATGAAGAAGATGGTGAATTTCCAGATGGTTATAAAGTATGTGCCATAAACTAATTACCTAGAGTAGATAGCAGAAGCTGTTTCCTTTTTTCCCAAGATGGCTTTTGAGATCAGGAGGAGCCCAGAAGGAACTGCAGGCTGTCAGACTTGTCCCAGCATGGGATGGGGAAGATACCTGGGTGTTTGGATGAGCTTTCAGTAGTACCAGTTCAAGGGTACATAGTATTTGTTCAAGCTAAGAATTCTCTAAAGCTAATTAGCTGAAGCCCTCAGTGAATAGTCTTCAGTGAAGCAGCCTGCTGTGAGCTCATCAGAAAACACAGATATGGCTGCTGGTAAGGTGTTGCTGTGACTGGATCCTATTTTCTGGATCCTTCTACTGTGACCAAATGGTACAGTTCAGAGTATCACTAAGAAAGAAAAGGCTTTTCTTTGATGCTTACTAAAGTCCAGTAATAAAGTTAAGATTAAATTTGTTCACAGGGTTTCCACAAAAATGAAACAATTTATTATTGGATAGAGTCAGGTTATTGGATGGAACAAATACAGAATGGAACAGCAATGAAAGAAACCACTTTCTTGGGAAATATTCTCTGTTGTGATTATACATGTCATCATGAGAAAGGTTTTGCTATAGTACTGACAAGCAAAGAGAAGTTTTCATAAAGCTCTAATAGTAAATCCTGTTATTGTCAGATGAATTTATTCTTTTATATTCATGGAACTTTATATATTCATGAAACTGTTAATCACTCAGTGATGAAATACTTGAGACATTAGTTTCAGTTGAGTATGAGTTGTTTCAGAGCCTCTTTCCAGTCCTCAGTGTTCCTAGGCTTCAGTGAGCTATGCACATTAAGTGCCCTCTCATTTTAATGTAGCCCAACCCATTAAAACACTTTTTAAGGGTTGCATTGCATTTATTCAGTCAGCAAGTCCTGACTCCTTGCAAACAGAGCGTACCACACGTAGGACTTCAATGCCACAGCTAACTCTCCATCTGCACAGCTGGAAGTAGATAATGTACAAAGGTCTTGGTAGAGACCACTAACCTGTTCTACAGGTACGTATGTGTATGTTTCTCTTCCTGGGCTGGCAGTGACTCTTGTCCCTCCACAGCTAAGTCAGCAAGAACATCTCAGTGATATAGAATTAACTTCAAATACTTACCAAGGCAGATGAAAATCAGCTTTGATATAACTTGTTTTGATTGGAGACTTTATCTTGCAGTGATGTAATATTATCTCCTAGTATTTTTAGCCTGGTTTCCTAGAAAGCATCTATAACTACTAGAACAGGGCTAGAATTCTTTTTGGATTAGAAACATGTAGGGTTCATGCAAATAGGATTGTTATCAGTACAAAACTTTGAGGCACCTCCCAGTGACTTGGATGAACCTTCCAACACATAGCCAGAGGAAATGAAGCTTTTTTTGTTGCTGGTTCTTTGTACTCAGGGCCTTCATCTTAATCTTCAAAGGCCTTCATTAATTCAATCTCAACTTCATAAAGAACATCTCTCCCCTGTCTCTAGGAGGTTTATTTGTAACAGTTCTATTCTCTAGGAATGCCAAACCCACTGACCTTAAGCATATAACATGTGAAAGCAGAAAATAAAATTTTCTCAGCTACCTCCTCACATCTCTTCAGCAGAGGGAAATGGAAATGCCCACAAACCTGTCAACTCTGAGACTAAAACATCAACTACATTTTTGCAGCTGTTTATGAATGCAGTCACAAGAAATATAGAGTGATAAATACAGGAAATTTTTGAAGGGAGGTAGGCAATAGATAGTGGTGGCAGAGAAAGGGAGGACTGGAGGAAAAGGGCCACAGCTGCTGCAAAGGGCGAGCATTAGTCCCACATGTGCTCCTGAGTGCTCCCTTGGCCAATATGAGAACCCAGCATGAGGAATGAACCTAAATTCCACAGCTTCTTGCAGTTGTGAGATTTAGTCAAAGTGCTGGCAGAGAGGATGAAGACTGTAGTATAAGTAAGAAGAATAAAATGACAGCTTTTTTTGAGGTTGTATGAAAAATGGCTGTTTTACACAACACTTTTTTTCTGATGGGAGTTGAGTGGCTATTTCTTGTGCCTCCAAGCTCTTTCTACCATTTTGAATAGCTAAAAATAGTGCCTAATAACCCGAAGTTGATACCTATAGATGTCAAATTCAGACACTACACAAACTGAGAAACCAGGTCAGCGTTCGTATGTGGAGTTTCAATGTTATAGATATTTGTATGTCTCCTTACCCCGTGTTTATACATACTGCAAAATGCAAGATTCTTCTATTCATAGAAAATTAAATGAAATTAAATGAAGCGCAAAGTTAATGTTTAAAAGAAAATGAGTAAAAGAATGCAATGAGATATGCTGGACACCTACGCTTCATTTGCATTATGCATGAGTTGCTATCATACCATCTCTGCCATAAGAGTACTATATGCACAGTTAATAAAATAAACCCAAATTACTTGTATAGTGTAAGTTTTTTACAGCTTTATTAGAGGCATGGTAGCATGGATGATGCTGTAAATTCTTCTACTTTTTTTCCTTTTGTCTTCTTACAGCTTTAATATTTTTGACTTGTGTCTTCTTGTAGAGCAATCACTTTTGTCAGGTAGGTGTGTTAGTACATCTCTTCTGTCATCGGATAACATGCTAATGTCACTGTATTATCCATTTGAAATGTGAAACCAAGGGAAGACTGGTGAAAAAGATCCTACTTACAGGGGAACAAGTGCACTAACAGCATGCCAGCTAAAATATGACCTAATGTTCAGAAAAAACAAGCAAAGTCACCCAAATAGGTTAGTTTACAACTGAGGAAGACTCATTCCCTTCCCACAGTGCTGCATGAATCTCATGACAATGCTGAGTGGCACCCTGGCCTGTATCAGGAGCAGTGTGGCCAGCAGGAGCAGGGAGGTCATTCTTCCCCTGTACTCGGCACTGGTGGGGCTGCACCTTGAGTGCTGTGTCCAGTTCTGGGCCCTCAGTTTGGGGAGGATGCTGAGACACCTGAGTGTGTCCAGAGCAGGCAACGAGGCTGGTGAGGGCCTTGGAACACAAACCCTGTGAGGAACGACTGAGGGAGCTGGGGTTGTTTAACCTGGAGAAAAGGAGATTCAGAGGTGAACTTATCACTCTCTACAACCTCCTGGAAGGTGGCTGTAGTCAGGTGGGGATTGGTCTCTTTCTCCATGCAGCAACTGACAGAACAAGAGAACACAGTCTCAAGCTGCTCCAGGGAAATTTATGTTGGATGTTAGGAAAATATTTTTTATGAAAAGGGTGATAAAGTTCTGGAATGGTCTGCCCAGGCAGGTCGTGGAGCCACCACTCCTGAATGTGTTTAAAAAACCCATGTTAGGGCATGGGTTGGACTCAATGATCTCCAAAGTCTCTTCCAACCTAGTGATTCTGTGATTCTGTGATGTCCAAGGCACGCTCACCTGCTGCTTTTTGCCTCATGAATGGCACCTTTACTCCTCTGCCACCAGTTATTTCTGCACTCTATGGGCTCTGCTTTAAAGTACAGTGGGTGAGTAAAGTTCCTTTTCCCAAGGGAATCATCAGTCAGTTCAGGTGCCATCCAGCCTTGTCTGAGAGGGATGAGTTACAGAGGCCACAGTAAGGACCTGTCCCCACAGGGGATATCAGCCAAGCCCACACTGCACCAGGAAAGGTTCACATTGCTCCCCAGCCACAGCACGAGTAGCAGGTCCCACCTTTCCCCTGCTCCTGCAGGTGATGTGTTCTTGCTTTCCAAACAAGGTTTCCAAGAGATATTAAACTAATACCTGGCTCTCCAGCTGAGATAATTGAAATGTGTCTTTCCACACCCCCCACCCCCAAGAAAAATCTGAGTGCAGACTGACTGTTGTTTTCTTTGTATATCCACCAGTTTTTGTACATTTTCAAGCAGTCTTTCTGAAAAACATATTTCCAAGCACTTTCTTTCTTTGTTACAAGGCAGGCTAGGCCTTCTGCTTTAGGTAGGGCAGGCTGCTTTTTCTTTCATTCTTCAGTCTGAGAAGGAGACAGCAGCTTTGCTTCAACCCTCGAATCAAGACAATTTAATTTCATTTCTAAACACAGGGCAGAGCAAAGTAACTTATACAGAAACTGAGCTGGTTTTGTATTAAATTTGGTGCTTTCATCAGAAAAATTAACAAGTACTGCTTTGAACAAAGGCTAGACCATTGCACTATGGTATACCCAGAATGTTTTTCAGGCAAGGGCTGCATAATGCAATGCTTCAGAAAATCAATACCTATACTTTATACAGTTCTAAAAGTATCCTGTTTACTTTTACAGTGATAACACAATTTTGTCTGGAAAATAAACCTGATACCAAACATTAAAGTTTAATAGATAAGCCAACCCAGATTTTTCCCTTCTATGTCCTTTACTGTTCTTCAAGTAGTTACAAGTCATCAGACTGTTTAGCTTAAAATGCACCTATTTTGTTTTATCTGACAAAGAAAGTAAAGCATTTCATCTGAGAGCTAAATATAAAAGCTGCAGTGAATGTTTTTAAGATAGAACAAAAAAGAAAGGATATACGTAAAATAGATTGGGTGAAACCTTAACCCCACTGAATCCTGTGGCAAAATCCCCATTGACTTCATAGAGCCAAGATTTTACCTTTCAATCATATCATGAATGCAGCTGATGCTGCACAGCTTTTAGAGAAGGACAAAAGATTAAAAACTCAATATTCAAGATAGAGTCAAGTTTAGATTCAGTTGAACTCTGAGCTGACATCCAGCACATGGTTTATTCAACAGAGGAAAATTATAGATATGTAAGAATTTTAAGTGTGGTGTGGAGAACAGTAAAATGTAGCCTCTTTTTAAATCAAAATGCAGTCTTTAATTTGGTGCACAAAAAAACTTCTCTATAATTTTCACAGGCTATAGTTGTTTATGGGTGACCTTCTAGTCTAGTCAGCTGTAATGTTCTGAAAGACATACCATGCCATAAGGATAGCAACAATGGGAATGGGAGAAAAGTGACAGAATAGGGCAATAAGAGCGTGCATGTTCAGGCAAAAAGCAGCAAGGAAGACCAGAGTTCATTTTGGACAATCCTAGAGAATCCTAATGTATTTTCTTCCATAACGCTACAGTTCTTAATGTTACAATTTTCAATATGGCAGAAATAACAGAAAAAATAGGGGTCTTACATGCCTTCTACAACAAGAGATTATAGAAGAAAGTAAATTGTTTTGATGAAAAGTGGCCTGGACATAATATGGAGCTTAAAGGATAGGGAAGGATGCAAATCCTTAAGAGCAGCAATTTTACAGTTCTAGCTGGTATAAATGACAAAGGTCTGCTGACTTCAGTATAGTGGTCTGCAACCTTGAATAAGTATTTAATTGTTTTCTGAAGGAGATCTGATGGCATCTGGAATAGCAGCCCCTTCTCCTCTGGAGAACACTGACTTTTTTAATGAATAATGGTAATGAAAAGGAGAAAGCTGTCTAGATATTGATAAACATTATGTAGAAGATTGCTTTCTTAAATTAAAAATGGCTTCCCACTGAAAAGAAGTTTTGTGCAGAAATGAGGCTTTGGTTAAGGCCTCATTTAGTATTTCATTTCATGGCACAATTTCTACAATTTATACCTCTCCAATAGAACACTGAGATTTAAAATAAGACATTTAAAATGATTCTGTGAGAGAAGATGATACTTTTCTATAGATATATCACAAAAAGTAGTGAAAGCTGGTATATTTGGAACTGAGTAGAATAGAAATAATTCTGTGGTTTCAGTTCCCAGTAAGTGCAGCATCACAGGCCAGTGAGGGCATGTTCACTGAGGCCTGATCCTCGTGACTTAATAATACACCTATTAACTGCAAGCACATAACAACTTTCACTGCAATCACAGTTAAAATCAAACCTGTGCCTCGCTGCTTGGTGTACAAGAGCCTGAGGCAAATCGGATCATCAGCACAGTTTTTGAAATGTTCTTGGAGGAGCCGTCAGAGTCAGCAGCAGTGGGGAGCAGAGGAGCCTGAATGTCAGACAAGGTCTTGGAGCAGGAAGGAAGATGCTGGCTAGATTCCAGCACAAAGGGAAAAAGGAAAATCATGCCACTTAGCCACTTACCTGAGAGCAAGGGAGTGGGAATTAGATGGATTTGTACATAACACAGGAGCAAGAAACCTCAAAGAGATTTCTTCAGAGTGTTGGAATTAGCCTTCAGGTTTAATGTTCCTGGGTTTTGAAATCACCCTGAACTTGATGTGTTTAAGGAAAAAGTTGCCCTAAAAATATAGTTTTGGCAAAAGAAATAGTATTTTCTTAATATTTTCTGTAAAATGGACAGTACTATTTTAAAGCACTTATTAAATACCAGTAAGCACCAGTAAAAATCTTTACATGGTATAGATGGTTATCTATGGGTATGAATGCTTGTGGTGTTGGGCACTTAGCATATGCCTAACAGAAAAACTAGGTTGAAAGGAGGTTCAGATCTAATTCTGTGAGGGTGGTGAGAATTTCATAGCATCTTTCCAAGACTGACTTTTGAAGAAATTTCCAGGAGTCAACCCTTTTGTTCCTTTCTATTTTTCTTAAATGAAATGGGCTACCCTTCTCTTTCAACACTCTAATTATCATTAGCCTCAGAAATCACTTTGCAATTCATGAAAGTCTGAATTCTTCATGTTGACTAAGCAAACCCTTAATAAAAACAAACACTTATTGCAAACTCATTCCATGGTAATTAATAGCCTAATTATATCTGTTTAATATCTGACATGCATCTGTAACAAGCAAGATTCTGTTCTCACTGTTGTCTTCTTATTGCTCAAACTTACATTTTAGAAACTCAATAGTCAGCACGTATATACAATAAATTAAAAACAATTTGCAGGAACTATTTTACAGCCTTCTGTCTGAAGCACCCAAAAGCAATAGATATGGTCTTTCTTTAGATTTTGGACAGATAGAAAGCTCACTAAGTTTCTCAGACCATTTACATTTCTGAAGATCAAAACGCTGAAGCAGAAGAGGAGGAGTATCTTCCTGCTAGAGCACAGCTCAGAGAGTTTGCCTGCAGCAGCAACAAAATATTGAGTAGGTGTTTTCATGAATGGTCATGTAAAGGGAGGGACAATTATCCTACAGCTTCCCCTGAGTAACTGAATAATCCTCCAAGGATGCTATGTCTCAGTAATCCTGCAGTGCATGAGTCAGCATCAGTGCGTGGGAGAGTTGCTTTCTTTTTTACAGCTCACAGTAGAATTAGAATATTTGGAAATTTGTAACATTTTCAGATTTACAAATGTAAACTTCTGTAGGATTTTTTTAAGTTCTCCATCACTACTGATGGACCCTTTTGCAGTAGTTAGAGGCTTAAAAGGATATACATACTGTAAATATGAACATGGCATTATAACTTCTGCTATGCATTGGGAATGTAAAGGGGAAATATAATTTACTGCATCCGTTCTGTACTGGAGGGCAGAAAAAATGAATTTGAAGACTGCAATGCAGTCTACTTAGCTTCTACAGCTTTCCTCATACATATGGTGTAAACACAGTTCCTGAAAGCACTGGTTAAAGAGCAAAGTAGCGTGGATGTAAATGACCAACTCCTTGTTTTCTGGTTTTCTTGTTTTCTGTTTTCTGGTGCTATGAGCATGCACAGAGTCACGAATCAAAGTGCCTATGGGACCCAATAGGGTGTTTTACCCACAGCAATACTGTCCTAAGTTTGCATGTGAAGAAAATGGAACACAAAATAGCTATCTGAATTGTCCTCTATATATCAGCTAATCAGTGGCAGATCTGGACATTACATTTTGACCTTCTGAATCCTCATCCTCTACTTATCAACCAAGGCAGTTTTCATCTAACCTGTCCTCTGGCGCATGGTATTTGCTAACTGCTCATCTGTACCAGAGGAGCTACAGGAAATGCTCCAGGAACCATGACAGAGCAATACATTTGCTGTTTGATTATTTGCCCTGATAACTAGTTACAATTCCAGGAGGAATTGTATCTTCAGCTCCTTAAGTCTGCATCCTCAGCCATATTACATTGGTGTGTAATGACATTTCTGCATTAAGGCATTCTGTCCATCACTGAATTATGCATGCAGTCAGCAGCTGTTCTGATAGCTATACACAGATATGGGCTGCATTACAATGGAAAAATGCCTGTTTATATAGTTAGGGATGACTTCATTACTTCTATGCACGCTGGAAAAGAAAGGACTTTCAGAAGGAAGCTGAATTTTTTTCTGACAAATGGCATTATATTAAATCAGAATGAGTGTTGTGAAAAGCCATGAGAAATTATCTAGAAAGCTATTCCACTCTCTGTTTTTCACTTCACCTCTGGTCTATCTTTTATAGGACTCCAACATGTGAACCATTTGAGACTTACAAATAGTGTATCCTCACATTAAGCAGATTAGCTCCCACTCTTCCCAGTTCTTTAAAAATTTATTGTAATGCATCTTGCAAAACCTTCTTCTCTGTAAAAGCTGTATTTTGGATTTGAAGACATGTCCATCCAGTGCTTGTGTCAGATCAAGAATTCTATGAAGCAATAGCTGGCAAAGCTTGAGGTTTCATTAGTGTCAGGGCCAATTAAGAGTTATGCACATGTTTTCCTTAGCAGGCCTATAGAACCTTTCCTGCATTCTGTGCTGTTTGCCTCTGTCATGATTTGAAATATGTCACAGGAATACAGCATACTCAGGCCAAGTAATAAATGAAAACCATATACTATACCAGTGTCACTGAGAATGACAACTTGGAAAGAAACTAAATCTGTTAATTTCTAATTCTGTTTATGCTGTTCAGGCAACAGCATGGCAATACATTTTCTGGATGGTTAAAGTTGTTGACTATAATTTTGGAAAACTGGACTTTGGTGAAAATGAAAAATGTCCTGTAGGCAAGTCTAAGCTTTGATATTTAAACCTTGCCCCTAACTTTCTCCTTGCCACCTTTGGTTTTTCAAAGGAGAAATGGAATTCTAAGATAATATATTGAAAATGAGTGAAAGGCAGATTTCTTACTGAGAAGTGAATGTAGTAAATATTACCAAATTTCAAAGTTTCTCCATTAGTTGATCAGAGCAGAAAGAAATGCAGCCTATCAAAAACATCCCGTGGGCACAAACCGAGACTTCTACAAGCTGTATTCTCTCTTTGGGCTACAGTGATCAGACTGAGGCTAGACATGAGTCAGCTGCTCAGCATATCAGCAGCATATCAGCTGCTGAACTAGGTCAGATCATTAGGTACTGATCCCAGGAGTTTCACTGAAGATAATGTTGTTGACTAGAACTTCTTAAAGCTCAGTGTTCTGTGTGGAATATCATATTTAAATGATACTCAGGATTCATAGCATTTTTACTCACATGGGTAATCCTTTCTCTTTTCTTTAGCAGTTGAGGAATCAGGAAGTTACATAAAGGTAAAACACTATTGCAATATAAATCATAACATATAATGGGCTTCCATAAATTTATTTATGATTTAATCTATCAGCTATTGCACGTGGCTGCTGTCACGTAGTTTAGAGCTTATACTATACAGCTCAGTATCTTTTTACTGGGTTTGTTCCCCATTCCAGAACACTTAACTTTTCCTGCTTTGAGCCTGAGATCAAAACATGATCCATTTCATATTTTGGGTTTCAGTCTGCCATCCATGCTTGCATTTCTACCTCCCTGTTTGCCCATGTATCATACATGTTCCCATCCAGACAAAGATATAAATGATCACCTGGGTATAGACAAATGTCTTTCTGGCACAACCACTGAATTCAAGTTTGTGGACTAGATTTAATATTTCTTTCTCCCTCCTTCTGCTGAAATTCATTTGGAGCAGGAGTGGTAAGAGCAGTGCAGGCCAGTCAGGGAACAACACACAAAGAACCAAATTTTCCTTAACAGAACAGTTTATAAAACTTTCACTTTTTCCTTTGAATGATCTGTTCATTCACATCCTGGATCATGTTTATTACAAGCTTGGTTTGGTTTGGTTTTTTTTTCTTGATTAATTTTAGTCTGTGAAAGTAAAGAGTGAGTACCACTCAGGTCCATGTGTTATACCAGGTGCCACAGAGGACAGACCATTTTTCACACAACAGCAACATATTTTTCAGGCCTTCCTAAGGTTTATTTTCAGTTCTGTAGTTTAATTTCTGTAACAACAAGACTATATTGTGGTGAGGAATGCCACAGGGGTATATCAAGGAGACTTATTAAATCATAGTGATGTATAGGCGCAAAACAAAATTCTGCCAGAAGGTAAATCCCATTTTTAAAACCTACAGTACATTATTAGACTTGCAGTGCTTATAAGCAAGGGAAAATCTACCAAACCATGTTAAAATATCTTGCAGAACAACTGATTGTGAAACATTCCTTCTACTTTCAGGAAGAAATTTTAATGGTTGACTTTTAACTGAATAACGGGTTTGATTTTAAAATAGATCACATTCATTAGTTAGCAGTAAGGGGGCCTCATGAACACTAGAGCCTGGCTCTTAACAATAAGTAAAAAACTAACAATAGGATTTCTATGTACTATACTTTTAACTGCCATGGGCTCCTCCTATTTCTAGATAGCCATTATTTATTGTGTTAAGAGGTAAATGATTATGAAGGCATGAAAACACACTTGACATGGGGGGTTTTTCATAAGATTTTAATTTTGTTCTCTCTCTTTCTCTTTGTTTCTGCCAGAAAATACAGGTAATTCAGGCAATTTTCAGACTATGCACCTTCATTCCTCTTCTTCATTAGCTAGCTTTTCTAGATTAACAGAGAGACTCTTCTAACTTCATAACTTAAAAAAAAAAAAAAAAACCAAAACCAAAACACTTTTGCATAAAAATAGAATCTTATTTTATTATTTGAGTTCTGGGATTAATTTTCTCTTTTCTGTTGTGTTATAATAGTACCCTGCAAGTGAGAAAAATGTGAGTCTAAAGAAGATGCAACAAGTTCTATAAAACATCAAAATTGAAGTATTGAAGCTACAGATTCCCTCCAACTGAAACCACAGTGGATATATTTTCATGGTGACTAATTCTGTACCACTGCGGATTCTGGATGCAGAAATGGGTTCTTCCTGAAATCTGAAATCTCTGAGTTACTGAAGGTCTAAATTTATTTTTTTTCTTTAAGAATTTTCCATTTGTGAAGATGGCGAATCATCTCCTCTGGCACTATTCTTTCTTAAGCTTACTCAAAGAAGGAGGACAGAATCTGATGCCTCTGGTATTAATGAATAAACTTCCCTCATAAATAAATGAGTTGGAAGGATCTGAGTATTCATTTAGCCTTAAATAAAACAGTTACCCCTTGAGTTTTATAACACTTTATGCTTCTCCAACAGAGTTGGAACTTACATTCTTAAGAGAAGAGCAGGTCTGTTCTAGAAAGAAAGATTAAGCACATGGTCATCCCTGCACAGTTGCAGTAGTTTCTATTTTTTCTTAGACTACAAAGTTAAATTATTAACCCTTTCATTTTCAAGCTAATCAATGAAATGATACAACCAGTACCCAGAAGTTATTCAAAGAGAGGCAAAAATTTAGTTACAAGATACCACAAAAAGAAAAAAGTAGTATGCATACAGACTAAGAACGAGTAAAAAAAAAATCTCACAGTGAAGCCAAGTAGGCAAATTTTACTCTGGGTTGCATTCATACAGGAGCTGACAAAGATGTGGGAGGTAATTATTCCTTCTACTTGATCCCAGTAAGATGAAAAACATTTTCTCCTTCTGTTGCTATAAAATGTTATTGTAAAGAAGATGATGATAAGTAATTCTTTAGTGCCAATGGGATAAGAACAAACATAAATTAGCTTAAATTATACCAAAATTATCTCACTGGGTATAAGAGAAAACTTCTTTTTACTGTTAAAGCACTGAAATTGTGCTCCTATGGAAGTTCTAAAGTATCCTTCACTAGAGATTTTTAGGATGGGTTAGACAAAAAGGTCTCAGAATTATCTTAATGTAGACTATTGACCAGCTTCATTCCAAAGGACTGGAGCACATGATTTTCCAATGTTCTGTATTTCTGCTCTTCTATGAATCTGATTGAATTTACCACCAGCTGGATCTCTTCTTGTTGCACTTCCCATTGCATAAATTTCTTTCTTGCTATACAAACTCTGTTTGTAATACTGTGAGTGTATAGGGATTCAGTGAACTTCCTCTTATTTGAGTAATCTTCTCACTGTTGCATTTCTGGGAACAAATTTTCAGAGTCCCTCTCTAATTGCATGCACTGAATCTGAAAAGTTAAAGCCAAAGTAAGCTTCAACCTAGAGCCCCAATGTCCAGTGCAACTTCTGACTCTTCTCTGTTTCCTGGCTGTGCTCTTATTGACAAAACCAGCAGCTTTCTGCTGCCAGATATGCCATCTCTTTCTTTGGCAGCAGGATCAAAAAAAAAACCTGTGCTATTTTCAGAATTTCTCTTGTAATACAATCATGATAGAGAATGAAACTGCTAGTTAAATTCCTCAAGTCATGTGGCAAAGGTTCTTGGAAGCGTCAGTGTTTCTTTGGATGTCATTGGGCTACAGTGGCTCCTCCTGGTTTGCCATGGTCAGAGGGGTGCCTGCAGGGCCTCCTACCAGGCTGCCTCACACAGCAAGGGAGGGACAGCCCCACACATCTGCCTATCTCACAACATGTGCCTTACTCTGGAGGTGCAGGCATTGACAGCTCAGAGCAATCTGTGGTAGTTCAGGGGATAGGTGACACCAGGGATGATCTCCCTCGCACACAATCCCTGGCATGTCACTGCAATGCTGAGCATAAGGAAGCTTAAGGACTCAGGACCCTCTGTCTGAAAAGCACAATAGAAATTAACTGGGACTTTGGCTCTAGCTAGTTAAGCATTCAAAACGCAACACTTCGTTTCGCCTTATTTTAGAATTGTCCAAGTCCACAGTCACTTATGTTCTCATTAGCAAAATCTCTAAAGTTTTACTGTTAAGTATATTGGAAATGCCTCAGTTTTATCAATATTCCATTCTAAGGAGACAGATGATGCATAGCTCACTCAGGCTTTGCAGGGGAGGTTCTTTCTATCTCTCTTGTTCAACTCAGAAACAATCTAGACCACATCTATTAGCAAAGGGACTGCACAAAATATAGAGGTTGCTGGTAGTTACAGTACCTCAGGTCTATGACCTAATGACCTGTAATGGTTTAAATATTCACAGAAGGGGGAACAAGACCCCCAGTACATTTTCTAAGAGAGCATCTGATAGTAGATTAGAGGGGAATTCTCTCAACTTCGACTTTCCAGGGAATAATTAAAAATTTATTAGGTCAGAGCAAGGGAAGAAGAGTAATATGAGAATACTAAGGGGCTAAGCCATAGGCTTCTTGTGGAATAGAGTACTTCTTTTCAATATTTAAATTTTTAATTGGAAGAGTGCAAAAAGTGAGATTCTTCTCTTCTCTTCTCCCTGATGAAAATCATACAATAACAGTGAGCTACAGTGACATGTTCACTCATGTCTCTTTTTTTCTAGGGCACAGTTGTAGGGGGATACAGTATGGGTAAATGAAGGTGGCATAGAATGTAATCTTATCCCCCAACAAGTTGCAGCTGGGCCAATTACTAAAGATTAGGAACAGGCCTGATCTTAACAGGCCACACCTGTTGCCAATAAGAACAAGTGAGAGTGGATTGGCGGCATCAGGAGTCAGATGACTACTGCAAGGACCAAGAAGAGTCAGTGCTCAGAGGAGCTGCCTGTGGGAGATGTTGAGGAGGTGTGAGGCTCTGGTGATATGGAATCCTTGCACTATAATGATAATAGAACTCTTGATATCTAAGATAACACACAGTGAATATTTAATGCATCTACAAGGATGGATATAGCTTCTGCAACAGTGACTGAAAAGAATCTTTTCTGCCTGAGTACCACTGGTAAAGTAAGTTGGGTGTGGAAAGCATTGATTCAACTTCCTACACAGGAATGCACAGGAATGAATCTATTCTAGTTGTACTTTTTTGCATAAATACCCAGCCAAGTCCACCATTGGAACAGAGCCACTGTTTAGGCCATACTTGGTGAGAAGGTCTGGCAGAAGGGACTCGCGTCCAGGTGAAATCTGGTGGTTAGAAACCAACACTGGAGCAGGGGACTCCTCACAGGCTGGAGATGTGATCTAAATCTCAGCAGTTTCTGTAGGTTAACATGTGCCACCTGTCCAGCTTGCTGAATTTGGGGATATTTTATGTCTAGAGCCTACATTTTTCCGTGTATTCCACATGAAGCAACGCATGGAGTTATCTAGCAACTTAGGGCTGAGGTATCCTGACAACTGGGTATTTTAATAGTGAGTAAAAACTTCCTTGTAAACCTAGGTCTGGATTTTGCATTTTCAGCCTGCACTGCAAATGGCTGTATTTCAGGAAGGAAAGACAGAATAATCATTGCCATTTCATACTGTTGCTAAGAAGTCAAGTTTTCTGGACACCTTCCAGAGGTGACTGTTAGCTCAGTGGGCCAGCTGCCAAGAAAACTCTGCTTCTTGCACATCCAGGTTTTACTCCTGTGTTTCATGGTGTTGCTGTTCCAATGGATGGAGCTGTCAAGAGAGTTTATGGCCAGACTTGCACTGCCCTTCAGGTACCATGAATCCAGGAGGCCTGTAATCTTCAATAGGAGCTGATATTTAAAATCCAGTAAAATAGAAGTTAGGCACCAATGAAGTTCCAGGTGAGCCCTCTCAGTGGAGGTTATATGCAACTAAATGGTTAACCATTCAAAGTGGTGAGTTCAGGATTATATATAGAAGACTTTTCTCAACAGTTGCAAAATGATGTGGCCACAAATGGACCACAAGTCCACACTGGATGTGACTGTCTGCAATCATGCACATGAAATGAACTCTTTCTTCACTGTGAGTCTTTGAGTATTTAGACAAATAGCTAGACAATTTCACTGTTTATTCAGGTTTTCAGAAGAGAGAAACTGGTCACTGTAAAAACTAAAAAAAGAGAAAAAAAGAAAAAAATATTTTTTAAAAAAAAGACTCTTTAGAAAATGAGCTTGAACAAAATATTTCAGTTCCTCACAACTGTGAGTGATTCAGTTTCATATTAAGATATTGTATCAAAGAGAAGAATATTATCTTTAACTGCTCCTCCACCATGCCATTTCTGACTCCTCTCCTGAGTTTGAGAAGCAGTCAGCATCAGCAGGGTGAATCATCCGTGCTGCACACAGCCCTGCTTGGCAGACTGCAAACAGCCATCCCCTGGGACTCTGCTCCAGTTTGCACGTTTATCCCCACTGGAGGCCCTAGCTAAAATAAGGAACACCACATCTGCAATGTGCATTTGTGCTGCTTCCTCACAAAATAAGTGTAGTCGGACATAAAATAATCTTTGTGAGGTGGAAGGCAGGATGTTTGGGGAATGGGGATATGTGAAGAATCTTAAAAACTCTCTGAAGTCTGGTAAAAAGCATGGGGTAAAAGTGTGGTCAGCAGAAGAGTTTATTTGGAAACTTGTTGGAGTCTCTGCAGGAAACACAAAAGGGTTTATATATTTGTGGTCAAAGGTTATATTAAAGTTGAACCTACTCTAGCAATGTTTATTTCTCACTTCTAATTTGGGTAGTTTACTCAGTTCCCATGTATGTCAAATAAGAGAGTTTATCCACACTTCATTTTTTATTATTCAGTTGTTTGTAGAGTCACTAACTTTTCATTGTTTCTTTCTTAAAGATATAGAACTTATTCCATGACTAGAAGCTGACATTCTAGGAGTTTTATAGTATAAAATAATCCAGCTACTGAGTGAGGTAACTGTAGTGGAAAATATGTTTTCTAAGAGGTTGTGGAGCAGTGTGCAGCTAAATCTGGCAAAGTGAATGCTTGCATTTTCCGTTGATGTCAGCTCTCAGGACATCATCATGTAAATGGGAAGCTGACTGAAGAAGTAATGCAGCCTGACAGTGAGTGGGTAGCTTTAAAATACAGTAAGAATTAGTGACATAAGGAAACACATAGCCTGAAAGGCTGATGTTTTTAATGTATCCTGATGCTTTGCTGTGTATTCAGAGTAAGTACATTGGGTGTTTTTGCAACATTTATAACAATTATAACAAAAATGCTCTACTTCATCAATCCTCAAAGCAGAATTATTTTAATTGTGCTGTTCTACAAGCAATTTTGAGGAGCTTTTTCCATTTAAAAGTCCTAACAATTGGATAATCAATGCAAGTCCATCTCTAAATGACTATCTGAGATTATTGGCCTTCCTGTGCCTAAAGGCTGTGTGGTGATAGGAAAGGATGACTTCAGACTGAAAGAGGGTAGGTTTAGATTAGATATTAGGGAGAAATTCCTTACTGTGGAGTGGAGGCACTGGAACAGGGTGCCAAGAGAAGGTGTGGGAGCCCCCTCCCTGGAAGTGTTCAACACCAGGTTGGATAAGGTCCTGATTAACCAGGTCTAGATGAAAGTGCCTGTGACAGGAGGGTTAGAATGGGGTGATTTTAAGGTCTCTTCCAATCCAAACAATTCTATGATTCCCTGATCTAGATAGATGGAATGATATTAATTCTGTTGCTTCCAAGGGTGTCTTACTCGATCACTCTATTCTCTTCTTCACATGTTGCTTTCTATACCCCCTATAACTGAAGACACTGCCCTTTGAACTGCCAACTCTATCTAAAATCACATTATATTTTTGCTGTTATGTGGAATCAGTTCATTTACTAAGCAAAAGTCACCTTGAAATGTTATGAATGTCCTTGATTCCCTCAAATGTTCAGTTGATCCCCTAGCTCAGTAATCATTGCTTGTAAAAGCATCAAGGGAAATATACAAGAAGACGAAAAGTGTTAATGATGCCTCACAAGAGGAGGTTTCCAGCAGCAGTTTGATCAAAAGGATCCAAGTCAGATCCCATTTAAGATCAGGAATAAATTGTGGAGCTCTTTTTAGCTATTCCATCTTGTGACTCACTGTGCAAAGCAGTCTTGCTTCTAAGATATCTTTCTGTTTCACCCAGCAGTAGAACTAGATCAGGAAGTAAAGAGCAGCAGGATGCAGGGAATTAACAGCTATGTAAAATCTCACCATTTATGAAACTTTAAAAATCATAACCTATGCCTTTTAAGTGCTTCAGTTTTCACTTTTGTCATTTTTATTTTTTTTAAGAGGCTTCTGGTTTTCCTTAATTTCTTATCCAAGAAATTCACTGCAGAAAATAAAGCCGTTTTTCAGTTTGTTGTAGGTCGACAAAAATGTGCTTACTTATTCACTGCTTTGCCTTAGTGCTCCTTTTCTTTCATTCTGTAGAGGGCTCAGACATTTCATTCCCCAAAGGAAGGATTCTGGATCAGCTGGGACAAGATGTTCTCATGGAAATATTCAAATATGCAATTATTATCTGATATGTCCTCACATGTTCTAAAGCTCACTAAGTCATATGATACTCTGTTCTCCTGTGGAAAAGCCAGCCTACAATATTCCCTTTCTCTGTTTCGTGGGAGATTCTAAAAAGTGCTCTGGGTGTAATGTTAGCTGAGCTGGTTAGAGCAGAACAGTATCACCAGGGTTGTGGGTTTCACCCCCATATGGGCCATTCACTTAATGGTTGGACTCAATGATCCTTGTGGATCCCTTCCAACACAGAATATTCTGTGAAATCTGTGTGGGCAAGGTGGATGGCTCTACCTGAGCAGAGGGGTACATTATTGCTGTTTCTGAAAGCCCCATGACTTTCTGTAAGCAGAGACTTTAGGTTTTTCATCAGTGCTGATGACTTTTTAAACAATCTCCTAAGGGCATGGGAGGAGGAAATTCCCAAATGTCAGAAATCAAGCAGGACAGGCAGAACAGGAATCTTCTCTTGAAAATAAGGCAAAAAAGAAAGATGTATCCCAGTGGATATGTGAAGAATACGGAGAGGTTGCTTGCCAATGTAGGGAGAAAATTAATGTGGCCGGAGCTCAGCTGGAGATAAAGCTGGTCAGAAATGTGGGGAACAATAAAAATATGTTTTTCAAATATTTAAATGGCAAAAGGCAGTATAAAAACATCAGTTTATCACAGGGTGAGGATGACCACCTCTAAAACAGGAACCTAGACAAAGCAGAGGTGTTTAACTCATTCTTTTTCTCTGCCTTCAACAGAGATGACAGACCAAGGGGGTCTCAGTGCCTGACCTGGAGAACCATGACTGCAAAAATGATCAACTCCCTGTCAATCCTGAAGCTTCTGCTCCAGCTGGATCCCTACAAATCCATGGGGCCTGATGGCATTTATCTGAGAACCCTCAAAGAAGTTGGCTGATGTCATTACAAAACCTCTCGATAGTTTTTGAGAGGTCTCGGGAATCCAGAGAGGTCCCACCTGACTGGAAGCTGACTAACCTTGCCCAGATTTTCAAGAAGAGCAAGAAACAGGACCCTGGACACTGCAGGCCTGTCAGTCTCCCTTCAGTGCCTGGTAAAGTTATGGAGAAGATTATTCTGGGAGGTATTGAAATACACCTGAAAGAGAATGCAGTCATTGGCCACAACCAGCACAGCTTCATTAGAGGACAGTCCTGCTTGTCAAACATTTTTTTCCTTTTATGACAAGGTAACCCATCTGGTTGGTGAAGGGAAGTCAGTTGATGCAATCTTTCTGGATTTCAGTACAGTTTTTGATACTCTCATAAAATTCTTCTGGACAAAATATCCAGCTCACAGCTGGATAAACACATCCTGTGATGGGTGATCAACTGGCAGGTCAGGCACAAAGAGTTACAGGGAATGGGATGACATCAGACAGGGGAACTGTCAATAGAGGGATTCCACAGGGCTCCATCTGAGGCCCTGTGCTCTTTAACAACTTCATAAATTACCTGGATGCAGGACTGGAAGGGACACTGAGCAAGTTTACAGATACAAAACTGCGAGGAGCTGTTGACTCCCTCAAAGGAGGGAGGCCCTGCAGAGAGACCTCCATAAATCAGAGGGCTGGGCAATCACCAACCATATGAAGTCAAACAAGGGAAAAGTGCCAGATTCTGCACCAGGATGGGGCAGCCCAGGATGTACAGACAAAGTGGGGATGAGATGCTTGAAAGCAGTGCAGGGGAAAGGGACCTGGGGTCCTGGTTGATGGCAAGTTGAATGTGAATCAGCAGTGCCCTGGCAGCCAGGGGGGCCAACCCTGTTCTGGGGGCATCAGGCACAGCAACCGGTCAGGCCCTTGAAAGGCACAAGTTTTCAGAATCCCTAAAACCTTTGTCTTTATGTGAGAGCAGGAGGGAGAAGAGGCTCCTGGAGGTCAACTGCATGTGTATGTGTGCATCCCTCTTCTCTACTTTGAAAAGCCTGCACCAAGAGCTTCCTATTCCCAGAAAGGCAAGGATTCAACAACTTTGACCCCTTTACCTGTAAAATCAGAAAAAGTTCTGCCTCTTGTGTGTTACTAACACGACTCCCTCATGTCATTCTTCCCTGAATTTCAAACCATAGGAATATCCTGTCAGTTTAATTGCTTTCTTTAGGTCTCTGTGCTGTAAAAGTGAAAGAAAAATGGCCAAGACAGAAAGTCTGGGCTTGTCTTTCTGAATTCCTCAAGAAGGGAAGCCAGGCTTGCAACCATGATTTATCAATGATATATTGTATTCTTTGTTCCATTTTACTGCTTAAAAAAATGGCCTCTGAGTCTATATAATTTTTTTTCCAAAATACATAATTCAAAGTCAAGACCACATAAACTGAAAATATATTAAGATTTAGGTGGCCTAATCTAAACATTAGCTCTAGAAATATTCCATGCTTTAGTCTCTGATTTGAGTCTTCTGGTTTGTACAATAGATAACACAAAATGCAACTGATCACATTGATTATCACTAGACTCTTAAACCCAAGAGGATTTCTGCCACAGGACTAACAAGAAATTTCAACAAGAACACTTTTCCAAGCAAATATTATACAGATGTTGTACATGTAGGACTATCAATCCAGAAGGATAATCCCATGTTGTCAACAAAGTTTGAGCTAGGATTTATTATCCAGACTGCATAGAGAACACATTAACTACGAAAACTAATTTTGATGGGTTTGCACCACTAGTTTCTGACAGATGCATGATAACAGAACTCTTTATAAACCCTCTTATTAACTGCTTCATGAAGTTAGGGATAGTATTCTAATATATATTTATCTTATTTCACATGACTTGTCCTCTAAGTTTTTTTTTCAAGACAGGGAAAAAACCCCAAAGAACTCAGAGAAATGTATTTGAAAAGTAGCTTCTAATCTTGCTTCTTAAGTGCACTTCTAAATTGAACTGAATACAGACAGATATGAGCAGAGTATCTTTTTGTTTGTTTGTGAAATGTCCATGGAGATGTGCACACTGAACTTAACACGAAAGCAAGGCCACAGTGGTCCTACTCTGCTGAAAGAATTGACTTGAAGTTTTAAGTGGCTATCAGGGAAAAATCTGATTAAAAGTACTTGTAAAAGTCTCTTTTACAATGGAAATATTTTTCAGTTTCTACTGAAGAAGAAAGACTCTATCTCCAGCAATTCTTGTTGAAAAATTGTTGCTATGAAGCTGCACAGGCCTAGAAGCAAATAAAAATCTCTGTGCCTTGGCTTACAGAGCCACACAAGGCAAAAGAATGTACAAGGCACACTTTTCCCCTCTGCATTGCCTGTGCCTCTCTGAGGTGACAGCTCAGAGTGAAAGAGGCTTCTTAAGAATCACATTCAAAAGGAGCAAGAATGCTGTTGACCCTTGACTGCAATCATCCCCATTACCCCATGGCCAAGCTGAAGTGGCTATTGCACACTGGTAGGAGCTGGCCTGGGAAAAAAACTCAGATGGCTCAGTAATACTGGGATTTGGTAAACTCTTCTCTGTAATTGTGTCCACAATGCACATGATGCTCCCAGAGGTGAGTACAGTGGGCTCAGGATTTACAGATATGGAAGGGGCCATGCAAGTGATAGAGAAGGGGGCTGGTACTGGGGCAGTGAAGGGAAGAACAAATGACCGGTCTGCACTGAGAGGCTGGAGAGTGAATGTCCTCCAGTGTGGATATTCTTACTATGTCCTCCAATATGGATATTCCTACTCTACACCTGATGCTCTTCCTGTTGGAAAGTCCACCAACTTCCAATGGGTTAGGCATGACCTACAGATTGGTTTACTACTCTGCCTCGAAGGTGAACTTTCTGGTCATTAAAACCATGTTTTTAGGAGAGTGTAAGGTCAGATAGAGTGAGGAGGTTCATCTGTGTTAGGCAGTGTGCCTTGAGGTTGTTCACACAATGGGAGGGCACTTAAAGGAGGTAGCCCAAATGAGAATTCTCCTTCTCCATTAATTCTCAGTGACCTATCTCTGTATTAGAGATGTTCCTCAATGAAACTGACTAACAAAGTGGATTTTTGAAAAAAAAAAGTTTATTGGTCTTTTCCTGAAACATAAGCCCATTTTTGTTTTGGAAATCGCTATTAATTGCTTATCCTAAACATATGTGCCTGAGTCAGGGATACTGGTCCCCTTCCCCATATCAGACTGTGAACTTTCTTTAACCCAGCCCTTCCCATTCACTAAAATGTCTCTTTGACCTGAGCTGTAAAGCAGTTGACCTTCCCACCTCCAGCTCCCTCATTCATATGCACTTCTTCCGAGATATCTGCATGACACAGGCCATCTTTATGGGCGACATAAAGAGCAGTCAGACTTGAGTACCGAATAACAATGCCTAAGGGTTTTAAAAGCCCTCAATGTCTGAAAAGTATCATTATAGTTTGTGTAATATACGACATTGCAGAGCACCTCTGACTCTCCAAATGAGGAGGCTTACAGAGAACTGGGACAGCCATTCTCATCTCTGGATAGGTGAAAACTTTGGACTGAAGACATGCAGAATTATGACAAATATTCCCTCTAAAGAAACTAACTGAAAAAAACCCAGAAGGTAGGCAAAGCATTCTCTGTACTTGTATTCTGAAAGCTTTGTCCTTTGGTACAATAAAGAAACCCAAGAGATTATAATTACATTTAGTTTCCTCACCGTGTCTCCAGATGGAGAGGTATGGACGTGGTGCAAACCTGTCTTCTGAGCAGGAGGCACATCTTGCAGTTTTAAGTCTTGACAAGCTTAATGGACCTCTAATACTTCCTGCTGCTTTTGGAAAGACTTTTGGAAAAGGATTTATTCCTTTACTGTCATATAACCCTTGCACAAACACTACTTCTAAAGAAAATCTCAAAATGTCTGTCTTGTGAGTGAAATACACTTGCTTGGCACAGATCTAAATAGCAGCAAATATACAATAGGAGACACGACACTACTTAAATACATTTTATTTTGAGCAATAACAAATTTGTTGCTATCAGCCACCATAAAATATGTATGTTTCATATGTCTTACATAGAAAACTATGGCATGAAATAGGCCAGAAAATAGCATTAGTTCTTCTTTTGGCATCTGGTATTTGGTGCCACCATATGTTGATCCTGCATGCTGAGATTTGTTTCCTTCATCTAATATTACCATTTTTCCCCACAGCTGCTCTTGTAGAAGATGAGATCTTGATGCAGTGGCTGCTTGCATTTGTCCTGCCAGGCTTTGCTTGCTGCAATGGAATCATTATACATCTCATTAAATAGTCAAGGTCAAACCAGCAGCTAAGATCTCCTGTATGTGGTTCTCTGTGGGTGGCTAAATAAATGAAGATTTCAATAAATATTTGATGTCTTCTGAGAGATGAGAAGTAGCTTTCTTTGTTCTTACAGAAGGTCCTTGGCTAGTACCGATTTTTAAGGGAACAGCCAGCCGGTAATATATGTTGAAAGGCAATTTTTTTGGATCCTGAAGCTAAAATATTGGCAGACCTTCATGTAAGGATAATGTCTTTGCTCATATGATTTATAGTGCCTGATACATGAATTCAGCTGGCATGGCTGAGCATCAGCTCCTGTTAGAGCCTGTATCTAAGTATCACAGATATCCTGTTAGAGCTTGAATCTGAGTAATACCTGTGAAGAACAGCAGACCTCTCTCCAATTAAAACCCTTCAAAGATGTGTTCATGGTCATGACATTCCTTTTCTGTCCTCTAGGTTCCCTAGAGGACCTACCAATCAGTTATTTGTGAAATCCCTTAAGGAAATTCTCAGATAGAAGAGACTTGGCAAACTCATCTCTTTGCAGCCAGTGACACATTTTTCTCTGAGTAGAAGCCACTGTGTCCATGCCTGAGGAGTGATTCTGCCTGGAGTCCTGTCATATATTAAGGTTTCTTGTTGTTATATTTCCAGAAGTGAATTGTTAATTGTTGGGCGACAAAAACCTGGAGCTATTTGGGACTGTCTGGATGTAGGTGTTCAATCAACCATGGGTCAAGGAAGTGAACTGTCAGTAAGAGAGTGACCTGGATTTTTTGAATGAGGTGCTCCTCCATTCTTCCCCAAAATGCTTTGTCAAGTCTCACACTGATCTTAGAAATCAGCACGTTTTGACTGTGTCAAAGCATGGCCCTGGTCCAGGATCTGGATCAGAGATCAGTTTAGCTTATATTGTGCGATCAGTTGTGCAACAAAGCTGTCAGATATCTGCTTCTGTTCTGCCTGATAGCCAATGGAAAGCTGTGGCTCTTTCTGTGCATGTGAGAAGCTCAGGTAGAATAAGTCTGGGAAGTAAATAACCTCTCTTTCACCCTTCCCAACCCCCAGAGACAATGGCTGTAGAGAATCTGTTCACTGGCAGATTAGCTCAGGATAGCTGTCTTTAGGATGTAAATGTTCTGCATTTTAAAACAGGACAAAAGAACTTAATTTGATTGTGAGGCTGAACTTTGTAGAGACTGCCTGAAGAGGATAGTAGGCTTCCCACCATCAATAAAAAGAAAACTTGGGACTGGGACCCCAAAAGCATAACTCATGACCTAATACACATGACAAAATTTCAAAACATCTGAGTCATATTTATATGAATGCCCATTACATCAGGATTCTAAAAAAAAAAAAAAAGTAATGAGCAACACTAGAAAAACTTGTACTTATTTAAAGTCCTTTCTCTTTCTTCAAGCTGAAATCTGTAGGGCTGTTCATTTCTTTCCCTGATTATTACATTCCTAGAAGTAAAAACAGTAGAATTTTGTACTGATTTACATAAAATTTACAATTATATGGTGAGAAACTGTAGATAGGATGAGCCTGTACCTCTTCTTTTATGTGCTAATTCAAAGAAGAAAAGTTGCATTGACAGTATCATGAAATGTAGGTATGCAGTAATTGTCAGTTTTGGTAAAAGAATAGAATACTATGAGTGTTATTCTCTTGCAAATTGCAATAGCAGTTGTGTTTCCTTCTGAAGCTGAATAAAATCCCTGTCATTAAAACACCGAAGCTCTCTCTCCCCTCCTGTTGCTTGCAGAAGTTTTTCACTCCAAAAAACCATGGTGTCAGTGTCTCAGTCCCCACTCTGGCATATCCAGTATTAGCTTCTGAAAATATTGTATGTCTGTACCTCCATGTGGCAAAACCAGAATGAAATATTAGCGCAATCAAACAAATAGGTACTTCCAGAATGTTATGGATACATGTATCCCAGCAAATTCACAGTATCAATCAACTGACACTTTTGTTTATAATCAGACCAAAAGGGCTCCCAAGTGTTTTGTATTCACTCATTTTGCTCAAAATCAGACAATTTTCTTTGTTTGACGCATCCAGAGAACGTATTTTTTTCTTGTTCTTAAAACAGGTTAAAGCATTATGGTTATTACAGAGCTGATTGCCTGGACTGGTAAAATGTCCCACACATTTCACCCCTAGGTAATGGCTTCTGTTTTGGAATTTTACTTGCAAAAACATTAACAGAGAAAAAGAGAAAAGTATAAATTAAGTTTCATTCACTACTACATTTTGCTACTGTGAGTAAAACTGCTGTACTTTAGGGTAGTCAAGTCTCATCCTCATGGTTGTGGTTTCTAGAGTTACTAGTTCAAAAAATCATTTTCACCAGTGCTGCATGTGAAAAATAAATAAATAATACCAGCAAATTCAGGCTGGTTGACTTTGTATTACTCAGTTGGGAGCTGATTTTGGGGTTTTGGGATATTTCTGTAGCAAAATGAAGCAAATCCTCGATGATATACCTGAGATTTTTTTATGATTTCTGCAGTAATACATTCCGGAAAATTGCCACTCGACTCCATGTCCCAGAGATTGAGTGAATTGAAGTTGTTTCACCGCCTCCCTGGTGTGTAGGTTGGAAGAAAACCTGTCTGCAAAAAGGAGGCTGAATCACAAGTAGTACCAGGCAGCCTGCAACAGACCTTTAAAAACGAGACGTCTTGTACCACTTGCCAAAGAGTGGGGAAAGCGTGAAGATGACTGAGATGATTCAAAGCCCTTTTAAAAGCCCTCACATGCCTCATCATGTTCAGTTTCACAGAGAGTAATTTACTCCCACCACAACATTTTGCTACATTTGGATGAAAACCTGGAAACTGGTGTTAAGTTAGTGTAGTACTAGTGGAAGGTACTAGACCTCATCTTAGAGAGCTTCCCTCTCTGCGGGGTCTGAACGGGATTCTGGGGGAAAAGAGTGGTGTAGGGAATTGATTTTATGTTCATTGCAAGAAAGGAGGAGCTAAACCTCTCTCACTGTTCATGTAGGATGAGGACATACGCCTATTTACTCTAATGAATTCCTGATTGGAATCTCAGGCCTCATCCCAGCTCAGGCCACCATAGAGCTGAAATAATGTTGAATGCTATTATAGATATTGGTCTACAGTGCTAATAAAGAGACTGTAGGACAGTAAGATGAAGGGGGGGAAAAAGGCATTTTATTGTCTGTTTGAGTATCAAATAATAATTTTTCTCACCTTAGTCTTTATATATTTTTGTTGGATTTAAGTTAGTAAATTTCAGCACAGGTTACAAGATTCCACTGCTCTTGACCAAACTCCAGGTCAGCAGTTACTCCAGCTCATGCATTTTCTAAAAGATAAGACCAAGAACCACAGAAAAAAGATACTTTCAATACTGAATTACCAATTTTGTTATCAGCTCAACACAGTGGGCAATGTACTGCTATGTGGTTTTAGAAGAGATTTTCTACTTGAGCCTATGGCTACCTCTTAAAAATTGATAGCATACTAACTTCATTTTTATCTTCATTTTCAATTTTGTGTATAAATACCTTCAAGTAGTGGGAAACTGTTGAAAAGTTAGTGTCCTGATAGTGTTTTATCTTTATGGACAAAAAGAATAATCTCAGTGTAGAAAAAAATCCAGTCAGTTACCATGAGAAAGTAATGCTGTTACTGACATCTTTTTTTCCTCTGGTCTGCTCCTCTGTGCATGGTTTGCTGTATTCAAGAGCTTTCATGGTATAGCTGACATTTTTAGACATTTCTATTTGCCTCTTTCTAATATATGCTGCTTTTTTCTTGTTTTCTGTGTAGTGATGATAAAATCATGGCCTAGTCCATAATAAATCCAGGTGAGGAACATTAAATTAAAAAGAAAAAAGGCATAAGATGCATATTATGCCTTTAAAATTTATAAATGCCAAGCTTTCTTCAACACATGTTTAAAGATGAACATTTAAAATATTTTTGGCATAAGAAACTGATTGACACTGTAATAGAGTCCCAATCAGAACAAGCCATTCAGTTTGAACCGATAAAATATGAATGAGTTTTCACTGGGTGTACACATCTGTTCATAAAAGCTTGAGTTTTATCCAAATAGAGGGATAAAGAACATGACTTGTGACATTTCATTTCTGTGAAATGAAACAAAGAGCACATAAACAGTGACAGAAGACTTGTTGATGCACAGTTACAGCTGCTGGTGTCCATAGTGTGCAGCATTTGCCAGAGGCCATGGTTGCTTCAGTTTCAGGGTCTGTCTCGATACAAGTAATTACAAAATCAACCATCATCTTCTTGCACAGCACCTGATTTTGTGCCTGTCCTGGTTACCCTAGGACAGTGCCACAACAGAAGAAGTGATTCCTGTGCTTACACCATCTGGGTGATGTTTGTCTCATGGTTATTCTGTCATCAGTGAACTTTCCACAGATATTCTCTATCCAGAACAAATAAGAACAAAATCTCAGGTAAATATACTCCTACCTGCCATCTCCTTGGGAAACAGGCTTGAACTACCTCCAGAATAGATGTTTTTCCCTTTTTTCTCTTGATGCTGTGGTTGTAGGGGGAGATTTAACTAAGTTGTCTGGATGTAAGCCTCACAGATGACCAGAAAAAAACAGGTGGAAAAAAGCACAGCAAAAAATATTGTCAGACATTGTTGACAGCACAGCTTCTATTAGAACACCAGAAGGATTCAGAGTAGTCACAGAGCCACAGACAAAAAATGGATTTGAAGGTGTATAAATTTCCAGGACCACATTTTAAAGCTCAAACTCACAGAAGGCCACTAATGGCTCTCTGTGAAGAAACTCTGTGGCATTGGTTTAGTTTATGGTCATGAGAAAAAGCCTAGCTTTTGTGTTTAAAAAAACCTGCAGAACTGGGGGAAGGGCTAAATAAAGGACCTTTGATTGAGACATGGGAACAGAGGTAGACAGGCTCTAATTTGGTCGTAGCATTTTTATCTGGTGAAATTCCATTACTACAAAATCTCATGGTATGCCAGTTTTTACTGTTAAATCTATTTTTATTAACATGGAAAATGAAATAATTTCAAGGCTCTGGAGTAATCTGCCCAGTGTTTCACATGCACGTGCAATATTTTCAGTTTTGCTGGAAGAAAAATAGTATGTGCTTATCTGGAACGTTTTCTTGCCTAGCTCTGTCCTGCAGTGATTAATTATTGTTGCATTTCAGTCCCTTGGAACAGAGGATTTATAACAGAAATACTGCAGAGTGTGCCACATTTTTCAGCTCTGCACAACCAGACTGGGCTTGTTGCAGCAGGTTTTGCATACATCTTGAAATGTCTTGCAAGAGCTGAAGCTCTTGAGGATATTTTCAACCTTATAAGTCTGCGGAAATCTTGCGTCACAGTCCTCACGAGGCTGTGGTATGTACAGCAGCCTGCAGGAGGAAAGCTCTGTGGTGCAAAGCTGTTTGAGCACAGGCTGCATGGCTGGTGGTGCCACTGCCTAACCCAGATTCCCCTGGCTGCTTCAAAGGGCTGAGAGCCCTCATTCTCTCAAGCACATCTCTATTGCTCTTCCAATCAGTGGCTCATTTCTTACTGCTGGGAAGTAAAAATAGTCTCGTTAGTTGATGTGTGAACCTTGGGCTTTTTTTTCTGATTGTACAGAGGATGACTTTATAGATCACTTTTATTTCTGTGTTTGCTTTTATTTTATCCATTGTAAAATGCAGGTAGTAGTGCAAAATGCTTTGCTTTTAGCCACACCACTGTCTAAAGCTCTACAGAAATTCAGCTGGACACAAAACCAGAAAACCACAGGAGAAACCTAATCTGCTAACCACAAGAAAGGAACCAGTGGCCATAACTCAGACACTCAGTAGGTTATCACTATATTATTTTGGTAGCAACTTTTTTCTTTGTCAGTGTGACACTGTTTCACAGTGCCCTGGTTATCCCAGGCTCTGTATTCTTAAGACACGGAACATGAAAATGGGGATCTACACTCAGAGCACATGGTAGTCTAGATCACTGTGGTGTGGTCCTAGCTGGGGAAGGAGGTAAGTGATGGAGGCTGTGGGAGCTGAGAAAGTGAGGGTTGTATGACACCTGAAGGAAGGTGCAGGGAGGCAATCATCAGTGGTACCTGCTGAATGAATTCTGCACATACATTTCAGTGACTGAAGGACCAAGGCGTTCAGAAAGGCCTGAAAAGTGTAGTGACTATCTGTCTCCTGAACACAGCACAGTTCTCTGCTGGAACCCTGGCATACATAGCTTTAGATGTGCCTCAGCAAGTTTTCCCTGCTGAAGCAAAAGGAGCATGCTGAAGGGTTTTTAGACTTCAGGAAGGACTGATAGCTTGATGGTGTTGCTGCAGGTTGTGCTTATCAATATAGTTTTCCCTTTGTGACATTTTGCAATGCTGCCAACATTCACAAATCATTTCTTTTTGAAAAATGCATCTAAGAACCACTTCTTAAAAGTAGATTGTCATTCTTCCCTATTTTAAAAAAATACTATTAGGATTAAAAAGAATGATGTCCTAATCTTCTTTTTGTATTTGATCAGTTTTCTTTGTTCGCATTTACCTTTATGTTTTCATCACTCAGACCAATATAGGTCAAAATCCTCTTACTGATCTCTGTGAATACACACTAATAATTCTGGGGCTCCATGGAGGCATAAATATCTGTCTGCCTACACTGCACTGCAGAAATATCAGGTTTAGTCAGTTTTCCTTTTTCTTTCATTATTTTCTAGCTCCTGCTCCTGCTTTCATGGTAGCATAAGTTTTAACAAAATGCTAGATCTTAGCTGGCAGAATAAACAGACAACATATTCTGAAACTAGATGGAAGAAGTGTAATAACTGTTTTAAAAACCCATAATTAGCTAGGTCACAAGATAGGCATAGAGCATGTACCTAATTCTGTCAATACCCTGCTACCATAAAGTTAGGCTCTTAAAGTTATTTCTGAATCATTCATTAAATGCAGATTAGACTTGCTGTCTTACCTAATCAAGCTTGCAGGCACTGAATTTCCTAAGAGTCTGGTGTCATTAGCTCTGAAGTCACCGGGAATGCAATGACTGGGAGTGATGGCTGCCTATGCCTATGTCAGACCTACTTCTTTGTCTCCCTATCCCTCTTGGGCAATTAGTTTCATTTGAGTCCTTGAAACAGCTTTTAATAAATCATTTTTTCAACCCTAGTGGGAATCTCTAGTTTCTTTAAGCAACCATAAGAAGATCTGTGGTGTCTGAAATACACATTATGTTTTACTGGACCAGACATATGACCCAGTTTTTCCCTATTATGGATAGTGAACACTTCAAAAGGTACAGTTTTGATCAAAGTGCAAAGGGTTGAAATCAAAGATAAAGCGACTACTTCCTAAGTACAAAACACTTGATTGGTTTGATGAGGAATATTTGTTTTGGATGATAATTGCTATATTGCTTTTCTATTTTATATCCACTCTAAGACAAATTGTCTCTGAATGACAAAAATAAACAGTTTTTCAAAGGTTTACATTACTGAGAACATAACATGCTGAAGGAGAGCAGACTTTTCCTTCTTATGAATTGGGATTGACATTTATCATGCAGTCAGATATATTGCAGTTGTTAGATATGAGGCCTAAGGTCTAAAAACACATTATTCATTTATTTTGTTATTATCATATAACTTTATTAAATACAGTGTGGTGATTGATGACAAACCAGGCCAATTGCTCTGACATTATTCCTCCAAATGAAAATCTCAATGCTCCACAAATTTAGATTTTTTTCCTGTTTTTTATTTTTATTTTTGAAAGACAAAGATATTTTCACAGTCCCCTCTCCTTAGCCTAGATAGCTGCTCAGTTGCAATATCCTCTGAGAAATAGTAACAGATTTTCATATGGGAATGATTTGACACTTCCATTTACCTGGAGACTTCACAAGGATTAGATAAGTAGATGGGAATAGAATTTTACTCAACAGAAATTAGGAGCTGGATCCTGCAAGTCACTTATGAGCATGCTCAGATTTCTTCACATGAACAGTCCCAACAGCCTGGCTCACACCCATTCCTCCATCCTATCCCCTTTCCACTATTCCTCAGGATACATCCCTAAACTGAAACTGAAAGGAACAGGACACCTGACCTTTCAAGTATGCAGCCTCCTACCTCTACTACTCATGGAAGGAGAATGGCCCTTCCTGTGCAATGTGTGTGGGAAACCAATTAAACTTTGATTAATGGATAGGATTACTCATGTAAATGATTAGTCACATCAGCGTTTTCATGATCAGGCCTTAACTTCTGTTGTTTCTTCCCCCATACACTTGATGATGTGATGAGTTGTTCTCCAGAGAAAGACAAACTTAGGAAATGCAGAGCAGAAGGTGACATTTAAGAGCTCACAGCAGGGGAATTTTACTCATTCTGGGACTAGTGCATTTTGTATGTGTAGGCATTATTATTAATTGAACACTTGTTTATGTCTCTAAAAATAATTTAAAATACTTTGATTTCAAAATGCAGTCTGGGTATGGCTTCAATTACTAGTCAGAAAGTATTTAAGAGGGCCTGATGCACTTCTACAGAGAGTAGGAGGAAATTATGTTTACCACCCTCTTTATAGGCTGATCTGCAAAATGCTGTCCTTGTAAATGTCTCCCAGGAACAGATTTAGAGTGAAGATGGTATATTTTCAAGCCTTGTTTTTCTCTTTTGTTCCAGCCAAATGCTGCTTTTGTTTTCTTTTCTACTTCTACCTTCCTTCTTGAAGCGTGATTATTAACCACTAAAACAACCAAAACACGTGCTCAGTGCAAGCATCTGGAAGCACTTAGATATTGATTTTGATTCAAGGAATATATTATTTAAGACTGTCATTTGAGAATAAAAAAAAATTAGACTATTCATAGTAACTTCTGATATAACTTTTTATACTGCTAATAAAGTGGTAAAGAGATGCACCATCCAAATTACAGTATCCTGCCTCACCTGATGTGTCAGCCTATTAAATATGCTCATGTTCCTTTTCTTGAATCAAGCTCAATTCAGCTGATTGAAGAGGGATTTAAGCAAAGGAAAGGGGAAGATCTTCCCTGACCTTCGAGTAATTCCAGCAAAGTATTTTGCTGCTACACAGTTTCGCAAACCCAGGATCATTGGATATCCTTCCTCCTTTTCTTTGGAAAGGTTCTCCATTTCCCTGCTTAGGTGCACTGGACTTCTGAAGGCCCAGATGTGGAGCAGAAAGGGAGAGAATATCCCATGAATCATTACACCAGACTACTTTTTCCTCTGTAAGGTAGGGTGGCACAAGATGAGGAAAGAGGATCCTTCAATGGTCAAGGGCTCCAGATTTTACACTGATAAACCCTGCAGGTTCACTGGAGTGAGTTCACTTGGGCTTCCCAAGACAGAAGGAGGTCAATACTTTGCAGTGAATTTTCCAGGTCTTTGACCACTGATTATTATTACAAGCCTCATTAAACCCTGTTCCTTGGGAAAATAATGTAATTATATGTTAATATGTTAATATGCATCTGTTACATGACATCAATGCATTTCTTTACTCTTTCAGGGTGTGAGTTCACACTGAGCAAAAAAGACCAGTGACTGCTCTATACATATGTAGAATACCTCACAGCATGCAAGATTATAAAGACAAGGCTTATGTATCGTCTTTTTCCAAATGACCCGAGGACATCTTTTTACTGTTTAATACACTGGAGTGCACTGACATCCTCCCTGACAAAACTGACTAATCAGGGATTAGGAGCAGCACAGCTACTCCATGTGAGCACTGAGCCTGCTGAGCATCTGGGCCCATCAGGCCAGGCAACAGAGCTGTGTTGCTTTGAGCTCTGAACAAAGTGAGCATTCTGGAGAGCTTCTTGTTAGGATGAATGTCAGAATCACTGCACTGTAACTCACAATAGGCTGGGGATGTACCCAAACCAAATGGCTTTGTTTTGTGGCTTGGATAAAAAACAGAGTGTGAAATGTGGTCTAAAATTAGTCAGGGATCCCTGAAAAGTTTTGTGCATCTGCCTTTAGGATGTTGTTGGCTGGAGAGCCTCATGGCCTGAGTGAACCATTGATGGCATCAAGGCAGCACAGCTGTTTACCATCATACAGAAAGAGGAAGAGCACAACAGTGAAGTGTCCAGTTCCCAAACAGACTTAAAATATACCAAACACTCAGTGTAAGCAACTGTCACCAAGTGCTACATGAATGTATGGGGTGCTGTGGTTTGGAAGAGGAAGTGGTGGACGTTAGAGAGTCCATGGGAGTTTTTCAATAAAGCTACTGCTTGTACTTTCATCACTCCTTGTTTCTATGGTAGTAGATTTGACACTGCTGTTGCTTGCATGGCTTTCCTCTGAAAAGTCAGAAACTCCTAGAGCTGTCATTTAGTGAGTGATACTCCTCTATAAACTATCTGGACTTCTATAAATATTGCTGACTGTATGAAGGGCATCATTAATCTTATCTTCCAGGGAACATCTCTAATCACACTTCTACCCGCCCATGTCAATCTAGGACACATCCAAACCTTAGAAATAGCAGTGGAAAAATCATAAAATGTTCTAACACATGGAGTTGGCAGACAAGTGCCAGACAAGATCACAAACTGTGCAAAATGAACAGTTTGCAAGTGAATGTGTTTCCCTCTTTCCCCCATCCAAGTGCTGGCTGAGTATCCTATGATGATTTCAAATTAATGCACTAGCCCTTTTTTTTTTTCCTTCTACGTGAATTTCCCTTTAATCAGAGCTGCCTAGTTGACACAATTACATGTGCTGGAACATCTCTGGTTCCATGACCAAAGTGGTCTCTTAATTTGCATTGTAAATTCAGCAACAGTTTTCCAGTTAAAACAGGATGATGGTAGAATGGGTGTTGTCTGCTGTGCAACAATGGCAAGACCTAATTACAAACTCTTTATATAAGCAGTTAGTAAATAAGGTCAGAAAGAAGGGCTGGATGATTCTGTTCACCATATCTTAATTGAACTCACAATTCAGGAAACAAATCATGAATGCCAAGGAAATTGTTTTCTTTATTTCCGGGTTGGACTTAATACGTGTGTCCCTTAGAAAAGGTTATCTATCCATTGCACTAGAATCAAACTGCAAAATGTGAATTTGTGGTAAGTTCATGTATCATTTTATTCTGGAGAGAGCTGGAAAGGGTTTGATTTTTTTTTTTGGTAAGGATTTTGAGGTGTGGTTTTGTAATTTGGCTTACTTCCAGAAAAACAAAAAAGACCAGTGCTGCCTGGTAGACCACACAGGTAAGACGTAATATAGGCTCTTCCTGTACCTAAATATGTAACCTAGGAACACCAGCATGAACTGTCTGGCTGAATGCAGAAGTACTTCATCCTCAGCAAAGGCAAACATATGGCACTGGCAACATTCCAGGTAAACAGACTCGCACAAACAAGATGATAAATATATGGCTGATGCTGATTGTCTTCGCTGTTAGCTATTATTTATGGAGCAACCTTGAAGTGTGATGGAATATAAGATATGAAACTCTTTATTTCAGCAGAGGCTAGAACCTCAAGGGTATTTGCATGTTTTTACCCCAGCCATTAGTTCACACTCTCTGTCATGTACCAGCCTGGATAACTTTTCAGCTGTTCGTGTACCAATGAGATTACAACTCCTCAAGCAGTCTCACTGCTTTGTATTCAGGTTATCATAATTGTCAAAGTATGTGTTTAGAGTTTTAAAATCCATAGTTTGGTTTTGGGTTTGTTGGATTTTTTCTTGGGGGGGGGGGGGGGGGGCGGTGTACCATGGTGGGCATTTTACATGTGGAAGCTTTTCAAAGGTTGAGATTTGCCACTTTTTTCTGAAGCTCTTTGTATGCATTTCAAGATATCTTCATTCTCATCATACACATTTCAAGATCCAGGTGCTTCAGAACACAGCCTGCCCAACTGATACCTTATAAATTACAAAGTGATTCCTGATGGGGTAGCAAACTCATAGCAAATTAATTTAAAAACTAGCACCAAAATCTAGCCCATTCTTCAATAGAATTTTGTTCAAAAGTTTTTTGAGGGCATCTTTCATTATACATTCAAATTTGATGATTTGAGCAATCATTTGTAGTGATTGCTCAAAATTAACACTTCCTTCTGCTATCAGAGAGAAGATACCTACTTAGAGAAAATTTCTTAACATATCCATATAGTCTTGCATTCACGTTCAGTGTCACTGAAGCCAATTTCCAATGTATGTATTTAGTAATTATGTTTAATATGCAACCATGTGAACAGATTAGTGACTCCTTACCAAAATTAAAATAATAGCAAGGAAGGAAAAAAATAGAAGTATAGATTTATTAGAGAAGTTATCTAAAATACAATATTATTTTCCTTTTTAAATTAGAACATATATTATTTCAATGAAAAGATATTTTGTATCATTTCTATGGTAATAACAACTTTTAAAGAAAACATTTAATTTAGAACATTTTTAATTAAAAAACCCAACACTACCATTAAGACGTAACTAAGGCTGTTGACAGCACGGGTAAAAATGCAAAATAGTCTCAAAAATATTTACATGTCAGTTTCTTAAAATCTAAGAAGTCTAATTCTAAATATTCATTTTGCTTAACTTTCTCAAAATACCTTTTTCTCTAAATTATAGCTAGATTCTGTATACCTGTGCTTCTTACAAAGCTTCAAGTTATCGTTAGTTACGTGTACTATCACACCAGTAGATGAGGTTTCTTAAAATGGCTTATTCTGCTACCACCATATCCTCTCCCAAGTGGCCAACTTACTGTTATACCAAAGTGTCAGTCGCAGTAATAGTCACCAAAATGCACACAGCCACCCACCCCCTGCCTCCCCCAACCCCACACCCTAAGAACCCTTTCCCATTCAGCCAAGAGCCTTTCACAGTTCAATAGCTGGCATTTCAGATGCAGAGCAAAAGAAAGTAAATGGATCTGGGAGACAAGATGTTGCCTGGGCACACACGGCAAAGTTTGATTTGGGCTTAGCAAAAGGGGCTCCTCACAAACACAGCAATTCCTAACACTCTCAGCACTGAGGTTACTGGAAGGAAGCTCGGACTTCTCTGCTCTTCAAAGGCTGACACGGGCGCCAGTTGTCCACCATATGGCACACGGGCTCATTCTCAGCATTGAAGCAAAGGCCACGGAGTTTGCACATCTGTGGGGAAAGGCACAAATATCCTCAAATGCATCCTCTCATTTCAGCAGGACTTTTTGAAACTACACATCTTGGGCCTGAACCAGAGCTCTGACCCAAAGTTTTGACAGCACTAGTAGCCTAGACATGGCATCAGCACCTACGGGTCTGCATTTCACCCACACCATTTCCAGCCCCTCCTGTCCACAAAATATCTTGGCAAGAACTGTGAAAGCACAAAAAACAAGGACATAGACATGCATTTTCTGAACTCTGCAAGCAAAGAGCTATTTGTCCTTGATCCAGATATGAATTGAAATCCTTTCAGAATCCTCTGCAAGTTATACAGTTTTGGCTGGTTTTTTTAAGTCCACTTGAAATAAAAACAATTAAAAATGGCTTTACCCTTGGGTCAAAATAAAGCTGTTCAATGAATTCAAATTATCCTGATTTTCAAAGCCCATGAGGAGAAAACTGCTTCACATCAACAGGAGCATACTGTATAACTATGGTACTTGTTCCTAAAGTACAACTGGTGTTTTCATAATCTGATATAAAAAAAGCACCTTTATGTCTATATAGGAATCTCCAAAACTCACAAAAATATTGTGCCAAATAATAACCCACCCCAAACATAATCTCACATAGACAGGTAGAAGTGCTGATGAATGTATGTAGGTGGGACACAGGATTTTCTACAAATCAGGTTCTACACCAGGTTTTTTCACATTCAAGGAAAAATAGCCTCAACAATGGCCTGTGTCCTCTGGACTTCACCTTCAGGACAAACCAGAACAAAGTTTAGAGCTCAACTTCTGACAGAAACTGCTGTATCACAACAAGTGATAGCAGGCTTGCTATACCCTACTGTTATATTCAGCTTCTTTTCAGCTTTGGAAAACCTCATCACCTTAAACCTTGAATCAATACTCTTTTATGTGGTTTCTTGTTTTGATCAGTGTGGGAATGAAAAGGTAAACTGCCACACACTGTGGAAATATTGATGATAACATGGAGGGATGTGTAAGGGAGAAATAAGTGGTAACTTTTACCACTTGTAGGTGGTTGGAGTAGGTAGAGTAGAAAAAAAACACTATTTTGGTGGGTGTGCTCCTGCCTTATAATAAAATCATATTTGCAAACTTTGGATTATCAACAGTGATAGGAATAGTTTGGAGTAGTGTCAACTTTAATGCTCCCTTGCAGTTTACTAAAGACAAAAATCAAAATCAATCACTGCTATAGTTATTATTTCCAATACATCTTCTTCATCACATATTCTATCTTTTATTATGTTAACTTCTAAAACAGCTCAGTTGCATTTTCTTTCCTATTAGAAACCCCCTAGAATTAGGTGCAGGTTGTTAGCATGTCTACCATCAATAAGAGATCCTTAGGAATTTCAAGGTTAAACTAAAGCCCTTCAGGGTTGTTTTGTATTTATAGGCTCTAGATTCTATTTATATCTCTCAAGCTCACAGATCTGAACCCAAAAATGGAATCTTGCCTGTACTTAATTTCATTAATGGATAGTACAGAAAGCTGTGGCCAGGAGTGATTTAATCTGCGATTTAACTCTTCCTACTAGGAAGACTATCATTCTCAGGCTGGTCAAAAGAGTATTTTCTTAGGCAGCAGACTTCTGGAATTTGCAAATTTTGCCTCTTCCAAACAATGGGAGCTTTGTTAGAATCATCACAAAGCTGCGTAGGATTTCCCAGTCTGTTCTGTGACAAATAACTTGCAAAAAGAGCTCAGTGTCCTGGAAATGCTGGAAAATCAAAGGATCAACTACAGCTCTACTCTACTCTCTACAACTACTACTCACAGTGTGAGACTGTGGATGCACCACACATGGTCCCCAGGTGCTTTGTAAACCTGGTCTTTTCAGGGCAAGCAGACCCAGAGAGGTAATTGCATGTACAGCAAACCTGCTGATGCTCACAATACATGCTGGAATAACTCTGCATGTGCAAATGGTCCTTTCATGCATGCCTCAATTTTCCAGATTTTTACCACATGACAGATCTAACCATGTATCTGGAAAATGTCTGATAATTTTTTCAACTTCCCCATCTTCCCTGGAGTGCCCAAAGAGAAGACAGCCTTACATTCTACAGCAAACTACATCCACAGGCAGAAGCAGAGTCCTGTCAGAAGAGGATTACCACTTCAGACAGATATTTTTGACATGTGGTGCTAGCTAATACCCTGCACAGCTCTGCACTAACACTGCCACTTCACAGATCACCTGGTGGGATGAACTGAAGCCATCAGTGCAACTCCAGTACACATCTACTGGCACCATCCATTGGAAACCTACCTGCTCAGGGCTCACAGTGATGGGCTCCTTCAGAACGTGCCAGATCACACATTCAAGCAGTGGTGGAGTTGTCAGTGAGCCAGGGTATGTCCAGTAGTCTCTGCATGCAGGAAGGAGTCCAGTGGGGTCAAAATTTGTAAAGGAGGCTTGCTTTCCCTACAATAAAGTAAGCAGATGGGCTGATGTCAGGGAGAGAACATATACACACACTAGGATTGCAGTAGTGAAGTCTCCTAGGAAAGCTCCATGGTTGTAGAAAGGCAAAAATGGAATTTGGCATCAAGTGTTGCATGCCAACTATAGTACCTTTGGGATTAAATACTCTCAGCAAGAGTATATTGTATATACTCTTATATATCTTGTATATTTCTTACAAGATTTTCAAGATGTTGCTTCTCATACCAAATGCTGCATTTATGTTCCTTAGTCTTAGAGATAAGATTTAACCTTGCCTGAAAAACAATGAGATTTGAGATGCCTCATACACTGATAGCATGGCAAACACAGAACCTGTGAGACCTGTTGGAGAGTCCATTGCAGTAAGCAGCATTATCCCTTTACCACAAAGGGTGCCTGATGAGAAAGATGTCAGCATAATCTCATTTTTTACCTTTCCTGTCCACATTTCTCATTGGGCTTTACCCACTATGAAGGTGCCTAATTACTCACTAAGTACTTTTAGTTTCTCATTACTCAGCACACTAAAATCACACACACTGCACACAATATTTAAGACACAGGAAGACTTTTTCCCCCTAAATTATATGTAATGATCAAACCATTTATCTGAACTCTCTCTAGAAATAGCCAAGAGAACATGCCCTCTTGGAAAAAGGAAATTTAACCCACAGATGCACAGAGGGGAAATGCCTTTTCCATCTGTTACCACAGATGAGAAAGGGCACCTGTAGTTTAGATTAGGAAGATGAATCCTATCCTATAGGCTTAAATACAGTTAAAAGACAGAGAAATGTAGTCACAAAGATAGGAAATAATCACTGTTTCTAGTATTCCATGCTTTCTACCTCAACTTCATTCCAATCTGTTTTGCTTTTAGATTTATAGGAGCACCTTTGCTGATGGCAGGAAGTTTGTTTTACTTTCATGTATGCAGAAGGCTGGGAAGAAGTAAAAAACTCTACTTTCCAAAAAGGATAACATCACAGTTGTGATGGGTGTCCATCAACACAGACAGCAAGTATTACCTTGGTTTGAATGGAGCTCAGAGCATCCACAACCTTCTGCATCTCAGGCTTGGCATTTCCCACCTGTAACACAAACCATAAATAAATAAAAATCACCATGCATTCTCATGACACCTTTAGTTTTCTGTTACAGTTCTCAAGGAAACTTTTTTTTTTCAGCTGCATTTCATTACATAATAGGAGTATTACAGTGTAAGTGACTTAAACAGGCTCTGTAAAATCATGCCAGTTGACAGTGAGCACAAATGGGTCAGCCAAGGACATTGGACACAATGAAGCTATTTTCATTTACAGTGTGTGGATTTATTTTTGGACCTAAGCTGTTCTTCTTTTATGGAAGTCACCCTCCCAATAAAATAGTCACCCTCAGTGAGGCCAGGATGGAATACTACGTACTGCTGGAGCAGACATCTCTTCGAGCTAGCTGCCAAGACAATTCAACTAATGCAAAACACAAAACCCTCTGGCATTTAACAATGACAAGAGAAGGAAAATAGGTGTTATTTAGGCTGGTCACAGTGCAGATGCACACACACAACTTGGTCAGTTAGGCACATCACCTTTCACTGGTAAGGTAGCATCACTGTCCTGATGAAGGCAAGAATGCTGCTACAGGGCTGCCACAGTGATGGATGGCAGTCACACTCCATGGCCAGTGTACAATTTTTATAGATAAAGGAAGGTAAGAATTTGGAGCACCACCTAGTTTGCTATGGATTTGGGCAGTACAGCACAATGCTGCCTTATTCTCTATTTTCTGCTCTTAGGCTCTCCCCACAACACAATGAATTTGCTGGACAAATAATAAAAAAGTAAAAGTTTAACAAACCTTCATGAAGATGCCCACCACCGCTAAACCATCAGGATGCTTCACAGCTTCAGCAAATTTACCATATTTTACATTCCAGTGAACAATATGGAGCTGGGAGCAAGAAAACAAAGAAGCACTGTGAAGATGATATTCCATCCAGAATACTTCACAACTAAAGATGCAGGGAAGTAATTTATTAAGAGTAAGATGGTGTTTTACTGCTGAGGTTTGAAAGCTTTTGTGTACAGTTAAGAATTTGTTGAATTATTTATCTACTTTAAAGTTTCATTTATTCAAAGAGATTTCTGTAATGTGTTTTATTTTGCTCCTCACTCCTAGTCTCTGGTGAATTTTAAAGGCAAACTGTGGCTGTATCATTCTGCTTTTCATGTGGTGAAACTCCTGGTATCTTCAGCATAAATTTTTCTCACATACAGCCCACGGGATTTTGATGTAGTATTTTAATGCTATATATCCTGGTTCTGAGCACAGTGACATACATTGCCAGTGTCAGAAGAAGCAGAGAAGACACATTAACTACAGATTTGACTCACAATTTGGAAGTTTTTTTTTAATAAAAGCCAGTCCTGCCCTTTCCAGTAAAGGCTTGGAAAAGAATATGAAATTAATCTCCAGATCGTGTTATCCAGGATGTTACTTTCTTTTTAATTTCCAAGTTATTTCTAATTTAAGTTCATCAGGCTGTTTCCTCACATCTGCAAGTCAAGTTGAACAAGTAACTATGGTACTGTGAAAGACAGAAGGTAATTGAAGTATCTCAGATAAGACAAAAGCTACTTCCCTCAAGAAAAAGCAGCAGAGCCAATGAATTTGTGGAGCAGTTTCTTTTATCTGTCAATGCAAATCACAGGTATATTCCACAAATATATATTTATGAATATATTTTAGAAGTCAGTCACAGAAACCAGAGGTAGATTTCTAAACGGGGGATGAGGAAAGGTGAGATGCAAGGCATTAAAGTCACTCAGTTTCTGTATCAGACTGTAATATGGAGTCTTAAGTGGTCTGAGGGACACCTGGAGTCTCAAGGGATCACAAAGAGTGACAGACAGTAAGATTGCACTTTACTGTCTGCCTTCTTCATAACTCTCCTTGATTCTTTGCCACGAAAATATGAAAATATCTGCACCAAAATTATTCTACTGCTCTTATAAAGATCTCTGGTATTAAAAATTGAAGCTAGAAAAAGGGGATGTGCATGTATAGGTGTGCTACAATTCTCTTTTTTCATAATTTCCAAGAGTCATAGAGAAAGCAGGCAAAAATACAGGTATTATTAATGTGGGGTTTTCTGTTTCTCTTTGACATGAAGTAGCTGAGAAAAATTACAAGCCTAATGTCCTGCTCTTGCAAGGACTATGTTCTAAGGTGGCATCATACCAAAATTGTCTATGGTAACCTTCTCCTGTGAGGATCTGTAGTGAAAGTGCTACTGTGGTGGAATACTTAAAAAAACCAAACCTCATTATACAAAGAAGACTGGAGAAGGTAAAGCCTACCTCTGCATCATACTTCACACCATCCACAGTGTGCTCAGATCCCTGGCCATCACAGGATCCCCAGTGAATGTGAAACTGCACCAGCCTGTAGACTCCATCCAGCGCTCCTCCTTGCACCACTGCAAAATAAAAGCAAATTACATAATTTTTGTTATCAAGTCTCCCTTCAAACTGAAACAACTATCTCAAGTCTTTTATGTGATTTACAGTTTATTGCATGCTGCCATGCTACTCCAGATCATCCTCAATGGTACATTACTGCAATACACCAAAATTGATAATAAATGCATAAAAACATAAGTGACTTTACAGTGAGCATCTCATCAGCAATTTAACAGGCATGCTAGTATTACAAGTGATGAGGGAAGATGTAACTTTTCTGTCACCAATAGATTAAAAAAGCCCTTTGTAAGAGGCCCATATAGAATCATCCTAAGGAAGTACATTTGAAGACTGAATCATCTTCCATGTACAAATGTAGTCTGTTCTTTTATTTTAGATACTTCATCCATTTAGGCCTTAATCCTGCAAATCCTGTGGCAGATTGGATTGAGTAAAATGATTTTGGTTCCAATTTAAACCTGAAAACCTGTTAGCCATGGGTTAGCCTTCTTGCAGCAAGGTAAAGCACTAGGCACAGGACAAGACAGTGCAGAGATGTGAATTCAAATCTCTTGTCCTTCCCATTGTGGTAAAAATGGCAATGCTTACACAGACGGACTTTTTGGAAATGAGTTGTTTATTTATGCTCTCCATTATCTGGCATTACTTGTGCTATGGGGCTGCTCTGAGTGAAGCTCCCAGACACACTTTTAATTATACAAGAGCAAGCTCCCTTATTCTGCTTGTTAGTTTTACCCTTCTACTCCAGCTGTGACCAATCACCATTGTGATTTGCAGGATCAAGCCCTACCATTGCAAAATGCTGAGGGCACAGACAATGTCTCCTCCAGTGCAGCATAAAGCACAGAATAATAATAAATAGTTCTATTAAATAGAGGTATTTATCTAAGTTATCAGAGAAAGGTTTCACACCAGTTTGTGGTTTGGTTGGGGATTTTTTCATTTTTCCTCCCAAGCATCTCAAATCCAAATTCAAAATTAAATCTTTAAGTTGTTGTTATTTAAAAATTTAAAAACAAAAAGTAATTTGAAGTGTTAGATATTTTAAGAAGCCAATTTCTCTCTATAAATACCTGTATACAATAAAGTGACAGAAGAGTGCTGACATCAGATATTATATGTAAGTGTGCTCTGTGTATGTGCCAAAAAATGATTCTGTGGAGTAAAGATGCTTTCCTCTCAGTCTGCAATTAGTCTAAACATTAGCACAATACGTGCATGTGTGAAAACATGTATCAAATGCTGACTGGGAAAGGTGGCTGCAGGTTTGAAAAAGTCCATTATATACAAGCATGGACAACACTAGCCATAGATATAAACAGTAAGGTGAGAAAGATTTCACAAAAAATTTGCAATACATGAAATTGAAGTAGGATTTCTTAAAAATATGTTCGTTTCCACCAGTGTTCCCTATGCATGCAAAATTTGGGTTCAGTGGACAAATCTAGAATTTGCCAAGGGCTCCTTTGGTAAATATATGTAGAAGTCTCCCAACATGTATCTTTATCTGAAAAACACGAATAGATGTTCCACTGCAACCTATGTAATTTCCAATACTGTAGCCAACAGACCAGGACTTGCCCTATTTCCAAGCTATGTGATCCTAAGAAAAATGTCTACTTTAAGTAATCAAATAGGAACTTATCTTATTCTACTTTTACATTTCTGCGTGTGCTAGTTTCCAAGAAGCGTAAGTGTTTCAAGCACAGGGCTACAAATCTGAGTACTTGTTTCAGAACAGCAGCTGTAGAAAGGCATTAGTTCCTTTTGGAAATGAAGTAACTGGTTACTGTGTCTTTACAGATACAAAATCATTTAATGTATACAATGTCATGTTTCATTTTAAAATGATGCCATGGAGTTACAGTGTTTCAGTTCCTTTGGCTCTCAGTCTCGCCGGTTGTTGCAGGTACAAATGGACTGAGGTTCCGTCGCTCCTTGACCTCAGAAAGCACTAGCACAGCCCAGGTTAATCTGCCATTATTAATCAATGGAAAGCATGCTGAAAAGCAGAACCATGCAATGTTCTTGAGTTCATTTGCAGTGTTATTTCTGCACACAAAGTTTGCTATAGTCTCAAAACCCCAAAAGATGCAGAAAAATCTCTTTGCAGTTTTTGCTTACTTTTCTCATTCTGTGGTTCTCAAATCCAGCACTAGCTTATTTTGACTCACAGCAGAGCATTCAAAGAAAGTAATAATTAGATTAGTGTGAATGAATACAAATCCAGCAGGCTTAATTACAGAACGACCCTCTTGTTCTAGCCTATGTTAAGCAGTTATTTTATTTTTAACACTTCTCAGTCTTTCCAAGAAAGTAAAACTAAACTTAAAAGGCAAAGTAGGAATGATAGAAGTGCTTTTTTCTTCAGAGCAAGCTTTTCAAACCATAGATAAATGCTACCAGCTTTTGCAATATAAAAGTCCACAGAGAATCAGAGCAACATTGATACCAGCAACTTCCCTGTCTTTGTTCCATCTGACAGGAATATCAATTTGAGGCCATGTTGAAAAAAAGTCCAACTTTTCCATCCCTTTTTAAAAAAGAATGGGGAAGTTCTGATCTGTATTGGAGCATTTCATCATTCGCTCCCTTACTTTTGAAATCAGTATTAGTGAAAACCATCCTGAAAATACCTATGTAGCTGTGATCCTTTCTGTTTTATAGCACAGCTTCAGATGCAACACTGTCTGAAGACAGCACAAGAGAAGCTGAAAAAACATTATTTGCTCACAGATTCCATTTACTCAAGACAGTTATCATAACCAAGAGGTGTTATAGCCCAAGAGGTGACAGTTTGACAGTGCCCGTTCTTTCTTTTAGACACTTATTAGACAGATTTGGAGCTATTTTCCTTAGATTAAGAAAAAGTAATTTTTTTCCATGACCATTCTATCTTCTACCTTTACTGGAAAAGCTATACTAGCAACATCCAGTAATTATATTTCACTGTTAAATGTTCTTGTAACTTGGTCTAAATTAGGTGAACACAACTATTAAAAACATTAATTCAGGAAGTCAAATAAGCACCCAAACTCTTCCATTTCTGTGACTCATACCAGCTGTGGGATACAGAAGGTGAAGTTTGTTTGACTCAATTACACTTTCTTGGGATATTTGAAAACACACAGAAATCAAAGGGTGTTTTGTTGCATCTGGTACAGCTGTTCAACCGAGGTTACCCACTTTCACTGTTCTATTTAAAGGAATGTTGGTGAACAGTTATCCTTCCAATGTAAAACAGAACAGCCTTGTAAAAAATACTGTGGACCACTTCATACCTTTTTTCAGGCTGTGGCAGCATCCACATCTAAATTTCTGTAGGAATACTGTGGGAATTCCTGTTATTTAATTAACTCCTATGGATTGGTCTCTTTATACAGAGCAGAAGACTAATACACCTCATAAAGCCAATAAACATGTCAAAGGATTAATCAAAATAGAGGAACTACAAGACTGTTTAATAAGTTAGGCTGAATTCCTTCATGTCATACAAATTAATGTGACAAGAAAAAATACTACTGTAAAGTTTGTCAATCTGAGAAAAATGCAGAATGAGAATCACTGCCTACAAAGCTCCTTCCAGTAGCTGAAATAATGGGTCCACTAGAGTATAGTAGATGTCCAAAAGCTCCAGACTTGGAGAATTAATTCTAATTGAGATTCTACCAAACAAAAACCCAGCAGCAGGGAATTTCAAGCATCTACCTTGAGCCTTCTTACACACACACTGGTTTAGCACAAAGAAAACCATGATTTTGTATCAGCCTACAGTAGGTGTGATGACTAAATCATATTCTAGGCATATATTTATGTTAACATATGCATAGTACATACATTAGTGCTAACATTAGGTAAGCTTTTGTGTGTACACAGACATCTGTGCAATGGAAAACAGGACAAAGAGACAAAGCAGATGAAGCATTACTTGAGGCAAGAAAAAAAACCTACTTGAGCACCATGTACTATTAATGACATGAAAAAGGCTCTTATGAGGATGCTCAGGAATTAGCCTTGTGTTCTTATGCAAGGATGGGCTTCCCATCTGACAGACTAGAGTTCAGTTAGGGTGAGCTGCCACTTAGGTGAAACGTGGAGTACACAGAGTCACATTTTGTGAGATGTTTCCTTCTTTACGTTATCTCTTTCAGACATTCCTCCTAGGACATTGTATCAAGACAGCACTGAAGCATCTGACTATAGGGCTCATATTTGCAGAAAACATCTGTAATGGGTTTCCCTATGAGAAAAAAAATTGGTATATCATAAGGCAAAAAACCAAAAAAACCTACTTCTGACATTGCTAGAAACTTAGCCTGATAAGGATAAGGATGTTCCACAGAGATAGACCAGGATGAAACAGCTGCCAAAACACAGCAAGTCCTGAAGACGTGTGTATCTGCAGCAGGTCAGTGGTTCCAATTCACCTCAGTTGAACTATTTCACCCAGACTGAGCAGCAGCCAGGAAGACGCTGAGCTGCTTCAGGATACAAAGTAATTTAGGTTCTTAACATTCCTCCAACTCCCTGGGACCAGCAGAGCTTATTTCTCATGTAGTCTCTTAAACAAAAATTCTCTGAGAATCATAAGATGCTGTACTGAGTCTCTGACCAGCCTTCTGCCCTCACATTTCACACTATATAGGCTTACAACAACTTTGAGAACCAAGCTGGAAGAATTAAAATTCTCTTGAAAGTATCAACTGATTTAATTTCTAATAGTAATACTTGAATACTAATGCAGTGGCTGCTCATTGTACTGAAAATTGTGTGCTGGACAGTGTTCATACTACACTCAGATCTAATGAAGGACTAGCAAACTCAAGGTGCAAGCCTTGCCTCTAAGTATGCAGCAGTCCCTCATGCCTGTAAGTAAATAAACAAATTATCAGCTGAGAAGAGTGGTAATCATGACATCTGGCACACAGCTTCATTACAGCTTAAAAATAAACTTTTCCAAGTGGCCCCAGCTGATAACAGCTGACTAGTTTCTCCTGGTTTTGCATTAAAAGCCCCTCTAGAGGAGGGATTAGCAAAAGGAAAGGAAGGAAGTTCCCATGATTGTTAAATTCACAATCCAAGGCAAATTTCTGCTCAGAAATTGCATGTTAATATTAAAAAAAAAACAAAAAGAAACCCCAAACAACCCCCCCCACCCCCGAACAAACCAACTCCACCCCAGTGTAAACGAAGAAGGACACTCCTCTGTAAAGAAACAAAGACCTGAAACATGCAGGACTAATCTCATGCCCTCTCATCTTCCTTTCCAGTTCCTGGAAATACTGTAACTATTCAAGTTACTTGTTTATACAGACTTTGCAGCTTCTGCTGATCCCAATTCACAGGAAAAATGACTTAAAGATCACACGCCCTTGAAACCTCTGACTTTTTAGCCAAGCCATGCACAACATTACTTGTGACATAAGCAGGTGTCCAAATACAGTCCCCTAAATCTATAATCAGTCAGTTCTCTGATTCCAAAGGATCAACACACTCATTGCTTAAGCAATGTGGACCTTCAATGCATGACCCTATACTGATGACATGCAATATTATTCTGGCATGGTTAATATTGTATCTTTAGATCTGGGAAGCCTAAAAATAGTCCAGTAGCAGTGACTTTGATTTAGAGTTGTGCCTTAAGGACAGCAGACCTACATGTTCCTTCTTTCATTTACCAGCTGAAGTGGAAGTGTAGAAGAGCAACAATGGCACTATTTTCAAAGAAACTCACTGCCAACTGAGCAGTGCTAATATACAGGCTCTTCAATAACTACTGTGACAAAATAGATTCATTTATTTACAGTGAGTCATAATTCAAGACAGCTGAAGTGTATGCATTAATTTTTACAATTATAGAAAGAATCAGGTAATATATTGGATTACAACTGCTGAAGGACTCTCAAAGGGAGCTAGCATCAAGGTGAATACAGTATTTTCGTTTTCAAGGTCTTCTCATAATTTTTAAGTTCTACTATGACTTAATATTTGCAAAAATGTCAGATTTACTTGGGACACTGACTTGAACTTCAATACTCTAGCTCAGCAACAAGGAGAAGGAAAAAATTAAGTGACTTAGCCACAAGCATAAATTACCAGCATATTTTGTCAAGTCTGTAGAGTTTGACACCATAGTTTCAATTCACTTCTGTCAGGTTCTACGGTTAAAATATGATATTTTAACATACTTGTTAGAGAATAAATTCATGGCTAATTGACTTCTTTTATAAGCTCATCAAACACTTGGTCAGAAAATGCAGAATACAGAGTCTACTGTTGTGAACATGTCCTACTTGAATTTCAGAACTTAGATAAATTCTCAAAGACTCTCTGGAAAAACTCACATAGAGAACACACTTTATGTGTGTTACAAAATCTTTCAGGCTCTTGAGGGTTTTTTGAGCAGAGTCATGTCCTGTGGTTTTATGGCTCTGAGAGGTCACTATTTACTTCTGTCTTTTAAAGTGAGGGAAGTGATACACAAGTCCTTACAGAAGACTGGAATATGCAACATTTAATATGATAAAAGAAGTACCCTTAATGAGACTCCTTTGCTGTAAAGTTCTTGTATTATAGTTACACATCTTATTTTAAGAGATATCATCATCAGCTGCTTCACTCATACATGTAGGGTCTGGTTCCATTAGTTCCATTACAAGAGTGGATAAACCTGAATTCAAAGTTTTACTCCTAGTGACACTTCTATCATAATGACTTCTGGCTGTCAAAATGAAGAAGAAATTTTTGAAATTAAAGAATTTTGAAGATGAATACCTACAAATACTTTATGTTCCACTACTATTAAAAGACAGTGGACATGAAAGTTAAGAAAACAACTGCAAGAACTGACTAAGTAACAACTGAATGGGGAAGTTCAGCGTTCAGTTTCTACATACAAACCCAAGAAAGCATTCCAAAAGGCTACAAGCATACAAAATACTATTTTCTATATACCTCTTTTCTTGATGTTATTACTACCTGCTTGGATTTTTTTTAATTGCAATTGTATATTTTAATTGTATTATTTATTACATTATCATTAAATATTATTTATTATCTTTTAAATTGCATTTTGTATATTCAGAAGAGCAGGAGTGATCAAACAGACACTAAAACCTAGAACTGCTGTTCAGATGGCTCCAGTGTTGTTAGTTATGAGACTGACAGTTCTTAATGAAATGGATCTGCTTTGCGTGCAGTTACTCATCTTGAAGATTATTCACAAACAATGATCTTATTACTTCATTTTGCGCCTACTACTACAGATAATTCATTACCACATATGGGACAGCTCATAGAAACAAGCAATACAGCCTGTGGGAAGTATTTACAGGATATTATTCCATTGTCTTCTGTAAAACATACCAGCACATCACATAACCTCACATAGCTTCTCCCTGTGATTGTTGTGTGATGTCTAAGGAAGAACTGGGTATGCACATTTGAGTCTCAAATTCAGAATCAAGCAGATACGAGTCAAAGACAGCTCTATTTTGTGTAAGGAAAGTAGGTTACCTAGTTAACCGCATACAAATGAAGCCATTAAGTGTGCTGCCAGGTAGATTCTATGCACTGTAAATTTCAATAGGAAGTCTAGTAGTGAATGATCCACCCTACCCAGCTTCACAGAAACCTGTTTAGTGGTTTTTGTTTCTAAAGAATAATAATCTTTTGCTTCACTAATAGAGATACTGAGAATATTGCTACTTGCATCTCCTATCCTCCCACTCTGAAAGCCGTGTCACTGCATATTTGTCAAAGGATCCCTGTCACAGATGTTCTGGTTCTGCACCGACTTCTCATAAAGAGCATTCTTCCTGCAGACATTCTCTAAATTATTTTATATTCCTGCCATTTTTTCCTCACAACCAGATTTTCACAGTTCTTTCCAGACTTAGGTACACACCAAATGAACAAAATAGTTTTTTTGCACTTTGGAGACCTGAACCTGATTTCTTTGGGTTCAGTGAGAGCAGGATGGCAGCAAGAGTAGACTTGCATGTATCTGGTAAGAAAGGTTTTTTTTTTTTTTGCATTGGATCATTTACCTTATTCTCCATGACACTCTTAGATTGAGCACAATGCAGCTCCTTAAGCTTCCCAGTGTTTCAAAAAAATAAACAGAGGTCAGAATACCTTTTTCCTCTCCTTTTTAAAATATCAATATTGACACTTTTTGTAAATTATATATGGATCTATGTGTATTTATACAACTGTTAACACTTATATCTGACCACCTAATTTTGTCCAGCATAAAAACTATAGTTAAAATACAAAGTCAAATTCTTAGAGTACTGCTGAATTTCTGTTATACCACTGTATTATATTAGTTACAAAAATCTCGTATTTTTAGTAGGCACAGATCATTTGGTTTCAGCACCATTCCCTAAATGACATGCCCAACAAAACACTTAGGAAAAATAGGACACTTGCTCAAGCAAGTTAAATCAGGCAGTGTATAGAGAAAGCAGTGACTTACAACAGGATTGTTTTTGTTGTCCAAATTAAAAAATAAAGGCACATTCATTGTGGCAGGGTGATGACTTCTGCAAACGCAGCCATATGAAAAACTACAATCAAAGGCAACATACAGAACCCTTTTTGCAAGGACAGCTTGGATTCAGTCTGCCCATCAGAAAGGCTGCTCCTTTCAGTAAGGATTACTAAGGTTTTGCAGGATTCCGTGCTTAATTTCACCACAGAGCACAATGAACAGCAAGGGACTGTGGACCTGACTGCCTGCTAACAAACTTTGTAGGAATGCATCAGACACTATCTAGAAAGCCCAGCACACCAGGGATAATGTTTTTTTGACTTACAAAAGAACAGAGGTATTTTCTAATCATTCCTCTGATTCTGTACTAACCTGGGAGCATATTGGCTTCAGAAACATGAAATAATATTTTGATAACCAAAGAAACTATTTCCACTTCAAGTTGTTAACTGCAATCCTTTGCTATTCTAAGGCCATTTTCTTCCTACAATATATTTTGCCTCTTCTTTTAACCATTTGATCAGTGGCTTATGATAATCTATACCTAAAATTATTCCTGTCAAATACTTTTAATTTTTTTTTTCCACAGCAAAGTCCTTATCCCAATCCTTCTGGTTTATACAAAAATAAACCAATTCGCCTCACTGAAGTTTAGCTATCTAGACAGCCTTAGTTTTCTTCTAACGGGATCTCAGTTTCCTGTTTGCTGAATCCTCACCTTACAGAAGCCAGAATATTTTGGTATATTTTCATCCTTAAAAAAACCTTTTAGATTTAGTATACATTTTAGTAAATTTTAGTAGCAATTTCTGCTATTTCCCTCCTGCACACGAAGGTGAGGTCTCACCTGACTTGTCAGAAGAATCATCAAACTCCACGTTGAAGGAGTGCCCGTTGTTGACGATGTTTCTGGCCGTGCTGGCATCATAGCTGAAGCTAAGAGGCTTCAGAGAGGAGTCGTACTTGGCGGACTTGCGGCAGATGTCAATGGGGGACTGGCGCTCTCCATTGGCGATGGGAAAGTGCTCATGCCAGTGAGCGGGTCCTGTAAGACAGCGAAACGCAACTCAGTGGGAAAAGACACAAAGTTAGGGGGATAAAAGCGATAACCCTCCTTCTGGAAATCGGGATGTTCGAACTATTTCGAACACCAGCATCAGCCTTTAACCGCGTGCCACTTGTGTGGGCTGGCGGCAGCGGCAGCAGGGGCGAGCGGAGGTCCCGCCTGGGCACCGAGGCACCCGGCAGCCGCACAGCCTCGGCGGCTGAGGCGGGGGCTGTACCGGGGAGTCCTCGGGGACACCCCGTCCTGTGGAGTAGCGCCGCGTTCCCTTCCCGAAGTAAAGGAATGTGAGCGGGGAAGCAGGAGATGCTCCGGCACAGCGTGCGGAGCGCCGGACGCGCTGCCCGGGCGCAGGTGCATTTCAAGGTTACGGGAAAAAGGCGCCACGAGCTCACTGCCGCTCCAGGCAAGGGCTCCGCGGGGCAGCAGCGGGCACGTCCCGGGCGCGGCTGCCGGGGACCTGCCGGCAGGTGTCCTGCACCGCCGGGCACTCACCGTCGTGGCTGCCGTATCCCCAGTGGTGGGACATGGTGCGCGGCCCTGCTCTGCCCGTGGAGGCTGTCACAGCACCGTGGCCACAGAGCTCTCTCAGGGGCTTTTATAGGCTCCCGCCAACTCCATGCCCTTCTCTGCGGCCAGAGGAGGGGTGGGGAGTGCGGGCGAGGGCGGAGGGAGACTCCGCTGGGGGCGGAGAGAGCGGTCCCTTATAATCCGCCATCGGCCGCGGAGCTGCGGCGGGCCCGGCGAAGAGCGCCCCCGGCAGGCGGGCGGTGCCAGGCGGGTGGTGCCAGGCGGGTCGGCGCGGCCGCAGGCAGGGCGGGGGTGCCGGGGCTGCCGAGGCCCTCGTCCCCTGGTCCCCTCGTCCGTCCCCTCGTCCCCTCCGCGTCCCCTCCACCCTCCCGCCCTCCTTCCGCGCATCGCGCACCTGCGGGCGCTGCGGGGCGCCGTGACCTTGGGAGGTGCCGGCGGCTGGGCCGAGCAGCGCGCCGGGAGCCGGTGCGGGGCGGGCGGCGGGCGCAGAGTGCGGTGTGAGAGAGGGAGCGGGTGTGCGTCCGTGTGTCCCTCGGTCTGTGTGTGTGTCTGTGTGTACGTGCGGGTGCGCGGCGCGGCAGGGCGGTCGGGTGCTGCTCCCTGCTGGGAGCGGGGGGAAAAGAGGGAAGAGGGCAGCCCGGCAGGGCAGTTCGGCAGTGCCGGAGGGTCCTGCAGCCAGGGTTTGTCATAGGTGCCAGGTTTTGGAGGCGCAGGTCGGCGGAGTTACGGAGAGGAGCTGTGGTGGGGCTTCAGGAGATCGGGGATGTCACCGCTTTTTGCTCCGTAGTGCGTTATTCCTGATCGCCTCCGGAGAAGCTGCCGGTCGAGCTACGCTTACGTGTAATTCTTATCATTGAGGCATTACACACTTAACTGTGAGAGTGGCTCAGCTACCGCTCTCGAGGCTGGATTAGCGAGAACAAAACTGTGCAATACATATTTTAGATGTTTTCCTATTGCGCAACGCTCCGGTGTTCTGTGGGAGGACGGGAGGGATCGGACCTTGGCAGCCCTTCCAGCGGCGGCTCCGTTCCGCGCGGTGCCGGCTCCCCTCGGCCCGGCCGTGCAGTGGGGCCGGCTGGCCCCGAGGGGCAGCGCCTGCCCGAGCGCGCTTGCAGATGGTCCTGTTCGAAGGCTTTTCTGTGTCTGTCTTCTTCTGCTCGGAGCAGTTTTCGGTATCGAAATGACATTGTAACTTAACCCCATTTTCTTATTAAGATGGTTTGTTCAAATCTGGTTTTAATATTGTTCTGTTGTGGTTTAACCACGGGGGTCTAGGTTCTGTTTTCAGTGAGGTCATTGTAAATCTAGAATAACAACACCAGAATGACTTCATCATTTACATTCAGCATTGTAAAATCTGTGTCTTTTGTTTGTATTTGTAAGAGGAGGGAGAAAAGTCTATTTGTGTAATGGGTACTATTGGTAACAGAAAACGTAACCAGCTGGAAATTGCTTACAAAAATTACAGGCATTTCTCAGACCCTTTCAAGAATAAGCAGAAAATATTTAAAGCTTATTAGTGATTAACACAGTGTATGTCCTAACATTTGCATGTTTCAATATGGTTTAGCGACCACAAAATGGAAATGTGATAGCAAAACTGTATACACAGAAGTTATTTAGAAATGGCTGTGGCGTGGGATGTAGAACAACAAATGGAAATGCATGTTACACATTTATTAGTCATTCCTTGTTTGATCATTATAGATACTTTGTATCAATCACTTTCAAATCTGCCAGTCGTGCTATCCATCATATCAACAGTCAATAAATGCAGAGATACACAAATCCATATAGGTAAGAACCCTTTAAGAACAAAGCAAAAAACATCCCTTTATGTTGTAAGAAGGAATAAGATTTTAGTACCTTTCAGAAGATTTCCATCCATTCCATTTTACTATTGAAAAAATCCATTCAGCCTGATTCTTCTGTACTCTCACAAGTCAAGTTCCACTGATGTCAACAGGAGTACCATATAAAGGACAAGTAACAGGATTAAACACGTCACAATGTTTGGCATGGTAGGCTTCCTAAAAGATCTTAGGGCTCTTACCAGGGAAATTAAGTCACCAGCATCACCAAGGGACTGGGATTTTTAATTACTTGAATCTTCATTTTCTTATCAGTAGATAAATGTGGTGTGTACTAAGCACACAGACATAACATCCACAAATGGAAAGTCCAGTGCTCTTAAAATTAAATACCTATTTTCCTTGATCATTCAGCAGTACTTGCAGGCTTGAGCCCATGCCAAGGGCCTAATGAGAGCCTGGCATTCACTTGGGCTTGTTGATTCCAGCCTCTTTCTTTTCTGTCTCCCACCTGCATCAGACTCATAATCTGTGACTGTGGCTTTGTGGCAGAATGCAGTGCCTCAGGCAAAGCCAAAAGCTAGCCCCAAGAGGAAGGTGGACACCAGAAATGGTACAGTTGATAACACTGCACATGGGTGAAGCTGCAAGGCATGTTAGGAACAGCAAAAGGACACAATGCACATCAGCTCAGCGCCTGCAGCAGTTCAGGCTTCTCAGAGAAATCCAAAGTCTGCTCCATGAGACTGCTCCTCCCTGCCACAGTTGTGATGAGGTCGGTGGAATGACGCACACCAGTGAGGCCTGCTTGCATGCACAGGATGTGTAGGAGCAGTTCCTAAAGCACATGTTCACAAATCCTGTGGCAACAGAAGCATTATAAATACATTTCAAGCAATACAAATACAGGGAACAGATTAGATAATTACTGTAGCCATTTGATTACTCATGACTGACATTAACATTTTGGGTAGAAAAGATGCCAGTGTAATCTTGTCTCCCTTTCTGTCACTACCAGTTCCATTTACTGTGAAGGTTTTTAGAAACCAATAAAACCAGATTCCATTCTTCATCTCTCCTCAACTTCTTAAAGTCAGATCACATCCAAATGTGGTAAACAAATTGGTGTTCCCAGATTTGATGGTACTTCTGAATCATATTAAATACAAACAGAAGCAGCATCAATAGCTTCAGTAAGTGCAAACTGTTCACTCACTCAGATGCCTTCATGCTGTTTATGGTACTCATTCATGGGCAAAGGACAGTACAAAGCCTGTACATCACTTAGGCCCCACTTGAATTCTGTTTTGAAGTTTTACATGTCACAGAACAGTTGATGACTCTGTGCACAGGAAGGGCACATCCTGTTTGTGTATGTTTCATGAAATTTCCTGAAATATATTTTTATTGTGATTATTATTACTTGTGAAGCACAGAAAATATCAGTACAGATGGAAAATGGCACAGAGGCTTCCATATCAAAGTCTTTTTTTTCTTAGTAAATTACCAACTTCTAGTAGTACTCTGGCTGCAGGAGTGATGACATGCCACACAGGCTGTAACCTGCTAGACATTTTTAGCAGAAGTGCTTCCAGTGATTATGCTGTAAATCTACCTCTTAACTTTTATGGTAGATTTTCAACTCTGAAAATCTATTTGCAGTTTTTTTTTAACATTAACAGTCATGTTACTGTTCAGTGCTGAGCAAGATGCAGAAGAACCTTGCAGTGTTCTGATTCATTCTAGCAATTCTGTGAAAGTTAAATGCAATTATGAAAATAAAAGTAATTTTTGGTCCTCGGTCAGGTTAGAGTCCTTTCTTGTATTACAAAAATGATTGTTTACTACTAATTTCCAATGAGAGACTAATGCAAGTACTAGCAAGGCAAGCTTCATGGCATGTCAGTGCAGTGGAAAAAGCCTGACTGCCTCTCTTGCTGAGTTCTAATTACTGCTGATACAAGCCACTTCAATGCATTTTGAAATATCCACACACACTTTGAAATATACCACATTTAAGTAATCTCTACTGTAGAAATGAACAAGCTTGACTACATGAATAAACTTTATTTTCCAGACAAAAGCTATTTGTCATGATTAAGTGAAATTACATCCACTTGATAAAGCCCTGTGCAGTGTAAAATTAATGTCAATAAGGACATTTTAGTTAAGTCCTGCATCCTGCATCTTCTCATACCAGGCTAGTGTATTGGTTCACTAGCTGCCATGATGTGTTGAACTGTCTCACAACCTGGCCTTTAGGTGCTGGTCTTTACCGTTTCAGGTGCTATTTCCTTGCTCATGTGATATTATGCCTTCATCCTCACATGAAGGTGTCTGTGGTCATCATCCTGACTTCTCATTATGTAACCCTCTGCAAATATACTCCATAATGTTTTGAAAACCCCTGCCTCCTGCAACTGGTATTGTGCCATGTGGTAAACTTATATCAACTCCCACTGGAAGTCTATTACCAGGATGCACATGTGAGAGTATTGCAAGGCAATGGCAGCAGCAGCAGCCATTTGTCTGACACAGTACAACACTGCATATGCAAAGGATTTAAAACCGGTTTTATTAAAATAATCAAAGCCATCAGCTTCCAGCTGGTCACAGGGAAGTCACTCACTATTCCTCTGCCAAGAGGTGCCAGCACTATTTGGAAGATTGTGAGAAAATGTTATCTCTAGAGTTCCTGCCCACCAAGGTCAGCAAGTTATAGATTCTTTTAAAAAGTTACTAGCATCCAAAAGTTTCTTGCTTCTGATACCCTCAGTAACTTCTGGAAGCAAAAAGTTACATTTGGATAGAACATAAAACATTTTATTGTACTGGTACACTGACTGATGAAAATGAAAATCTTTCTCCTGCTGTAGTGAAAAATAGTTAATATAGCTCATACTCATATTTGGACTCACCAAATATTACAGCTTTAGAAACACTAAAATGAGTGCAGCGTGAGTGAGAAGGGAATTCCCAAAAGACAGAATAGAAAGTTCCAAAGTAAACTTCTGTATCTTTCCAAAAACAAAAGAAAAAGTAGGAAATCAGTTTGTGAAACTGAACTAAAGAAGAGAGAAATGGAAACAAAGAAAGAGGATATCTAATTACACATGCTAAGAGATAGCTATGGGAAAAGGATTGAACCTTACTTCTAAGTACAGCTGAAAGAAGTAACAGAAAATAGATTTGTGAGAAAATTTAGTATTTACCTTGGTGTCAACTATTACCATACAAATGTTCATATACATAAGTAATTGTATGTATGTAATTCTGTTGGGTTCTCGATGAGTTTAATAATGCCATCTATCCTGCTAAGTGTAGATCAATTAAATCACCTGAACTTAAAAAACCCACCAAAATCAAACAGCCATATTGTTTTCACCTTCATTGCAGGTAAAAAGGTAAAATTTAGGAAGAAATGAGATTTGAACTTCTGTGACAACTTCTTAATTTCAAATTAAACAAAACAAACAAAAACACACAGCACACTGTGAGGTATTCTATTTTTGTTATTAGACACCATGCCATGCTCTGCTGTTGTTTGCTGATAGTGTAAATTGAAGGCACTGAAAATAGTATTCAACCAGATACCCCTGAAATGGGCATTCTGAGATTTCCTTTACATGAGATCCTGCACAAAGCTCTTACTTTGAACACAGGAATGCTGCTTCTCAGGGTACGAGGGAATGGTGACAAGCTCCTCTTTTACCCTTTGAAAGAAGTTTCTACTCCAGCTACAGACAATGTAATGAAAATTCTCATGGGTTGGGAAAAGCAGTGCTAAGCACACAGAGGGACTATGAGCTGTGTGCAGAGCAGTGACCAAGGAGAGCTTGCACAGGAGCTCTCAGTTGCCCCCAGGATGAGAGTTTGATGGTGGCTGAACACCAATGACTGCACAGTGCAGAGCTTCCAAATGTCCTGTCACAAAGCAATAAATATTGGTTGTTTTTTTTAGTTTCTCTTGCTAAAGTTCCACATCCAAATGAACAGGGAAGTGCAGAACAAGCCCTCTTAGTAACAAAAGGCCTTCACCTATCTTTGCCCAAAAGCCCTTCACATGAATCTGTGTCTTTTGCCATCAAAGGGTGTGAAGAAGAAGGATGGATACAAACCCTAACCTTTGATCCAAAGACTACACCTGAGGCCTCTGGTTCTAATGAAATACTGCAAATTGAACTGGACAATCCTAGCAGCCGTGTGAATCTGCCACTGAATTGGAAGTAGTTTAAAAGCAGCAATGAAACCTGCCAAGGTTTGAAAATATTTAATAAATCAATGAAATAGCCACAAAATGTATATCTCTTTTTTGGTTCCTGGGAAAATAGTTGAGTTTTATTTTGACAAAATATTTGTTGTTTTGTTTACATTTCTGTCTAGGAAATACTTATAGTATGTAGATATAGATATATCTATAGATCTATATAGATATATCTATATATCTATATCTATAGATATAGAGAAATCTCTTTTGCTACACATTTCTACATCAAGCTGCCACTAAATGAAAAGTTCTGTATTCCCTATGAAATTCTGTGATAGGCTGAGATATTGGGCAAGGGACCTTCATATTTCCTGGGGTTAAGTATAGTTCTGAATTGTAACAAGCTTGTGTCTCAGAACTAATGTTTCTTTCTCTACACTATTAACTGCTCACTCATTCTTTTCTACCTGGGTAAAAAATTAACATTATTGTCCTATTTGTGTCAGCATTAGATGCCTTACTCAGTGATAAGGAAACAACCTCGTGACTTCAGAAAGAATGCTTTGGAACTTTTCCTATTATATGCATATACTGATTTTTAGACTTTACAGAAACCAACAGGAAGTGCACACACTATTGTGGGCTAGTTTTGTTTACATTTCTTTTCATCCACTTTATCTTTCTTTCTCCTATTCCAGATATGCACACACATACACAAAGACATAATTTTTCAGATTTTTGCATGATTCCAATGCTAGGCTTTTTAAAACTTTGTTTTATGGAGGAAAGAGCTGTACTGCATTCAGCAGTGATGAACAGTAACTTCACTCATGAAAAATGAAAATAAACTCACCTGCTTTGTTTTTAGTTCTTTTTTTTTGTAAGATACTTCAGTGTCTGGCAATGGAAAACTTGGTATTGGAAAATCTGGCAGTAAAATACTGTTGATTTAAAAATAATTTCTCTTCTCAGAAATTGAAAGAGGAAAGCTCATTATGGGTACTATGTATGGTTAAGGCTTTGTATTTACTCAGTCAAGGTTTAAGCCCAAATTGGTGAGTTTAAACAGCTTAGTACAACAGCTGCTATCCATCTCACAAAGTTCAAATCAGTTCAACCTTTTCACTGGCATATGCAATCAAAGCAAACTGTAAAGCCAGCCTTGTAGGACTAGCTAAACTGTTTTCAGTACAGACTGAAAAAATAAAGAAAAGGTTCTTTCATGTTAGTTTTCTGAATGTTGACCTGTGGAGTTGCTGATAGCTTCCTCACTCCTTGACACAAGGTACCGGGGTAACTATTTCAGATATGTTATCTTGCAAAGAGTTTAAACTGGGGATAATACTTCATCTCCAACTCATGTCAGAGCTTGACCCCAGAATGTCCTCTGCAGAGTAAAGCCTGAGGTGGTGTGAAAAGGAAAAGCAGTACAGAGCTGGCTAAACCAGTTTTTAGTCAGAGAAGGTCATTGAAAACTTCAGCCTGTGTCAGTGGATAACATCACTGGTTACCCCAGCCATGTTTAAGGCTTTGTGTTGGAATGCATATTGTCTGCTCTCCACTCTATTCCTTTCTGTCAAAATCTTCTACATGCTTTTCCATCCTGGAGTGGATTTCATGAATATCTCTGCTACTTGCTTAGGATGCAACAACCTTGAAAGCAACCAGGCTAACTGACAGTATTAGTGTCACCCTGCAACACTCCCTACAAATTATTAAAACACATCAGTGCCAGAACTTAGCTTTGCCATATATATTCTTTGGAAAAGAGGCTTTCGGTAAAGTGAAATTGGCTAGCTGCTGCTGTTAGAGCAAAATGGTAATAATCTTCAGAAAAAAGCAGCGGGGTGACAGTATTTTCAAAAAGCACAGGACAATCTAGAAAAAATAACAATTGATGGCTTTTAATGTTTTTAGCATTTTAAGATGCTTACTTTGGGCATGTGGGTTAACACCCATTAAAAATAAATATTAGTGTTAGAACCTAATCAGAGTTTTAGACTCTGTGCAAAGTCATGGATTGTAAAATGCTTCAACAGAGTTCCTTTTGTTTTTCATATCTGTCCAAGCTGTACATTTTTCTTTTTCAGAAGAAGTAGAAAATGGAAAAATATTAGGAATCCAAATTCATGTCCACTTTACAGCTAGAGGAAGACCTTACTTGCAGGTGGAATGCAGGACTGGGTCTTCAACAAGAATGAATGGAAAGTAGATGCTTTGAATTTGGATTGCTCTAAACTAATCTTAATTTCAAATTGCAATGTTATCTGAATATTTCTAATTTATCATATTCTGATGATAGGTCACAAAAATTGACTTTTCAACTCAGAAAGCAAAGTTCAGTAATGTAACTACTATTTTCATATTTCTTCATTTTTTGTGGTGTTTCTCACATGCAACTCTGAAAACTTCTATTCAGTAAGCATTAGCATTAGTCGCCCTTCTTAAGGATTCTGATTGGATTAGCATTTTCCCAGGACTGACACACCACACAAAACTGGTTTGATTATGCAGCTCATTGTAAAAAGCCTTTCAAAACCTACAAATAACTGTACATTGTGTACCAAATTGTCTGCTATTACAGGTAACAACTGCAAATAATGATGAGCAGCTACCACCTCTTTTATATCAAAGCATTACAGAAATTATGTTGGCCTTTAAATTTTAAATGGCTTTCCATATTGGACCAGCAGCAGGATATAATCTCTTTCCCAGCACTTGTTTTGAGCTGAATATTCTTTGAAGAATGGAACTCAAACTGAATTTAGACATAGAATGTCAAAGTTTAGAGGAGAAGAGTTGCTTGCAAAAGCTGATTTTACCAAGAACATGATTTTGGTAGTCATGATTTTGTCTGTCAGCAATTCCCTGGGAAACGGGCTTGGCTCACCAGTTTTTTTACATGGCTTTGTTAGAATGCATAGCTGACATTTTTTGAATAAGTTTAATTTTAACATGCAAATTGTGGGTTACAAAAATGGTGAAAACCCCTAAATAATAAGTTCATAGCAGTGGAGACACTTAGCACAGTGATGTATTGACCCAGAAAAAGATTCATGATGGTGCTGTGGAAGCTGTTCTAGCTCTTTCAGTGCCAGTGATGTGTTGCAGTTGCCAGTGCTGGGTCAAATCCTGTAGAAAGGGATGCAGGCAGAAGAGTGATAATGTGAGGATAAAGCTCTGTACAGCCAGCCTAGAACACAGAGAGCTGTAAATAAAATTAATAAAAAGGCAACAGTGGTCTTCTGTGCTTGTCCAGATAACTTGCAATTGGGAATTAAGACTACTAGGTAAACTTCTAAAAATTGCATGTTTTCCTGAAAGACATCACATCCTTTCTTTTGCTGTGGTCAAAACCAAGCATTATCAGTTACAGCTACCATCTGAAATTTCTATGCACAGGGGAGAAAATTATGAAACCTCCTTCTTGAATGCAAAGTAACACTGAAGGGCAACAGGCATAGCTGCTATGCTGCATAAAAATAGCTAGTGAGGTTGACTGTGCAAAGTCATAGAGAGTGTGCTTTATTTGAAGAAATAGCTCAGATGGAGCTTGTCATTTGACACAGGGATGGTTTGACAGTATGAATTGGAAGCATTCAAACTAATTTGCCAGCAGTAATAAGGCCAGTCAGCTTCTGTTTGAAAAGGAAACAAGCACTTCTCGGACTTGTTATCTTGGTCAGACATGTCTGCTGACAAACTGGATTAAAGGCCATTTGTCACTGAATCCAGATCAAGTTGTATGACCTTAAAGACTTCTGTGGTAGAGCATCAGTGTTAACAGTATTTATAAACTGCCAGTTCTTATTTTAAGAAATTAAAAAGCAGTTTTCAGGCAAACAATAGAATTTTTTAATAGAATTTATCACCATAGAAAGACAGGAAAAGGAAGAAGTAAACTTAAGACATTTACATTGCTTCAGTGAGTTTATTAAAACCTCTGATGCAATCAGAAACCCAGACTTTGAAGATTCCTGGAAAGTCTCTCCTGTCCTAGAGCAGTTCTTAATTCTGAAGTATCTCCATGATGAGAAGCAAGGTAGAGTAAAGGTCAATCTTCAAGCACTTTGTTTTTATAAGGAACATTAAAACAGGATGCATCTTGAAGCACATCCTGCTTGTCTTGCTTAGGCCATGAGGCATGATGATCTGTACCCTCCAAAATAGGTCCTCAGACTCAATTTAGATTGCAAAAGTCAGGTTTTTTTCATATAGAGGGATTAATAGGAACTGTTCATGCTAATCATTTACTCACTGAACACTTCCGAACAAATTGCTAAGGCTGTTTATCAGAAAGCTCTGGTAAAAAGTGTAACTTTCATTTTGTATCCATCAATAGAATGGAGTTTTAAGGCATTAATGAGTTTGCTTAATTTAGAAGCATCTTTTCATTAGAGACACACAAGGGATCTCCTAGAAAAGGAAAGAACCATCCTTTCTGATGAATTTTCACAGTGACTACATGGTCAACACAGAATCAAGCTCTCTGCTAGAGTAAAGCTGTACCAAGCTCTTGTACCTACCTCTCTGCCAGACTAGCACAAAACCTGGCTATTTAACAGAAGATGACTTCTCACAACCAACATGTGCTAATTTATAAGGTAATATAACAAGCTGGTCTGTGATGAAGCCTTGTAGCACATTGCATTATCATCAAGATGTTATTGATAATAGTTCCACCATGATGGGCAGAACTCACAACACAGTTTGACGTGTGAAGGACTAAGCAGCTCTAGACAGGGACAAAAAGAACATGAAAAGAAGACCTGTAGCTGATAAGAGCAAGAGCCAGGAACTGGTGAGCCACAACCCAAAGCTTCATTTGACTGGTCATGAGACAAGTACCAGATCTGCTGAGGAGCTGAGGAAAGGAAGTTCACACATGACAGCAGCCTCTCACAGTGAGCAGAGGCAGGCTGTGCTTGCTGCATGTACTCCAAGTGCTGGTGTGACTAGTTGGAATCATGAGCTTGTTCCTGCAGCTAGGGGCTACTCATGAGATCCTACATTAGCACAGAACCCCTGTCAGACAAATGGCATTCTCCCGTGCCTGAATGTGTGACAAGTTACAGGGAACTTACATGCAAAATTACAGCCATTTCTATCCCAAAAGACAGTTGACTAAGTGTGGTTAACATCAATTCATATCAAGTATTTCTGCACAGAATAATGGAGACTGGGATAATACAAAAGCCCCTCTGGGCAGGAATAGCTTTATTTTGGACTGGAGTGCACCCAAGGCAAAGGACTGATCAATAGTGTGGGCAGAAACAACAGCTACAAGCGGAAGAGCTCTGAACAGCACCGCGAGTTGTGCAATACCGGGCGTTTATTGCACATCGGCTGGCACAGTCAGCTGTGCACTCCCTGACCTTGTACACTCCCCGTCTCTGCCTCATGACTGCTCTTTGCAAGTGATGTGCAACAACAGTCTGACATTCTCCCACAATGTGGGTTCTGGGGAAAAGATTACACAGGATTCACCTGTAGCAGGACTATTCCAGACCCAAGAAGTTACTACAAAACTGAAAGGCACTCTGGACAGCAGCTACATGGAACTTCACTAGCAAATTACTATTTTTTCAATTATATAATTTGTCCAGTTACAGTAACATTCCAGAGGCAGCCTCAGACACACACCAATAATTAACTGTCTTTAGAAGAATCTGTAATTGTTCCTAGCAAAAAATTGCAATAGAGCCAAGTTCAAAATCCATGGATTTTTTTAATATGACTATTACATAACGAAAACTCGGTCTAAATTTTAAAGGCAAAAACGTACAGTGACACTTCAAAATTTAAACAGTCTTATAAATAAGGTGTTTTAAGATACCTCTTAAAATAGTTTTATCAGAATAAACCTAAATTCAAATGAGACTTAATTCAACAGTTCTTGGACTTTCTGCTTGATGCCATTTTTATGCATTAGCCATATAGTTTTTGCCAATAACTCCTTTAATTTAAAAACAAACTGAATCTCCTCTGAAAAATATCACCTATCTCCTTTCCAGGTAACCAACAACCAGCATCACTCTTAAATACCTCCCACTTCTCTTGTCTGACTTTACCTTGCAAAAGAATAAAGTAGCAATTGCAGTTTGCTCAGAATTATGTATATGGTATAAATAATATCTTGATCTTTGTTAAAATTCTAAGCACTTAATGATGACAGACTTGAAAAGTAGATTTTATTCAATGGCTTCAGTGTAGGCCTTTCATATAAATTTGTGTCCTCTAGCTTTGTAGTATTGGTAAAAATGACCCTAACTTATCTGCCAGCCTTAGGTTTGGTCAGAACTGGGACAGAACTCAGGAAAGGAATTTGTATTATCAAATTCTATTGTCTCTACCTGCTCTACAGCCTGCGTATTAATATATCCATGCTACCATCAAACCTCCTTAAACACTATGCTGTATTTATCCATCATTATATACCAGGAAGAGTCTATATAATAGCAGCAGCACATGACTGCAATGACCTAATTAAAAAGGAATTATTTTCCCTTGAGAAGATAGATAAGAGATGACAGGGTATCCTTTAGTATTAATAAAACACGAAATAAATTTGATTGCATGGGATTGGCTTTGAAACAAACTAAATATTTTATTTGATTACAAGGTATTTAATGGCTTCTGGATGTGGTATTGATCTGAGACATCTATTTTATGCTAATATTTGTAGAAGAGATGAACAGGTTTTTCTAGTTTAAGTGTTCTTAACATTAAAGTCAGGCTGATTAAGGTAATAGTATAGACACAATGTAATGTAAATTTTAAATGAGTATTATTCTTTAGTCCAAATTTCTCCTCTTTATAAGTTATTGTTTTTTCAATAAACACTATTTTCCCCCCAATACATCCACATTTCTTTTGATGCATCTCAGTCTTTGTCTTGGTCCACTCTTGAGTCAATCTTTCTGATGTGCCTTATCTTAATTCTACTATCCAGAAGGGCCTTTTTTGGACCTGACATTCTCCCTTCCCCAAATTCTCCATTATAATGTTATCTCTGTCCTTTAAGAATGCCTGTCAGTCCTTTTTCATTTTGAGTCTACTTCTGTGGCTACTTCATGGAAATTATCCAGGTCTTTTTTCTCTCTTTCTCTGCAAATATTCATCAATTCATCTTGTCTGTTTTCCATTGTGGTTTGATGGATTTCTGACAATATCAGTTCATGCCTTGTTTTTCAAGCATCTTAGCTTGCCTTTTGATCTTCCTGACTGCTTCCTGAAGAGCTCTGCTCAAACTAAATGTGCCATTTCTACCTCTTCTGTCCCTTATATCTTCCGTCGTGCACACACAGTATTTGGCTCCTCTGGAGGACATCTAAGCTCTTCCAATAAAAGATCTGTCTATGTTACAAGCCCTTGTACTGTTAATGATATCTATACTCCAACCCCACAATTAAGATTTCAAGTCCTTTATATGTCTGCAATGATAGCAGCTGAGCTAGCAGACTTATCCTTACAGGATAGTAAAACCTGAATTAGGAAAATACAACTATAAGAATATAACTGAGTTAGAAAACTGAATCTTATCTTCTTTTTCTCCCATAATTTCTAAGGTAAAGTGTAGTAGAGAGAGAAGGAACCAGGACCAGGAAGATTATTCACATTTCTGTGTCTTCCAGTGCTTCAACAAACTGGGTATTCATTTTCCCCTATGCTCCTGTTTTCTGAAAGCTTTATAGACATATGACACTGCTGGTTAATCTTCATTTTTTTCTCAAAAGACTTTTATTCATTTATACTAATTCTTGTCCTCTCAAATCAAAAAACAGTCCCTGAAACTCCTTGATAGTGGAAGCATACTAGATTTCTCACAGGCTGATGGATGGCCCTGGAAGGGTGACATTAGCAGAAGTTCCAGTCATCATTGTGTCGTGGTCTTGCAACATCGGATGCATCTGGGTATCTATAGGTTGCTCTACCAATGACCTTAGCAGATCAACCTGCAGCAAGGTGAGGCTAAGGATGTCACTCAAAAGTGTGTCTCTTACACACATCATGAGCCCCTTTGACAGCTTTTCAGTAAGGCCCTATCCTATGGAGCCTTAAACTCCCTCATAATCAGTGTCTAGGAAATCTGATTTCAAGACGAGGATGTTTCTGAACAGCAGCATCCAATCACGTGAGATCATTATACATCTAACAAGGAACAATTTACTTATGAACTTTTTTCCAACATTATGCTCCAAAATGGACATCTTACAATTTTTGGAGGGCAGGACTGAAATTTGAGATGACCTGGGAGAGGAAGAACCACAAGACTCTGAAAGCTCCCTAAGGCATAGTGTTAATAGAGTCAACTTCCCTGCTTTCACAAGATGTGTCTATATTTCTGTACAAAAAGTTTTGATGCCAAAGAGATGACAGCGTAGTCAATGGCTATTGTCATGAAGGTTGTTGTTTGCCAAATGGAACACTTAGTTTAACTATCAGGAAAAGACAGCTAAGTACTTTCCCATGCTGCTTTGCCTTTCCAGCCCTGCTGATGCTCCTCTAATATACAAAATTCAGCAGCCAAGCCCTTCCTGCATTATGCTACCACTGCATTATAATACCACCGTTGCAGTTTTACATGAATAAGCCCTGTGTAGGTGAAGGCAATAATTTTCTAAAACTGGTGAGAGACAGTTGATGCAGAAAACCTCCGACCATGATAAGTCTGTTTAATATTTCAGTTTTCATTTCTATGGTTATCAGGGATCACAGTGTTGTGTTGCATGGATAATGTCTGGGAAGACAAGAGAAATAGAAGCAAAACAGAGTGGATAAGTGCTTCCAAATTCATAAATCACCATGGCTGAAATGCTCCCTGTGACCCACTCTTATGAAATTCAGGTACTACAGTCTGCAGCTTTCACTCCTTGGGTTTTTTGTTTTGATGTTTGTTTTCTTTTTTTTTTTTTCTTTTTTGTTTTCTTTTTTTTTCTAGTTAAAGTACAATGACTTTTCAGCCCTAAACCCACTCCAGGCCATACAGACATTATTGCATAGTGCAAAGGGCAGGATTTGGACACCCCTGGGGTTGCTGGGGAACCAGAAATTCCAGGCATTTGGGAAAGGGAGGTATAAACAGCAACACAATAAGCTCATGTGCTCAAGCCCCTGCAGCATGGTACAAGGTGTGCTAAACATTTTATCAGGGGGGAGAAGGGGGGTAAGAAGGGCTCTGCAGAAAAGCGACAAATTATTGCTATTATGTAACTGCTATTAGGCAGGCTGCCTGCAAGCCTTTGTTGAACCTCAGTTTCATGGACTTAGGGTTAATTATTTCACTATGTCCTGCTGTACTTGTCTTGTTTTGCTGGCTGCTTTTCCTCTATTTATTTAATATCTTTTGTTTTCTTCCAAACTTTTAAGCTTGCAAGGAAATAAATATCAGTGCTTGAGCATAAAATGAAAATTCAAGGAAATATCAATGCCTCAGATTATAAACCTAGTTTTATTAACACAAAATCTGTAAGAGAATTCAACACAAATTGATGCTAGCAGAAGAAAAACCCACAACAATATGCAGATACAAAAATAAAGTATTTTTTCCATAAAATACCAACAACAGTGCAAAGAATGGAAAGACATACCTAGTCACAGTTACAGCAGCTCCATTTTCTAGGCCTCCTACATAACTTGGAAACTAAGCAACACATAGATAAAATAATGCATCAGATGACCTCTGTCAATACAAAGATATATGGGTTCATATTCAGTCACTCACAGAATTCACCTTGACTTCAACAAGCATTAATTATCTTGGTTGCACTTTCAAAAACTGTTGGTGTACAGAGCAGATCAGACCAGATAATCCAAGCATAACATAGCATACTTTCTATTTTGATAAACAAAGAAAGGAGAAACAGTAATAATAAACTCACTGAGGCACAAAATCACAGATTTAAGGGAGGTAGGGAAGACATTGTACAGGGTAAAAAGTCATGCAAAAAATCATGCTAAATAATTGTCATTAAATGCAACAGCTCTAGAAAAAAGCTCCAACTCTTGAGTTCTATGGGCAATATTAATATTTACCTCTGATGACAGTGAAAAATAGTGGCTTGACCAGTGCCAGGTGCATCCTAGCTCTCTCTGGTTTTCTTTCTGCCCACCCTGAGGGACCTGGCAAGTGCAAGTAGGTTGGAATATTTCTTCTGTGGCTGCATAAAGGTCCTATGAAGAAAACTTCTGTAATCACCTGCCACTGTTGCTGGGGTCTTCCAGGGAGCAACCTGAGAGAAGGACTTCCTACAGTTTTACTAGTTTCACTCCTCAGGTCAGATAAATTTTAAACCAATCCGTATTGTGGCAAAGGGTTGTTGACTCAGAATTATTCCCAAAGTTAGAGAAAATATGACTTATCTAATAGAAATAATTCCTCCATTGTTTGGGGGGTTCATCTTTATTCCCTTTTTCTTTCCTCAGATAAAAGGACTTAAATATGTGTGACAGATAAAACTGTCTCTCATTGACTCACTGATACACAGCAGAGAACATGCCATACCAGATCTGGTAGCCTGGCCCTGCTGGACCTTAAGCAGGAGTTTCAGAACCACAAGTCCATGACTTTTTGATCCTTCAGCCTGTAGGAGAAAAGCCTTGCAAGCTCTTCTGCTGATTCAGGCTTTGCATTTTAAACCCTGCCATCGAACACCAGTGAGTCTTTCTTCTGGCTCTGACAAGGCTTACAAGGTTTGTTTCTGTTTGCATCATGGAAATTTAACTACTTTAATACAGTGTGCCTAGCACAGGGCATACCAAGGAGGAGAGGGCATCTGAAGGGCTACAGGAAAATGGCACAATAGGGCTGACCAAGAAGACCCCAAAAACAACAGAGCTGAAAACCACAGCATATCCAGAAGGCACAATCTCAGCTGAATTTTCTCATGTCTGCCTGCATTATTATTGTCATTCAGATATGCATATAAATGCGGTTTATGTTCTGTCTCTATTGCACTGGGTCTTGTGACTGCATAGAGCTGTATCAGTGAGGACACCTCCATAGTGATGAGAAGTTCCTCTGAAAGGCAAAGGCAAAGGTTTACCTTTGTGCTATTGAATCCAGCATGTATATGCGGGGGAGGAAAGCTCATACCACACACAAACACATTGCAAACGCCTGAACACATCCCCTCCAATTCCTTCCGCAGGGAGTTCAAATCCGCATTAATCTGCTCCCTGCTTGCAGCTCGCAACCCGATTATATCTCCCCGTGCCCCACATCTCAGCCCGCACGCTCGGCTGTGCCATGGGGCATGCTCAGCCCAGTACGACATGGGCTACCCAGGCTGCTCCCAAAATCCCAGGCTGCTCCCCAAATCCCAGGCTGCTCCCCAGATCCCAGGCTGCTCCCGAAATATCAGGCTGCTCCCCAGATCCCAGGCTGCTCCCCAGATCCCAGGCTGCTCCCCAGATCCCAGGCTGCGTCGGTGGGAGAGGGCAGAGCCTGCGCCTCGGCAGAGGCCGGGTTTACCCCTGGTTAAGCGGCACAGTTCGCACCCGGTAACCGTAACCCGGGACGCGTAGCGAGAGCCGACAGAGCGGGACACGAGCTGACAGTGCCTCGCCCCTGACAGTGCCTTCGCACATCCCCGCCCTCGCTTCTCCCTAGGATGCGCTGCGCTGTTGCAGCCTGCGGCCGGTGCTGTTCGCGCACCGCCGGGAGCGCTGCCAGGGCTGGCACCGGCGCTCCCGGCAGCTCCTACGTTCAGACTGCCCGTGAGCAGACAGGAATGTGGCGCCAGGCAGAGCGGACCGCCCAGGGGGCAGCCGGCCCAGCCCGGCCGAGCCCGGCCCAGCCGATCCGGCCCAGCCCAGCCCGGCCCCTGCGGGCCGCGAAGCTGCCGCAGCCCCGGGCCAATGCTGCCGCTCGGCGGGCGGAGCGGGCTCGTCCTGCCCGGGCTCCTGCCGAGCCTTATGGCAGCGTCGGCACAAACAGGACGCGACACGAATCGTGCCCCTTTTTTATCTCGTTCTGCGGAAAGCGCGGGCTGCCCAGCGCCAGTTCGTGCGTGACTGTGCTGGGAGCTCAGTCTGCGGCAAGTTGTGCCTCTCACTGGTGCCCACGTTAGGAGCTGCGAGGCCTGATCAGAAGCTCAAATCGTCAGCACACAAAACAAGTAGAAATTAACTGTCATGAACGACTTCACAAATCAAAGGACTTGCTCAAAGTTGTCCTGTCCATCTGTGTAAAGCAGTAATTCTCAAGAAGAAAATTATTATTCTGCATGGCAGTGCTGGAAAGACACAGCTGGAAAATCAAGTCCCTCTTAAGTTACTCTCTTCCCCCATCCCCTCCTGGTGAGAGGGAGACTAAAAGCAGAGGTACTAAGTTGAGAGAAGAATGGTTGCATTGAAAGAGTTGCAGTCAATGACAAGTGATGGGGAGAAACATTAATCCAACAACCCAGTTGCTGTCAAATGAAGTCAACTCTCCTCACTGCCAAAAGCCCGGTGCTTGGCACACAGCACTTTAGGTCGATCTTAAAGGGAATTCCCTCTCTTCATAGATTGTGTAGTAATATTAAAATTGCTGACACTTTGGTAAATTCAGCTTCTGGCAATTGTTTTTCCATTCAGATAATTTTTGTGCATTGGTGCTACTTAAGTGCTCAAAATTTAAGTACTCTGTATAGTATAGTCAGAAAACTTCCATTTCTTTCAGTTAGAAGTTGTTATATGTGGTTTTGTATGATCACTTACAAAACTCCTTATATTTCATGATAATTAATGGGTACTGTACAGCTAAGCTGAGGTCAGTGTTTTTGCTCATGTTAGTATGCCATACAAATAGGCCTGCTTATTTTTTTTTAATGGATGATCATGATTTCACTTGAGTGCAAATATGATGCGAAGCAAAGTCTTAGGCTAAAGTTAACACAAGCTTCTGCACAGCTATGTTTATATACTGGTCTTGACCAGCTCATTTGAATGTTGAGCTCCCTGGAAGGCATTTCTCAATTTTTTCTTTGTGATACTAAAGTTATTTGATATTTTGAAACTTGTCCTTGCATGCTGGTGTGATCTCATCAGCTTCTGGCTGCAAAACAGAGATCCTTGTTTCTGACTCAGCTATCTACGTTGCATAGCATCAGCTACAGATTTATCTGTGTCTCAGATGAAAGCAGGATCATTACTGAGTCACTGTTCCCTCAGGGACAAAAATGCCAAGATGCTGATATTTTGCCCACCTGAGTATATTCATTTTAGTATGAAATTAATTTAGAATATAAAAGATAAGTGCTGTCTCACTGGTCCATTTTTTTGCAGCATGTTTTTGATCTCAGCTGGGATTCAGGTTCTTTTTTCAGAATTCTCATCACTAGCTTTGAAAGAGGAATGTATCATTCATCTGATGGCTGGACAGATCTGTGCATACTGTTCCGAAGAGCACTTGGCCTGGTACAGAGAGGAAAATTACTGATTTGGTGGACATTTAATTAATCTGGCAGTGTCACATTGATTTGGGGTTTCATTATTCCAGAGATAATTTTTTGCCACTCATAAACTCACCTACATGTATGGTGGCTACATGTTCAGTCATGAGACATTACCCAGCCATAGCAGGCACTTAGGTACTGCAGATACATGAAATAAATACATGGCCCTTGTCCTCAGAGGACTTACAACCCAATGCCAGGCCCTGACTGATTTTTAGTAGCAGACATTCTAGTAAAATTTTAAGTACTCAGGATTTTGCCTTAGAGAGTAAAACAATGCCCTCCCTTTTGTAGGGCAGGGACATTGGGGCAGATTTTCAGGACCATGCAACAGGTGCTCTGGGAATCATGTCTTCACATCAGCTGTGGGTCAGTGCCACACAGTAGCACAGCCTTCAGGCTGGCTTTGCAATTCCACATCTGAGTGTGGCATTGATGGCAACAGCAGGTGCAAACACTCATGGATACAAAGATGTGTGGCTGCAGGTAGGTAAAACAGGCATAAACCACACTGAAAATCAGGCTTGATAAAAACACTGCAAGCTTCTTAAGAGACAGATGCAAAATGCTACCTGTGGCTTCCATCAAAGCAGGTAGAGAATTTTAAGCTGTCTCATAACAATGAAATAAACTGGTATCTCTGTTTGTAACTGCTCAAAGGGTGGATCAGATCATCATTTTGCTTTAATGTTGTAGTCAGTAATCATGGATATATGTGCTACCTTTTTGTATAAAAATTTTCTGTCTTCACTCACCACTGAAGTGAGGGACTTGTTAGGTAACGGCCTTATCTCTTCTTTTGTGGGAACATTGGTTTTTCTCTTCTCCTATCTCCTTACATCTTGGGTTTGGGTAGGGAAAGCATATAGCTAAGACAGTTCTGCCAATTCTATCTTTGGTTCCAGAGATGTGAGCCCTAACTGAGTCATTAAGGCATGTATATTCCAAGGATGTTCTCTAACAGATTCATGTTCTCTAGGACGTCAGCAAGGCCTATCGCACATTGTATTTTTATCCCAATTTCTGGGACCAATAGTTATTCTGTCACAAATCATGAATTTTCAGGCATATGTGACTAGAGCCTCTGGGCCACTTTTAATCACAAAATTTCATCTTTTTGAAAATTACATCTTCGTCAGGGATTAATAAAGGGCCAGAAAGGACTTGAAGATTATTGCTCCTGGTTTTTAATTATATGTTGTTTTAACTTTGGTAGACAATGCAAAGTAGTCTTGTAAATTGGCATCTGTTGTACAACAAACTGTACAACATGGGAGACCTTGAAACACTCTGTGCTGCATGTATTTTTAGGTATTCTCAGATTAATGGCTGTTACAATTCAATGTTAAAGTCCTCTGCCCAAATTAAGGTACAAGTGAGACCAAATAGTGGTTCAACAATACCAGCTTTATTTTGTAAAACTGTTTGTATAGGGAAACAAGAGAGAAAGACAGAAAGAGTGAGAGAAAGGGAGTAGGAGAAAGACACTTTAAGCAGAAGATAATCACTAACATAGATCCAGAACCATCCCATTGGTCCTTCAGTGTCCTGGGCTTCTTGCTGGTGGGGTCTTACCCAGTTCATTCCCTGAGTTTCTTTATACAGCCCCTCATTAGCATGAGAGGTGAGGGAATGTGTGTGATTTACCTCTCTGCTTGCTCAGGTCTCAGTTCAGTGGTTGTGAGGGATCTACACTGCGGGTATCAATGGAAGGTTGTGCTGAAAAACACCAGTTTTGGTCCTGCCTCAGCAAGGCCAAATCTAAGACTTTGTTCCACTTGCAGCTTGAGCATAGGCAGCCAGGATATTTTATGCAACAGATTTCACCACCCAGTGCTTGTTTAAGACATGAAATGCAAATGTCATTAACCCTTTACTTACAATGGCCCCCATCCTAGTGGTGCAGAGGATTATTCCTCCCCAGGTGCAGCACTTCATACTTCTCCTTGTTGAACTTCATTACATTCCTGTTGGCCCATTTCTCCAGCTTGCCAATGTCCCTCTGGATGGCAGCACAACCCTTGGGTGTTTCAGTCACTCCTCCCAGTTTTGAGTCATCAGCACAATTGCTGTTGGTACCCTGCCCATCATCCAGATCATTAATGAAGATTTTAAACAGGACTGAACACAGTCTCGACTCACAGCACAGACCAGTAGTTACTGGTTTCCAGCTAGGTGCCATGCTTCTCAAGACCACCCTCTGGACCTGGCCATTCACCCAGTTTTTGGTCCACCTCAAAGTCTGCTCATCCAGCCTGTATATCAAAGCTTTTCTATGAGAATCTTACGGGACACATTGTCAAAGCCTCACTGAAGTCCAGGTAGACAAGATCTGCTGCACTTTACTCATCTTTCAGGTCACTCAAGTCATTGTAGAACTTTAGCAAGTTGATCAAGCCCTTTCTTGGTCAAGCCTTCACCTTGGTGAAACCATGCTGACTACTCCTGATTATTTTCTTGTCCCTAATGTGCCAAGAAATGGCTTTCAGAATTTATTGCTTCACAAGTAGTCAGAAGCTAATGAGATCAAGCCAGCAATGTAAGGACAGTGCAAGTTGTTTTCTGAGCATCTGGAGGAAGCACTTGAGGTAGCAGAAAATAATGTTCCCAAAAGAAGGATTTATTAAGGTGAAACAACAAAGGCAGGATTCCTTAGTGGCCTTCTGTATTGAGTGTTCAGCAGCAGTAGAAGGATGTCAGGCAGACTTGAAAAACAGTGTCTATCCTTATGAGAAAGCATTAAAACTCCAAGCAGACACCAATTCTGCAGGCTAGAGTGATAACTCACAGTTTGAAATAAACATCCCAATTATTCAATGTTTCAAATGTTGTCTTTGTGCTGTTCCATATGAAAAAGAAGCTGTGGAGTTAAAAAATGTATTCAGTACAATTAAACTGTAGAAATGAATAAGCTTTTGTCTCACCATAATCCTGCTGCAATAATGAACACAGCGTGGGCCCTTTGTCTCACAAAGTTATTATAAAAATTTGATAGTAAAGATAAAGTAACCAGAAAAGTCAGAGGAACAAATGCAATTCTACATGTTTCCTCTGGTTCAGTATGGCTCTAGCTGCATTGGGATCATAAGTAACCAAAGCAGGAACAAATGAGCATAATACACTGTTCCATTGAAATGAACACATGACCTTGTGTCCTGTGATAATGGGGTAATTTTTTGTTACTGATCATATGCAAGCAAGACTAGCTAGATATAAATTTTACTGTTGATAAAAAGTGCAAAGAATGATACAAATTATTAATGTGCTTTATCATCTTGCATATGTGTTTACTCACTCCTCATGGGCAGCTATTTACTTTGTTTTCAGAGAAAAGCAATGTAAGTTTACTGAGGACTTTGTGACCTGTTTTTGAGATTATTGCTTTTCTTAGCTGTAAACAACAAAAATTCCTTATTACAAACTTGACTTTGGTGTAATGTTGTATAATTTTATAGCTTTATAGTGATTGTTTCACAGGTTATTACACTGTACACAGACTACAAATAGTTCAAACTGATGTGCTCAAGAGGCAGCACTGGAAATTGTTTGTGTCTCACCAAAACACTGGTGATACATCAAACTTGTCATCATATCCCTAGATGTGCCCAATGTCTGACATATGAGGGGGGAAAAGAAAAAAAATATAATATTGATTCAACAAGATCCAAATAGTCTGGTCTACTGGTTATATCCATCTATTCTAGAGGGTTTTGGTTTTATTTTTTTTTCTGAAGAAAAAAAAGTATGATTGCTTCTGCCTCAGCATAGAGTCATGAGGCTGAAGAGCTACATGCTTCTAAAATTATTTCAACTGTAGCCCTTGAGGAAGATGCTGCAGCCATCAATGATGAAAACACCTCATTAATTAAACCTGCAATTAAAAGAAAAAACCAACCCCTCCCCCCCCCACAAAAAATACCCCAAAAATCCCCAAACAACAACAACAAAAAAGAACCAAACAACAAGAAAAACCAACCAAAACCCAAACACCCAAATAAATTATTCTAGTTCCCAAAGGCACAATGTTGATTTTCTCCACTAAAATTCTTGATCTTAGTATGTCTTTAGTACAAAGCTCAAAAGAAACCGACAAGCAAGAAAAGACACTAAAAGCTTCCTCATACTTCACCAAGTCTAAGGCTGAAAGGAGTGTCTCAAAAATATACAAGCATGCACAAGTCAAAGGCATCTACAAATATACAAATGCTGCTGATAGATTTTTTTTCAAGCAAATAGAACTAGAGAAATTGTTTTTAATAGATATTGGAAATTTAGCCATGCTTAAGCCCAGGATCATTTGGGTTGGATGTGGTCTCTTCAGACACCTAATCCAGTCCCTCTGCTGAAGCAGCTCAAGGCAGCGCAGGTTGAGCTGCTCCGCCCGGGTTTTCCGAAGGCTTCAAGGATGGAGACTCCGCAGTCCTCCCGGGCCAGGGTTCACAGCAGCCCTCGGGGGCTCACAGCAGCGCACCCTGGGCTCTGCCGCAAGGCTTCCCGATGTTTCTGGCTCCGTGTCCCGGCGCAGAGCCCCGGGGCGGGTGCGCTCCAGCGGAGGGGGCGGCACAGGAGCCGCGGGCCGGCGCTAGAGGGCAGGGCGGGCTGCGGGAAGCGGGGCAGCCAGCGAGGGCAGCCGGGCTGGGCAGCACCGAGGGATCCAGCGCCACACGGACACCCAGCCCACGTCTGGGTCCCTTCACACACTGCGCTCGACTCTTTCTCAAGGTCTGGTCATATTCCTGAAGTGAGGCCCCTTCAGAAGAAGGGGATGGGTGCCTGTCGTCGCTGAAGTTACAGAAAGTGAGGTAGAAAATGAGCATTTAGAGTGATGGAAGGAGGTGCTGAATGGCCCAAACTTGTTCCTTCAGAACACAAAGATAACAGAAGAGTATGGACTGGGAAGTCAGAGTGCTATGTTAAAAAAACACGGGCCAGAAACAGTCAGTCCTTTGCAGAAATGGCGCTTTGCACTTGTGTTAAGGACTGACTTCATTCTTGCTGACCAAACAAAACCATCAGTCTGCAGCTCTGCAGGGCTTCAGAGTAAGGTTCCTGGAGGTTTGCCTCTGCACTCTGCTCCATGGTCCCATAGAGCTGTCCTGTTCACAGCTGTCCACTTACACGGAGCTGAAATCCTACTTCACCAGAGCTTCAGGAAGCCTGTTCTGGGACTGTGTGAAATGACAAAAATGCAAACCAGTTCAGGTGATCTGCTTGGCAGGAATTTGGCAAGCAGAATCATACTTCTTCAGAGAGGTCTTCACCACCAGCTAATTTTTATATTTTCCTTTTGAATCCCTGTAGCTCTGCCTTGGGTCACTGCAGAAAGCATGGCAGACTCTCTCACATGCCTTGAACTGAATTACTTATCAGCAGAAAGAGGGTAGAATGAACAGCTTTGACTAAAATAGGAAGTAATTTATGTGACTTTATGTATCTAACAATACTGTTTAAAGGGCTGCAGGCTCTTTTCAGAGAGGTGAAAACCACGGAAACAGAAAGATAAAACAGACATGTGAAGAGTGGACTGAATAGAAACCTGGGAAACAAAGAGGGAAAAGAAAGAAAAAATACCTTACAGGGATCAGCAATCAAAATTGAAAGGGCAAAAGGATCATGCCTTTATGGTTCCATCAGTGCTTTGTGACTCTTATCACTGTAAGTGCCAGTTTATTTTTTTGGCTGGATTTCCTGCTGGCCTGTGACTCCTGGGCTACCAGGGACATGATGTGGACCAGGCATCTCTTTTGGCAGAGGTGAGGAAAGGTGAGGTGTCCATGACCTGCTGCTCTTGCCAGCAGATTTCATTCACACAAGACTGAGATGCAATGATAAAGGGCACCCCTGGCCACAGCAGCAGGGAACTTCTGCCACTCTGGGGCAGCCCAGGCCAGCCTCAGGTCCACCCATGTGCAAGAGAAAAAAAGTTCTTCATTCAGCATTTAATGAGTGAAGCACTGAAACCTGTGCTGCTTGTACTAGGTGTGCCAGGAGGGTGCAAAAAGCATCCCAGCCCTGGCAGGAGGCTTAGCTGGCTGAATCATCAACTCCTTGAACAGGTGAGACATGGCTCAGTGACTGAACTGCAGCTTCCCAAAGTCCAGGTTAAAAAAGCCTGTCACCATGATATTTTCTGAAAAATCCCTTCACTGGGATTTTTTCTCCTGAGAAGCTGAGAAGCCTCAGAAATGTAAACAATATTATCTGATGGATTTTCCCTGTGTTTTGCTGCTTTGGAATGTGGCAGGTGCATCTTTGATTGGTTCCATGTGAATTATTTTACTTAATGACCAATCCCAGTCCAGCTGTGTCAGACTCTCTGGTCAGTCACGGATTTTTCTTATTCATTCTTTTCTAGCTTTCTGATGTCTCTCTTTCTTCAGTATAGTTTTAGTATATAACATAACATAACATAACATAATCAGCCTTCTGAGAACTTGCAGTCAAATTCTCATCTCTCACCTCATCCTGGGGACCCTCACAACACCACAACAAATACCTACCAAAGATAGCATGATTCCCTCACCTCACCATAATTTTTCAACATAAAAATAAAAGAGAGAAAATACTAAGAAATACAATTTATACTAAGAATACTAATGAAGAAAGCTTTCCATAAGGTAATAGGAATTTCTCCAGTATCTATCAAGGCCTGCAAAGTAATTTTTCATGTGCTAAACTATTTTCTCATTAATCTTATTTTAAGAACAGTAACAAATTAAGGATTTATTTGGTGTTCTTGATGTCCTTTTCTTAAAACCAGGCAAAAAGGAAATCTGGTACTTTTTCTGTTTCTACAGTAGCACTTTGTCTGACAGCTTGGCATGAGAGCAGACATGAGAGTATAGGTCATTTGTCTGCTGTTGCTGCCTGAATTGCTGCTCGTAAAGTCCAGGGTAAAGAAGCAAAAAGGGCCTTTGCATAATATCCACAGGTGTTTAATTCAGCTGCATGGTGAGGTGTTCAGAGTTCCCCAAGCACACACATTGGAAGGCTCTAGGTTACTCAGTCCCAAGGGGTTGGGGGTGAACCTGGTCTCGAGGTAGCACAAAGATGAAGGGCAATTAGGGAATAGGGATGAGTAGCTCAGGGACATAGGAACAGACACAGGAACAGGGAAAGGAGCCAGTGGGGTCTAACAGCTTTTTGCGGGAAGTTTCTTGTGTCTCCCTAAACCAGGGAATGCCCCCCAGGCTCTCCACAGTCTGTGTATAAGATGCTCATTGTAAAGGATGACAAAACAATTTTGTTTTCCAAATTATCAAGCATGGTCTAATTGGACAGCATTGATCTTGTGCCTAAAAACAGTTTGGAAATGCTGTTCTTGTAGCAGGGCAGCATTTTTTCCCTGGAATCTACTTCTAAATGTTTTTTTATAAGCTAGCTAATTTTTATTATTTTGTGTTTTGTTTTGTTTTACAGATTGTTTAATGAATCTTTGAAAACTCTTAATCCTCAGATTCTGTCTCCTGAGAATGAATTCTGGAACAGTGACTTAGGAAAAGCAATAAAGCATTAAGCAAGCTGTAGTCCCCAAAAAGTAAGTGCTTTATGAATGCTTTTCACAATCTTGCATCCAGGTATTTAGACAGACTGTTGGAATCAGTGAGTGGGCAATGGCCTATGGGGTTTTTGGAACTCCTGCATATCATACCCTGTCACAGCCCCTGGATCAGGTGAAGGGCTGGGAGGGAGTGCATGCTCTGACATTCAGTTGGATCATTCAGACATATAAGATCTGTGAAATACCTTTCTGAATTCAGTGAGATAACTTAGGACAATTAATATGCTTTAACTTGGGATGACAACATTCAAAATCTTTTGAGCATTGTGTCAAATGTAGAGAGTTTTTTTCCTCATCTCTTTCCAGATATGCATCACAAGAAAAAACCCAAGTGTAGATACTAGGCCACTAAAAAGACCATAAAAATGCTGCAGTGACAAGGAATTTATTAAAAAGCAACTTTGATATTCTGACAAAAATTTCTCTGATTGTATTTTGCTGTTTCATCTAAAATCTCTCAAGTTTTTTAATATTTTAGACATCAGGCACTAGGTAGGTTTCCTGAAGCCCCAGAATAAAATATCAAATGGTCAGATTTCTTCTTCATCTTGTGTTTGCAGGAGGGTCTATTTCCCAGCTGATCTCTACTACTTACTGGTTTCTTTGGTTTGGGCTCCTTTACTTTGAATCCTGTGGGGTTTTTCTCTAGTTCTGTAGTATGGTAACAAATTATTTAGGGATGTTGGTTTTTTATTGATTTATTCAGGGGATATTACCCCTGCAACTGTAGGATTTTTTCCCTGATGACCCAGCACACTGCTGGTGTCCCAGACACTCTCTGTGTGTTGCCCACTCCTGGCATCTTGCCCCCTGTGCCAGACACTCTTGCCTGGGGAGGGAAAAGTCTGTCCCCCCCTGCATGGTCATGGCACCTTCTCCCCACCACCAGCGTCCCCAGCTCACAGCAGCCTCGTGCCTGGCTCTGTGGGATGTGTCTGGCAGATGTGTGCAAGTGAGAAGAGACAGAGAGACTGGGGTTGCAGAAAATGGAAAATACTGGACAAACTAATGAGCTGTTGCTGCAAGTGAGTCACCAAAGGAGGTTACCACAGAGTGGGATCTGTATTCCTTTGGGGAGCTATTTGAAGTGTAGAGTCTAGTAGGCTTTTGCAGTGAGGTCCCTAGGACAGCCTTGCGTTGTGCTGTACCAGCCTGCTTGTCTCCTCCAGACAGCTCTGTGGAAAACTGTGATCATCAGGGAAGCTGTGCACAGCCCTCAGGCTTCATCCAGATTTCCTGAAGTCAAGGAGAGTCACTCCATGAACCTGCCTGGCCACATACCCCTGGGACATACCCCTGGGACAGTAAGAGTCCCAATGGGCTACTGACATGGGACTCGTGGCAGTAGCAACTGCTTTTCCTCTGTTGCTACTAATATTTAGTGCAAAAGATTCTGAGAGAAACTACCAGCCTATCTGGATTTCTCTAGGCCTGCAACAGTACTTTTTGAATGGCAGTTCCCTTCCTGAGTATGGACAAGAGCAATAGCATTGACATTACCTTATGATTCAGTTTCCCATTCAGCAGATGGAATTTTCTGTTTTGAAATACAATAATTTTGTATCAGAGAAATTGGAGATGGCATAAACTTTACCAAAATATGGAGGCAAGTAGGCATGAAAGTTGCCTCCTGGATCCAAGTGTTGGAGACCTCTGGTAGGCCCACCTATTGCAGAAACAGATGTGAGTAATTAATAACCAACTCAAGTTAGCTGCCTCATCCTAGATAAAATGCTTGAAAATTAACCACAATCTGCATCACTTTTTCTTTTTTTTTACGGGACCTGTAGTGAGATTTCTGGCACATGTGGCAGGAATATCAGGACTGTGATGTGCAAAGAAACTACATGGTGGGGATATCTTAGTGACTGAAGGGTTTGGTGCTGGGACTGGTAATGATGAGGGCTCAAAGCTGTGCACATAAAAAGGGAGCTGCCATGCAACAGTAACTCAGCAGCTAAGTAACCTTAAGGTAAGCCCAATGGTTCCCTCTGTTTCCATGTGTAAAGAAGAAACACTGGACCCCATCTGCACAATTGTCTTTCCAGCCAGCTCAGACAGCTGAACCTTCTCTGCTGGATTTTCCTTATGAGTTTAATGTAATGGAGAAATGAAAACCATTACACTTTTTTTTTTCATAATCCATTTTCTGATCCAGCTACACCAGCTCCTTGAAAAGGAGAAGAGAAGAATTCTCTTCCCAAGAGAATTCAGTCCTTCAGCTTACATGTTGTTATAATTATCTGAGTTTGAATCTCCTTGCCTCCCTCCATCTCTTCTCTCTCTGGATATGGGATCTATAAATTAGAAAGAAAGGCAGGTGTAACTATTGCTCAATAGTTTGCTGTGACCTTAAACAAGTAAATAAAATTATTATGAAAGATACTAGAGACTTATATTTTAAAATTATGGATTTCAGTGAGACTAACTGTGTGCTTTTACGCATGTTTGTGTTTATATATATGTGTGTATTAACTTTTTTAATTGCAACTGAGATGATAAATGTTGCCATTCCAATGTGGCAATTCTGCTGGCAATAACATGATCTCTCATTGCTATGTTGATAAGTGTCTGAGAAGAAAATTTATGTCTGGGCTTTGTTATGGCATGCACTACATAAATCACTGTACATGTCAGTACCAGGTAACCCTCCCAAAGACCCAAATTATAGTTAAACATTTCTTCAATCTCATTATCTTCCATGGGGGTCATTGACCCCCAGCCTTTCTACAAAAAAAGTTTTGCACTCCAGTTCTAATTGCTTCCTTTAAAACAAAAGCATGCAGGGCTCGTGCATAGTGCATACTCTCTTTCCTTAGGTGATTATTGCCATGCTTTCAGATGAACTCACTTGAATGATGTGCTTGCTGAAACTCAAGGCTCCAGTCAAGAATGAAAATCTGATCTGTCTGCACAAAAGTACTCTGGCACAGTCTGCTTGGAGTGATCCAGGATTGAAAGTTTCACCTAAGCTTATTTATCAACTCCAGACTCACTGTGAAATTCCAGCAGTTTGGTGAGTCTCCCAAGGCAAAGTTTAAGTTTGACAGATACTGACCTTACCTTGAAGTCTGAAGAGAATATGGCGTCACACTGGAATAGCTCAAACAAAATAGGAAATTAAGGATGCAAAGAACTAGGATGAAACTTCAAGGCTAGTAGAGAACAAAGCTATAATTTCTTCACAATTCTTACAACCAATTAATTTGTCAGAAGAGGTTTAAGACCATGCTGCTTACTGAGGATAATAGAAGGCATTGTATACTTATATAAACTCAAGAAGTTATCAGAAATTTTAACCTATTTCATAATTTGCCAGTACCCATACTTTCAATCAGAAGGGGTGTAGCTGGTAATCTTCAGTGCAAGATGTGTCAGGAGACACACAGAATTCATATGCAACATAAAAGCAAACTTTTCCAGAAAAGCACACCAATTCCTGATTTTTTTTTTTTTTTTTTTTTTTTTGAATGCAGAAGGCTGTAATGGATCAGATCTCTCAGTTCTAGCCAAGCTGGTAACAAGAAAGTAAGAAAGTGAGTACACATTCCTTACTTCCTGTGGAAAACTACTCAATGTAGTGCACTCCTGAAGAAACTAGGAACAGCAAAGCTAAACCCCAATGTTTTTAGAGGGGAAAATGTCTACTGTTTCTGTTCTTGTTACTGAGAAACAATTTTCAACAAATGATCACAGGGTGGATATCCTTGAAATTCATTGCACCTTCAGAGCTTACTGCTGCAGAGTGGAGCAGAAGAACAGCCCACAAAACCCTGATATAGATTTTCTGCTTACACTATCAGTGGGACTTTGCTCAGGAGAAAGGGATTGGACCCAAACAGTGGGTGCTAATATCTCAACTTTATTCATGAGGCAAACAGTTTTAAATGCACACTTTGCCTAGACATGTAGAACATAAAATCCATTAACTAAAATCTTGTAATACCTTGAAAAAATACAATTGCAATTCTAGTATATAAGTATATGAGTATAGGACAGTATATGAGATTATTTGCTATCAGATCAAAGGTAAAGTTTCTGCTCATATATTTGTTGTTTACAACTAAAAAATCCAACAAATCTTAGCCAAATATAGCTGCAGGAGTACAAAAATTAAATAAAAAAAATTCTGCAAAGGAAATAGAGAAGCCTTCATATCTGGACTGTCAGCTGCTCTGACACCTGATGTTTCAACAGCATGCAAACTATAAACATACCCTACACTCAGAATTTTGCTGTATTTCTTGACAGACCCAAGAAGCAGCCATATAGTAAGCTTTTTTTTTCAAGCCAAACTAATAACAAGTGCAGAACAAAACCTTCTCTAAAGCAGTTTTTGTCACTTTTCTTTAAAAAGTTTTGCTGGGACACTCTGCATGTGTGAGCCTTGCAGCTGTCTAGGCAAAGAGTGTTCAGATATAAGACTTTTGCCAGCCAAGGTTCATACATACTAACTAGGTCCTGGAATTCTTTGTCCTCCAAGAGTTGAAGCTGGTGAGTTCCTGAAGAAAAATGTGAAATATTCAGGGGTCTGGAGTGAAAGAAGGAGAAAAAAGGTTGCTCAACTCCCTTAGCAGGACAGTTGTGATTTTCACATGGATATAAGACCCATCTCCTAGTTCCAGAGACACTGCATTCACTATGTACAGCGACTGCTTTTCCTAAGTCATTGCTTGGGCCAAGCACTGGCAGGAGTCTACACGCCTTCTCCCAGGACTAATTTCTGTATTCCAGGGTAAAGATGGAAAGAAGAACCTGCCAAAGGCCATGAAGTACCTTAGTGGCTTGAGCCACTGGACTCCAGTCATTGAATACTTTTGCAAGGCAAGACCAGTAGCAGTGTTAGCCTCAGGGCTACGTTTCACTGCATAACAACACTGTGGGAAACTCATCCTGGCCTGGCTGGACAGAGCAAGACACTGGGGAGACACTGAAGTATTTGAAGTGAAAACCATCAGCATCTCTTGCTAGGTCTGCCAGAATAAACAAAGGGATAGATGTCAGTTATGTGACTTGTATGTAGGGCAAATATACACTTAATCTTCTAGTAAATCGCCTTTTTTCACACAAAGATCATCAGTGATCCCTAGAAGAACAGCTGCTCAGACACATTGGGCCCTGGCCTCAGAAACCTCCCACACCAATGTCATGAGTAAAAAGCTATAAAAGAGTTGGTCTGCCAGATTGGAGGGTCAAATAGCAGCCTGGAAAGGCATGTAATAGGAAAGAGTGTAGCTACTGATATTCATTCCTCTTTCTTAATGGCCTTATGCAGATGCAAATAGCTAGATTTTTTTAAAAAAGAAAAAAAAATAGATGACCCTCACAAAAAATTGATAATTTCAATTACACTTTCATATTGCTGAAGTATATGCTTCAGCTAAGAATTTGCACTGATTTTATTATTTTTATTATTAAAAAATATCTATATTGGAAAGTATCATCTTCTGAAACACTGATCTAGAAAGATCTACCCACTATCAATTTCTTCTAAAGAACATAATTATTTCTATTTCCTTACAAGAGAACTAGGCAGAGGGGAGATGAGAGTGATTTAAAATCTCAGTAAAAAAGAACACAAATTTACTAGTTTCAAATAACAATCACTAAGCAAGCCAAGCTTACTCTTTATTATAAGCCATCAATTAAATGCATTATTTCATGCTTTGTGTTCAGCTCATATCTACAGAAATTGCATTATTACTGTCTTTATTGATAAATTTTAACAAAAGTAAGCCCACAGAAACAGTGTCTTTATCATCTTAGAGAGAAACATATCTGCAATCATGAAATTTCAGGTGGGTAGGCTTGTATTTTTCTATTCTTTATAAAGGCCATTTTGATTTTTAATGCCTGACCATTTTGCTTAGCAAAACAAAATGTTCTTTTGTATATCCATATGTGCATACCTCTGGCAGTTGCCCCCTCCACGTTTGAATCTATTGGCCAAATTTGATAAAGTAAAAAATCGTCTCAAAGTTTTCAAAGTTTTCTCTCCTGCAGGTTGCATGGAGCAGCCAAGAATATGGGAGGAGACCTATCCATGCCCCCTCTGGGGAAGGACTATGACTTTCCTTGGGTTTGCTGCACAGCCATTTCAAAGAGGACAGAGCAATCATTCCCACTGTCAATTCTCACAGGCCACAGAGGCTTCTGAAATTTGTGTGTCATGGATTTTACCCTGACTCACTCCAAAATGAATTACTTACAGATAGCATAATAGTGTTTACTTTCATTGAAGATGTCCAAAATGCCAATCAATACCTAAGCAGTGAGGAAGTTTATAAGAGCTGGTTGGTCACCATGGGCAGCACTGACAGAGCATTTATCAGTTTGTCTGTTTCTGGTTTTGCCTTTTTCATTAAATGACACTTGAAATTGTATACACAGGTAGATACAGTTTTTCTCCAGTTGTATCTGTGCAAGTATCTCTTCAGCTACTCTTTCTGAAGCTTATAAATTACTTTGGAACTGCAACGTAATTTACCAATTTTAATAAAGACACTTAGGAATACCATTCTGCATGTCATTTTACTGCAGGAGTTATCATTAGCAGAGTGAACCAAAATAGTCAATTTAAGTAGAAACTAGATATGTCAAGAGTTCACATCTACTTGAAGCACTTTGCTTGTTTCAATAAATCCATCAAGGATTTTAAAGCAGGAACTTATGTCAAAGGTACCTTGCAGAAGAAACATGATAGCAAAGGTCAGAGCATTTCAAGCAGGAACATGACCACTGTTGAAAGGTTTATAAACTTTCAATTTAGTAGCTGACTTACCTCCCAGTATTCCTGGTCCAGACACAGTCATTAAAGCAACAACCTCCTTCTCAACTGACAGTATTTCTATGCCCTTCTCAGCATTTGAATGGGAAGGAGGAAGTAATTTAGAGGTATTTTAAAAACTGGCTAAATGAACTCATGATTTTTAATGTCCCTCCTACATGTCATTTGTGTGGGAATGCAGAAGAAAGCAGTGGAACAGTAAATAAAGGAATGCCAAGGATTTCTGCCTTGAACAGATGATGCCTGAGAACGCGATTCTGTACAGTAATGCCAAGTAGTAACATCCTAAGAAGTGTGGTTTGAACGTGTGGTAAGATTTAGTTCTAGAGAATAATAAAATCTAATTGAAGGATAGGTTGAAACTGCTACAAGAGAAGCTCAAACTGAAAAACACTAAGAACAACCGAGTCAGAAGGGCAGTTCTGAAATTAAATAGAGCAAAGAACCAAATATTATTTAGCAACAGCGCCAGTGTTTAGAAAACATTGGGTACAAAGTCTGTTATTCCAACCATCTTAAAGTCATCTGAGGATCTCAGTGTCTCATACCCTCACTGCTGCCGTGTCCTTTCTTCCAGCACCAGCAGACATAACCTTTCTGCTGTTTGCTAACATAATTCTCTTGTTCTGTCCTTTGGATTGTGTCACCGCCTCTATGAATCCTGGCTGTCTTTTTTGGTCACATTAAACACACAAAACTCACTTTGACTTTCAAGGCCCTTCACAGACTTCTTTCTCTTGACCTGTTATCTGAAACTGGGAATCCAAGTGCCATCTCTAGTCTCTGACCAGCAAGTGTGCTCTTAGGCTTCTAAGCAAGCATTTTCAAGCAAGATAAGGTTATAAAGGCCCCAGTGATCTGAGAAAGAAGCATACCTGCTCCAAACTGAGAAGTTATTTTATTCTTGGAAAAGGAGGGAAAGGGAGCTGTTTCCTGTGCTACTTTATTCTGGAAGACAGCTAGGTGTGGCAGGCAGCCAACCATAGACAGGTTTGTCAAAAGCACACTAACTTCTCTAGAAGGATGCTTTTTCTCCTGATTCTGAAATTAGCTGTAGTTTCAGACAAAATACTATTGCACATTAATCAAAATCAGCAGCAGAATGTGTATTTATACAGCACATATGTTTTGTGTATATATTGATAGACACATATGTATACATATACACAGACAGACAGTAAGCTGTAAAAACACTGAGGTATAGGCCTGTTCAGTGGCAAAAAGGCTTTGAGGTGAAGGAATGAAACATTTTCCAAACCAAGCCAAACTTGATGTGTCCTGATGACCATGACAAGGAATTTGCTGTGTGTCCTTCTGGATGGGTGGCTTTCCCCAGCTGACAGACTGGAGTTCAGCTCCAGTGAGCTGCCACTGCTGCCACACAGCTGGGCAACAGGATAGAGCATCTGTCCCAATAATCGTTTGTGATCCCAGAGCTGAAACTTGAGCAAAACAATTCTGAATTCTGCTCATGGTATGAACAGCTCTGCATATAGGTTGCAAAATACTGTTTTATTTATTATTTTAAAAAGGGTCTTAAGATCTGTTCATTTTCCTATAATTACTATAATGAAATAGAGAATAGGCTTAAATTTGAAAATAAATCAGATTTAATTAAGTTTCGTCCTGTTCTAAAGATTTGATGAGTAAATTCTACAGAAATATCCATCACTTGAATTTTGATTCTTCTTCAACACTAAAACCTATGTATATTTTTATATAAAATTTTAGATTATCTATATCTACCTCCTCTTGCTCACCTCAGAGAGGTCCCCAAAGTGAGACTGCAGGCTGATGGTCTCCTGCCCCGCTGCAGACAGGTAACCCATGGATAACTTCTGTGATCAACATGTTGGGGCTAGAGAAAAGGCTCCCAATGAGAAACATAAGAAAGTGGACTCCCCACACATTTACCATGGATATCTTTTAGTTTGATGAAGTTTAGAAGGGGAGATCCTACCTAAAGTTAATTGTGGAAGAGCATAATCATATCTTTGGTGCTACTGCAGCTGCCAATTCATTCCACAGCACTTTCTTGCTCATGTTCAAGATTGTCAATGACATGGATGCAGGTACAGCCATACCACTAAAATGTTTCAAGTTTTGAGAAGACTTGCAGCACCACAGAGCATGGCCATGTCATTTCTGAGCTCTGCAGTAGATGAAAAGTGACTTGGAGAAGGGGCTGCAAATGAGCTGTGCAGTGTGTCTGTATGTCTCATTTTTGTTTCAGAGGGGCTGTTTCTAATTAGCACTGATGTCACCAAGTGTAGTCAGGTATACCTGGTAAGAAAGTCAAATACAGTAGTAATTCATTGTGTTCTATCCCACCAAGATGAATACTGGGTGTCTTTTTTTTGACCAGGTATTTCTGAACACAGTGCTCCCTGCTCCTATAGTGCAGAGTTAGCTCACATAGTGGGAATGTGCAGGTAAGAAGTGAGGGATGTTACTACAACGTGATCTGAATTCAGTCATATCAGTGATTAATTTTTCTTGTACTTGGGGAAAGCTGCAAAGCAAGGGGTAACTACTGCAGAATAACAATGAACCCAGCCAGAGAAAGCAGGAAATTGCATGACACATGAGCTCATTCTAAATGCTGACTCACAGCACCCCCTATTTCTCCCTGCTGCCTTCAAAACTCTCCCTAAACTCCTCATATATTCAGCTTACAGTGTGATTCACAGGGTCCCTGAAGCACCCCCACCCCCATTCTTTGGCTTTTTATTTTCCTTCTACTCTTTCCATTTTTCCCCTGATGCCTGCCGTACCATTGTTTTCTGGATCTGTCATCATTGCTTCCAGCAGTCCCTGAACATAGGAACAGGGTCTGTAAAACAACTGCCAAAACCCTTTTTCACACACTTCCTCCTATCTGCAGCTCTCCTGGGCCGAATTTAGTCTACTTTTTACTAATTATAAATGCAGATAAAATGAAAACAACTGCATGGAAGAGTCAAATGACACTTTCTTTCAAGAGATTATTTCAGCTTTTAAGTTTCCAAATTAATAAACATGGCTCTGGAGGATGAGGCTTACCTCACCTGCATTTATAGCACCCAGACAGCTCCTTTGCAAAGCATGACTGGGAAGCCACCACATCATTAAAAACCCCTGAGATTACATGTTCCAAATTTGCAATACCATGAATTGCAAGGAAAAAAAAGCGCCTGCTCTAGGATATGCAACTCAGTTTAATAAAGAGCCTTATAAAACAACTTACTTTGTAACTCACAACAAACTAAGCATTTTGGAAAATCAATTTTTGCTTCAATTTTCCTTTTTGTAATGAAGGATCATTACCCTTCTCCCATCAGCAAGCTCAGCAACATCCTCCTGCCCCTTAACATGGCAGCCAAGAATCCAGGCACTGCCAGAGCAGCACATGCTTTGTATTTCCTGAGCTCAGTGGTAAATTACCTTTTGGTTTAGTGAGTTTGGATACAGACTGAACTTTTCCACTCTGCAATCAACTTGTGAAGTTGATTCATATGATGTTGCAAGAAAGCTATTGTCAGAATAGAGATGATCTCACTAAAAGAATACATGTGGATGTCTCAAGGATGTGGCTATTTTGGTGTCATGTGAAATCAGTACTCTTGTAGTTCAAAGAAATATCTGAAAATGGTACTACGCATCATCAGTTTCTATAAAGATATAACACAGAGGACATTGACAGGTCTTTCTTTAAAATTCTGTACTTTTACATGTTTCTAAATAGTAAAAAACTACAAAACAAAAAAATCTTAAGTAAATGTTTTATTATTATTTGACTTTTTAATGTAGAAATAGTGTTATTCAATTAGAGGCTTACAACCCTGTTTCATTGTTCTTTGTGCCACAACAAGAGACAAGAACATGTTGGTCAATTGCATTTTGATTAAGAGTCCAACTGTGGTTTCAGATGTTTATGCACAAACTTCATTGACAGCAGGATTTATTACATTTGTATATGAAATGAGAATTTGTCTCAAAAATAATTAAAAAGACTAAGGACTCTTCTTATTTTAACACCCTTTTTACACAGAAAAGCTATTTGCATACATGAATAAAATATATACGAAGGATACAAAGAACAACTTCACAAAATTTATGTCACCTTGACTGCTACAATATTAAAATGGAAATTAGTCTTCTAATAAAGAGAACCAGTTGTGACACAAAAAGAAAGAGCTCTTCCCCCTTCCCATAGTTTTAACTACATATAACTTGGTGAATACAATTTTCAGAATAGACCTCTGCTTCACCTGTCCATTGTTTTAAGAAAGTAAAAGTTTAGCTCTTTATTAGTCATTATAACACAATTTCCTGTCCTTTCATATTTTACATACCAAAGACCAAAAGAGTTTATAATTTACAAGAATGCCTTGTGGATTAACCAGTGCAGCTCAGAGCTGGATATGGGTAATGCTGAAAACATCTACTGAAAAATATGTCTTTAATGGTGAAAACAATCACCTCTCTTAACTGAAACCTCTTTAGCATGCAATCAGACAAGCATCAAGGGTCATGTGCACAATAGGAAATTGTCTTGTAATTAGTAGTAGCATCTTCCTTCTTCCTTTGAACTATTAACAAAAGCGAATGTTAAAGCAGTCATGAAGAACCAAACAGACTCTCTACTTCCATTTTAACAGTAGGATTTGCCTAAATAAATGTTATCCTCTGAACATGAAATTCTCATTCCACAACTCAAGTTTCAGCCTCCAGACCTACTGCTGGAGTTCTGTGTAAAGAACACAAACAGAACCACCTCTTATTTCTAGAGGCTGCCTCTCTCAGAGCCACCCAGGAGGAGGCAGGTCCTAGAGGAACGACGCGCTCACCATCCTGAAATACCGCGGCTGAGTCGGGCGCCAGTTATCAACCAAGGGGTGATCGGGCTCGTTCTCGGCATTCTTGGAGAGGCTGCGGAGCTTTGCCATCTGCAGAAGAGCAAAAATGGAAGTGTCCTGATGGAAACCCTTTGGGATCAAATCCACAGCCCAACAATTAAACTAAGAAGGCTGGTCCAGCTGGGGAAAAAAGTCTCCTTCAAAGTTGTAAAGATGTCCTTCACCCCACCACCAAAGGAACTCTGAATAATCCAAACAGAAAAGTAGGTCCTATTTGAACAGCATTGTGAAAAATAGTGTCATTTAGGTACTGTCTACAGAACTGTGTACAGACACAGAAACTCTGGGAAGCACTCAGAAAATGTGAATACAGTGGCACATGCTGTAATAAACCTCTCCGACTCTAACCCTGCCTCAGTGCCTGATTGTTAAGAATGCTTTAGAATTACAAGGTTTTAAAGCTGAATTATAAACTAATTGTTCATGTTCATGGTAGGTCTGCAGCAGAGGATATATTTTGCTGCAGTGACACAAGAAGCTCATTATTAGAAACAGGAATTGGAATTTAAATGTGGATAAAGACTTGGTGAAGGTTTCAAATAGTTTGTAAACAAGGTCTGCAGCTTGAATCTCCTTGGCCGTACCAAAGTATGTTTCCTTTTTCAAGAGATGCCATATGAACAGTTCTGCCCATACTCATCAAAATTATTTAATACTCTTTCTGTACTGCTTTCTAATTTTCAAAGGATACAACATGTATACAGATACCCTATATTCATTTGTTGTCACTACCACGCACTGCACTAGACCCAAAGCACATCAGCTGTGATTCAGACACTTGAACCTGTCCCTGTTTGAATGACTTACTGTGAAAAGCACTCACACATTTCCCATGTGTAACTTGAAAACATAGCCCATGCAGGGATGCATCACCTTTGTCTGTGAGGAGCTTCAATATGCTGAGGTATCTACTTTTCAGTACAGACTTCAAGGCCAATACAAGCAGAACTTCTGTCTAGGTTGTAAAGCCTAGGTTCACTGTGATTAAACTTGTTCCAGTTTCTGGACTGAGCTAGCTTGGGCATCTCAACATTACTATTCACTGAACAGCTCAGAAAAGCCAGCCATCTCAGTCTGCCTCAAAAATGATGGGATCACATTTATAACCAGCATAATATGCATCCAATGGATTAATATTCTGAAATTAAATTTCAGTTTTCAGATTAAGAATAACTTGTACAGGAAGAGATGAAAATTGTTCATCAGTTTTGTTAAAACTGATAAATTACTATTGGAGAAGGGTGCTGGAGTTTATTATTTGTGGAAGATCTGCTCTACTCAGTAAAAAAACCAATATGTATTCAGGCTACAATTACATAAAGATGAAAAAATTAGTCTGCAATTAGACAGAGTTATTCCACAGTTAAATTCCTGTTCTTTCATTAAAAGTAATCTGAGCAGCTAGGCCACCCACACTATATCTCCCTGGGATTTCTGGTGAATTGATTTTCCTGCAGAGCACTGATTTGCAGCGACTGCACTTCCCCTTGTGGCTAATATATGGTTACCATCTGGCTGCAAAAGCATCCAAGAAATCCACTGCAAATGCACACACACTTAAAATAATCACTATTAATGAGGCTACCATGGTACTACACTGTCTAGGATTAGAAATAATTGGCAACACAATCCTCTTATGAATACGTTATTTAGAGTGCAGGCACTCTGGAGTGAGGGAAGTATTTCTATTGTATTTCTAGACAATAACTCACACACGCTGCCAATTCTGCCTGAAAAGCAGCTACCTCAGGGTAAGAGCCAATGTCTCATCTTTATGTAGCAATTTCATCTTTAACTTAAATGCTCCATTTTTTCTACAAGAGGGATAGTTAAAGAACAGTCTGTATGTTTCCTGAAACTCACTACTTTTAGAACAGCTGAGAAAAAGACCATGACCCAAAAATAACTGTAGTCAAAAAGTCTTTTCATGAAGCTGGATCAATAATGTGATTAGTTATTTCTTTAAAAATGCATTTTAAATAAGAGATGCTCAATAATGACTACACTTTTCCTAATATAATCTGTAGCTGATCTTCTGTAATATAAACATCTAAGATGATTCATTTGGTGGAAACCAGTAAGACCATATTTGTATTTTTAACACAAGTACACACTTTAAAATAGCCCCTGTATTTTAATTTTTGGATGGACAAGGAAACAGAAGGCAGAGCAATTCAATAAGCTCAGAAAATTAAGCCATAAGTTATATGAACACATTACCATATTTCATCTATTGCCAGCTAAGTTTCTCATCATACCTGAGTTATATTATTTAAAAGATAAAGAGCCACTTAAATAAAAAGTACTAGAAAATAAAAAGACTTCCTTTTTGTCATAAAATCCACATCAACGAATGCACTAAACACATTATCATCTTGAAAACTTAAAATGAGAAGTTTTGTGTCTAAATATAATACCTTCATAATATGGCAGTCCCTTGATTAATATTCATGTGCTTTGTATCCTGGAGCCTTGAAATCTGTGGTATTGCATCATTAGTCTGCTGACTAGAGGAATAACCTCAAGTGAGAAAACTGACTTGTGTGGTAAGAGTGGAATCATAGGCTGAAATGAGCTTAAAGAGGGCATTCAAACTCCTGTAAGTGGGTTGGCGGTAAATAGGATAGGAATTAACAAGAAATACTTCTTTACAGTAAGTGACAAAAGAAGGTTTTGATATTAACAATAAATTGTAGTTAGCTGATGTTGCTCCAGTTTGTGACAATTTAGCTGGTATGCCTTCCAGAAACAGGTATCAAGCATGTAATTCAACATTTCCAACTTGCACTCCCATCTGCAATACAGGGCAGATAGAATCACCAGTCCCATTACATTTGTATTCTGATAAATTATATTTCTGAAAAAAAACCCTGACCATCTACACTGTGGTATGTTTTTACTGATTTAAAAAGCTCTCTGATGTCTGTGGGCTTGAACTACCATGGTGTTGGATATGGGGTGGTTCTTCACTCTCCTTTTAATCCTGCAATTTCTCACAAATCCAATGACTGTTTTCCTTGTGAAAAGAATAAATTCAGGTTATTGCATGTAAATAAAATGAAGGGTGAAGTTTACCTGGTCTGAACTGACTATGATGGGCTCTCTAAGAATAATCCAGGTAACACACTCTTCGCAAGGTGGAGTAGTGACAGATCCATGGTATGTCCAGTAGTCATGAGATTTAGGGAAAAGAATTGAGGGATCAAAGTTTGGAAAAGGAGCATTTTTCCCCTTTAAAATAAAAACAAAAACACAACAAAACAAAACAGAAAACTTCAACAAATCTAGCCAAGATTCACTCGCAGCTCTGTTATTTTAAGAAACGGGGAGTGACTCAGATACTGCAAATGTATGAACTGAGGAAAGTAAGCACAGATCTACACAAGATATAATGGTGCAGTGAGACAGGGGAACCAAATGACCCTCACAGATGGGCCTAGAGAAGCATGATGAAACAGAAAACTCCCTGATGCTGCTTCTTGTACCTCAGCTAACTCATGTGAAGTGTCCAGTACAATGTGTTTCACTCATTTCTGTGCAGAAATACTCCTCCTTCTGGCCTCCTTTCTTATGGAAATTCTATCTATTGGATATTGCATTAGGTCATCACGCAATGAAGTGAAACAGGTACTGCTTTTATAATATTTGTGCTAATAACAAACAAGACAGCCTATGAAATGTGAGATTTATCACATAATGTTATTTAAGACACAAATGTCTAGTCAGTGGCATTTCCAGAGATCCATTAGGCAGCCTATATATTAACACCAAATGGACCAATTTCTAAATATGCCCTTTATTTGGCACTACCCACTGAGGCAATAAGGTTACATGCCTAGTTTTTAGGTGAGCAAAGACTGGGTAAATTGCTCATTTTCGCCAAACTCATATGCCCTGCAAAAGTCAAAGAAGGCTCTTATGTAAATGGAAGAAAGGACTTTTCATGTTAGGGAAAAGCTATCCATGGTTCCATGGTTTTATTCCCAAATATATTCTAGAAATGTTGCAGAGCAGAATCTGAAAATTAGGAAGTCAGACATTGCTATTCTTTTTTTTTTGTCCTGAGACTTTGAGCAATCTTCCTATAATGAAAAGCTCAACATCATTACCTTTGTTTTGATAGCATTTATTTCTTCAAGAATTCTCTTCATCTCTGGTTTGGGAGTTTCCCCTACCTGTAAAGAACAAAGTGTGAGCTAAGTAAGGAGTTCTGCTTGACCAGGTTTCTTCTTTCTCCTATTTTTCTATATGAGCATCTATCAACTATAAACCTATGAGCATCTACCTAAACATCTATCAACTATAAAATTATAATGCATTAAGCCAACCTATCATCCCTACCAGCCTGGTAAGCTATGTCTTCTGTCTGTTACCTCTGCCTGTATCTCCCAACAGATATTATGATACAAATGGGGAAATTGTTTCAGTACAGAAATTTTAGCATAACAGTTAATTTCACAACACACATTTCATGGTCAGATGTATTGTTTGCAATTGATGATCTCAAAAAAGACATCCAGCTTTCTATCTCTAGTTCTGAGTCTAGTGAATATGAATTAAACAAAAGAGAGCAACAGCTAATATTTCAGGCTAAGGCTGCATGCCCCTAAAAGGATTTTAAAAAAAGGGTGAGTAATATGTATTGCCTGTGAGATATTTTGTTTGAGAGAAAGTTCATGAAAAACCTAGAAGAGATACATGTCCTTGAAATCTGTCCCCAGTTAGCAAAAAAGACAGCTGACTGCTGTTGGTGAGAGGGCTACTTCTGACACATGTCCCCATTCCATGAGCCACATAGTGACACAATAGCTGCAGGGACAAGTGTGTGTAGTTTTGGATACCACTTGAGATAATATGACTCATGCTCTGTAACTTGAAAGGGATACATTACTGAAAGTCAACCCCTTCAATGTGGTAGGATCCCCAGAAAATATACCCACCAGAGAGTTTTGCTTTTTTTTAACCCTCCAAGAATAGAAACTTCATAGTATCAATGCAAAGAAAGTTGCATGCTTCTACTTACTTGCAAAAATATGGCCAAAACAGCAATCCCATCAGTTCTTCTCTTAGCATCAAGGTAATTACTGTATTTGGGATTCCAGTGTAACAAATGTAGCTTGAAACAGAGAAAAACATGTAAAAAGCCCCATTATTCAACAGCAAGCCATCAGAAGGCTGAATTTACAGTTCTTCATATAACTGTGTAAGTTTGAGGAAAAAAGGGGTGATAATGAGGTCTTCCAAAAAAAGAGATGAAAAAGGGACAGCAAAGTCATCTAATAGCTGTATCTAGCTATCTAATAGCATAATTATACTATTTGCTTTAAAAGAAACTATTAATATCTGAATAAGAAATTAAAAAAAAAACAAAACTGTAATCTCATCTTAAAGCTGATCAAAAGTTGCTGAAGTAATCAGGTAGACCATTCAGTTCTGACATCCTCTACTGATATGTGACTCATTTCCATCAGGCATTTGAGTTACAGCAATTCTATCAAAGAATCCATAGGAATGTCATTCATGTATATTATTAGTCTACATTTCTCATGTTCTTTACAATCCTAAGGTGCTCAAGAATCAAGGTAATTCATTCTTCCCACCCCTTTCTATCAGTGCAATTTTATACTTCTACTATAATTCTGTGTTTTCAGAATACTGTTTTAGGAAGTTTGGACTGCATCTGAGTAATTCAGTCTTGCTGTGCTGTTTCACACCACACTGGTTTGAGAATATGGAAACCTTCACTTCACACAGAATTTTTCTTTTCTCCTGCTGTGAGAATGACTTCAACCTGATTTATAAGAATCAATGGGAGTAAGAATAAAAAGGCACAGATAAATAAACAGAAAGAACTTCCAGAAAAACAGAGAAATGACAAATTTTGTCCCAACAGAACAATAGTAAAATTTTATTTTACACCCTGCTTTAAAGCAAGAAGTGGTGAGTCTTACCTCTCCTGCATACCTCACTCCATTCACGACATGCTCCGAACCGTGGTCGTCAGATGAGCCCCAGTGGAAGTGCAGCTGCCGCAGCCTGTAGACTCCGGGAAGTGGCCCACCTCTCAGCACTGCAATTGATAATCTGCAACAGCATCAGACTCAAGATCTCCCAATGCTTTTAAATGAAATTCATATGTATCTACAATATTTACTCATGTCTTTACATATTTGCTGTACAGATGCCCTGTGCTCTGAAAATCTGCACTGATTTTAGCCACGTCAGGCCACCGCCTCCAGCCATACGCACCTACAGGCAGCGGAGAACTCTTGTGTCTAGGCTTCCATTAAAGTCACCAGAGATCACTGGTTTAATTCAGGTACATGAATGTGCACCTAGTACTTTCTGGAATAGTCCAGAGACATCTGGACAGGACTGAGAGATCTGATCCAGGATCTGTGGAAGATCTGGTAGAAGATCCAGATCTTCCAGGATCTGTGGAAGACTGAGAGATCTGATCCAGGATCTGGAAGATTGGTAAACCATTCTAAACCAATATCTGGAGGCAAGGGGAAATAGATTAGGTTATCAAACATGTCACAGGATGCCTGTGTTTGGGTAACTGAAGTAACCCCTAATCAGAACAGTCAAGCCTCTACGGTAATTCTACTTGCCTTAAAGTACACACTCAACAAGACAGTGACCTGAATTGCTCTCTGCATTCCTTGAACTCCAACTCTGCTGCCTCAAATGGCAGTTTAGATATAACCCACCAACTTTTAAAATCCCACAATAAAACACCTAAATTTAGATGTCTTAATCTCCTCCTGAATTGAATCTAGGATTGGCTGATGTGAAAGTACACAAATATAACCAGGATTAAGATCAACTACTGAAGTGCTAGATGATAAAAAAATTCCCAGAAAACACAACAAAATTGTGTATCTTACTGCAGGCTATGACTTATTTGTTTAAAGAGTTATGAAATCAGTGATGCTGCTTCTGCTCCAATAGCTGCTCCCTCCAGTTATGGAAGAGGAGAAAGAATGCAGAAAATAAAGCAAAGAAAAGCAAACACTAAGAATGCAAGCTATTTTCCTAAAGAAAAGTCCAGCCACTGATGAATGATATCCAGTTTTCTAAATAATGTTACCATTTATAAATAATATTGTAAATGGAGGTGGTCTATTGAAAGAATCAATGAACTAGAAAAACATATTTACATTCACCAAATACTAGAAGATACTCAATTCTCATTCACTTTTTTTGAGGATAGAAGTTATAGCATTCCTATAAAACTTTCAGGAGTTCTCAAGAACTGCTCTTTATATGCCAGAGGAAAAAATATCCTTCTATCTGAAAATAATTAAATCCATTATCATCTCAAGAAATACAGCACTAAGAGTTGAGCAAGCTGTTTTTCTCAACAAATTCCTTTTACTTCTTCCCACAGACATTCATAACTGTGGTGAACACAGTCAGGGTAAGAGTAGTAGTTGACAAGGCCATCAATTCTCCATTAAAATAGATCTGTAAGGCCAAGTAATCCTCTTTAAGGTAAAAGCATGTAATTATTTCCACTGATGGGCCATCAGCAGACATTTTTGATTGGGCATTAGGTGAAGCTCTGCATCATCTCCTGCCAACACATTCCAGTTTTACTCATCTATAAATAGGCAGTAATTTTTACCTAGCACACTTTAACCAGAAAGAATGATGCAAACAACATCTCCTGAAGGACAAAAATGTATTTCCTTTCTTGTAATTACAAGTGTGTAGTATTAAACATAAAAATACATGAAATGACAGTGTAAGTAAATTAAATCTTCCTGCATTTTAAAAAGGGGAAAATAAACAAAAATAAACAAGAATTAAGTTCTCTAATATTTAAAACATTAAAAATCCCAAACTATGTCTGCATAGCTCAAAATTAGTGAGGTTTTTTTATTTTTAAGCATGTGCTTTGGAACTTAAATTCTAAACATATCTTTATCCTCGTGGGCTTCAATACTATGCAAATAAAAATGCACAACCACATGACAAAAAAAGAATATAAAATAAAGTTTATAAAAGAAGAGATGGTATCTTGACATTATTTTTCAACAATGTTAGTACATGTAAGAGGGAATTTTTCTGACAATTGTTCAACAGGAAATGTTCACCTTAAATATCTGAGAGTCATGGTAGAATTACCAAAATGTAACTCGGCCCAGGTGCAGGAATACACAAATCAGCTCAGAAAGACAGGAGAGAGAAGTATTCACTCCTTTTTAGTGCCTTATTGTTGCAAACTCTCATCCCATTGCTCAGTGACTGACTCCAAATGGGTTTGCACATCACCCTCAGTGACCCATCAGTGCCTGATACCAGACATAAAAATGTCAGTCTGTCTTGCTCAAATTCTGTGCTCTCCACACATCCACAGTGAAGAATGATCTATCACGAAACAATCCTACATGGACATCTGCTCTGGAAAAAAGCTCACCTTTTATTTGATCTGTCATCAGCTGAGCAGCATGAGGCAAAATGGGCTAATAAAAGAACAGGTTTTTTTTGACTTTCAGTGTAATCACTAGGGTAAGTGTTACACAGAAGGATGTAACCAAGTCAAGAAAACTCCGTCTCTCACTCTGTGACACAACAAAAGGAAGGTGTCATGCAGTAGAGTGGAGATGGCTCCTCCAGTCACTTTATCTCAACTAGCTGGGTTCCCTTGACAACAGAAAAGTGACAAGAAGCTTTTCAAATATGTGCATCCACTTGCTGAGCAGCAACCAACCCTGTAGGGGTCTGGTTGTTAATCTGTGCTAGTGTCAATTGTCATTGCCTTCACTAAAAGTAAAACTGGCAATGTTATGCCTACACAAAAGTGTTCCCTGTCTGCTGTAAAGGCAGATGAAAAAACCCACAGAGAACAAAGCAGACTTATGAGATGAGTTGTGTTTATAAACATGACAAGAAATGACTGTTCTAGGAAGATTTATGATCACACAACCTCCCAAGTCCATAAAATGCACTGGTAAACCCCAATGGAATTAAATTAGAAATGTACTACTGTATGACAATTGAAAAGATACATTACCTTTGTTATGCTGCTTCATAATAGAATCTAACAGTGCAGTACAGAACCCACAGCTGTTTCACATCAGTGGCACATTCTAAAAGTCACATTCTGCTCAGAAGAGGATCTCTGTACTGAAACTGTCCAGCTAACTGCAGGGATAAAATGTGTTTCCTAAAAGCTTTTGGAACTCAAATTTCAGTTCTCACTGAAATATTCTTTAAGCAAGCACTGAATAGACATGTAGCACCTTTGTATGCAACTTTGTACTCTTTTAGGGAAGACTGGGAAAGAGAAGTATCAGACAGAAGTCTGTCAGCTTGCCACCCACCCTCACCTACACTGTAACACATCTTTGCCAGTTTTGTGCCCCTGGATCACAGCCTGTTCATCAGTGAGCTCCCAAATCATACTCATTTGTGATCTGTGTGGCTGCCCCACCTCCAGGGGCAGAAAACTGTCAGTCCTCTGTGTAGCTGTAGCCTCAGCAGGCCCTTGACTAGAATTAAAAGTCAAGCACTTTTAATTCTAACAATGGAAATTCAAAGTTAACAGAAGGTCAAGCCCTAAATTCCCTGTACCCAAGTACAGGAGTTCTCAATACCTTCATGCAGACATGACAAATGTGTTATTACACTGAAGGAAGAATTTAACTTTGCTGCCTTTTGCCTTATGCAGTACAGCCATTGAGTGGTACCACAGCTACAAAAGTACTGGGATTTAGTGGTGCTATTTTTGTAACAGCTACTGATTTTCTACAGTGTACATTCAGCAGACAAAATGTTAAGTAACATTTTGCAGGAATCAACCAAAACTAGAATGTCTATGGACAGACTTCCCCCTGGTTCAATTAAAGTTAGTGGGGTTTGTCTTCACTCTATAAAACCAGTGAAAAAATGAATGTTTTATTTACCAGAAGTTGATAATGAAAAATTTCATTTGCAAAAATAAATGAGATTTCACACAAAGGAGTATTTGAGGAAATGCTGGCCACAAGTCCTGGCCATACTAAAAGAGCTGATTAGCAACAAGCCCTGACTTCTTACAGTAACTGTCTCTATTTTTTTTTCTTTTTTGCATCATCTACTTTCAAATCCACTTTTTTTTTTATAGGAAAGAGTCTGAAAACAGCATCAAGGTAAGCCTGTAAGAATGTGTGCCTGCACTGAGGTACTCCAAACCCTTAAATGTCACCCATCTGAAAGCAGTAAAAGAAGAAGTAGGAATCTATTTGGTTGATGAAAGTCCATAGGAACTGCCGACAAAAACAACAAAGAAAGAGGGAAGATGAAGGCAGGTATCCATGTGACCTCAGGGTATCTCTGTCCAGCTGCTCTGTCTGGGTTCCATTACCAGACTTTTGTATCTTTACTGTTTCTCAAATAATCAAACACTGGTATAACCATCTAACCAAGGTATTACAACAACAGTCAAATAGTCATTAACTTTAAGAAGTTATATATCTCAAAGAACATCATGACAATAGTCCCACCAGCTAGAAGCTCTCAGGACACTTCTCTGATATGAATATTTTATGAATTTTAGAAATAAACGGATTTTGATAGTGGAAATAAGATTTCAGCCCTAATTCAAACCAAAAATGAGTCACTGCTGGATCTAAAAGAGTATCTGAATTGCCAATTAGGCCAAAAAAACACAGCAGTGGTAGGCTGCCAAAGTACCCAAGTTCTGGTGTGTTCTACTGAGCCCAGCTACCTAGAAGGTTTGATTTCAGCTCCCAGTTCTTTCCTTAATTTTCAGACTCCAGCCCCCACCGGCAATCATTTTACAGTGCATAAGATCCATCTACATGGGTACAGTAAGACAGAAAACTGAATCCACAGGAATCCATTGACTTGTATGGATAGGCAGCAGAGGAATGATACTGCTCCTATAGCAACTTCATCTGTCAGCAAAGTCAGCAAAGCTTTCAATTTTGTGGCAGATTCTCAAAGTCAATCAGACTTTATAAACAGCTGGAAATAAATTCTCCAATCCCTTCCACTAGGCTAACCCTAAGCATAAAAGTAATAAGGCCTATTTTGAACATAATACCTGAATTACATTGGATGATATTGATACTTCAATTGTTTGAATTTAAGAAACTGTCCTCAATTGTGAATTCTCCAACTGTTCTTGGCAGGATATACAATGAATGTAAAACTTGGAGACATCCAAAGTAATTGATTTCATTACTCACCTTGGCAATTTATTCAGCAATCTATTTTATCCAAACTAATGAAAATGTAGACAGAAGTACAGATATGGGTCATACAGGTATGACCACTATAACTGAAAAAAGTCAGGAAAATAAATGCTTAGTTTTCTGGTTAACTCAAAAATAATTCAGATAGACAGAGTGATAGACATAGACACAGACATAGAGAGAATGAGTATCTTTGTCCAAAGAAATAAAAGCTTCATTCCTATATGATTGCTATTGTATATGTATGTTTTGTGCAGCTGGTGGTTCTTTTACATAAAAAATAAGCCATTGTACTTATCCTAAAAAACTGAAAATGTGTTCAAGTCAGTAGGAGTATGCACAGTGGAATGTGTCCTGCAATTAGCATTATATTAGAGAAAGAACACCACCCACAGACTCTGCAGGCAATGGTATAACAAAGGAGACATAACAACAAACACTGAATGTTTCTTTACTTCAAAGAGTTGAGATATACACCTACTTTTTTTGCAGTGAGTCGCTTTTTATTTCTGAGATCAAAACACAACAGTTACTAAGCAGTTTATCTGAAAAAAATTTCAGAACATTCTGAAACTTTCTGTTCTTTGTGGTGAGCATTGCATCCATGCTGTAGATTGCTGTGCCTGAATACTCTCTCCAATTCAAAATCTGAGTTATTTTCACAGTGTTTACACTTTTATTTTTATGCAGAAGATGCAACCATTGGTATATCTGATGCAGTTTTAACAAATACAACAGATGGTAAAAAATGGTAATAGCCATGGAGATCTCATATGCCACAGCTACATTTCTTTACTTTTGTATCATTTTATCTGACATTAATAATATTTTTCTTCAAATAACATTGAAAATTCCCACTTTGCTAGCAAAGTTACAAAACTCTTAACTGCATATTAATTTGTGAGTTTTGATAGTATATTAACTAGTCCAGCATACATACATTTTGATCCTCAGCTTCATGAAACCCAACTAATGAGTTAAAAATCCATTAAATTAAATCCATGTCCATATATACTTAACAAGAAACAATCTAAGAGTAGGATTTCTCATAGTAATTAGAGCTGTCAGTCCTAGTCATATAGAAAGTGTAAGTTTCAATGCAGGTAAGAAATAAGTCTGTACACTGTATGCTGTCATAGATGTAACTGGATAAAAGCTGACACAATTAAATTTATCAGCCCTATAATCTTCATTAAGACAAAACCTCATTAATGCCAAAAAGACTTTCAACTGATTAAATGCCATGACGTTGTGGCAACGTCTGGCTTGTTACTTCATTTATCACAAATTACATGGATAGAGTTTTTAAATATTGTAACTTAAGATGTTCTGCAGGGCATCTCAAATAGGCAAAATGGAATTCAGTTCTCACAGAAAAAGTCTGGGCCTCCTTCATCCTGAAAAGCAACACAACTGCAATGACTTTTTGCAGCTCCAGAAATTTATCTTACACCTTAATTCACCCTCTACCAAGTTTCTTTGCGCCTCTCTCGATTCCCTGGGATTTTACCAATGAACTTTAAAAGGAGACTCAGACTTTGCCAGCAGCAGCAGCACAGGGTACCCAGTCAGAGAAACCTCTACATCACACACAGGCAGTACACAGCACCCTTCCGAGAGCCTGAACAGTCAGAGCAGGCTTTGCCATGCAAATTGAGAAACAGTCACTTATATGTAATGACAGAGATGAAAACAAAACCGACCTGATCGATCGAATGAATCATCAAATACAACTCTGCAGGTTTTCCCGTTATTGAGGATGGTCTTAGCTGCACCAGGATCATAACTAGCAAACCATGGCAGTAGAGAACTATCATAATGCACCTCTTTGTTATTGATTTCAATTGGTGACTGATGGCGTCCTTTCGCAAAAGGGTAATTTTTGTGCCACTGATCTGGTCCTACAAAAAAGTACAGAGAAGTATCAGGAAAATCTTTTCCAGAGAGATATGAATTATACTTGTTACAATTAACACAAGCTTGGCTTTGCTTAAGTATAGAACAAAATATAAATGCATTAATAAGTAATTGCCTAGTTGTTATTCATGCCCTGTCAAGAGTTTCACTGTATAAAAAGCAACTAGATTGATTTCTAGCTGGAATACTGGATACTTAAAGTCCTTCAACTGAACCTAAACTCTTACAGCAACCTCAAGACTGACAACTAGGAGAATGATAATATGCCAAGGAAGAAAACCAGAGGTGTATACTCCAAGTCCAGCAGTGGCTGGAAATAAGATGGGATATACCCAAATGATTGAAATATGGGACCATGTAGCCATATGGAATGAGAAAAGGTCACTGATCCCTGGACATGCCAAGAATTTGAAACGTGGATTAAATTATCATCATAGTTTTACCAAGAAGTTCATGTGGAAAAAGCCTGACCAATGCTGAACTGCTCTTCCAGCAGCAGAGGAGAGAGCAGGAACAAGAGACCACCAATATCCCAACCTCACCAGGCAGGTGGGGCCTGCAGCCCAGCACTGCTCTTCCTGCATGAGGGCTGCCCTAAATTGGACATATTGCTATATCCAATTTTAACCTACATTAACAGTAGGAAAACTGACTTTATTTAACTCAAAGACCCCCTGCCATTGACCTCTCCTTCCACCAGCTTCGCCTCTTCCGTGCCTGCGAGCGACAACCGAGCGGCCTCGGCCCCGCCACCTGCAGAGCCCGGGCCCGCCTGGAGCCCGCATCCCCGCCATGCTCCCTCGGGAAGCGGGGTCCCCGTTTCGCCCGGGTTTCGGTGCCGGGAGGAGCGGGCCGGGCGCGGCCCCCTGCTCACCGTTGTCGCTGTCGTAGCCCCAGGGGTAGTAGTTGGGGTTGATCATGGTGCGGTGCCGGCGCCGCGCCCCAGCCTCTGCCGGCGGCTCTGGCAGGACGGTGGCCTCGCCTCACGGCGGCTTTTTATAGACTCCCGCCAAATGCATGCCCGTCCCCGCCGCCCGACGGACCCGGGAAGGCCCGGGAGCCGGGGGCGGGGAGAGCGGCGCTGCCTCGGACTGCCCGCCCCGCTCCCGCTGTCCCCCGGGAATGCGGGGGAAGGAACCGGCCGGGACATCTCCGGGAATGCCCAGCGCGGGGAAAGGGCTGCCACCGCCTGCCGGGGAGAATATAGTAAAGCACGAATGTCCAGCACTCGGCACGGGAAACGTAGGAACAGTTTTCAAATTCAAGTGAAATAGGTGCGCATCCATGGGCGACCGCGCAGCCGGATCAGCCAGGGAGCTTTAGCAGGGCTGGCCGCTGAAATGAAACGTGCAGGTCCAGGCAGGCTGGCGGGGCTTTTTATGGCCGTTTGTAGAAAGCCTCTTCTGGCGTGAGGCCTGTGCGGTTCGGAGGGGCTGGGTGTCTCCCCAGGAGGCCGCGCTGGAGCCGTGTTTCCCTCCTGGGTGTGTGGCACAGCCCTGATCCAGCGGCCAGCAGGGGGTGAGAGGATGAGTCCAACAGCTTTTGTGCAAACGGCTATCACAGGTTCACACCCTTCCCTAGGAAATTCCCGTGTATTCGCCTGGGTTCCAGCGCTGCTCCCTGCTGCGCGGTCTCCCGTTGCCTTCATAAACAGCTTCCCTGCAAAAATTCAGTGGCATTAATTGCTCCAGCCTTTAAAAAGGTGCTGCTTCCTCTACTGCAATGTTTCTTGGTAAATGGAAATCATTAAGCTAGCTGAAGATCCAGTTCCCGTCAGCTCCAGATAAAATCGTAATTATCAAATTAAGCATAGGATTTGTTTGTTTTGCTTCAGCTCTAATTCTCCTTTCATTTAGCAGGGTGTTATGCATCAGATTGCACTTAAAATTGTAAGCATACTTGCTAGCAGGCATGTGTTCCTTATGTGGCACACAGAAATCAAATGACTTCTAAAAATATTTGTTATTCTGACACACAGAGAATTGCCAGATGAGATAAAGACAGAGGTTAGCACCAATGGTGTAAAATGGATGAGGGGCTAAGTAGAAGACAAAACAGTAGATTGAAAGATGAATGACTGTGATTTAAATTTTAGAAGACTTTCTGTGTAAGAAGGATTGAGCTTATTTTACTTGCTTATAATGAAGTGAGGTAAAAACGTACAAGTTGGTTGAAGAAAAATGCAAATGGCACAGGATGGAAGTGTGGAGTCATAGTGCAGAAAAAATCAGTATTCCTGAATGTTGTGTAAACTACAGTGGGTGATAATTAGTTGCTGAAGGTGCTACACGGTGGTCTTGAATCATAGCCCTAGCCGAAAGATTTTTTTCTGAAATGAAGAGGAAGTGAAAGAGAAGGAAGAGTGGGTCTGTTAGTGATAACATGTCAAAAAGCATTACCAGCAGGAACTGCTCACAGAAAAACCCAGGAGCAAACCAAGGACATGTCCCTGGAGCTGAAGAGACCCTGGTGTGACCTCTGAGACAGGTCTGTTGGCCTCATGAAGCTGAATTACGATGAATTGCAACAGGTGCAGGGGAGACAAGGCCATTAAAGAGCCTCTTTTATAAGATGAGACTATAAAAGCTTAGTGTGCTTTGCATAGCAAACAAATGTTAAGAGGGTAAGTGACAGCTGTCTTTCTATGCACTGCATCAGAGAGGTAAACACCAATAAATTGGAAGAGTTATTGAAGCTAAAGAGAAGTGTTAGCTAATGAACAATTACATATAACTTTGCCATGAACAATCTGAGGCAAGATAACAAATCAAGGTTTGGAATCACCCAAGGTATTCCAGTGACTTTGCAGTATTAAAAGTGGAGACATGAACAAGGTACACAGGAGCTTTGTATTTATGTCTGACAGAGCACATACTACTTCCCACCTCTTCCCCAGTTTTCACTTCCATTTCTGAGCATCTTCTTACTGCCATGACCCAAAGACAAATCTCCAGATAGAGAGCATGTGACATAAAAGTACTGAGTCTTTTAAACTGACTTTAATGTATAGATTTGATGTTGTACTTTATGGCCTGAGTAGGAAGACTCAGGAATTTTTAGATACTGTAATTTCTGTCCTGAGCTCTCATGCACAGCAATTTTTCAGAGTTAGCGTATGTTCTGAACTCCTTGACATTTAGATAACCTAAAAATGGCTGTGGGAAGAAAGAAGGAGCAATCTAAGAAAATATTTTAACATTAGACACTTTAATTCAGACCTTTCAAGCAAATAAATTATTTCTGAGGAAAAACAAATGTCTTTCGTATATCTGCTTTCACTGAGCTCTTTTTCTCTAGAACTTGAGGATCGTCAAGAGGACAAAGTGAGACAGGAGGCTTTCTTCTGGCTTCTTCTACTTTGATCTTCTTCCTTATTCAAAACAGTGTTCTTACCCCTTTCCTCTGGATTTACTCCTTTCCCCAAGCCTGAGTATCCTGTGTCCATCAATACCTCTCTCCAGATAAAATACTCACTTCATTCTCAGAAAATACCTGTGTGGAATCCCTTAAAAACACTGTTATTCTCTGCCAGTAAAAAGAAAGCCTTTAAAAGTCTTCCTTGGGCTCTTGATTATTGAACGTGGTCTGTACATGAGAAGTGTTTTAAGAAAATGCCCAGATGGCATAGAAGACAAGGTCAAGATTGAATTTGGTCTCAAGCAGAGGTGATCTAAAAGGAGAAGGGAAGCAGCTAGTTAATCAGGAACACTAGGAGTAGTTCATGGTTACAAAGCAGAATAATGAGGGAGTTAGAAATAGGATTCCAGGATTCTTGATAATTCATGCCATGCACAAAAATCCCTATAACCTTGACTTCCAACAAGTTTTGTTGTTCTTATATCTTGATGAGATACAGAAAGTTATTTCAGGGCAGACCACAGGTCACAATTTGGTGGATCCCCTCTCTGTGTAATAATTCTAATAAATCTACTGGTGCTTTAAATAATGTTAAAGTCAGATTTATCAAAAAAATGTAAGACAGGCTTCGTCACTAATTTTAAAGTGATTTAAAGGACAATCATTGAGTTCAGAAATGAAGATCATTCAGGAAGTGAGATTCAAATTCACTCCACAGCATCTGTCCATGAAAAAATAAGCACACAAATTCAATACATAGATTCCTATAAGGTTTCTAGTTAGTTAGCCATTATGGTGTTGCTGCAAGTACTATCCAGATGGCATATATGCTGAAATGTAAGTCTCCATTGAAGTGTGGATCAATCTGCTCATGTGTGCTCTGTCACTGAGTAAGAATGATGTCATTACTTCATAAAAGCAAAGTTTGCATGTTGTGAAAATCCCACAATTTCGTCACTTCGGTTCACTTAGGTATAGTTTATATTAATTTGTATTGAATTTAAAATGGAAGTCAGAAAGGAAAAGGACTAGTCCAGTGTTAAACAGGTGATTAAGTTTACCAGATTAATTATCTAAAGCTTGTATAAACCTTTTATCCTCAATCTTCAGTAGTAAGTGATATGATAAAAATCTTAGTCTTAAGATCCAAACACACATAAGGAAGGTCTGGAAGAGAAACCCCCAATCTTATAAACTTCAACAGCAGTCCCGCTTCCCAGTCTGAAATGCCCCAGCTCTTGCTCTTCCTCTGACCTTGTTCACTGTAGCATGTCTTTATCAGAAGACATTTATGGTTCAAATGCCTTTAAATAGTCCATGAAATGGTTTTGATGTCGGGTGAACCTCAGCACTTTAAGATTATGGTCCAGATCCTGCACCTTACCTACCTTTATAGAAGGGCTGAAATATATCAGAACTTAAATAATTCTGCAGTACAGCTAATGAGAGGCAAAGTCCTAGGACAGAAAGTGCAACATGAATCCCCTTTCCTTACATGTCATGGAGAAGTGCTTACAAAAGCTTCTTGTGTCAGCAAACTCTCTGAGAAACATAGTGGGAGGGAAGATCTGCAATTGTGAGGATCCATCAGCCAAAGCCTTGATACTACTGATGGTGCTGGGGACAAAGATACGAAAATTACTTCCAGAAATAGATGAAGAGGTTGTGTTTGCTCATGTTTCATAACTCACTTCCAGAGGGTGGAGGAGGTTGCTATTTCTAGCAATCCTGACATAGCGATTCCTCCCAAATAACTTTATTTAGGCTTTGCTCAAGGGACCAGGAATTAGTGCAAGATCCTTGACTGATTAGCAGACTATCACCTCTCTATATTGTTTCCATCCTTCATGATTATTCACGTCTCTTTTGAGATGCATAAGACAAAAGATCATTTACACAAGTGCCTGTAGTCTCATTTTGACCAAGTACAAGGATAATTCCTGTTCAAAGAGGCCAAGCCACATAGTTGGCCAGGAGATTTAGGTTGGGCAGTTATATTTACTTCTCAGACATATGCTTGGACTTTACACTTCAGATAGATATTTTTCCACATAATACTAATCACCTTTAAAACTAGGGATTTGACAGTGGGGATGGAGAAATGTTTGAAGCTTATTCTGAATTTAGGTACAGAGCATAGACAAATGTGCTTTAATAAAAGGCTGTTCATTCAAATCAGATTGATACATTTTCAATCTAAGAATGACTGTATTTTTCTGTAGTGTAATTGTGTCATCAGTCCTGGATTTAGATGTGCAATTCCAAAACTCATCAGATCAGAATGTCTAAATTTTGCTTTGATTATGAATATAAAGATAAATTTATTCTTTCAGGTTATCTCTGTATCTCCCACACATCTGAGCAACTATGATGCTTTCATTTCTGTCTACAAAAATTCCACATTCTGTCATTTTGCTGAGAAAATGATAAAATAGAGAGAAAGCTCTAACACAAGCTAGCCAGACAGAGGGTCAAGTTATAGAGTCAGTGACAAGACTTAATGTGTAACCATAGAAGTTAATGAATAGCAGACACCTTCTTGCATAACAGAAGAGTAAAGTTTAGGAAAGTTCTGTGGTACTTTTGTGATTTCTGTTGTGAGGTCTTGGAAGAATCAGCATCTGTTGCATTAGGTTATTACAGGATTCTCATCCAAAGAATCTTGTTCCTTGCATGTTTTTTATTTAGAACTAAGTGAAAAAAGAAATACAGTGATTGAGAAAAAAAATATTAAAGCAGAAAATTATTATTAAAACAGAAAAAATATTCAAACAGGAAAAGCAGAAAAAATCCTTTATTAAAACAGAAATTATTAAAACAGAAAAATTCATTTTCCATTACCAGTTAGATCAATAGAAATTGCAAGTAAGATCAGACCTATTTTTCATCACATGCTGCCACTTATGTAGCACACCCCAACTCCAGTTTTGGCTTTTTCATAAAAACACTGATACAAACTGTGTCCTTAATTCAAGTATTCTGTCCCAATTTTTGTTGTTTTTTATTTTTTTCTTTGCCTCTTCCTCCTTATCCTTCTTTGTTTGTACAAAGAGAACAAGGCAATGGAAAAGCATTGATCTCAGGAGCTGAGCCTTTGCCAAAAGGCTATACTTAGTAAGGCCATGCTTGCTTGTCTAGAGTTCCATTTTTCTTCAAGAAATGGAGAATGCCAGCTCACCCTTCTATAGCAGTTTAACCCTCAAAATAAACTTTTAATATAGTATTTACAAAATGCAACACAAGACTAGAAGCAACAGAGAAGAGATCTGTGGGAAAATAACCCAACCTATTTGGGGTTCCCAAATTGCAAGTAATGAAGGTACAGCAGGTATTTCACACTATGTTCAGAGCATCAAGAGCCCTTAAATGTTAATTTTTGTGATGAATATACAGAACAGCTTAAGTAGAGGGAATTTGAAAGTCCTCTGACTATTTTGTGGATCACCAGGAGAGAGCAATAAAGTCATACTTAATATACCACCAGGAGAAAGGAATGAAGGCCCACTTCATAAGAATGGCTATCAGTTGCTTCTAAAGGAAGCAGGCAAAGTTGTCTATAGCTTTACTTGAAGAAAGGAAGATGCAGAGATAGTTCAGTTGTTTGACCTTCATTGAATATAAACACACAAAAGCTTGAAAATCAGCTGATCACAGCCAGAAGAGTGATTGGCTGAAAAGACACTAAGCAGACCTTTGTCATTCCATTATTATAAGTCAACACAGTGGAATATTGCTGCTAGCAATGACATGATCTTTTAGGAAAGTGAATGAAACACTCCTTTTCAAAAGGATGTACTCAGAAAGTGACATTTTAGTCTTGCATCTGTACATGAAAAGCAACTAATTGGAATAAAATCCCAGTGTTGTTAGTTCTTACTGAACTGGTGGTCAGTTGCAGTGCTACAAGTAGGCATGCTATTCAACCTGAAAAATATGAATATGCAATAGAATAGAAATTTGAGGGAAATGTGCTGACAAATGGGAGGTATTTTAGTACCTGTGATAAATATATATAAGCTTGCCTAAAACTAACCTAGAAAGATCCAACCTTAGAACTGTGGCATATTTCAAAAAAGTGTTTGGATCAGCATCATATAAGCCAGTTGGCTGAATGTTATGACATCATCTTGATGACATTTCTCTCTGCTTGGAAGTAATGTGATAACGATGGAATGGGCAGCACCATAGCACTCCAGTAGCCTAAATAACTCTGCAGTTTTCTGCAGATCAAATAAACAGACAGATGGTCACACCAGTTAATTCTGTTCTGCCCAGCTATAAACTGAATGTCTTCCCTATTCATCTTCACAAATAGGCATATTTACTGATAAATCACTGAGTGATTTATTGACCAAGCAGCAAGACAGAAGAAGGAAATAAAGGGAAGAAGAGAGTTATGAAGCCTCTCTTGTGTCATAAGGAGAATAGCCTGGACAAGGGACATATGGGGCTCTTGTTGTAAGGAGAATGGGAACTAAGCATGGTAAATGGGTTACTGAGACTGGTATGAGTCCTTGAGACAAGCAGAAAAGAGAAAGGGGGCCAACTGATAAGGAACAACCATGAAGAAAAAAAGTGAAAAAAAAATATTTGTGGTACAAGAATTATTTGCTTGTTGCCAGGAGTCCATAAAACAGAGAGGAGAAAATAAAGGCAGATTACAATGTCTGTGAGTAGAGAAGTGACAAGACTAGATGGCAAGGTCAGTAAATACATTAAGTACAGTAAAAGTACAGATGCATTGGTAAAATGCTCCAGTATACACAGAGTCCCCATCATTGAAATTTTGAACACCTAGGATCAAAAAGAGACAAGTCAAACAGATAATGACAATTTAGATTAACTTTATTCAGATTCGATAAACAAGATTTGCTGCACCAGAGTATCCATTATTTTCTGGAAGGAAATTTTATTTTTCTTACTACTGGCAGAACTTAAATGACCTGGACAATGACACAAAATATACCCTCAGCAAGTTTCAGGATGAAATAATGAGCTGCTATCCAGAGGAGCCCAGACAGGCTGAAGAAATGGCCTGACAGGAGCCTGAAGCAGTTCAACAAAGGCACTGCAAAATCCTGCACCTGGGGAGGATGGGCTGGGGCCGACTGGCCAGCAGGCACCTTTGTACAAAGAGATGTGGAGCTCCCGGTGGACAACAAACGAGTTGAGCCAGCAGTATGTCCTTGCTGTGGTGCACACTGAGCTGCACTAACAAAAGCATAGCCAGCAGGTTGGAAGGAATGATGATTTCCATCTTCAACACTTGTGCAAGTAGTTCTAGAGTCCAATTGAGCCTGCTATTGCAAGAAAGTTGTTGAATAATCATTACAAGTACAGTGGAGGGCCAGCAAGACAGTGGGCTGGAGCACCACAGGCAAGGAGAAGCAGAGCTCACTAGATTTGCTCAGTCAGTAGAGCAGGCTAAGATATACTTGCATTAACTGTGTTTCAGTGCAGTGCCAGACTTCAGAGCAATTGCACCAAATTACAGAACTGTTTTGGAATTATTGTTTTGTGCCTTGTGCAAACATTAGTATAGTCTACCTTCTATTTTTATAAGGAATGTGTGGAAAATAAAGCAAAAAAAGAAGCTGCAGAAAACACCGTATTGTTTTGCAGCGGGTTGCGCATAGCATGCCTGGCACTGTGCAAAGGACATTCACACAGTGCTTTTCATTGGGCATGCCATAGTTGGTGTGGCATGTTACAGCCAAGAAGCCAGTTTGTCATATGCCTTCCACTTCACTGAAATTTGTGCCAGGCAATGGAAAACATGGTAGGCATGAATGGAAACCTATCAACAGTGAGATCTTTGTCTGCCAAAATAAGAAAAATGACACACTGAGTTGAATTATTTTGCTATTATGTCACAATCCCCATTTTCCTCCACAGTTTCTATTCCCCCACAGTTCTATCAAGGAACTGATACTTACAGACTAGGAGTATACAGCTCTATAAAATATCTTTCTACCAGGATTTATAATAGTTTTATTGCTACTCATCTACAAAATCAAAGAATTGCTATAGCACAGTCTGCTCATCCACTTACATTATTTAAGAGTCCACGTAGACAAAAATCTATACTGAAATAAGAAAAAAAAAAAAGGATTGTATTTTGTTAGTATCAATATTTTTGTAATATTTGTAGGTAAAAATTTTTATACATGGATAAGCCAGAAATAAAAGCCCAAGTAAACCTATCTAGATGAATGTTAAAAATATGTTGGCACTCTTGGCTGGAATGTGGGTAAAACACTTGGCCTATTTCAGCATATGTTCCCATCTACCCACTTTGCAATGCAGTGCAGCTACAACACATAATTGTGAGCTCATTTGGATACTTTCTGAATGCCATCCAGGCATTTCTGTCAACTGGATTGTTTTGCCTGCTACCTTTCAATTCCTTTCAAAGCCCTGGAAAATACTTGCATCTGCAAGCACACACACACACACACACACACACATCACCCAAGTTTAGTTGTGGAGCCAACAGGTTCACTGCAGTGACTGTACAGCAGTTCAGGTGGAACAACTGCAGTGTGCCAAGAAGTATATTACTTGGTGGGTGGGGAAGCACCTTAGGGATAGCAGCTTGTGTCTTTGGTACACTTGAGATGGCAGTGCAGGATAATCCAGAAACATGCATTTCTGTAGAAAGATTGCACCTGCAAAAATCTATATGGTGATGAGATGGGTCAACCAGACAGCTGCTTCATGCAGGGAACTAAAGAATACCAGGGAATTTTGCAACTCTGTCCACCTGCTAGGACAAAAAAATCCAACAAGTCCACATTGGCTCTGCCAGTTCAGTTTGCAGCCTGCAGTGACCAATTCCCATGGAAAGAGAAGCAGCCTGTTCTGGACCAGACGTGGGTAAGCAAGAAGGCATTGCTGAGAGAAAGGTGGAAGGCACCTCCCAAATCCTGCATCCATGAGGCAAACTCTAAAACAGACCCAGTGCTAGAGACAGCCCTGGCACAAGTCAAGCAGTAAGACAGCCATTGAGACAGGCTGGCATAATCTCTGTAGGTCTTATCAAGTACATGCAAAAGAAGCACAAGGAGAAAGCATGTCCACAGCAAGATCTGATGCTTGCTACATAACACTGATTCATAGATTATTTTGGAAACATAAGCAAGAGGGATTTCTGGGCTGTGGCCAGTGTAATCATGTGTACGGAGAGGGGCTTAGCCCTGATGGTAAAGATGCTGCCATTTCCTTCCCCAGTTGCAACCAGGGGTGTTTTACAAGTGAAGTAAGTGTAAATAAGTAATTTGCATGCTTTAATTAAGTGTCCATGCAGTAATGGAAAAATTACAACCAGATCATAAATTCCAGCAACTGCTAACAGGATAGATGGATTATACAGAGATTCCCTGTGACAAGGCATAGACGAGAAAGCTTCTGCAGGTAATACTGTCTGTGCCCTCTCCATCTGGGCTGTTTGGCAAAATTCCACATCCTAGTTTAAGATTATGTGAATGTTCTCACACATTCCCTTCATTAGTTCCAACTAGGGAACTGACATTTTTGTGCATCAGATAGACCACAGAGTGAATCAGAAGCTGGAGCAAGGAGAGGTTCAACAACTTGTCTTCTGCTGTTGATAATCAGGCACTGCTATGGTGCTTATTTATTGGTCACAAAAACTTCTCCATGCTTGCATAAATGGAATTCATCTATTTCTTGAGTTCCCTTGATGACATGGAAATATGTGCACCCACATTCATGAGGTCTATCCAGGCTACAAATTTTAGTGCATGTGTTTTATTCAACAGCTCAGTCACAGTAAATATTGCCAAGTGAAGAGATGGCTCACTTGAACAGGTGCATCAAGAGCTGGACCCTATATCCTGTGATGTGAAGATACAAATCCAAGTAATGGATTCACTGTTTAACTTGAAGTTTTATTGTTCTATGCATATTGTGAAGTTGTTCCAGGAAGATCTTTTTCAAATCATGGGGCTTCATTTCTTGATTAAAGACATTTCAATACAGTAAGGAGAAAAAATAAGAGAGCTCTAATCTAGTGTTGCTTTGGGTTCAGCGTTTAAACAAAACAAACAAAACAAACAAAAAAAACCCCACAAAATCAACAAACACCAAAAACTTATGTAAAAATGGCAAAACCTTCAGTCAGATTCTGTAAAAAGGGAACACTGTGGTTCCAGAAAGGGCAAGAGAGACTAACTAGAACAGCCAAGCTCAGCAAAGTAGCAAAAGCCACAGATTTTGTCAGGATTTCAAAATGGCAATTTAATGGCAATGCTTACTTTTATTAACTTTAATACAATTTTAGTTGTTGTATGCTATTAAATATGAACCATTAAAAGATCAAATTGATTGAAACCCAAACCAGACAGCAAACCTCACTGTAACTCAGATCATATCCATGTTAAAAGGTCACAATCAGAGCCCAGCAAGGAGTTGCTTTTACAGAGAACTGCCAGTCAAGATTGTCTGCAGCGGACTTTTACCCCCCATTACCTTTAAGATGAGGAGAAGATACTTGTATGCACAGGGTATACAGGGGTTTTGAGCCTGTGGGAAGAACATATAGAAAATCTGGTTGGAAATGTTTGAAATATTTTATGGGACTTCTTATACTGGCGTTAAAATAGGCTGATGATGAACACCAGTAGAAGAACATAATTATTTTCCCTATTAATTAATTAATACTGTACCATATTTAATGTATGTCCTGGCACAATTATTACCTTAAAGGCAGAAGAAATGTTCCAAAGACTCAGCATTATTTAGATTACATGAGCTCTCTCCCTTTTGCAGAATTTTTCAGTGGTGGAAGTTACAGCAAAATACTCCAAGACATTAGGCATGGAAAGGATTGTTTCTAAACTTGCATTCCCTACCTTTCCCAACAGAGACAATGAAATCAGTGTTACAATTATAGATCTTACACACTATTGGGCAACAAATCAACTTTCATCTGTTTATTCAAGGGTCAGTAGCATTTGCTTAGCTGTAAATTTAGATAGGCTGCTGATACTGTTGCCATTTGTTGCTCAATGATGTCTGACAAGAAAAAATATGTGATGATTGTACTCTTTCTCCAGCAGAGATTTATTACGCAGACAATTCACAACATTGTGGGAGCTCTTAATTTAGGCCTTAATGGCTGGTAGCCTGCAGTGTTAAGAAAAAAAAAAGTCACTGTTCTCTGAAAGAAGTGAACCTTAATGGAAATGTCTTTGTTTTATAATTCAATGTAGAAATTATCATAACCATGAAGGGTGACCGAGACACGCAGAGACTGAAATTGCTATTGAGCCAGGGTATTGCTAATGTGGAGGGTCATGTATCCTGCAGTCTTGGTCTCATAATTACTCAAATCAGGAGCCAGTTCGGTACATACCAGTGGGAGATTTTCACCTCCAACTCCTCTTACCTTGTGATAGGATTCTCTGGGACTTTAGGAATGGAATTATCTGGGCTATTCTCAGCCTGTGAAAACAAAAGCACTTCCTTACACAGACTTTGCATGAGTAAACATGCAGACAAAATACAGAAAAAATTTAGATAGAAATGAATACCAGTCCATTACGATCAATATTTATTTAAACACCAGATCCTGTAGCTCAAGAAGAACTTGGATAAACTGCATTTGTTTCAATGCTCAGTTACTTGTGCAGGACTAGAAGAAGTTGCACTGCCCAGGCCTCCTGTTAGCTAAAAGTGATGTCAGGAAGGTGACTGCTGAAGAACTGGCTCCACCGTGTGGGCTCTGGAAAATGACCATCTCAAGCAAAGCAAGAAGCAGCATCCTTCACTCGAGTTTTCAGCAGGAATGTTTGTGTTGTCTATGAGGTGAAGGTAGGATTACACATGGGAATGTCAGTTAAAAAAAAATAGAAAAAAAATTACTGGGAATTGGAAGAATTAAAAATCTTAGTCTAGTAAAGTTGTATTATCTCCACCATAAAGCTCTGAGACAACTGGTCCATGGGCTTCCTGGACTAGTGCAGCATGGAAACTGGTCTAACTGCAGGAAGGAGTTTCAAGTTCTTCAACAGTTTTCTGACAGATCTTCTGCAAGATATTAGTAACAATCAGAGTGACAGTGTGCTACTCAAACTCACCAAAGGCATATTTTTTTCCTAACACCTACTGCATATTCTGCTTACTGATGGCATGACAGGACTGCAAAAGCATGAGTTAATGTCAGCCTCTGACTTAAAGAATCAGTGGCAGAATCAGTGAGATTTACTTTGAGAATTCCCATGCAGATAATGTTCTGTCAGTGCTCCTGCTTGTGCTAACTAGAAGTGTGGTCAATTAGTGACTGAAACCTTTCTTTTGCATACCTGATGGCATCATTGCTTCCAACCTTCCTGTTGGATTTTCCTGTAGAGAGGCAGGATGATGTCTCCAGGGAGATCTTGTGAATAGAGTTCTCAACAGAAGGGTTGCAATTTATTATGCCAATCTTTTTGTTTTCTGAAGCAGAGACAACTCCATCTGTATGAAGTTTGCTCTGCTGTCCTACTTGATTTACCATCTCACTTAATGGTAATTTTAATTCTCACATATATTAATATATTCCTATTAACCCTTCTTTATTTGTACTCATGTTCTTCACGGTTGTCCTTATTGAAAGTGAGCTATTAATTTAGACTGTGGACTTGCATCTTCACTTCATCAGTTTGCAGCACAAATTGCATTTCTTTCTTCTCCATCCTCCTGTTTTACAGAAAATTTTCCATCTACTATGTATTTTTTTCCAAATAATGGTCTAGTGGAAAGTGTACCCACCCATGGAAGGTGTTCCAGCATGGGGGCTGGAACTAGATGGTCTTTAAGGTCCAGCTCAGGCCTAGGATTCCACAAGTGTTTTGCTCATTTAAGTTCATGGACATTCTTCCAAGTATTGTGCTATTCAGTCCAAACATAGTTGAAATTTTCAATAATAGCAATACTGTGTTGGTGTTTATTTTCCCAGTAATATCACAAGTTCTCCACCCGTATTCAAATCTGTTGATGTGTTTTAATGAACACAAAACTCTACAGTTTTTCTGTCTCTCCCTCACAAATAATCCTGAATATGTTAATTTAATTTTATTGCACTTTTTTGCAAATCAACATGTACAGCAGACGTAAACTGAAAAGAAGATGCTTTAAAAAATATGTTTTTCAAAAAAAATCTTGAGTCTGATTTGCTCTCTAATTCATCATTGGTTGTACATTAACCTTTTGGGGGAGTGAGGAATTTTACAAAAAGTTCTATGAAATTCTTAGGAGTGAGGAATCTTATAAAATGTTTTATTAAATTCTTGGGCTTGGAAATAAAATAATTCCCAAACACATGTTTTGTTCTCCAGTATTGACTAAGATAAATGCCAGAATTCATTGAGATGGAAGGCAGATAGACAAGGTAGAACACACATCATACAACTGCTGCCTTTGCTGAGGCTTGGGACAAAATGCCTCAGGAAGAAATAGACACTGTTCTATTTTGTCCAACTCCCTGACAATATGAATGTTCTTCACCACTGATTACTCAGCAGAAAAACATCAGCAAGGACATCCAGGAGCATCTTTCTTTGAGATACAGAAAAAAAAGATACATCTTCATTTCATTTTGTAGTCTACTACAAAAATTAAAATATATTATGAATAGGAATATTAAAATTATTATAAAAAATGCAGCATCATAGCTGGTTGTACACAAGTGCCATACCAGGAATTCTCAGTTCAGTTACAAATTTAGACATGACTGAAAGATGGTGATACCTGTATCAGTTAGTAAAGAAAAGCTTTGAAACTACAGGAATAAGCTTTTAATTTTTCTAGTAATTTCTCTTGTGAAGTGTGGGAAAGTGGGCAAGTTTTTGTCAAAACCTCTTTGGTGGTAATCAACGTGAATCACTTGGCTGCCCTGCTGTAATTATTATATATATTATGGGCATGAAATTCATAAGGATTTTTACAGGGTTTGTTTGTTTGTTTTCTCTAAGATACATGGGGCAGCAGGATTAGAATCCACATATTCTGATTTTGTCACCAAAGTAATCAATGCTGAGCTACTCCATTTGTCAAAGGAAGACAGGCAATAGAACAAAACTGTGTGCACTTTATTCTTCAAGGGAAAAAAACTTTAAAGCATATTTTCAGTGAGGCTGATGCTTTTGTGTAATAACAGTTTGAAGAGATAATGGCACCAGAGGAGATGCATGAGGAAACAATATAAATTTCAGACTGTATTTTCCTTTTTACCAACATACAAACCAAATGTTTGTTGTTGGAACCAAAACCACTCTTTCAGTAGTTCATAAACTTCTGCCTATTCCACCTTTCAAAAGGAATGGAGGAAACATGCAAACCAAGAAAAGTGCACTCATTGTCTGCTTTGCAGGCAATTATTCTTCAACAAGTTTGTGTGCTTCAAAAGTATAAACTAATCAGGAATTTTCAGAATTATGTAACATTTCAGCTAACTGATTGATGTGCTTCTTGCCTAAACTCCAACAGCTAAAAAGTACTAAAATGTCTGTTCCCCTTGGATTACAAGCACATGTATCAAAGAAAGGAGCAGCAAGGTTTTCTACTAAGTTTTTGCTACTTTCAGTTCATCACTTAGCACAAAAACAGCAAACAATTTTTTTTAATGTAAGTCAATTTATTGATTCTCTCAAGACATAAAAGCAGTTATTGCAAGTGCAGACAACTAATCTTTTTTTATTGCCTCAATAACAAGAGAATAAAACATCACAGTCAATGGCTTTTAGGTTGAAAGGCTCAAACCCTTGTCTCAGTTGTGTTAAAATTTTCTCATCATCAAGGTCAACTGCATATGGATGTGAGAAGACATTTTGTAAATAAGACATAGTACAGTAGAAAACAATTGCTGCTTATGAGCTTTCTGTAGTAACATTTTTATGTGTTGAGAAGATTCAAAGATTCAAGAGTTTAAAGAAGATCTAAGGGACTCCTGAAATCAATACCCTTGCAAGTGCTGCACTCATAATATCAAAAGCTGATCTTCTGATAAAATTAAGCCAGTGCCAAAACATTTGTAAACAGGATTCAATCAATACTTTAGCTTCTACTCACATGAACTATGTTTTTAAAAAGGAACTGCTTTATACTAAGCAAAATAAAATCTTAATAAACTAGAATACTAACTTTCAATGGAAATTTAGTATTCCTTAGAACAAATCTAAATGCATAAAAAGGATCAAAATCTGCCCTCAGTTTAATTTCTGGGTTCTCACTGAATTGTACTGGTAATAACAGCAGAATTTGTCCAGTGTTGCCCATTCATTACTTCCCTGTTGGACTACCCCTTTTCTAATAAAATGAAAGTGAAATAATTAAGGAGAACTGGGAAATGCCTATTCCAGCCATTTGTAGTCTGGTTTTTTTTCAGGCTTTGACATATCCCTTATAAATGCTGCTGTGAACATGTTTGTGACAACATCTCCAGAAGAACACCCACTGCTACCTACAGTACCATTCCTCTGAGTTACAGGAACACAGAGGACCCAGAAGCTGCCTGTGCAGTGGGATTTATGCACCACCTTTGACCATCCAATCTCCTCTATGTCCAATACTGAATAATCACCTGGGTGTTGAATATAATGTAGACCTTTATTCACATGATCTCTGTGTGGGTTCAACCTAGATGGTACTTCTACACTGAAATGATGAAGTATACATGATGAAGGACAGGGGAAGTTGATGTAGATGTTTCTGTCTGCCAGTGATTCCTTGCTTGGATCATATTTGAAATCTGATGTGTCTCCCCACAAAGGAACTGAGCCAAACAAAATCCATTTATATTCTCCAGCTACAGAGTCAAATAAACAAACACTTAGGTGACTTAATCTGGATTTTTCCCAAATGACACATATGAATCATCCAGAAAGTTCCTTTCCATATGCAACAAAATCCCTAACAGGCGAAACTATTAAGGTGTCAAATATAGAAAGCAGGCAGAGCATCAAAAATCCATCATTATGGGAGATAACATAGAGCAGCAGAAGAAAGGCACTTCTCCCTCAGCAGTATGAAAGCTGGTATACTAAATACAAGGCAATATGATACCAGCAGGAGTCTGCACTGGGTGGATGAAGTAACAGCAGCAGTGAAAGAAGAAAAGATCAACAATGGCAGGAGCAGGATATGCTGAAGACAGCAAATGCTGAAATGACAGCAAGGTCTCTTTTCTTCTTCACACAGAAACTGAGTATGCCTGATTTTACCCTCAGACCACTAATCTAACCTTGGATAAAAAACTATGAACAAGACAGGGAAGGGAAAACCTGGTATGTTAAAAGGGTACTTACTCTTTGGATGTCTCCTCTGAGGGTGGGGTGTCTGAACAAGATCACAGTGTAGAGACAGGCATTTCTCTCCTGTTCATCTACCATTACTTCTGCTTTCCTGAACTACTGGTTCATTTTTTTGCCTTACTATATTGCCTTTGAGGTTAATTTTAAATATTGAAACTGAGCCTATTTTTCTTACAAGACTATAAGGCAGAGAAGTGACCATAAATGCTGAGGCATTTTTGGTCAAGAATCATTACTTCTCACATTTGCTTATTATGTTTAGTATTTGCATACAGTATTCTTCTGCTTTTTAAAACAGATTTACTACTCAAAATTTCAAACTGAGAAACACAGACTTGGATCCAGAGGAAAAGCAGTAGACAGCAAAAAACTACACTTTGGTGATGTAGGGATTTTCTCACTCAGGTTCAGCAGAGTGAGACTTGAGATTTCACTTGAACGAGGCTCTCACTATCCGGCCCTTCAGGGGCTGCGGTGGGCGCCAGTTGTCAACAAGAGGGCTCATGGGTTCATTCTCAGGGTTCTTGGAAAGGCTACGGAGCTTTGCCATCTGCAAGGAAGAAAAATTCAAGCGTCCATGTGGAAGCACTGTGGACCTTACTGCCTAGGACAAAACTCTGAGATGCAAAAGGAATTTTCTTGCATAGTCACAAGCACATAATGACAACGATAGTCGCTAACAATGCTGAGATTACTGATAAAGATTGCTGCAGCCCAGGAGCTTGCACTTCTTCTGTGGATCTTCACACTCCATCCACAGAACAGTTCATCATCTGACCCTTACCTGGGCTTCTTTAGGATTTTTCTGTGATTCACACCCACAGTGTGGAAAAAGAATAGGGCCAGCTCCCAGCTGGAGCTGGACAGCAGGCAAATGCCTTGTGAAAATACAGCTATCTGTGAAGGAGGATCCAGACCTATGTCAGTGCAAGGCAGTGATAGAAAAAGCTGGTGCAGAAGTTTGTATTTTGATCTGTAAGGCAGAGATACGCCAACTGGATTATTAAGTTGAATCATGAATTCAGCACTCAGCTGCTGTTATTCAAATTAACCTAATTTCAGTGTTGATAATTGTCGTTAATTGTTACCATTTCATCCAAATTCAAAATAAATCTATTTTGAAAACAGCCATTTCAGTAGAAAGGATATACCCTGACTTGTGTTGCTGAAGCAGAAAGTGGTATAAATAGCCAAAATTTTTGACACAAGAACTAAAAACGTCACCTTATCCAGACAGGCCTTTTTTTTTTCTTCTGTAAATGCAAGTGGTACATTAATTTGTATGAGTGTTCAGGTTTGTAGGTTGCAGATTGTTTGATCTTGCTCACTGATAGCTTTTAAGAAGTCAAGGTCTGGACCAGCAATTTCTTAAACCAGGAAACCAGCTAAATATCAGTCTCACTTTCCACTTGATTGTAAAGCATGTAGAATGAACTGAGGCTTCCATGATGGCTGAATTTTGTTGCTCAGGGGCACTTCTGCCTTAGCAGCCTTTCTGGATCCCAAGAACACCACTGCTGAGGCTGTTCCAGGAAGTGTCCTGCAAGAGCACCTGGTTCTCAGGTCACTTTCACAGCCCATTTCAACAGCCCATTCTGCAGGCAGTTTCTCACTGTCCATAGCTAAAGCTTCCCCTATCAAAAAGTGCAAGTTAACACAGGGCTTGCAAATCATCACCCTGGCATACTGAGACACTGCTGAGAACTGGAAAAGGAGCAGCAGAACTGGCTGGAGTTTACCTGGTCTGAGCTGACTTCAATTGGCTCCCGCAGGAGAATCCAAGTGATGCACTCCTCACAAGGGGGTGTGGTGAATGAACCGTGGTAGGTCCAGTAGTCACGAGATTTGGGGAAAAGAATTGAAGGATCAAAGTGCAGAAAAGGAGCCTCCTTCCCCTTAGGGAAACAAAAAAATTCTCTGCAGTAACTCTAGAGATCTGCATCTTAAAAGTCATCAGTATCTACGTTATTATAAAGGAAGCAATTAAATACCAAGATTCATGCAAGAAATCAATCTCCTTTTCTTCTTGTCAAGCACTATCCCAGAAATCAATAACTGACATTTTGATTACTTTCATAAATTAAAAGAAGTTACAAACTGAATTGTGTGGGATTAAAGCAAGCTAATTTTTACATTTTTCTATTCTGGAATTATCAAAATTGTGTTTTATTTTGGGCCATTGGGATAAAAGTTAAAGCCTGTGGCATTGCTGGAACTGTTACCCTTTTTATCCAACAGGATAATGGCCAGGCATTTATCCCAGACTCATTACAGTCTCCTCTTCTGTCTGGAGGAATTTAAATCTGCACCTCTCTCCTTCCAAGATTTTGCTGTAATTATATATTCATGGTGACACTCTCGGTCTTTTTGTTGGTGCTATTACACTTAGTAAAAAATTAAAATATATCTTGTAAGAGTACTGGGTCCTAAATATCTTACAATTCAAGGTGATTACTACCAGACAAGGGAGAAAGCAGACATGAGACAACACTTCCTGCTAAGTCTGCCACCAAATAGGATTGTAACTCCACAGGACTGTGATGAGTATTCCTTGTTCCCTCTGGGCAACAAAAACTAACCAAGGAAGCAGTTCACTTCTCTATTGATATTTTGGATACAGTTCTGAGAAGGAAGACATATTATTCCTATTTCCCTCTTCTATCATGGAGAATCTTCTCTAGATTAGAACAAAGTGAGTGGCAGAAGCTGAAATTGTTTCCATGCATCATTGCACAAATTAAGAGTAGAAAGAGTGACTCCAATTGTATCCTCCTGAAAAGATTATGCTGTAAGTTCAATATGAATTTGCAAATAAATTCACAAAATTGTGCTTTTTCAGTAAATACAGTACAGTGACCAACTCCTCTGCCTGTAATGCATCAGAGCAATTGAAACTGCATGTGTGATAAATACACCAGCAATACCACCCATTAATTTTTCTGAAAAATAAGTAATCTTGGGAAAATGTCTGTGATGGCAGAAAATAAATAAGAGATAAAATACAACATGTGATCCTTTGCATATGCACTTATATTTCTCTGCTTTACTTCAACTGTTGCTTTTTCCAGAACTGCTACATGTAAATGGCCAAAAAAATTATATAGTCATTATGAGAGAAAGCTGAGGTAGGGGCATGGATAGGGTGAAAAAAAATAACCTTCAGTTGCCTCAGCAGAAACAACTTAATTGCATTTGAAAACTGAGTTGAAAAAATAAAATTAATATGACTCTTACAAAGGAGAGAAGAGCAGTCAGGCTCAGATCTGCACATCAATGGCAGCACACACATACATGCATTAAATGCAAGGAATTCTGGCAAATTTTTAAGAAAATGCCAACAAATTTGGTGATCTGGTAGCATGTTCAAGGTGAAGTAAAAAAAAAAAAAAACAGAAACAACAACTTTTAGCATTACTAGAATCACAAAGTTTATCATGAAGTAGAATTGCTAAAGTATACCTAGAGATTAAGTTTATTGTAAATGACAATGCTAAGTGACAATAGATGCAATATTGCAGTTCTCTGCAAATAACTCGCTTCAGCCACTGCATCCATGCAATAGGTATGGATTGGTGCCTCAGATCATTATTTTAACTGAAAAACAGTTTGGAATATATTTGCAATGCTATTTGTGCTTGTATCATAGGAAGAGAGAACTCAGAACTGGGCAGGAACTGCACCATGTAGTTCCTTTTATAAACACAGTACCTTCTTAAAACTAGTAACATTTTTAATCTCCCTTTCACTGACTGGGAGCCTGTTCCATAATTTCTACTAGTTTATTCTCATTTTAGGCTAACTAAATTTCTGACTCTGCTATGTGCATTTTTTTTGGCCACTGTTGTCTTCAAATTCAAAAAGCTTTTAAGTTCTTCTTGGTATTGGCCCACTGGCATATTTTTACAGAGCAGTACCAATAAGACTATCAACTATGTATGCAAGGATTGATTAAAAAATCATCTTCAACAAGAATACTTGCAGAAGTGAGGAGTTAAATATTTAATTAAGCAAAAGAAAGTATCATGCCCCACAGTAAAATGTATCATCTCTGGTGCTACGGTTTGGTGTCCAAACTATGCCAAAATATGAATCTGAACTACTGATTCCTGCTTCTGTGGCTTTCCAGCTACATTATATCACAAAAAATTGTTTTGATACCTTAGTCTTAATGTTTTCAATTTCTTCAAGAATTCTCTTCATCTCTGGTTTGGGAGTTTGCCCAACCTGTAATGCAAAGCACAAATACTCTATGTTTTTCATACTGTATGTTTTTCATCATGTTCCACAGTATTTGAAATAAATTCAGCACATCCCATCTGCCACATTAGGCAACAGCAGTCTCAGAGAATCGAGTAGGGACTGACAGAAAATTATGTGTGTTCAGAGAACATCCAAAATAGCAGACTCCAGTAGCTGGCTTTGCAATTTGGACATGTGTTGAAGGACCCTACAAGGCATCCTGCCTGTCTGAGGAATGGACTGCACACTCAGTGTCGCTACCCAGGGCTTAGCCCTTGGCTCCTGCTTCAAAAGCAACCCACAGCCCCCGTGGGACGTCTGAGCACTTGGCAAAGTCTTGATGGCCTGAAGGGCTGTAGTTCCTGCAGACACTTCCTTCTGCAGCACACACACACTCAGATCAGACTTGATGTAAGACATGTGATGAATTCATGTCTAGATGACCTCAAGCTATAAGGTAAACGGGTAACTTTATTGCTTGTGTTCATGACATTTAGCACTTCCAAAACCTTTGACATCTCAGAAGAGTGAAGGCAGTATGAGTAAGATGTACAGTTATTGCCATGTCTTGTTCCAAAATAGATTAACTTCAATTTCTCAGGAGATAATTCAATGCTGTTTTAGTAGTATCCCAAAACCCAGTAATGGAACATGACAAATTCAGAGAAAAACAACAGCTCCTTCATCAAAGAGCAAGAAGGAAACAGGGAAAGAGGGCCAGAGAAGACAATGATACTACTTACTTTTCTAGATCTTTTAGCTGACCTTAGCATGGTTAATAGGAATATAGTGATGTGCTTTTTAAGTTGTGTTTGACAACATAAAACTTTAGCCTAAAATAGACCAAAAGGAATTACAAAAGAATTGAAGGACATAGTCATAGGGGAGAATCTGGACAGGTGCTGACCTTCAATTTCGACTAACCACAAGAGAAAAGGTCAGGTTGGCTCACAGTGTAATAAAATTAAAATTACACTGCATCTAGTCTGTTCAGGGACACTGTAGCAAAATTAATTACATCCACTTGCTCTTGCTTTTACAAATGCCACTTCCTAGTGATAAAAAAATAAAAGGATACCTATTCCCTGATGGTGTGTTCAAGCTGAAATGCCCACCTGCTGCTGAAAGGACTAAAGTTTCTGTACTTTATCACTATTAGGCTTTGTGCTCGTTAGCATTTCTCAATGTCCTAAACCACACGTAGATCTGATACGAGGATTACTTTCTTTCTGTTGAGTTTATAGAAAATCAATCTGAAAATAGTGGTAGAGTATTATTTTGTTTAAAATTTTCTGTATTTCAAGGTTAGAGTGTTGAGTGGTCTTATTTCATCATCAATTCTTTCTTTTTGGAGTAGGTTCATTGAACTCATTTTGATTCCTAGCTTGTGTGGGAATCAATGAAAGACCAGAGAAGGGAATCAGTCAACATAACCTTGCTGACAGGCAGATACAACACCTGCTAGCAGCCAAAAGACACAAAAGATGAGAGGAAAAAAACCAGCCTATGCAGACCCTCCTCCTCACCAGTGCACACCACAGGAAGAGGCTGCAGGGCAGGAAAAAACAATGGTAACTTTTCTCCTGGCACTAGAGAAAGAGGAAAAATACAAAAAAATTACAAAGACTGAATATTTAATACTTACTTTCAGAAAAATTCCAACAACAGCTACACCATCAGGTTGTTTTAAAGCTCCAGCAAAATTACCGTGTTTTGGGTTCCAGTGCACCATATGTAACTAAAATCATAATTAAAAGTCAGTTCAATAAAAATCAACTAAAACTCAGTTTTAAATACAAGAAATTGTCAACTGCACAATCTGCACTTTAAATTAAATTAAGAAAATATTCTGGTTCACAGTAAGTAAAGGAATGGACATGAAAAAGAAAACTCTATGTAAGTATTTCTTACTGCTGTTCCCATGCTTTTATATGCTTATGCTTTCCATAAAGCATTGCTTTGCATCTAATTGAAGCATAGAACAAAGAAAATTGAGTTTACCACATAATATCAGACAATGCAACTATAAATAGTTTAATCCAAGCACATGACACGCACACATGCAGTGCATAAAACACCTACTGACATGCACTTCATCTCAAGTACATTTTTAGATCTTCAGGTTATGCAGATGTCAGCTCAGGGATTTACACTGGGTTGTATGCAATGCATACGTTACTGGTTTGTACCTCTTACTGCTCTCAGCACATTGTACTGGAAGGGAGTGGGGATATAATGTGACATTTCTTTCTCATATCTACTGTGGAATATAATGTGACATTTTTTTTCTCATATCTACCTTCAACAATGCTGTATTTTCAGGATATATTTCAAATTTTTCAAAAAATTTGAAAAATATTTTCAAAAAATATTTCAAAAAAATCCCTGTCCAGAAAATCTCTAGCTCATGCATAAAGCTACAAATGTGTGCAATCTCAGATTAAGCAACCAGCAGTGTGCAATCTCAGATTAAGTAGTGTTGGAACACAGTCATACAGGGGGAAAAGAAAGTATTTTTTAAAAAGTTTATTTAAAATAACAAAAAAATTGTCTTGAATATGAATTAATAATTAATCTATTGTTCTCTGTTTCTTTTCTCTTGAGGATAAGGATTTTAAAGCTAAGGATAAATCTGGAGCAACCATATATCTTTGGTTGAAATGTAGCTAAAGTACATATATTCCAGGCTTTCTTCTCCCATCAATGAGTACTGCTAACAAAAGTAACATAAAAAGTCTGTGCTTGAAGTAGCCAAGAAATAGTTTGAGGAAGCAGACTTTTTCTCTTTAGCTGACCACAGAAAGCAGAATACCAGCAAAGATTAGCTGTGGTTAAGAAACGGGAAAAAAATCCTAAGCCATCACCCACAGTCCTCTCTGTGCACATTGACTCTGAAATTATCTGCCTCAGTTTTGTCCTGTGAGAGGTGAGCAATGCTTCTCCAGGCTCTGGGCCTTGAGAGTGTAGCTGGAAGGCAGGAAAACAGTACTGCAGGATTTTTGTGGGCATAGGTATGTATTTTGAGCCTTTTCTCAATAAGGTAGAGGAAGGAGGCAGCCTTTGCTAGCAATTCTCTACCCTCAGTAGCTAATTCACTTACATTTAAGACCTGAAAAAGTCTTCGGGGGTCTAAAGTATTCATGAATTTTAACAAACTAGGACAACAGCCCTAGAGTGGTTTACATTAAAAAAATTAAAAACCAAATAAACAAACCCCAAACATTATATTTTATGTGGTTCCTGAAAATAAACCCAGCTATTTTAAAGCAGAGATGTTCAGAAACTAAAACATGCTCTGAATCAGTTTTAAGATGGATCTGATTTTGAATGTCAGCTTATAAAATGTGCTTTTAGTGAGTTTTTCTATTCTTTTTGAAACTAACTTGGTAACTCAAGCCAAAAAAAAAACCCCAACACTTCAGCAGCTCTTCCTATTTGGAAATAACAGATTTGGAAATAACAGATTGCTTTGTCGCAAATATTTTTGAAACATTGTAAGATACCAGCAAAAAAATCTCTGGCGTGAAGAAATCCGTGTTAGTAGATACTTGCAGGGATACATTTGTTGGCAGATGCGACTTTATCCCACTGCATGTTAAGCAGCATCCACGAGTTTCACTGGCGCAGAAAAATTAGTAGCTCAATACTTCCAAGAGGGAGCATGGTTAATGTGTTCAGATGATGCAAAACGAGTCAATTCCATCACGGAAGGCCGCTGTCGAGAGCCCGTCCTACCTCCGCCGCGTACTTGACGCCGTCTATGACGTGCTCGGAGCCGTGCTGGTCGCAGGAGCCCCAGTGCAGGTGCAGCTGGCGCAGGCGGTAGGCGCCGCTCAGCGGGCCCCCCCTCAGCACTGCAGTGGGGACACGGCGTCAGGCACCGCCAGCGCCCCCGGGTCCCCGCCTGCAGCCGGCCCGCCCCGCCCGCCAGGGTACCTGGCTGCGGCTAAATTGTGCTACCGGGAGCTCTGTTTGATGGGAAAACTGGAGCGGGCTGTGAGTCAAGCACAGAGTCAAACCCCAGCTGCCCAACCTTCCCTTTTCTCCTGGCAAGTGGACACACTACAGTTCCTGGTATGGAGAGAGAAATGGGGTGTTCACAGGTGATTCTTTTCAAGAAAGGGTCTTTGTAAAAAAGATTGGTGTTGGGGCCACTAAATTAACCAAAAGGTGCTTCAGAAAGTACTTCCAGTCCATGATTGGCATACCTTTTACAGGTCACCTTGTGCTGCCCAAGGTATATCCATGAAAGCCTACTAATAAACACCTACTTTATTCTTTAGCTCCGTGTAGTCTCTGTTCTAGGTCAGCCTTCACAAGGCATCAAGACAGCTAAACAATGGTTACAGACAGTTTGCTGTTTCTCAAAAACATATTAAAAATTTTAAAATTATCTATATTCTTGGAAGTGAGGGAAGACAATAAAGTTTAGGTCAAGTGAGTTAGAAAATTGTTCTTGAGCCACCAACAAGGGAAACTAAGAAGCTGTTACTTCTGCTGTGCTTAGCTAAATAATGCTGACCATGCATCAGTCTGACAGTTGACATCAACTCTGACTTTCAAAACATCACACCTGCTCTTTCAGCCTGGAGATTCTTTTGAGCAGGGACTGCTTAGAGGATAAGCTCTCAAATGTATTTTTCATTCATTACCTAAGGTTGGAATGAGTCGTGTTTCCTTACACAGAAAGCTGATAATGTAATTCACAACTGCTGTGCCAGAAGGCCTTGTTTAAATAGCATTCAAGTTTGAACTTCTACCAATAGCTTTGAAGTTCAAAGTTAACATTGAAATCCTCTTTTGCCCAATGGTCTCAAATGAATTCTTGATATCCTACAAGTAGGAATACCTACACAGAGCAAAAGGTTTAACTTTGCAGTTTCTCTTTTTAGTTGGTAGGTGTCACAACCATCAAGAGGAGGGCCAGAAGAAAAGCACTTTTGAGACTTAAGCATGTAGCTCCTCTTACTTCTCTACTTTGTTCACACATAAATAATCATAACTCAGTATAGCATTGAGTAATATTGAGTAAAACTTCTGTAGAAGGCTTCAATGGAAAAATATTTACATTGCTAATATTATTTCACCTTTAAATATGGGACAAAAAAGGCATAGAATCTAAGGCCCAACTCCTCAAAAGGATTTGGTCACCATTTTACAGTGGAATCAATGGGAGGCAGGAGTTGAATTTATTGTGATCTACCTACATTTAAAAGCTAAATCAGTATCAGGTTTGGGAACTCATATACCACTCATTTCTTACAGGTAGCCCTTTCCAGAGCTAAAATACTGTGATGCACTTGAAAACAGCACTTCATAACAGCATACAAATCTCTCTAGCATAAAACAAATCATCCTTTTAACATCCAAATGTGTTTGGAAAAAAAATTATCTTCAACTATATTTCTTTTTCCAATTAAAATGGAATCCGTGACTATTACTTATCCTCATCTCTTAGCACTGCAGAAGCCAACAAATGAAGGTAGTAAAGTGGTCTTTCAAAATTCTTCCTCATGGTCTTTCAGAACTGTCAAGTATTGTATTTTATTCTGATCATACATGTGCCTAAGAAACAACTGAGTCCTAAATTACTGCCCAGCAACCTGCAGAAAGTAAGGGCATCCAGGAGTGACTGCACACACTGAAAAAGCAGAGGTGACTGGGAGGGGAGAGACAGGGAAGAAATGTAAGGAAGGTGATTTAGAGGAAGCGCCACACCAAGGGCTGCATTTGGTTTGGCCAAACTGGAGGCAGACAACTTCCTGAGCAGCCTAAAACATTTCAGCCTCTAGGAAGCTGTAAAGAAGATAGAACAGAACCACCATGTGAAAATGTTCATTACCAATTTCCTTCCCGAGCTTTCAGTTATGGCATCTATTTTATGCAGAACTTTTGGAAGGGCATTCTGGCTTTTAAACAGAACTTGTCACAAGGGCAGGTAGTGATAGGGCAAAGAAGAATGCATTCAAACTGAAAGGGAGTATGGTTACATTGGATATTAGGAAGAAATTTTTTACTGTGAAGTTGATGAGGTGCTGGAACAGGTTGCATGAAGAAGCTGTGGATGCTCTATCCCTGGAAATGTTCAAGGCCAAGCTGGATGCATCTTTAGGATCCTGGTCTAGTGGAAGGTGGTGATGGTATGGTTAGAACTAGGTGATCATTAAGGTCACTTCCAATCCCAACCATTCTGTGTTTCTATGGTAATAAAAGTGCAATTTGAGACCACTGTGTAGAAACTGTGCTAGTGAATACTAAAGGACCATAAAAATACATAATTTAGGGACAGTCCTCATTCTAAACGGTTGAGATTATGTCTGAGAGACATGGAACAATAACAAGTAGCTGTAATGATAAATAAAGAAATCCAGGAAACAAGGGGCTCATCAAGATAAGCAGGAAAGTGATCTTTCAATGTACTATGGATATATTTCATTAGTGATATAGCTGACTATGAACAAAATCTCAATACAAGTGCCATCAAAGCAGATGCACAAAAATACAATGGAAAGTAACTGTTTTCCATTAGATTACTTTCCTTCTTGGTGAAGGACCAATCAATACTGTATGCTTTTGAGATGCCTTTGCATTATATGATATTGTGAATTTATTATTCATTTTGACAGTTGTTGCCTGTCTGCATCCAGAGCTATACAGATAGAGCTCTACAATCAAGTTTTGAACAATTGAATTTAGATCTATGAGATTGTTTGCTCTAATTAAATAACAAAGCCTTTTCATAGTTTTCCAGAAACTATAAAATGCTATTTACATAAACGCTATTTTCATAACTTTTTTAGGCTCTGAAGTATCTGAAGAATTACCATGCAGAAGAAATCAAGATCATAGTCAGCAGAAATGCATATACAAGTTTTTGGTTTACAAAGTGCCTCAGAGCTTTCTAAACCCCTCTGGGCACCACTCTTGTCCCTTACACAAACCCTGAAGATGTGGTGTCTGTGTTGAAGGAGGAGACATAGGGAGAAGTCCACCATCCAGCAGAGTATGTATTTCAGGGGTTCCCCTGCAGCTAACAGCCTTTCTGTCCCACTTCAGATCCACCAGAATAAACTCCTGGAGCACCTTTTTTACGTTCCCAAGTGACTTTTCTCTGCTGGCCTGCACAGGCTGGATACTAAAGGATGCTTTTTGATACCCGGCGCTTTGCAAATCCTAACAACCCCCAAAAAATACAAACCGACCTGATCGATCAAAAGTGTCGTCGAAGACGACGCGGCAGGTGCGCCCGTTGTTCAGGATGGTTTTCGCTGCCCCGGGGTCATAGCTGGCGTGCCAGGAGGCGAGAGAGGAGTCGTGCTGCACGTCCTTGCTGTTGATCTCAATGGGCGACTGCTTGTCGCCCTTGGCCAGGGGGTAGTTTTCGTGCCAGCGCTCGGGTCCTGAGGGACAAAGACAAAGAGACGTCGCCCCTGCTCAGCCGGGCTCATGCGGCCCCGCGGTGGCCCCGAGCGCGCTCACCGTTGTCGCTGTCGTAGCCCCACACGGACTGGGCCATGGCGGCGCCGCCCGCTCCCCGTGCCGCTGCCGCGGTCCCGTCCCTCCCGGCCCCTTTGGGGGGCTTTTATAGAGCGCCGCGGCTTCGCGTCCTCCCCGCGGGGCTGGGCAGGGCAGGGCTGGGGGCGGCCGCGGGGCAGAGCCGCGTTCTTCCCCGGGGCAGGCAGGGGCTGCCGGCGGGACCAGCCGCTCCCTCCGTGCCCGTCCCGCTCAGCCCGGGGACACAGCGAGCCGGCGGGAGGGCCCCGCAGCCCCGCAGCCCCGCAGCCCCGCAGCCCCGCAGCCCCGCAGCCCCGCAGCCCCGGGGCCGTGGCTCCCGGCTCGGGTGAGGAGAGGCTGCCGGCAGCGGACGGAGGGAGCTCGATTCTCCCTCCGCGGACAGCGCCGCGGGCGTGAAGCAGCCCCCGAGATTCTGGACGGGCTCCCAGGGCGGGCAGGCTCCCCCAGTGCCGCTTCCCTGCTTTCACAAATGCTCCCGTGCAACAGCTCAGACAGGCCCTATGTCTGCCTGGAAGGATGTCTCACAGCCAGCAAAACCACTGAGCAAAGGGACGCTCTGCCAAATGGAGGCCATTGCAGACCATTGGCTCAAGTCTGGGTTTGATGTTGTCCAGTCAGTTCTTCACACAGGGAGCTTTACACGGAATATATTTCTCATGTTAGTCAACTTAGCAGTGGGTATTTTAGTCAGGAGAGCATTTGGTTTTCAGATGATGGGGAGTTAGCGACTGAATGGTTGTGTTAGTTGGCTTTGTCTGCACATCTATTTTGGACTCTCAGAGCTTTTCTCTCAAATGCCAGCTTCACTGTGATCTCCCATAGCTTTGTCAGTCCCTGCTAACCCTGCTGCAACTCTGTCTACCTTGAGCTAAAAACTCAAATACATAACTCAAACTAAATAATATTCCAAGATAAATATTTGAGAGTCAGTCAAAAAGCATCACAAACCATGGAGGTGCAGTGAACTTGTTCAAATGCTCCTTGTACCTATCAGCACTGTAATGCAGCGTGGAAATAAACCTGCAGCTTTGAGAGGTTCTACCCTTTGTGTTGGTGAGGTACAAGAAAAAGGTTGAGAAGCTGCAACATGCAGAGCTTAGGACTAACTTGGTCCTATTTGATGTCCCAAAACCAGATGGAAGATACAGTTTCCCCTTCTAGCTGTGCTTTGTAGCTAAATTAATAAATATCTAAATATGGACTTTGTTTAGCATAACTAAAATTGCTTTATTAAATTTGTTTAGTAAATACTTCTTGCTCTGAGTATAATCATAAGTAGATGTCCTTAGTCCATTAAGACAAAGGTAGGACAGGATGTCTCTCTTAGGAATCTGCATTTGAGAAAATTTCTGTAGTGATGTACATAGTATTTTTACATGGAGAAGATACATCACATTGAAACTCAATGAACCTTAGCAACGTACACAATATTGGAAGAGGCATCCTTTTACTATCTTTAAAGGAACAGAGATGCGTTCGTCATCAAAGTAGCCTTCAAAACATGTAGTTCCTCATATCTTCTTTAGGCAGAATTCAATTAAGAAAATACGAGGAGGTGACTTGGATACAATGGTATGGAAGAATACATGGTTTTGATTTCAAAAGAGAACTTTGGGATGAAAGAAAAAAACATTTTTTTTTGCTCTGTCATCAATCAAATGGATAATGTCACGTTTATTGGAAGGGCAGGCATGTAAAATTGACACCTGTTGCAATTTTAATTCAGAAAGCTTAGACATTAATCCTTTTGAATTGGTTTTTACCTCATCTGCCTAGAGAGAAACACTTGTGAGCTCATAAAATTCAAATTGGAGCAGCTCATTTTCTGTCTGTATAAGCAGACAGCTTTAGTGGGCATGTTCATGGAAATCTCAGAGAGACTTCTAATCAACTTCATACACACAAAGAATGCTTATTTGAGCCCTTTGTGGAGGTGAGGAATATGATTTTTATTACACAGCAAAAGATGCAAGTCAGTTCTTCCCCTAGTATTTAAATTCATTTCTCAGTGTGAGAATTTTTACAATCTTTATTAGAGAGACCCATCCAACAGTGAAAGTCTTCATATTTTAGCTTTCCAGTGAGCTGGTCCTGTTGCACCCAGAGGAGCATCTTTTTGTCAGGTTCTGCACATTGTGCCTTCCAGGCAGTAACTTCCACACAAGTGACAAATGTTGGTACTTGCAGTCAGCCCCAGGTGCTGAGTCATCCCACAGTGCCTCACCAACTGCTTTCTTTTCCTGCTGCTTTCCTCATCAAAGGTAGAGCCAAAAGCAATAGTAGCATTACCTGCCTTAAGAGATAATCAGAATAACATTATTTTTGCATTCCTTAGGAACTACCTTTATTCTTTTCTTTTGATATTGTCTCAGAAATTCATTATTATCTAACTTGTAAAAAGTTGCTTTTCCAAGAAATAAACACTTCTGTCATAGAAATGCCATTTTAATTAAGAAAAGATCACAGCTTCAAACATTTAAGAGTGGTATTATCTAGTGCATTCACAACTTTATTACAGTGATTTCTTTCTATTTTGTAAACATTGGATATGTAAAAGCCATCAGCCATCTGAAATAGAAAAGGCAAGAGCATAACAAGTTCAATCTATACCATTCATGAAGAAGTTCAGGATTTCAGTAATTGCAGAAATGGTCTTGCCCAAATCTGGCACCCAGTCACAGAATGACAGTTGGGTGCCTGATGATAACAGCTTATTCAAAAGATTATCAAAATAGGTAAAACAGGGTGGTACTGTTGGATACCTAACACATAAGGTGCTCTTCATCCAAAAGAAGAGTTTGTACATTTGTTACCTAAATGAAAATTTGAAACAGAGGCTTCAGTCCAAATAACACGCTACACCTGTGGAACACCATCTGTTGGATGTGCAGTTCAGATGCTGCATCTGCTTCTGCTAAACAAAAAACATAATCATGCTTATCTCACTTACAAAAATACCTTACCTTAAGTCATAGAGACTTTCTTTTTCGAGAATGGAAAGCAGGAATAAGCAGAGTCTGGAAAATGGCTCAGAGCCATGGCTTTACCCAGAGCACACAAAGCATGGACAGGAGAATGATGCATGGAAAAGTGACTGGCAGCAGTTTTGAGCTCTGCCAGCCATGAGTGACTTGGCCAATAACTTGAAATAACTAGAACAACCAAAATACTGCTTCACCTCAGCATGCCAATTTCCAGCTGTCTCCAGGAGCCAGCATGAGAGCTAGGAATGTCTGACTGTGAGGGAACACACAGAGGTAAAAATGCCAGCTGCATGAAATTCAAGGATGCCTCTACTCGAAGCTAAGGTTTTCCAAGTTTCCCCATGTCCAGGGATATTTCCCATGGGTGATTTCATGCAAAGGGCTTTGCTGGAGCACAGAATGTGCCCACATTGTGTACACTATTAAATGAGCAAAAGCATTTGCTCAGTGCCTGTGGCCAATCTAAATATAAAATATATTCTACTATATTTAATAGCTTGTGGAAGAAAACAGTACAACAAAAAGGAATCTGATAATACACAGTATGGAAGGGGCAGCAGTGCTTTTTGACATATTGCACATTGCATGCCAGGCAGTGCAAGAAAAGCATGTCACTCAGTGCTTTTGATTGAGGGATGCCATGGTGGCATGCCACAGCCAAAAAGCCAAATTGTCATATGCCTCCACTGACATGCCATGCTATGGAAAACACTGTAGGAATGAATGGAAACCCCTACTGACAGCCAGATCTTACTGGAAGATCTGCCAAAGGAAAATAAGAAGCATATTGGGTTGGTTTTGCTGGTTTTATACAAAATGAGGTTTTTAGCTACATTAACACTTTTATTTGTGTAGCACCTCTAGACAAATGTTAGGCAGACTTTTACTGCATGTTTCCAGTTCAGAAGGTGTGTAACTCAGCAGTCTGCAGTTTGGACTTTAGGACCTTTCCCATCATCCTTCTGTTGTGGTTTAGAACTTGCATTAGCATTTGCAAAACTTAATATTTAGTCTGTGAGATACAATAAACATGAAAATAAGCCAGACTGTAGATTTAGCAAAAGGAACAAAAAGATGAACAAGCTTTCCTTGTAGCAGTCTACTCAAATGAGCACAGATTGAAGGACAAGTACTAGCATTAAAAAAAAAAAAAAAAGAAAGAAAAAAAAGAGTAAATTTATTATTTATCACATACAAATCTGATACAACAAAATTATTGTGTGTATTTCAGACACCTCTTCCAGATCTCAAAAACTAAACAGATAAACTCTGCAGGAATATGAATCTCCTCTTGATTGCCATAGGGCTTTTCTTGTATGCACTCATACCGAAATCCAAATCTGAGCTGGGCTGTCTACTTTTATGTGCATGAAGTCTGACACTGGCACAGTCTGACTTGAAATAATCCAAGTACAGAGTTTGACCTGTACTGTTTGCTTTTATAAGGTTTGTATGTGCCTGTTTGGAAATTCAAGCAGATTGGCAACTCTTCTATATTGAGGTAGAGTTTTATGTATGACCTTTATCTTGCATGATACTCTGGCAGTAGCATTTGCCTGGGAACAGTCCTAACCACGCCACAGAAATGCTAACATGGCTGGAGGAGTTCAGAAAAGTCCTATAAGAGGCATCTCAATGAAATATATCGTATAATTAATGATACACCAAACCAGAAATACTTCATGCATATTTTCCAGTGAGATACATCTTCCTCAAAGAGAATTTTATGAGAAAACCATGTGTTTCCAGCCCTTGAAATATGGTCTTTGCCGGCAGAAGAGTTTTCATCTCATAGATATTTTCCAGAAATTCTGTGAGATGTGTTTCCCAGAGTTTTCAGAAAGTCAGTCCTTCTGAATCCATACAATTTGTGCTCCTTTTAAAGGTCAGAGCATAACATCCCATTTCTATCAATAACTGTGTTTCACTTCAATGGAGTCAACATTGCACTCTGAGACCACAAAGCCCCTTTGAAAGAATCATCTGCCGATAATGAAAAGGTAACTGGATGTGTGTAAGTATAAACATTGTTATGTGCATTGCAAGTTAAGCGGTATGTAATAAAAAAGGACTCGGTATTAGAAAGCCCATGCTTGTTACACTTACTTAACAGCAGGTATTACCAGAAGAGAGGGGAAACAAAACTGTAACAAAAAGCCTTTAGTAACCTAGAAACAATATTGGCTGGGAGTGTTAACGTTCTTTCCAGAGCAGTGTAAGAAAACAACAATCTGATTCTATCATGAATTGACAGAAGCAGATTGAAAGAGTGATATGCAATGATCCTAAGATCTAATCTTTAAAAATCAATCTGGCAATACAATAATAGAGCAGTACCCCATTTTGCAGTTGGTAGTACATTACAGACAAAATCCTCAGATTCCATCTTCTGCATTCTAAGTCTCATTTATCTGAATTTGTACTGATGGATCTTGATGGACCCCAATGCAATATTCAGCTTTCTCTAATAGAACCACATACAGGCTTGGGCTATGGATTCTAAAATACATCTCTATTTTAAAGATGCAGTGCATCTAACAGAAATGTTGTTTGTCTCACAGTTTAGCACAACTCAGAACAGAGATTTGTCAGACCAAAAAAAAAAAGGTTCTGCTAGTTTGTCTTTCACTAGTCCTACCTTTCTCTGTCTTCATGTTCCTCAGCTTCTTTTTAAAAATTTCTCTGTGGTGTTACTCTCCATTCTCTACAAATGCGTTGGTTGCTTAATGCATCTTTACACTATGTATTTTGAAAAGAAAAACACAATCCTACTCTTTTCTTTTAATCACATGAATGGATGCCAAGATTTCATGGCTGGTTTAAGATTGATGCCAGACATATTTTAAGTGATCCAACCAAACATTTTCATTCTCATAGTAATTTCAGTGAACTTACTCACATACTCACGGCAGTGCTGAGGTACAGAAATATGTTTGAAGTACAGGGACAAAGTATTCAGATGTTTTCAGAGGTAAGTTCTTTACACTTGACCTTAAGGAAGCTTCTGAGTATCTATAAAAGCAGTCAAATATAATAGGCCAGTTTGAATATTCTGAGGGGTGTTTTTTTGTTAGTAAGCCTTTTATGTCATTGTGGAACTGTTCCTCCTAGGCAAGGACAGAATATTTTCCAGCATGAATTCTCCTATCTTCCTAACTTCCTAACTGTGTGCAAGGATTAGTAAGGGCTTTGATATGACAAACTAGAGGTAAATAAGGCAATTATGCTTCATCCTTGTAACAAAGACAGTGATCACTGTTGCACTGGGCTGCACTTCGGACTTTTTTGAAAACACTATCTGCATCATACCAAGGAGTGACTCTGAGAGGGGCCCACTGATATTTGCTATTTTACTGCTACTGCAATAATGGTCATGGCTTATAATCCAACACATAAAGAATTCAGTAATAGTGAACAATTAAATGCCTTTTATTATCCTAGCTTGGAGCTGCTAACCCAGAGCACACTGGTAGCCATCTGGATCTACAGACTTTGGCCCTTCCAGCAGTGGTGATTGTACATCCTCCCCAGATTGTCACAGGCACAGATCCTGGTCACTGTCATTGGAAGAGAACATGTTTTTGCCTGTGGAAAGTAGTTGAGAATATAAATAATTCTCTTTGGCTCTTCACATTTGCTTGGTGCTGGCTTGATGTCTTTCCCTCAATTCTAGTGATGCCAAGAAACTCTCCATATAGTCCACCATTCTAGACTTGTAAAATGTTTTTGATTTGCTCTGAACTAAGATCAATGTAATGTTTGTGTTCAGGTGCATTCTCTGAGGACATGAATAACGCACCAGTTCACTACAGCACAACCCAGGTACAAAATGAAACAGACCTCATTCGGTAGTAGACCTTACTGGTTAAGTTTAATAAATATGCTCAGCTGAAATGGAGAAATAAGGATTAAATATATGATAATGAAGAATCACAGATCAGGAAATGCCTATAAGAAGTCTCAAGCCCATCAATCCTGGCAGCTTGTATAGTCAATCAGCATCTCCCAATTTCTCAAACATCCCACATGGATAGAGGAAAGAATTCCTATCTATTAAAAATACAGATTCCTCCAGGACAGCACAACTGTAATGAAAGAGATATGACAAAAAATGAGGAGCCATTAAATTTAGTCCCATCTCAAACAGTTATGTCCTCTGAGGAGCTGTGGTTATTCACATTGCTGTAGCCATGCAGAGAGCACAGCACCCTATTCTCTACCTCACTGGACTGTGTTAAAGATGATTAATATGATTCTTGCAAACTGTTATTCATCAAAACAGCCACACGAGTGCTAGATGTTAGCTAACTACTCATTACAGGAACACCTTTATTGAAGGGGTAAATTTGGCCTATTCTGAGTGTCTCCATTGCAAAACATCACCAATCTATTTCATTATTTTCCTGCAGAGTAGTAGTTGGTAAGCAGCATGCTGGATGGAACAAACAGCAGATCAAGCACCCACAACAACCTGAAATACTTGTCAGTTTGTGTCCCTAAACACTGGTGTTTGTAAAGTTAGTTTTGCTATTCAGTCTTCTTCCATGTGCTTCTGGCTGGGCATTCCAGGTTTAACCACGTGCTTTTTGCAAAGGTTCTCTCAGAAACTACAGCAAAGTATTTTAAGGCATTAGACATGGAACATATTTTTCTAACCTTGCATCACTATACCTTTTTTGAGAGGGGCAATGAACCTAGTGTTTCAATTATAGGTCTTACACACACAATTGGGCAACAAGCCAACAATTTTCATCTGTGTATTTCAAGACCAATACCATTTGTTTAGCTATAAATTTGTTTAGCTATGTGTTCAGAGATGCTGAATGCATTGTATTTTTACTTTTCTGAGCTCATTAAAGGTCTGAGTTTGACAATGTCTTAGAGTATAATAAAATAATAAATTGCAATCTTGTAAAAAACACCAAAAATTATTTATTTTGGTAAAATAACCCATAATATACCCAAATCACAAGGAAATACAAAGAATTTTACTTCAATAGCTGGATGCATAGTCCATGAAGTCAAGCAATCCTTACCCAACACAATTTCTGAGAGTTTAAGCAATCTCATGTGGGCTAGCAATGATCTAACCGAGTGTCTTTGTTTCATCACAGACAGACAACACCTTCATTAAGCCCTTCCGGATTTATCAGCTTTGACAGCAGTCTTATGCTTTTGGCAATATTATGACTTTTCTTTTCTGGGTGCTAGTACACAGACTAACAACTAATAACACTGGCTGCTAAACATCCTGTCATACTGAAATACAGACATTCAGGATGTGCTTTTCCACATTAGATTTATATTTTATATAGTCAGTCATGCTTATATACAGATCCCAACAGCAAGAGTGAAGATAAATATGAGCCGTTTTGTTTTACAAGAGTTCTACTGTTTTTCAGAAAAATGATGCATTGGAAACTGATGTCTTTGCTTCAACAGCCACCACTATAGCTTTTGTGCCTCTGTGAAGACAAGACATCTTCCTGTGGAAGGAAACCTCCCTATGGATTACAGATAGAAGCTGTATTTTATATCATTCAAACAACTCTTAGCGGTGACTCAGAAAGACTAAGATTTGCTAGACAGTCAAATATTCAGTGAGTCACTTGCTTCTATGGCATAAGAGCTGAAGCTTTCATTTCTGTAGTACAATGGGGGAGGAAAGAGGAGTTCAATGGACCAGTAATACACTGTAGCAGTGAGAAATTTGTGCTGTATAGGACAAAGTGGTTGCAAGACTTTCCTCTGCCTCCAAACTGCTGCTGGACCACTAAGTGTTCTCTACAAAAGCCCAGCCTAACCAAGAATTTAAGCACATGAAGGACTTAAAGTTCATCACCAGGTCCTTTGTTTTAGCTGGAGTGCTTATACTTGTACACTTTATAGACACAGTTCAGGTAAATAACATCTTTACTTACTCCAGATATTGGAGGTTTTTTAAAATAGCAGTTATCTGTTTTTAAAGTCGCATAAAGCTTTGCATTTGAAGAAACTATGTATTTATTTAAAAAATTAATGTAACTTGGTCTTGTTACTGAAATAACTTACCAGATGTTCTTTGGGTGTGCTGGGGGAGACGTGGGAGAATCAAGCCTGAGCTTCCCTGTTTAGTCTATGGATGTCTCAGCAAGGCACTCTTTGCTCTCTGACAACTCTAGCAGATGGTAGAAACTGCCTGTCCTTTGTAAGACAGCATTAACCATACTTCTGAAAAGCCTTGGCATTGCTCATAGTCCTCCTTCTTCTCGGGTGCTTCCCTCTGTTATCCATGTGTTGACAGTAAAGGGCAGGACACATTTGCTGGCTCTCTGTGAAAAGAGAGAGCTCCCATGCTCCTTCACTTATTCTCAGTCAGGGTTTGAATCCTTGCTTATTTGCAGACTTTAAAAACTCTCTACACACAGAATAAGATTCACACAGAAGAGACACAGCCATTCTTCCTCAAGTTTTTATGTTAACACATGAATATTTGTAAACAATAAATAAAACAGCTCTGAAATCACTCCTGAGAATACTAAGCTTGCTTTTACAAGACAAAGGATTCTGTTTTTTTTCACCAACCCATCTGCCTTCTTCAGAATTTACAGCACAATCTAGAGATTAAAGCATCATCTATAAGTATGTAAATAAAATCAACATAACTTGGTGACATTTAATTGCGATGTGTTTGTTATATATAATAAGTAAACAGTCCTTCAGCAATCACAGCATCATTAAAGGAAAAGTATCTGTTCCAGAAAGTTTAAAAGATTGCTCTGAAATAATTGAAGACAATACTGTTTGTTTAAGATTTGTTTTTCTTTCTGTACTTACTACATGATATGTGATCTCTGAATGGTAATGCACTTTGGAATGGAAAATCCTCAACAGTTTAAGTTAGGCCTTTGGGAAGTATTAGCTAATTATAGTTTTTATAATCCACTTCATTTAGATCTAGTCTCCTGTTTGTAATAACTCAGATCATCCCCATTTTGCAACATCCCACACCATCACTTACTGGATACTCTTTTTATTCTGTAAATATACATGTCTGAACTCTCAATTTTATTAGTTTATCTTAACAAAGTGATAAGTTTTGGACTGCTGGCTGTTTCACTTTATTCACATGATAGTTTTCACCAAAGATAAAAATTCAGAGAACAGCCATTATCTATGCATGTTCTAATCCAAATTAATGAATTATAAAAATCATTGCCCATCCATGTTCAAAATTCCTAAGGCAATGCCCACATCTCTGACTCATTCTTCTTGTCATTAATTCTGGACATATTCTCTATACAGCACAATCTAACATTCCTGAATCTGTTCATAGAAAATAAATTGAATAAACAGGAACTCAGTAGCCTTATCTAGTGTTACAATATTTTTTATAGTGATAGAGAAGTATTTTATAACATTCCAGTCACAGAACCATAAAAAGACTCAGATTAGAAGGGACATGAGACAATCATCTAGTCCAACCTCCTGCAGAAATAACAACCTAAAAATATCTCACATGTATTTCAGAAAATATAATAAAATAGTTTATATTATTTTTACTTTGCATAAGAGCTGCTTTCATAATTAATTCTTAAAATGCTTGCTAAAATTTAATTTCACTTACTGATATAAAATTGGGAAAGAAGTAGAAGAACCAATGTTTTCAGTGGTCTCCGGATGAAATGCACTTTCAAAATGGTTGGCCATGTAAAAAGAAATATGTAGGGGTTAATGTATATGAACTATTAATGTACACAATATGCTGATGTTCAATAAGAGTAAAACAGCAAGGGAAAATAACATATCAGAAGTCCAAAGTCTTGAATTAGACAAGATTAGCCTTCCTGCAAGGACAGCAAGTTTTAGTGCAAAGGCAACAATAGCTTCATATAGCCAACTAAAAAAAAATTGAGAGCAGTATTTCTGTAAGAAAAACAGTGAACCCAAATTCAGTGGTTGCTGTATATGGCAGAGAGCCATACAAAGATGACAAAAAGAAGGGTCATCCTTCATAGACAATTAGTATCTCCATCAAAGTACAGAAGGATTAATGTAAAGGACAGAAGCAATTTGTTTCTGCCATCAAGCAAAGCTATGATAACCTTTTTCTGTGTATACACATTAGAGGTACTCAAGGTGTACAAGTGAGGCAGCCACAAGCTAGAACTCTGATCTCACCAGGCTGTCCTAACATACATTTCATTTCCATCTTCCCACATCTTCAGATCCAGCCTGGTCCCATATTATTCTACACAGATATTTTCCTATAAATCCTCCATTTCTTGCATCTTACAGCCTCCTCTTCACTTTTTTTTTTTTTTGTTCGGTTTCTAAAACACAGAAGCCAAAATATCTTTATTTAGATCTGTTTTCTTGTCACTTCAAAAAGCTGTCAAAGACTGATGTTATTGAGATCATCTGAGTGGTTTTAATCTTCCACTAAAGAAACACAAGGGTATAGTCCTTTCAAATAAAGAGTGGGCATTTTTCAAGACACTGTTACTGAGAAGCATGAAATTGGGGTAAACTGCAAAGAAACAAACAGAATATTAATTCTTCACAAAGGCAAATCTTTTTTTTCTTTAAAAAAAGATTTTTTAACCATGTGTCCTATCAGGTAAAGATGTTCTTCAGAGCTGAAGTGAAATGGTGGGGAGAGTCCTTCATGGTCTCTCACATTCCTGCTCTGTCAGCCTGCAATGGGATGGACAATGGCCAGGGAGATGGTAAGGAAGAGGGAGATTTTTTCAACATTTCTTCTTTTCTGAATAGGTAGGAGCATGAATGTGCAGGAGTGCCATCATGCACCTATCTCCATTCAGCAACACTCTTGCTTTCTGTCTCTTGTCAAACTGAGATCAACTCCTTGGCTGCTTGCCTCCATCTTAAGTCTGTTCACGTTGTTTCAGGTTTTCAAGGCCATCTCTGAGAAGAAAACAGATGAAAAAACTTACTTTAATCTGAAAGGAGACCTGCAGCCTGCTCTGTTGACCTGTTACTCACACAATTCACTCTGATGCTTTGGCAGTATACCAGAGTTTATTTTTTTGTACTTCTGTGAGAGAAGTAGGATAACTAGGGAGTACAAAGTGTGTTTTCATGGTAGCAGGGAGCATGGAATATGCTAAACTGCAGCAGAAACTCAGGGAAACTGGGCTAGCATGCCATATTTTTTGACATTTTGAGACACATCACAGTTTTATCAGAAATTTCCAGAAGCAGATGTTCATTTAAGAATAGAAAAGCTATCATGATTAATCGATTAAAAACAACTAATTCTGCCTCCTGTTTAGGAAGGGAAATCACAAAGATAGAGAGTAGGCATCACAAAGCTCACTCACATCCCAGTGGGATGCCCACTGTTGAAGATGGTTATGGAATATGTATGATTTCTTGCAAAAAACTTGTTCAATTTCTCTACAATTTTCATTAAATCTTGATCATTCCTTACATTCTCATACTTCAGTTTACACACTAGTATTTCCCAACTGGGATTCTTGTTAGTTGCACATCTAAAAGAACTCTACCCAGGGCTAATGTGGAGGGGCTTTTAGTGCAAATCCAGAAATGGAGTGTCTGTAGGTGAAAGAGTTGGTCTAATGTTTCTGGGGTACTTGTGAATTCTGTGACATTCCCAAAGCTATTTCTGGTTCTTAACAAATATGATTATTCATTTGCATATGCAGTAGATTTCAAACATGCCCTAGCGAAAAAGGAAAGGTACTAACAAGTCACATTGGGCCAGACTGTCTATGCACCATCAAACAAGTGGATACACTTATCATAGAATCATAAAATCACAGAGTGTTGGAAGGGAACCTTAAAGATCATCTACTTCCAACCCCTGTGCAATGAGCAGGGATATTTTCATCTAGATCATATTTCTCAGAGCTCTGTCCAACCTTAAGTTGAATGTTTCCAGGGATGGGGCATCTACCACCTCTCTGGGCAATTTGTGACAGTTTTTCAGCACTCTCTTTGTAAAGAACTTCTTCCTTTTGTCTAATCTGAATCTACCATCTTTTAACTATAACATTACCCATTGTCTTACTACTACATGCCCTACTAAAGAGTTTATCCCCATCTTTCTTATAGGCCTCCTTAAAGTAAATAGCTGTAGTGAGGTCTCCCTGGAGCCATCTCTTCTCCAGGCTGAAAAAGCACAACTCTTTCAGCCTTTCTTCATAGGAGAGGTGTTCCAGCTCTCTACTCATTTTTGTGACTTCCCTGTGTTAGACTTGCTCCCACAGATCCATGTCCTCCATGTGCTGGGGTTCCTAGGGCTGCACTCCAGTCTCCAGGTGGGATCTCATGAGAACAGAGGGGTACAATCACCTCCTTGCTGGCCAATCTTCTGATGCAGCACAGGATATGGTTGGTTTTCTGGGATGTAAGCGCACATTGCTGGGACATTTCCAGCTTCTCATCCACCAGCATCCAACTGTCTTGCAGTTTGGAAACTTCTCCAACTTTCTTGGCAAGACTGCTCTCAGTCCCTTCATACCCCAGTTTATATAATCCTAGGGTTTGTCCTGACTTAGGCACAGGACCTTACACTTGGCCTTGTTGAACGTCTTGAGGGCTGGCTTCTCAAGCTTGTCCAGGTCCCTCTGGATGGCATTCCATCCTTCAGATGTGTTAATCCTACCAATCAGCTTGGTGTCATTTGAAAACTTGTTGAGGGTGCACTTGATCCGTTAGCCCATGTCACTGTTAAAAACCATGAAACCGTACTTGTCTGCATATGGAACCCTGAGGGACACCACCTGTTTGTTACTGACATACATCAGGATATTGAATCCTTGACCACTGCCCTCTGCATGGTACCACAGCTCCACCAATTCCTCACTCAGCAAATAGTACACCCATCAAATCCATCTCTCTCCAATTGAGAGCTGGACGCTGTGGGGCACTGTCCCCAAGGCCTTACACAAGTCCAGACAGGTGACATCCATGGCTCCTCCCTTGTCCACTGGTGTAGCCAACTCCATCACAGAAGGCCACTGTGTTTGTCAGGTGAGACTTGCCCTTGGTGAAGCCATGCTGGAGGTTGTGATTCACCTCCCTGTCCTCCATGCAGCATAGCTGCCATGAAGGTCTGTTCCATTATACTCCCAGGTGGTAGGGCTGACAAGACAGTAGTTCCCAGGATCCTCCTTTATGCCCTTTAGGAAAACGGGTGCGTTGTTTCCATTTTCCAGTCACTTAGGACTTCACTCGACTGCCACAATTTTTCAAATGTCATGGAGAGTGGCTTGGCAGCTACATCAGCCACTTCCCTCAGGACTCTGGGATTTATTTCAACATCCCATAGACTACTGTATATTCAGGTTCCTCAAGTGGTCACAAACCTGATCTCTAACCACGAGAAGGATTTTACTCCTCTAGTTCCTGTCTTGCAGTTTGGAGACTTCTCCAACTTGCACTACGCTTGTGGAGTTTAACGTGGAACAAAACAAGAGAGAACACTGCCTGTGTAATAAAATCTTAGAATGGAAATCAGCTAAACTACCACTGCAATGCATAAATATGCTTATTTTCATAGGTACAAATCTGAATTTTACATTTGTAACAAAACTTTAATGTGTTGCTTGTGAAGGTGTGTTTCCAGCAGCTCAGCAGCTCAAAGAGAAAAATAGTTTAGAGTAGCAGCAAACTGAAATGATGATTTTTTCCCCCTGTTCCTTTGTTATTAAGAATTCTATTTGAGAAATTGTGAAAGAAGCACTGTATCCCTCACTGGCTCATAGATTTTATTATTTGTGACTATCATCAATGTGGACACTAAAATTAAAAGGTATGGCAAATTACAGGCAGAATAGTCAGCCAATAATATAGACAAATAAGCTTTGAATTAGCTTTTAAGCAGTATTGGATAAAAAAAAAAGGTTCATCAATAATAAAAAGAACAATAACCTTTCCAGTAACCATATACTTTTTGGTTTTCTACTTCTGTTTTGATAGAAGAGTTAGTATTTTTTCTACGCATTGTTTCAGAAGAAATAATGAATTTTAATGCTTCATCACTGAGAAAAGAAAAAAATCCATCTCAAAAGTTCTGTTGCTCCTGTTTCTCACTGGTGAATCTCACAGGTGACGAGAAACAAAAAATATTCTTAGCCACCAGATGCAATTTACAATGAAAACTGAGTTAAATATTCTGTAGCATTTTGACAAAAAATTCATATCACAAAAATGTTTTGGACAACAAATTTACCCTATAAAAATAGTTATGTTAGAAGATGTTTTTGAACTGTTCCATTTTACCCATGTTTCAGGTCAAAAGTATTCAGGCTGCAGCTTATTGCTATTCCTTCACTGTGCTCAAGCCAACAGCAGAGGGCACAGCTCCCCACTGAAAACCTCCAAGCTGGAGATAGTGTGACTCTGCCTTATTCTGATTAAAATACATTGTATCAGGAACAAAGTTTTGATTAAAACAATGCAGTTTCAACAGTCAGTGACACCTCTGAAAGAAGGCATTTCTCTTGCTATCTATTCAACAGTCAATTCTGTACAAAATAATGAGATTTAGTTAATTCCTAATGCAACTTCCAGAATAAATGCTATCACAAATCACTGAAGTATCATAGAATTATGGATTGGTTTGGAAAGAACTTTAAAGATCATCCAGTTACACGCCCCTTCCATGGGCATGGGCAGGGAACCTTCCACTAGACCAGATTGCTCAGGGCTGCATCCAACACTTGGCCTTGCACACTTCCAGATACTCACAACCTTTTTGGACAGCTTGTTCCAGTGCCTCACCACCCTCACTGTAAAAAATTTCTTCCTAACATCTAATCTTAACCTACCCTCTGTTAGTTTACACCCATTCCCTTTGTCCTGTCACCACACACCCTTGTAAAAAGAACTAAAATTTTTGGAACTACAAAAATTGGATACATTTGATTACCTTGCACAAAGATCTGCTCCATACATACAGTACCACAGATACAGCTCAAATTGATTCTCAGGCAATAGCAGTGACATATATATATATATATATATATATATATATATATGTACATACATACTTGCCAAAGCTATGTTCAAACTCATCCGCAGTTCCAGCTGAAGTGTGCAAATCATGAACATGTGTCATTCAAGCAACAATTTTCAGCAAAGTTCTGACACACAAATATGATTTTCAACTTCAGATCCAAAACTCTGGGGTCTGTGGATTCTTTTAAATGTGAAAAACAAGCAAGAAGAACAAGCCTGCTGGGTGAAAACCCCTAATGTAGGGAAGGTAAAATATACCAACATAACAATCTGTCTTTCTCTTTCGTATGTTATAGCTGTAAATCTGTGAGTCTGTTGTCACTATATATGACGTTTTCATGTTAAGATACAAAGTTAAAAGGAAAAGACAAAAACATAGAACTACCCTGTAATTTCTAATATTGTTTAATGTTTTGTCAGTATAATATACTGCAAAATATTTTTTTAATTATAATTTCCTGTCCACCTACAAATCTCTTCTGTTATCTAAACATACATATTAGTTGCAATTAAATATATTCCCTGAATATGAGGTGCATGATGACAACCATAAAGTTTTGTTGTTATTTGCTAGAAAATATGGACTAATATTCCTAGTACCCAGTTACAAGAAAAGATTATGAATCCTTCAGTATTTGGACACAAGTTCTTTCCTTGCTTCAGACTTTGGCTGTTCTTTTAATTGGGACAGGGAGTTACAGGCTGCAGTTCTATTGTTTTTATATATATTGATCTACTATATTTCCCAACTTAAAATATATGCTCAGTTAGCATTAAAAGCCTACACTATAGGCCATAGAAGATAAATTCCCCAGCTCAGAAGACACTTTCCCTGACACAGAGGAGCCAGGTTTGATCCTACCCACAATAGCCAGCTGTGCACACACAAACTGAGCTGTATTCTGACATCAGCAAAGCCCAGTGCATGCAGCAGGTGTGGGGTAATAGTAGGCAACAGCTCTTCCATAACTATCAGGGCCCTATCTCACACCTTTATGCCATAGACCAATGTTTACTACGACTTATTTTATTTTTGAGGTGATCCTTATCTCTTGCACCAGGATGGCCAGAGCTTCCTCAGATCAAGCAGTGACTGGTTGCTTGGAAGCACCCTCCTGTTTCACTCCAGAACTTTCATGACTTTGCAACTTTTCCCCACTGGTTACAATAGCTGTATGGGAAGATTGTCTAATACAATATTTAATTTTGACCAGACCATTGAAAATAATGGTATCTCGATTCTCTATAAATGTTAAATAAAAAAGGTCACTACAAGAGCTAATGAAATATTTAGTAAGAATATTTGCAGAGTTTTTTTCACAAATCAATACACTATTGAGATATGTAGTATCTGAAAATTAAAAAATGAAAAAATAATTTCAATGTAAATATGATAATATAATATAATATAATTAATATAATATTTTTCAGAAGAGCTTTCTAGGTTTTTTCTTGACTAGTATCCTTAAAATAAGACTATTTTTCATTCATTTCTATACTATGTTCATTTTTAACTTCACACTCTCAAATAACATCAGTAGGTGTCCTGCTGTGCATAAAGTTAAACACATCTATAATGTTTTGCAGGTTCAGAGCTTTAGACATTAAAATTTTGCACACATTCATCCAGAAAGCCAGGGATTGACTTCTATTTATACTGTGAAGGCTTTGCCAAGGCTATCACATTTCATTAATCCCAGTTTCCTGGAAGGGTGCTGACAATTTCACTGCAGAGTGGGGTAGCCTAAAATGTGTAGACAAGGATCAGTGGTTGATGGAATACAGGGCTGTGTTTTAAGAAGTGTATTAGCATTCATTATCCTCAGCCTTTCTATGCCCTGTGCTACTGGGACATTTTTGTGGCTTCTGTCTCAGCAATTTAGTCCCATAAGTTCTAATGTATTGGAAAAACATGACATCTGGACTACAAGAACAGTGGAGGAATGCACAAGAGCCACAAAAATAAACTGCTTTAAAGCATACTATTTTAACTTAAATTTTTTTAAAAATTGCTTCCATCCCTATGGCAATTTACAAAAACCTCTTATTTTTGGAAAAAAGATTTCAGTGCTCTTTGAGTTCAGGGTGAAGTTGCTGTAGAAAAAGCCTTGAAATGAGTTTTGTCAGCTAGATAAGGGATCTGAAAGAGGTTTCCCAAATGAAAGAGCTGTGCAACAAGCAGTAAGCTTTCAGCCACCCTTTCTAAGTGCATTTATTAGGACCTTCTTTAAAGTCAAACCAAATTTCTTTGCCATCTGGAGAAATCTGTGCCTATTGCACAGCCACACTGTAACTTCAAGAATTAAAAAAAATTGAGAAGTCTGTTCAAAAAAACACTGGACTCTTTTTCTTTGAATCCTGGCTCTTGGACTTTGCATGAGGTCAAGAGGTCCTTCATAACATTAAACTTACTCCCTGCATTCATACAGAAGAAAAATGAAAAGGAGTTGACAGAGAGTTTTTTATTTAAAGTTCTAAGAATCAGCAGAATCAGAATTAATTTTCTTTAATTAAGAAATACTTGTGAATAAATATTTTAACAACAGTGATAGGATCACAGCTAAAAGCTGAAGTGCACTTAAGGATGTAGAAACAGAAAACAGTAATGGCAGGAATCATAAGCCAGTTGTGTTGGGTTTCAAGAAGCAAAGCAGTTGTTGTGTCAGTCACACACAAGCTGCTGCATTAAACCAGGGTCTAGAATTACTTTATAGCCAGGCTGATGTGACAGTGAAAAGGTCACAGTTCCGAAATCTTGGCTCCTCTTCCCAGAGATCATTTTACCAAATCTCTGCCATCCTCACCTCGTACAGAAAGAATATTTTTCATAGTCATAAAATTGACATTGATTATCTGATCAAGCAAAAGAAATTGTGGTAATATTTCCATATTATATTCCCATTGCATCTGTATAACAAGATAATATTTATATTTCCTTTGGTATTACTCCTAAAACTTCATTCCTCTCTTAGAAAAATCAAAATTACCTTGCCTCACTCTTCTGTATTCTTTGTCACTGAATTTCTTTGTATTATATTGTCCATCTATCATGCTGTAATGCACCATCTGTTTCATACAAACCATAAATACATTTTCAAATCTCTCTGGGTTAGTCCCATCAAACTAGTCACTTTCTTTTTCAGTAGTTCAGCTGATAGTTCTTGACTGCAGGCAGAAGGTCTTTGATAACTACATATAACTCCACATATAAAGTTATAGATAGATATATAACTATAGAACTTTTATAAGTCTATATAATTAACTCACAGTAACAAACATAGTCTACAGATAACTGATGGCAGACAAGAAACTGAGGTGTCTCTCTCACCCTGCCATGAGTGTGAACAATTGCAAATTATTTGGTGCTCTAACTCTCTTAGAAGTGAAGGAACTTATCTCCTCCATTATTATCAGGAGCAATGATAATTGATATCAGATCTGGTCAAAAGTCAAAATTTCTGTTCTGCAAGATGAACATTCTGTTTCAAAATGGCTGATATCAGTTTAGTAATCTGACTTGGATCAGAGACCAAGCAGTCGAAGCTGTCTTTCAGCAGACATTTGTGGTGTTAATTTTTCTTTGAACATTTTCTATTCTGATGAAACAGAATTTCTGAAGAACCCAAAAAAAAGAACAGAAAATTGCAATCCACCTATGACTGAGAGGTACCTGAAAGTTGTCATATCCCTAATCATCACTGCAACAAGTTTTACAGGTTAGAACACAACTTGCACAATGGTGCCTGAAATTCCTGACGTCAGCTGCGGACATCTGCAAAGGCAGATATCAGTAGTTTCCCATTACTGAGAATAGCCTGTAAGAAAAACAGGAAAATGTCAACAGGTTCCAGTTTTGCAACTCAGGATGACAAGGCAAGCCTTACATAATCTATGATAAACTTTATTTTATATAGAAATAATTACTCCATACACTCTGTTCAAATGTTTACAAATATAGATAATACCACAACTACTTAACTACACTGCAGCACTTATCAAGTACAAGGTCCCAAAAGTGCAAACCTGCTTTTAAGTATGCATGAGACAGAGTTTAGCCAGGCAAAATACCATATGTGCTAGCAGAACTTAGCTTTAAAACAGCCAGGTATCAATCCCCAAAAGATTGCCTTGAAGATTCCCAGCAGTACAAAAATGGCATGAGATCATTCCCAAAACATCTGAAGCTGGTAGGACTTAGTAGGTTTTGGACCTTCTTTCTAATTAAGAGCATTGCTGGTTGTATTACTGTAGTATTTAATAATATATTGACCATTTTCTTGAACACTGATTGTTGTTTACCACCACTAAGAGCTACGGAGATTGACTATTTTTTAGTGATTTTTCAAAATCAGTATTCTAAAATCTTCATATAAATTTCTTAAATCACTGACATGGATTTTAAAAAAGGCTGAGCATCTACTGCTTTCTTTGTAGTTTTCGTTTTTATATCATAATTATCCTTTGGGTTATTTCATGTAAAGGTCTTTCGATAGTATATGAACAGTTAAAATTATTTGTATTTTAATTTGGCATCTAACTCACATCTCTTTTAGTATTTGTACTGAATCAAAAAGTAAAGATTTTCTGTAAAGATAAGGAAACCACACTGTTTCCTTATTACAACCTTATTACAACCTCTTATCATAGTTTCTCATGCCATTCTGAAGTCATGTGAAATCAATAAAGGCTGGTTAGAAAATGCTAATGTCTTTACTGTTTGAGCAGACATATAAAAACTGTTACATAAGCTAGAAATTCAGAACAAATTCAAATCAGAGCTCTTTCCTTAACAATTTTCATTGGCACCAGTAGCATTTTTTAAAAGAGGACAGCACCTTGCAAGGAGAAAAAAAAGGCAGGTTTGAGCTGCAGTTATCAAGGCAACAATGGTAAAAGTAATCTTTAACAGAAAACCAGATTTTTTAATAACATATTTATTTATTTTAATTGTAACAATAATAAGTTACATGGATTATATATCAAGTACCTTTATTATGTATACAATTCTGTGGGAAAGTGACATCAATTTAGTACTCGTACAGAATTAAAAGCAGAAAACTTCAATTACTTATTTTGCCTGGGACCTGAGCACTGGCACATGTTATACTCCATTGCCAGTGGAGACCTTCAGTCTCCTACAGATACTAAAGCTAAATATGTAAAAAAAAGAGCTTCTGTGCATCATTTGGAAACCTTCCAGATGCAAAGAGATCATCGGTGTTGGACTTTCATTCCACATGAAATTTAAGGATAAAGACAACCCCTTGGGTTAGTAAAAAGGGGACCTGAAGAGGGGGATACAAGATTTCTTTTTTCATTCTCTTTTTAAAAAAATTATATAGAAAGACTATTTACTTTTCAGGAGTACTTATATAGATTAGGAAATGCTTTCTAATTCTGTTGTACTAGTTGGCAACACCTTTTAAATGTCAGAGAAGATCCAACCTACTAGGACATGTTGGCAAGTGTTCTTGTGTCAATGGTAAAAGGTAATTTCCCAGTAGGAAACCTCCAGGATACTCACTGGTTTGGGGAGGGGAACACAGGAGGAGACTTTTTAAACATAGTTACTCAATTGTGACTTTTTTTTTTTTTAATCTATAGCTGGAGGTTTATACATATGCAAAAGTTACACTATTAACCCATATGAAAACACTCTGGACTCAGGGTTTTTTTTCTCTTTGGAGAGTCTTATTACTTTGATAGCAAAGGAGATTTCTTTCTGCAGATGTGTGTATTGCAAATGCAACTTCAGGTACATATTTCTAAGCATCATGCACAATTACAGGTGCCCATCACTACAGTGGAAATCAATACACTTTTATGTGCTTGTAGGCAAGGAATTAATGGTAATGACCAAAAAGCAATGTCAGTAACAGCTGAGTACACCTGGGGCAGTTCATACTCTAAATTCAGAAAACATCAAATACCTATAAATGTTACCTCTGTGAAGAAATAGACCTTTAAACCACTGTGATACTCTCTGGAGTAGAAGATGTATTCACATATATTTCACCTGAATTTGGAAACTGTGTCAAAGAGACTTTCAGATTTACTCTGACTGATGCACTCATATACATACCTAGAATTAAAACCTTCAATGACTTTGTCTTAACTGCATAAACTGTCAGGTTTTTTTCTCTAGATACTTAAAAATAATCTCATGTAAAAAGTGTGAATAGAGAGAAAACTGCTCTCACAGTATAAAAATCTTTGAAATCTATAACTTGGCTGTCAGGAGGACTTTATTGATTGATAAAGTTTTTACCATACTTCATGCAAGGCTGACTGGAGGACCCCTCCCTGGATCATAAATGTTGCAGCAGTTTCATTTCCATTCCAAGCTAATGAGCAAGGCTCAGAGCACACAGTGGATGGAAGGAAATATGCCTCAGAGGCAATGAAAGAAAAGACAAAGTCAAGTTTTTAAGGTCTGTTTACATATATCATCCATAGGAAAAAAAAAAAAAAGCATTTTCAGATAGCTTTGGTAGTTATTTTATTTTACAGAAGCAATACCGTCCCTGCATGTGCAAAGTTGACCTTGCAAAAACAAATTGGGCTATGTTGACTTTGCTTATTAAGCTAAATTTAGATAATCTAATCCATATTTAAATAGTGAAATAGGGCTGTAAGGTACAGGTATAAAAGTAAATAACCTCTGGTAGATGTTTGAAAGGTCACTGTACAAGTACATTGAGCTTGATACTACATCATCTGCTTTTCAGAGAGCCTGATCACCCAATGCCCCACTATAACTGTGGCTGGAGCTCCTCAAAGCTACAAGCATGCTGATCACTGCAAAGTGGAGACCTTCAGTCCTGGTTTGGTCCTCCTGGCTGTTCAAGGGCAGCAAAAAAGAAGGCAGCACAGAAGAAATTAATGAAGCAAAGAGGGGAAAAAAGTTATCTAGAAAGAGCTCCAGCAGCTGTTCCAGTACATTAAATGTATCTTCAGATAATAAAGCAAGGTCTGTTTGACAAAAATTTAAAACCATGTCTAAAATAACAGGTTTTTTTTCCAGTGCTTTAAAGTCCTGCTAATAGTCATCAGCACACACAAATTATTCATGTTCATTCTATGTAATGTTATCTTTGGCAGCTTTTTAGATTTTATGAACATTCCAACATGAGAAACTAAGGACATGGATTATACATTTTTCATCCAGGATTAGGAACACACGTCCAGAACTATCTCCCTTTTCTCTTGCCAGAGTGATCAAGTTATCTCACTTGATACAGGCAAGATAAGAAAGGGGTGTCCCCTTAGAATTGCTTTCAGTTTTAAAGAGATAGTGCACTTCAGCTGTGTATAAGCAGTGCATGATTCAGTGTTTAATAGTTAACTGTTTTGAATCAATAGTTTAAAGTATGTTGAAACAATAAAGATGTTAATTTGAAAATATAGCAATTCAGATTTAAAATTAAATGGAATTAGAAACAAAAAGGCATTGAAATCAGAATTTTAAGATTATGTCTATTACATGATAATTTCCATGTTCTGTTTCTATATTTTAAAATCTCCTCCTTGTATTTTAAGAAGATTTTAAATTTTCTCTTGTGATGTTGCTGAAACATTATACAAGTAATTCAGGACTAGTCTATTGCCATTACTAAGAATTGCTAAGCATATTCATTGGTGAGATGGCACATTTAAAGAAATTCTTATGCTTTCCAAACTGAGAGTTCATATTCCACAGAAAAAAAAAAGGGGAAAAAAAAAGCTCAAGATACAATAATACAATATACAACACTAGGCTAAACAAAATTCCTTTAAACTCTATGACATTCATGGCCATACCATCAATATTTTGCAGTAAATGGGACTATTGTGGGTAAATATTACACCATGTGTAACAAAGTGGTTGCACTCCTCAAAATGCTATTTATGTGGTACATTTTTAAAGGCATGCACTGCAAACTGTTAGCAGCAGAGTTAGAAAAATGTCTGTCTTTTGTAAGCTGTGCTTGTCCACATCTCTGTGTACTTACCCCTAAGTCTTCAGGAATCCCTGCAGTTCTGCCTACCCAAGGTAAAGCCTGAGTGAGTCCTGACAATGCCAGAGCAATTCAGCTGACCACCATAAATCTGCAAGCATTCACAAGCACATTCTCAGGTTCCTCAGACCCTAAGAGTGCAGAGTGGCTTTTCTATTTCTCACTGATTGTGGCATTCCTTTGTAATAGAACCAGCAAAATTGATACCGTTAATTGGTTTTTAGCTTTATCTCATTCACTGGAAGGCAGACAAGAATTTGAATGCAGCTGAGGTTTTCAGCAAACTGGGTAGCTTGGCAATTGTCACTGTTTTCCTGGAGGCTGGTTACTGACATACTGAAAACAAATATCTTTCTCTTCCCTTTCCTTATCATAGCTGTGATGATGAGGAATAGAAAAAATCCACCTTCGTGTTAAGCAGATGGAGTTGACTCATATGTTGATACAGCAAATATTTCCACCTTTGCCCATGCTTCCAGATGGATGTTTTACCCAAATGCCCATTTAAACCACAGACCCCTCAAGAAGAGCTGTATTTCAAAACATGGATGCTAGTGAACTTGTGTTGTTTCATTCACTTTTGTAACAAGAAATGTTGACACCTTTCATGTTTGTTTTCCACCTTATTTACAACAATATGGACTTTCTCAGACAGACTCCACAAGAACAACATAAAGCATTAGGAAAGAAATTAGATTTCTAGTCAACCCCACTATGTAATTTATGTGGGTTTTGTTTGAAATTAAGTACCTGCTTTAAATTATGTCAACAAACATCATCTGTTAGGGTTTTGCAGCATGTGTTGCTACAGATAGAGCTGCTTCTTTTACATTTGCATGCCTCTGACTATATGGCATTGGTGTAAGCATTTACAGTCTTCACACTTCCCCTATAAACTACAGAGAAATTTCAAATTCCTGTTCCAAACATACTTGAAAGCTGAATTGTTTTAAATAGAAAATAGCACCTCTGCTGTAATAAGCTTCATTCAGTGAGCCATACTCACAGGACCACCTTTTCAGCTAACCAACGTGTGTAGCCAGCAACTGGATCACCAAGGCCTTGGTCAGAGACTTGCTACCACAATGTAGTAGCAACAAGTATATCAGAACCTGTGAAATGAATGAAATTGTGTTATACCTGGTTGACTTGTGTAGCACTGCTGCCCTGGGCCATTAGCTTGTTAAGCATGATGACAGAAGTCAATACTAACTTAATTCAATGTTATGCATTTGTCAGAAACACAATGGAATCATACTGTGCCCTGTCTTTATTCCATTCCAAAACAGGCACTATTTTATGGGTAATTTTTCATATGAAACAGATTTTGAGATATCACAAGTAATTTACACCTGGAAAAAAGAAAAGGAGAAATCATTTAGTCTTATTCTCCTGGTTTGGAATTAAAGAAAAAAATTGTTAATTGAAAATGCAGAAGAGAGAGCACAAACTGCAGATAAGCACATAGCAGCTGAAATGCAATAGTTCAGCTTAGCCTTAGACCTCCACCTTGATGAAGGAATATTTCCCTTTTGTCAAAAAAGTGTATTTTCCTAATAACATCAAACTCTGATGCAGAATCATGAACAAAATGGGAGCTTATCCATGAACATGGGAATGAAAAACTCAGTATTCATAAGGATTCTCCACTTCTATGCTAATTAAAAGGCAGACAAGTAACATTCAGTCAGATATTCCTGCAATCCTCATCCCATTACCTTATTAAGCAAAGCTAGTAAAATACCTCTTTCTGTTCATAAGAAAACATAATAAAACAGTTATGAAGAGACCCATAATTCTCTCTGGTAACTGATATCTTCTTTATGAGCAATCCTGAAACCACAGTGCTTTACTCTGCCTTGCAGCAGCATCATCCCTTTAACTGCCATGAACCAAAGAATAATCATTTTCACTCCTCTCAATTCTTCAGAAAAAAAGCTGATGGTGCTTGTGGGAAAAATGAGAACAGGACACAGGTATATCATTTTGGCTGGTTTCAAAGCAATTACCTTCCTAATGATGGCAAAAAAATTAAACTTCACAAAGAGATCACAAGTGGAACACCATTGAGAAATGGGAACAAATTTGTTAGGCAGAACAGCAGCTTTCTATACAGAACCGTTTAATTTATAACCCCTTTAAAAATGTCTCTAACTGGCTTTGTCCAGTAATTTCTCAGATTTAGAGTGGACCTGAGCTGCAGAGCTGTGGGTTCAATCATTTGAAAACCTTTGCATGCTTGCACAAGGCTGACAGGAAGTGGGTAGCTGCACCTACTGGTTTGTCTCAAGTATTTGTCTCATTAATTTCCAACATAAAGACTTCACACTTCATCCTTAAGTGTAACTCCTTCAGAAATGACCTTTAATAAAATACAAGTGCAAACATTAGGTAGAAACAATTTTGAAAATCAAATAGACATGATTATGACAAAGAAAATGAATAAGTGATTGAGAGCCTAGGAAATAGTAAGGAAAAGGAAATGTCCTTAATTTGATCAAGAAAAGGCAAGCCAATTTCACAAAATGTCCAGACTTTGACTCACAGAGTAGATTATTTATGAGCATAAATCTCTTATTTAAAAGAGATAAAGTCTCTTATCTTTATAGCAAAGAAGGATAATAAAACACAAACAGGATTGCAGTTTAGGACATAAAGCTATCACTATATTCACATCTAATAGGACTTACTGGCAATATAAAAGAGTAAAAGAGATGGAAAGGGAGATTACCCAGTGTAGTAATTTGAATGGGAGAGGAGAGGAGAGGAGCTGGAAAAATACCACCAGGATTCCCAGTATACGACTGCCTATGTTATAGTAATGCATTTTAGCTTCCTTGCAGGCCTTATCAAAGTTTTTCTGCATTAGCAGAGAGCTCAAAAAAAAAATGTTTTTGGTGTTTTTTTTGACTGATTAAGTCTTTTGTAATGCTCTGAGGTAACCAAGAGAGCACACTGTAAAAACTGCAGCCTGAAATGAGCACTTCCCTTACCACCAATCTATTGCCACCTGATGATCCCCTTTCAGATATCCATTACCTTCACCTCCCATTTTTTCTTTCGAGAGCTACTGCTCACATTTGACAAATCTGTGAAATCTAGAAGCTGGAATATCTTAGAATCATAGAATGGCCTGGGTTGGAAGGGGTCTTAAAGATCATCTATTTCCAAACCCCCTGCCTTGGCCAGGGACACTTTCCACTAGACCATGTTGCTCAGAGCCCCATGAACATGGCCTTGAACACTTCCCAGGATATCCATTATGTCTCTGATATTCGTTGTGTTGGGCGATCATAACTTTTGCTTAATTTTCTCATACACATACACACATCAGGGTGGAAATCTAAGACTGAGCTGGGAAAAGTCCCAGACCAGACATAGCAGGGCAGGGGAGTAGCATATATCTGCCAAAACTCTGCCACACAGCCATGGTGACCCAGGCCAGGCCCACAACACCGAATTCAGCCACAGCGGAGCCTGCTGGGCCCACCCTGTGGGGACCAGTGCTGACTTTGTCAGCACCAGGTGAGACAGTTTCCTAAGCACCATTTTTGACCCTTTTGGTCACAAAAGCATCAACTATTGACAGAAAACCCGGTGGCAAAAGGACGTGCTTTTCTGAGGCCACAGATGTGATGCATGGTGCCGATTTGGCCTTATTGCCAAGAAGGAATCTTATTGACACTGGAGTTTTTGGCAAACTGCTCGTTAGCCTCAGCTGAACAGGATAAAGAAGTGAATGGGGCCGAAAGATTGCAAAAATCTGGCATGACTAATGCAATTAAATATTAGGTGAATTTGGGACATTCAGCATCCAGAGCAATGCAATAATGTGATTCGCTAACGGTTGGAACTTGCTGGTCTTAGAGGACTTTTCCAACCTAAATGATTCTGTGATTTTAATATGAAAGACCAAGACATGCACTGCCAATACTTTTAGAAGTGGCATCTCAGAGGATAGCTTCTCCTACCCTGCTAGAAACTTGATCCTTCAGCTGGAGGGTGTTAAGCAGGAGACAGCTGAGGCCTGGGGCAATCTGGTCATCTGGGCTGTCCCTTGAAACCAAACTGCTTCCTCACGATAAGAAGATACTAACCCTTGGCACCCCTGCAACGTGACATCAGGAAATGTTTAGATTTACATTTTAAAAATGTGTTAGGACAGATTTGGTAGTAGTGGCGCAAAAAGCTGTCAACAACTGATGTGATAGAACCACCCGTGTCTTATCAGGAGGTTCCCCATGAGGAAGGGCAAGGAGGGGACACCCATAGCCCTTTCTGTGCATGTGCTCAGGCTTCCTGAACTCGTCAGGGGAGGCCAGATCTGCATGTCCCCTCTGTCCCTCACCAAACTGTGTACTCTTGCATTGATCTGCACCATTGTAAAGTGTGGTCTAATAGCCTCTCAAGGTCCTTTATTCTTAATTATCTTCATGGAATCATCCAGGTTGTTTCTGCTACATATTTTGGAGTTATGGTCCCATGGATCCATTGTGTCTTCTGTCTGTAAAATGCATGTATTTAAGAGAAATGCCTGAAACAGCCACCATCCAGCTATTCTGAGTGCTTTTAGCCCTTGAACAAGTCCTGCAGGGTTAACGTTAAGGCAGGATTTCCCAAGGCTGTCAGTCAACAATCTAGTGGTTTGCATTTCTTTTACATATCCCACAACAAAGTTTGTAGCATGAATTCTTTTGTTATTGGGTCAAGAGAGAGAAAGGTTACAGGGAAAGCCTCCGGACAGCTTTAGATAACTATTGCAAACGAAAGCTCCGCCAAGACCTACAGAATTGTTTCCTATTTCACTCACTGTACCCTGCTTCACCTCCTAGGTTCCCCTGGCATGAACGTTGCTGTCCTATCCTGTGATCTTTTAGTTCTGCTTCCAAGCATTTGCTGTAGACATATTTATTTCCTTAACTGACATTTTAACTCATTCGAGAATATCTGATTGATGAGAGAGAGGTGGAGAACAGGTACTTGGCTCAAGCAGTTGCAAGACCAGACCCTTATGTACAGGAGATCAAGCTCTAGATATACTTCTGAAATCTCATTTCTGTGATACTACAGCAAGTTGTGTCAGTTGTGAAAGGAACATAGCTGGAATTCAAATAAATTATTCAACAGTACTATAATTACAAAGGACTATATATTAAGACTTAATTGTATTAAAGGCTGTGACATATATTGTGCTCTTACTCATGTTCTTCTGTATATCTGCAAACATACAGGGATACAGTTATTCCAGTGAGATGGTTAGACTAATAATAAGATTCAGCAGCTACTCCTGAGCTCTTGTTCTTAAAGGTTATGCCTTAAAATCTCTAAACACCATAACAGAATTGATCCATAGGGCTGGAGCTTCTGTTAATTCAGAGATCTTCTAGGTAGTCAGTTCTTCAAGGAAATTAAAAGCTTCTTTTTAAATGGCTAAACAAGGAGTTAAGTATCCATTTGAAAGTACTGACATAATGTGACTCCTGCAAAACCACAAAGAAAAGTGGTGAAAAGTTAGAAACAGAAATGAATTTCTGCACAAGGCTCTAATCCTAGACATGGCTCAGTCCCCTGGAGCAGACCTACCATTAAAATACAGCATTCTAAAAGCACCTTTCAGTGCTCTCTCTAAAACAGGTATGTGACCTGTGCTGGCATATAGTCAACTACCTCTAAATATCCAGTTTTCCATGCTGCAAACCTTTGCCCAAAGAGAAAGAAGAGGGGACTCAATTTCTAATCCTTGGTCTCACCCTCATGCTCCTGGCTCAGAGCACAGGATCAGCTCTTTCTAGTTTGACTGCATGCCTCACAAAGACAGTGGGTAAACAGCATTCACATAAGTGCTGGCTTCTGTGACACAAAAGCCACGAAAATCTGGAATTTCTGATGAAAGACAACATGAATGATCACATGCAAGACAACAGTGAACAGGACAAGCATTAACGCACCATTTTGCAAATAAGGAAAGGCACAAGAAAACGTTCAACAGGTTCCAGAAGATGCATTTTGGCACCTGTAATGAAAGTTAGGATGAATGCCAGTGGCTAAATTCAGTAGAGAACTCCAGAAAGCAGACACCAGGCTGCCTCTCTCATTTATGAGATATCTAAATACTGCTGTTGTGCAGGAATGCCACGCGCAGCCAGCTTGTGGAGACCCAATGTCCAGACAGACTGGGAACAAGGTGTCACACAGCCAATCCAGGGGGATTTAGAAAGAAGAGAGGTGGTGGTGAAGGCCTGCGTCACACTGCTCTACATGGCACCCTAAGAACATGTCAGAAATGTTAGTTGTGCCTATACTAACAGCTGGAGAAAGAAGGTTTTGGCCATGGTCAAGTAGAAGCTCCCCAGTGTGGTTTTGGCAAATGTCAGCTAGAGCTCTCTGCAAGAGAGCCTAAATTCACTAAACCAAGTGAGATGATGGTTTCCAATAGATTGTACGGAATAAAATATGCAGAAAATTCAGCTGCACAAACTCAGGACATGTTATGGGCCTTATTCCAGGACCAGAAAGTGAGTCCTGATTTGTTTTATTTGCCCTGAGAGGCACAGATAGTAAGTTCCCTGCAAGGCACAGCAGACACACTTGATTCCCCTCTGAAAAAGGAGGGAGTGTTGGTAGCTAGCACATTAATTCAAGAAGTAGGTGGCTCTTCCCTGCTCAGCCTGAGGCATCCCTATTGCCTCTGCAAGAGCCTTGATGGGCAGCCTTTGGAACAGCTACACTGTTTTTTAACAGGAACTGTTAAAACCCTGGCTTTTTGTCAGTCAAGACACTGATGTAACTTGGTAGTACTTACATGGTGAGTGTGATTTCATGCCTTGCTGTAAACTCAAAAAAAGTGTCAGCAAACAAGAATATACAACTAATTATAGTTATTTTTAGCCACCTAGCATCTCTTTTGGTTAGTGCTTTTATTTTTGGCTTAAATAGCTTTTCCATGGCCAAATGAGAAAAGTAACACTTAGTGCCAGTGAGAAGCATTAGCTCATGTGTGTTCCATGCCTGCCACAGTGCTAGGGAAAAGTGCTAGGTACTGGAAGTGAAGCACATCTTAGTACTCAAAGATATGCAGGCTGAAGTTGTCCCAGGCTGAGATGGCTACTGATTCTAAAGGGCCTTAAGCCATAAAAGAAAATTAGTTCACTACAGACATATATATAACAGTATGTAAAGCACAACTAAACAGGAATACACACTTTCCAGAAAACTAAATGGAGCTTTCTCTATTACAATAATAAGCCGTTCAGTCAGTCATGTTTTCCTCCTGCATGAATTACTGGATGCAAGATGCAAGAGACCTTAGTTGAGTTGTTTTTTTTTTTAAATCTCAACCCAGTTTATCAGGAACTTAGTGGGAATGCTTCTACAGGCACCTCTGAACACAATGCTGGGATGCAATGCACCAGTCACTAGGGAAAACTGATGCACAATCATGAGACTTCTGTATTATTTATGCAATATCACTCCTAAGCAGCATGTTTACCCAAGTGCTGTTCAGCTCTATCTTGGGTGTTCCCACTTGGCCATGGCTGCACTGCAGGGGTAGATTGCTAGATTACATCCTGATTGCCATAACCCAGAGGTGGGGGCCATGTGGGCTGTGTATACCCTCTGTATGCTGACACGAAGGAAGAAATCCAGAGCAATATAAATGACAGATAAGCAAATAAATTAAACAAAGAGATGCAGCCAAGGACACATTTGGCTTTCTGGGCTGTGGGTGCACATTGCCAGCTCACATCCAGCCTCTCATTCATCAGGACCCCTAAATCATTCTTGGCCAGGCCACTCTTGATCTGTTCATGCCCAGCCTGTGTTGATACCAAAGGTATCAACCTGCCCTGACACAGGTGCAGCACCTTGCACTTGATCTTACTGAACCTCGTCCACTTCTCCAGCTTCTTCAGGTCCCTCTAGGTGGCATCCCATCCTACAGCTGTGTCAGCTGCACCACTCAGCTTGGTGTCATTCACCAGCTTACTGAGGGTGCACTTGATGCCACTGTCTGTGTCATTGCTGAAGACACTAAACACTACTGGTCCCAGTATAGACACTCAGGGACACCACTTGTCACCGATGTCCAGGACATTCAGCCATTGACCAATACCCTCTGCATGATATGTGAGCTATTTTTCATCACTGAACAGTCCACCCATCCCATCAATCCCTCTCCAGTTTGGAAGGGTGTTGTGTGGGACTGTGTCAAAGGTCTTACAGAAGTCCTGAGAGATAACATCCATGGCTCCTCCCTAGTTCACTGATGTAGTCACTTCAGCCTAGAAGACCACTAGTTTAGTGAGGCAGGATTTGCCCTTGGTGAAGCCATGCTGAGCATCTCAAATTGCCTCCCTGTCCTCCCTGTACCTTAGCAAAGCTTCTAAGAGGATCTCTTCCATGACCTTCCCAGAAGAGAGGTGATGCTGACAGGTCAGAAGTTCCTGGGGTACTCCTTTCTACCCTTTTAAAAAATGGGTGCAATCTTTCACTTTTTCCAGACACCAGGGACTTCACCTGACTGATGTGACTTTTGAAATACCAAAAAGCTCTTTTAACACACATTTACATTCACATTTACAGTGTGCTTGTGTGAACCAAGGAGCCTGCCTTGAGTCCTTACAGTGATATTTAAATATAACTGAGAGAGACAGGTAGAGAAACCCTTTCTGGAACCTCATGCAGAGAATGAAGCAACAATGGTGCCATGGCTGAAATAGCACCACCATTCATCTGACTCAGAAAACTGAAGCAGAATCTGGTTTAAATAACTGATCAGATTTTCCATATGAATCTTGACTGAACCCTTTTAAAAAACCCCACAACTGGTTAATGATTATTACCTATGTTCAGCTGTATTTACTGTATGTGTGAATTTGTCCTTGCCCTGAGCTTGCAGCCAGAATTTAAGGCACTGGCATAGTCTGCCCTGCTGCCCATGATTTGCCCAATGGCTTTCCATGGGCTCAGGGATGTCCAGGTAAGCCAGAACGTGCCAGACCTACAGAGCCTGCTTGGTAGTGCTGATGTGGCCATGCACCATTCAGGCTCCCTGCACACAAATGACTGATTTCTTTTTTTCTTTTAATGCTTGGGGAAATTTCTGGCACGTGGCTTTTGGCATGTGTGAAACTATGTAACAGCAATTGCTTATGGAAAACAGGGGAGCATTTAAATGCACAGGTTCACATAATTATGTTTGGTTTTTTTTAATCTGAGTATCTTCTGTTATGCAAATTTTTTTTTTTCACAATCTTGTTTCACTTTTAAGAAAGGAAGTAAATCACTATCAACAGCACATCCTTAATACATGAGTTATATTGCATACCCTTCTTTCACAGGCTGAGCCTTCAGGACAGCATGGGTCTCATTCAGGATGCTGTGTCAGTGGGCAGGTGACCATTGCCTTATTCACAGTGACATCTATTGGCAAAAGCAATGTGCAAAGGGCCTCTTTTCCTATCAGAAGGCTTTTAGAGTACCTCTTTTATCTTTAGCGTTTTTCTTTATCTTCTCCAAATCTCACCACTCAGTTTTTCCTAGTCAGTTCAGAATTTTAGATTACTTACTACAGCTTAGTCTGTTATCATTTTCTCTAACCCAATATCCCTATTCTCAATCAATCATCTGTTTCTGACAGGGGAAGATTTTATATTATCAGCACCATTTGCCGGTTTATTAATGAAAATATAAAACATAAAAAAAGTTGAAGCTTCAACAGGACAAAGGGAAAACATAAATCAAGAAAAATTCTCAGAAAAACACCAAGAATGACTGGGTTCATTTTTTCCTCAAAATCACCAAAGTGCTGCTAAATAAGAAATATTGAGGCCACATTTCTGCCTATTGTTCATACAACTGTAGAAAGGAAAAGAATGGAAGTAGTTTTGACATTTAAACAGCTGATACTTCATTCAAAATATTTACAAACCAGAGACAGAAAAATAATTAAATCAGATCTTCACAAAAACATATATTTTTTCTACCTATTGCACGTAACCTATATGATTTTCATCTGATGAATGAAACTGTCAGTAGTATCTACAAATTACTCATATTTATCTACCCAAGTATGTGGGTGAAATTTGATAAAATAGAAACAGACACAGAAATCGACAGTGCAACATATCATGTCTGTTAATCAGAGGCCGAGAATCTTTGTTTTCATATGACAATCCAGTAGTCTCCTGTCAGAGATATTCCCTCTCCTCAAATTCTGCTGCACAGGAGAAGAGACACAGATCATACATGCAAATGTTTCACCACAGTAAAAACTTGTGCTTGGCATAAATGATGGAGAGGTTGACAGAAACAGGAAAAAAGCCATGAATTTAGAAACATTTTTGTTTCAGCATTTCAGTATCATCTCCTGTCTCACAAAAAGAGCAGACACACAGAGAAGGTCCCCTGTCATGAATCAGTTACTTCACAAATAAGATACACAGAAATAAGAGTATCTAAGAGATTAAATCACTGACCAAATCTCTGTATTTTGCATCTCTAACTAGAAAACAAGATCAGATTGGGTGGGAGAACAAAAAAATGTAACAGCTAGGTCAGAAGTTAGTTGCAGTCCATTTAGTAGCAGAGTGATAAGGGAAATTGTCACCATGGTTTTTTTAGACTAATTAATAGACAGTAAAAGAAAGAAGCTACATCTCTTGAGCAAGATTCCTCTGGTATTCATACTTTTATACTGAGCTTACAACCTAAAGATGCTGCAAGTTTCTCAATTATTTGCAGCTTTTAACATCTGAAGATTTATCTCATAATCTGTCCCTTGCCTATTTAAAGTTACAAGAATCTAAATCCAGAATTTCCTTTCCATTAAGTTTATAGAAACTGTATAACATATATATGTTTCATTGATGTTGTTTTATTCATGTCATATTCCACTTTTTTTTTTCTGTGAGATTTATTAATTGATGACTTGGTTTTTTTTTTCTTCAAATTCATTCTTAGAATTCCTTTAGGTCACATTTCATGTCTGGAAGCAACTGAGAGACAAATCTCTAAACCAGCAGAGAAAACATAGGTACATAGCAAATGAGTGTATGGCATCAAACAGATGTCTGGTGTATCTTCAGCCCGCTGTACTCCAGAAGGGAAGAGCGGTACTTCTCAGGTTTTTGTTTGACATAAAGAAAATTCCCAGCTGATGTTAAACATGTGCAACATTAAAAACATCATGAGAATGACAGCAAATGCTATTAGCATAGCAGAGCAGACTGCTTCCCTCCTGTGCCAAAACCAGCAGAGCTGACCCCAGGGCTCTGCTGTGGTTTATTTAATTCTGAGAATAAGTTTATGGGTGATCAACCTTCCAGCAGTCCACAATTCTTGACAGCTACTATTTTCAGCAAATACACTCTATGTTTTTTTTGGTCACTGAGCATTTCGTTCTTCTTAATATAAAGGCTTCAAGTGTGTGAGAGAGTTAAGAGTTGATCAAAGGGACATGTGGCTGCAGGGGTTTGGTGGGGTGACAACATATTTCAGCCTCAGTTGCTGTAGAGGACAATATGGAGCTCATACTTGAGATAAGATTCTCTGGGAGCAAATTGAGTGGTCTGTTTGAGGTTCAGTGTAGCTTGGGCACACAGGAAATTAGTGACTGAGGGTGCAACCAAGTGCTCAGAGCTGAGACTGTGTCCAAATTCTCACTTTACGGTTGTAGGGGATGGATAACCTGAGAAGCTGTTCCCAAAGAATTTCAGGTAACCTGAGAAGCTGTTCCCAAAGGATTTCAGGTAACCTGAGAAGCTGTTCCCAAAGGATTTCAGGTAACTGAGCATTTCTACTCTTTTTCAAATGTCACCACTAACTTTCAGCTAGGCCAATCTAACATGAACATGGCATCTCCACAAAAGGGGAATTATTTGAACGATGACTTCCTCTAAAACTTATCAGCATAACTATAAAAATCATCAATAGTTCAAAAATGCACTATCAGAAACTTGAAGAATGGATTACATGTCTTACCACTACCAAAAATATTTTATTTGGAACATAAAGACATACCTAATACTACACTACCCAAAGACAGACTTCAAATGATGGGTGACCATTTTTTCCAAACCTAAAGCTGCAGCTGTTAACTATAAAAGTATAGACTTCTCTGTAAAACTTTAGGTTCTTCAATAGAAAATACAAGACACATTCATAAAATCCATATTTTATTTTGATAAAGCCCTTATAAATATAAAAGAATTAATCAACTCCACTGTTTACAATATGTAAGAAATATGTAAAACTTCTGTTTACAATATGAAGAAGTAGCCTTATTTCTTTCTCTTTTGAGACCAACAAATCCTTTGTATCCTTCCTGCAATTTGTGAACATTTTTTCCACATTCTGTAGCGACTCACATAACAGGGAAACATATGAGATCCAATCCTAAGTCTAAAAAAGGGAGTGAAAACATACAACACACTCTCACTCTTCTTTTTAGTGCTGCTAAATGCCTTTTTTTTTCTTCAATGGTCTGTTTGTGTTCTTTTCTTCAGAAAATACTCAAAAGGCATTGGGACACCTTGCAGAATATAATAGCTATATTCTGGGGAGGAGAAAACAAAGAATTCCACATATCTTCAACTGAGATAAAATACCTATATCACTATGTCTAATTTATTGTTCTAAAACAGCATATAAAGTCAATCCCAATTGTGATTTCCCTCATGTTTGTTCATCTAAGATCAAATGACCCATTAAGGTAAAAGGCAGAGCATATAAAACCTATTTAAAAATTAACTAAAGGAGAGCAGTTATGGAAGATGAATTCCTCAGAAGTACTACAGAGACTGGTGTTAGTTGCTGACAGTAAAACCTCTAGCTGCCTCTTTCAGGTATCACTCACTTGATTTAACTATGTAGTTCTCACAGTTTGAGAGTAAATCTAATTCTATCCTAAGCTACATCCTATGGCATGTTCATTAATAAAAATATTTCGTGTAAAAAAACCCCAATTTTATTCAGATAAAAAAGGTTCCTGAGAGAAACGCTGGCTCAAGTCAACTTATAAAGACAGAAGTTTCAACGTATTGCTACTAAGGGCTGAGCTTTTTATTAGATGTTGACATGATTCCAATTTCTTTGGCTGTCTCTGACTATTCTCTTTGGTCTTGGAATACAAGTGCAACCACTGAAGTTCACCTATGACAGCAGAACATGAGCCAGCACCTTGACACATTCTACACCTGGGCAGTACTGTGCTCCACAGTGAGATGAGAGGTAAGCAGCATGTGGTTCACACTGCAGTGTGCAATGGTCTGGAACAACAGCTACCCCTGCCTCTTGATTTTAAGGGGCAAAAGTCTGATGCTATAGTCTGATGCTATAGGATATAGTGTAATAATCCCTTATGTTTCACCAAGTGCAACAAACTGGATTTAGGCACAAACAGCTCCCTCTACGCCCTTCCACCTTGCAGTTTTCAGGTTTCAGGACAATTTCATCTTGTGACATTGTGAAATTCAGGAATACCTACTCTACCTGACATGATCTTGCAATATACAAAATCCTTACTATTTGCTTTTTTAAAAACTATCAATCAGTACATGATTACTGCTATGAAGCAGCCAGAATAACAGGATCATATAAATATCTGTCTTACTTAAATGCTACTAGTCATTAGTACTTTTTGTAGGAAAGTAAATATGGTATTGCAGAAGTCAGCAATGAAATTCCATCATCCTTGAAACTTTTTTCCTTGAGAACTGCAATGTGAGGTTTATACAGAAGCTAAATGTTATGTGAGAGACCAGAAGAATAATCCCAAAACATCCTATACTTGATCAATAATACCAAGGATCCTGTTCAGTAATTTGGTGGCAAAATCTGGGCAACTCCTTCACCATTTTTGTCCCTTATGATTAGCAGTGACCTCTGTGTATGCAATGCTGATGGCTCAGTACTTCCAAGACAATGCACTCAAACCCAGTCAGACCTGTTAACATCAATGAACCTGTGATAATTCCAGACATACGTGTGTGAGAAATGACTGCATGGAAACCACTAATAAAACAACACCTATTGGTTAAAAACAACTCACAAAAAGAAATTAAACATCACAAAGTATAATAACTATTAAAATAAATTTGGCCTTTGGTCTCTGAGGGAGCCTACTCTGGATTTACTCCTTCAATTCCTTCTGACTTCTCGTCCCCTTAGAGGCTGGGGAGGCCGGAAGTTTCTCAGCAAGCAGCAGGCGGCCTCATCCTCAGCAGTGCTCAGGAGGCTGCGGAATTTGGCCAGCTGTAACCAAAAGACACATAAGGTTCAGCAGAAAACCCTCATGCAAATACTCATGAAAAAGCATGCAAATAATAAAGACACTTGTCACTTTTTTCCACCTGAAAGAACAGAACTGTATTTTATTAAGTCATGGGGGAATGGCAATTTCACAATTTCTATCCTTGTAAATGAAAAGGGGGATTACTACTGAGAAAATATCCCAAAATACATGAAACTGTGCATGAGGATTACTTGTTTCCTTTATTCACACTTTATCTTCCACAACCTGATCTAAACCAGGGGGTGTTTATACCTTTTTAGCTGGATTTCATAGTTTGGAGATTCTGAAATGTTTTTTGCCAAAAGATAAGATTATGTTTCTTATCATACAAGCATTCTGTGTATGTTTCCTTCTTCAAAGAGGATATTCACAATTAACCTGGAATTGCAGGTGTGGTGCTACAGAAAGCTTCTGCAACTAGCACTTACTCAAACCAAGAGAGATTCCAAATTCTTTCCTTGTGAAGAACTTATTCATAACTTCCAGGACCAGCACTTATTCATGACTCAGCATATGCTGATCTCAGCAGAAACCCCATCAGAGCTCCATGTCTAAACCTTGGGAAATCTGAGGATGATTTTTGACCTAAGTATAGAATTTTGTTTAATTCCTAATCTTTCCAATAGTTACTATTTCTATATTTCACTTTACTTCCCTCCTAGGTTATCAAAGGTAGGACATTACAAAAACCATTCCATCATAATACAGCATTTAGTTGTAATTGCATCATAATGACATTAAGAGCAAAAAATGCCAATGCTACCTTGCTTCACCCCATTCAGAAGCTAACGTTTGTTATTGAGGGTCCTGTAAGTTTCTAAAAACTTAAAAGCTGTTTTTAATTTCTTTCTACCTGAAAAGTGCAACAAAAAGTCTGTAGTAAACTCTAAAGCCCTAAAGAAATCCAAACTTGAGGAATAAAATTAAATGGTAGAACAATATCAGTCACAGTGCTGACTGAACAATCACAGTGGTGGACATTACTGGAAACAAACACTTTAGCTGCATGCATGTTTATATTGATAAGAATATAGCAATTTCTACTGTAATACATAAGATATAGCTAAAGTTTATAAAAAAATACTAATAAAGGATCACTATACTTAACACTTTCCCACACCATGTTCCCTGAGCCTGTTGCATGGCTGTTTGTATACAGAATTTCACATTTTAGAATGTATTTATTACAGATTTGCCCAAATAAGAAACTTTTAACCTGAGAAATGGTTTATCTTTGTAAAATTGATACCTTAAACAGGTTTCCAATCCTAGATCCAAACAGTTGCAGCAAGCCTTACAAAGCCAGATTGAGGGGAGTAAGGAAGAGATATAGATGAGAAAAATAAACACATTGAGCAAATAAATTACTTCAAATCCGTTGCAAACAGAAATTCGAGGTTTCCCAACAAGCAACCCATTCAGGGAACTGTCTTAACACTTAAAGCAAGGACTGAAGTCACCATTTCTGCTGAGTACATGTTCTCTACTCAGAAAAACCTTACACCTAAGAGGATCAGCCCGCTGGGTGTCACTGTTGCCAAGTTACGATACAGCATGAAGCTTTTACAAGAAATGCAAATAGACCCTTTTTTGTGGAATCACAGCTTTCCTAAAACCCCCACTTATTGCAACAGTATTCCCTCTTCATAATTCTAGTAAATTCATCAAGTTTTATGTATTTAGAATGGAAGAAGACATTTACTACTTGTCTGCCAGATAAAAATGCCAAAGACGAGGTTTGAGCAGGATATACAAATAATTAAATCAACTGGAATTCCAGAATTTCTAAGCATCACCAGAACTCTTTTTTTAGGTTCTGTATGGATTATTTTTGTTTCTTAATTGTTAGTGTATGCAGATTCTTTTTTTAAATGAATAATAAATAGCTGTTACAGCAAGAAAGGCAACTAAATTTGATAGACAAATTTTGACTTTTGAAAATCTTGTAACATCTGCAGTGCCAAGGTCTGCAAAAACCCATAATATTGGGTGGCATTTACAATTTCCATTCTTAAAAAAGCAACACTTCTATAGCAGTGAAAAATCCAAAGATACCTGTTCAGAACAAACACTTATGGGCTCTCTCAGAACAATCCAGATGACACTCTCAAGAAGAGGTGGAACAGTGAGAGAGCCAAAGTAAGTCCAGTAGTCCAGGGACTTGGGAAGCAGACAGCTGGGATCAAAGTTTGTGAATAGTGCTTTTTTTCCCTGTAAAGAAATAAAAGAAAAATACCAGGGCAATATTATTTAAAAGCAAGAGGCCAAGGTAAATAATGCCAAAGGAGGTAGAGCTTGTTCCACTATCAGGTGGGCTGGCAGCATCTTGGGTGATGACAGGAGGTCCTCATCACTGCCCTTCTGATGAGGTCTTACCTCAGAGACAGCTTTGCTGTGACTTTCCTTGAAGCCAGCAGGACACCATGAGAGGTGTCAGGCTAGAACAGGCTTCCCTAAGTTACAGATGACCATGAGATGGAAGTGGTGGGGAGAAGACAAAAGATGTTAGAATTTCAACATGGTCTCTGTGAGGCTGGCAGACTAACCCCACAGGTTACTGCCACTTGTTTCCCTCCTCACTCCTCCCAGGAATTACTTCTCTTTCCCCCTGTACTGGATACCAGACCACAGATGTCTGTCTGAACATCATGTTGGGAGTCTGGATAACTTCTCTTGCACAAGCAATAGGTTATTTCTCACCCTCTACCTCAGCAAAACAAGGAAGGAAGTATTTTCCTCATCTTTTTTACAGCTTTCCATAAAGTATGTTGTTTTTCCCCTGTTACTATCCTCATAGCAACAGATTTATCAGAGACTGGGTTTTGTGAGGAATTAGCTGTTTCCTCTGATCTTTTGCTGTGTTAAAACTATGCTTTGTCTACTTAGTTTCAACTTAAACAGAATGCACATAAACTGACTCAAATCAGGTATCAATCACTGGGGATAAGGAAACATGAAGGTACAGGGAGTAGCAGCCATGTTTCAAAAAATAAAAAACCTGACCAACAAAAGCAACTACCAATATTAGCTAGTATTCTTTTAGAAGCACTTGCTCACCTTGATTCTGATGGTGTCCAAGCGGTCAGTAATCTTGTTCAGCTGAGGGTTGCATTCACCAATCTATTAACACCAAAGAAAAAAGAAACACTGGAGCTCCAGAGAAAAGCAACAAAAATTAATAAAAAAGCAAATGCATAATGAAACTGCTTTATATAACTGGAGTGACTGAAAGATCTGATGCATCTTCTGTGCAAGCCTGTGACTAGCTGGTCCTTAGAAATAATACTGGTCATAAAGAAGATTCACTCCCTTGCTAATAGTATTCTGGCTACTCATAGTAATTACTTCAGCTACAAAAGAATTACAAACTTTTCACTACAGGGGTATAGAAACGATTTATCTTTCCTGTTTTAATATGTGGGACATTAAAAGTTACAGACTAACATCAGAAATTTAAACTGCTTCTAACATTGAAAACAATGTTCTTACGTGAGAACATTCCAAACTGAATTTGTGTGCTAAGAAATCCAGTGACACTTCCTCTGAGTCATTGTAATGCCAACTGGAAAGATGGAATTACTGAACTGCTGAAGCAGTTCTTTGCAACTGTTGCATGGAATGGCTCTCTGACTGTGCCAGCACCAGTACTAACTGTTCTCAGGAAGCTTTGTCATCCACCAGAAACCACAGAATTTACCAAAGCCCTATCTTTTGCCATAGATTGTGAGAATTCCCCATCTGCTTCTTCATACAGAATTCAGTGGAGCTGTTGCATGAATCTAATCTTAGAACAGGGAGAGAAGGCAAAAAAGGTATAAAATAATTATTAGGAAATTCTCCAGTTTCTGGCTCTGCATTATTTAATTATTATTATTTTCTAGAAGAAACTACCAGCTCAGAAACAAGCCATTAAAAAACCATTTAAATCAAGCTGTCCCCCTAAATGAACATGTTAGTCAAGAACAAGTTAGTGGGATCCAAATGGGGGCAGCTGAATTAAGTTCCACATCTAATGTTGTTTGGGCTTGCAGACTAGGCAAACTGATAAGTTTCACTGTCTTGAAAAATCTATTAAGCTGATATTTTTATTCTTAAAGAAAGCACAGCTTTCTATATTGGCAGCTAAACACTATGAAGGAAATAAGTATAAAACAAGTTTCTCTTTAGCAATACTTACACAAACCATCACTGTTATCTCTTTGGGCTTATAATGCAGATTTATTATGAGGGCTGAAGCATTCTCTTCTTACCTTCAGAAATACAGCCATGACTGCCAGTCCATCTGACTGACAAGCTGCCTCAACAAAACTGGAATACTTCTCTGCATTCCAATGGACCACATGAAGCTGAAAAGCAAAAGACACAGACAGCATCAACTCTCACTGAACTCAAGTAGTGGCAAATAAATATTACAACTTTACTGGGTTTGACACTCTCTTTCACTCTTTTGTATGCAGAATCATTCAGTGTTCTAAATGCAGATAGTTCATGAAATCAGTAAATATGTAGTTCACACAAATGGCAAAAGCATTTCCAATGGCTATGATTATTAAAAATTTAGTAGCAATCGGCATACCACAGTGCCTGTGAAATTGCTGTTGGGTCCCCAGATTTTGAACTGAGAAGTTAAGACAAAAAAAAGCCAATGGTTATATAACTAGAGGTTTAAAATCCATTTTTAGTAAAGCTGATTTTTAAAAGTGATTGGAATTCATGAGGATGTCATTAGTATTTTACTCTTTTTCTTTAATCAAGCTTTCAGCAACATTAATCATCCACATAAATAGCTAGAAAATAGGCAAATACACATTAAACTTGCACTGACCCCTTTTCCCTTGTTTAGCTTAAGGGAACATCAGCATTTCATTTTTGACACTTTTCAAATGTTATTTTCTATGACTACCAGTAGTGATGCCCTTACAAGCAGCTTGATTATCTCAGGTTTGAGCATTTGCATTTCCAACATGCATTATTCTGGAAGTGTCCTGTCATATTTGCCTAAGAAGCTTAAACACCACCCATCCAGGAGGGAAGAGGAAAAGCTTGTGATGTCTATTTCCATGCCACTTAAGTTTAAAAATTAGGTTTTGTAATTCCTGACCACGCTTCATTTACGGGAGCTCCTGGTTCCCAAGAAGTTCCAGGTTGTTCCAGCCTTGAGCAATGGTCTGACTGCCAAATGGAGAGAGCACACTCATACAGCACTTAAATCTAATGACTTCACAAACATTAATTACTTTCACAAATCCTCAATGGATTAGTAAATCTTATTACACGTAATTTTTAGTTAAAGATGCTCAGAAGCATGGCATGAGATTGGCTTCCCTAAAATTGGTGACCATCATTTCAGATTTTGAACTTCAAGAATGAGGAAAAACAACTCATTGAATGACTTAAACTGGGATGAACCCATGAAAAAAAGGACTTCTTTTTGGATTACAGCACCTACAGGACAAGTAAGAACAATTTAGGAAAACTGAAATCTGCTTTAAAAGATTTCCACATGAAGCAACATAGCTGCATGGCTGAAATAGGGATCTAGAAGTATGAAGATTTTTATTCTAAATATCAATCCTTGCTCAACTTCTATAAGTTTCAATTTTCCATATCTATAAAATGGAACTCTTACTTGGTCTTACATGACATCAATATGTTAAGCATTTGGACTCTAAAGTGCTGAAACATTACTTGCAGCAAGTAAGGAATCCCACTGTCGTCAATAATAATACATGTACAGCTATGATGACACCCATGCTGTCTCACAGCTTTAGAAATCCTTGAAGGAAAGTTGCTATGGATATTATACACTAAGCCAACAGGAGAACATAGTCCATTAAACCTTTCTCAAGTGCATTAATATCCTGGAGTTCATAGTGTCTGCTCTGCTCCCTATTACAAATTCACAGAACCTATGCTGAACAACTTTTAAGCAATTACATTTTTTCATACACAAAAAGGAAACAGATACTCTCAGTCAGAAATTACCTTTATTGTGGATTTGAGAAAAAAAAAAACACCATCAAAAACAACCCAACAAAGAGCAAAAAGGAAAGTTCCCACAGCTACTAAAAGCCCACTCCCACTCCCTTATAGCTTTGCCAAAAAAAAACCCAGAAGGTAACCCTCCAAAAACCAGAGCCCCCAAACAGAGTGTGAAACACTTCTGGGCACAGACCCATTCTCAATGGCTTGTGACTTCTCTAAGGAATATATCCTGTCTTACCACCGCGGTGTCACTGCAGCTTGTGAAGAGACCTTGATCAGACCGTATGTTGTCACAGAGAATGGAGCCATGGATCCCTTCTTCTTCCTGGGGGGCTTAAGGGCCAAACCTTGCAGTCTTCTTTACCTGTACATGAATTCTTTCTTCAATTCAGTCGATGCTTTTTCTTCAAACCTTGCACATCTTCCTTACAAAGGTCAGCACTGAAAACATCTTCATGTCTCCTTCTGAGGTATTTTCTTTTGTGTGAACAATATTCAGAAGCCTTGGTTTAAATTCTGAGTTTCTTATCCCAAAGCCAAAGTGACATCTAGAGAGCTTCCTGTGGACGGTTACCCAACCGACAGGTAACAGAAAGGCTTTTAGACTGGCTAGAAATTCAGAGATATTTTCTCCTTCCATTTGGTTTCTTAGATGGGAAACATATATTTTCTCAGCTAGAAATTAGGGTTTGGTACTTAATGGTTTTAAAGCACCTCTATTAATTCTTTATATTCCATCTCACCTGGTTCCTGTGGAAAACATAAGCCTTTAAACACTGCAAATGTCACTTTTCCCCATTAGTGTTAGAAAATCAATCTTTTTTCCTGACCAGTATCTCTTATAGCATTTCCAGTAAAATCTGATCACACCACAGTGCATACATTACATTTTTTTCTTCTGTAGTATTATGCCTTTTATTTGGCCATTTATTTTTACACTTTTTACTTCTTTTTAACCCCAGAAAACTCTGACACTGTCTGAATCACATGTTTTTAAAGATCTCAATCTCCTGAAAATATTCCATGGTAGTTCCATTTGCAAAGAGGAATCTCATACTGAGAACTTCCTCCTGCAGATTACTCAAATACAAAGGAGACAGAGCAGGAGTGAATGCTCTATGCCAGAGCAGATGGTGCACTTCTCTCTTTGGCACACCACCTCCACTGAAGCACAGTACCCCACAGACAGCAGGCACCCCACAGATATGAAGCCATGGTTCTCAAAGTCATAACCACCACATTGCTAAGTGCACCACAAAATGCAACATTCCTATGTCTTGCATAAACTTTACACTACATAGGCCCCAAATCCAATAATTCTGTGGTTTGTCACTGAAGATGACTTTGAAAATATTCTCCAAGGAGGAAACAATGAAAGACAAAGTTTAAAATAACTCTTGAACATTAAGTCTTGCTCTTATCGAGCTCTTGTCTTCCGTACTCCTTTTTTAATCCTCTGCAAAGCTTTCATAGAGGTTCTCCTTTGAGAAAGGACTAAACATGCAACACTTCAGGAAGACCACTTTTCAATAAAACGAGGGGAAGATAAAAAGCAGGAAGAGGAAGGGCAATATTATTCTTGTAATGGAAAACTAGTCACAAGCTTAGAGGTACAGATGACTCCATGTAAAGCCTTACCTCTGCCGCATACTTCATCCCATCCACCGTGTGCTCAGAGCCAGCTTCATCATTGGATCCCCAGTGGAAGTGAATCTGGCGCAGCCTGTAGGTCCCGCTGAGTGGCCCCCCAGTCAGCACTAGAAACCCAAACAGAGGAAAAGGCTTCACTGAGAGAATGGAGTCTCCATCCATATCCTCTAAACTCACACCAGACTTCAGTCTTCGGACACTCCTCTGCTCCTGCTCATAAGTTGTCTCAGACGGCTTTCCATTTCTTGGAAGTGCTACAGAAACCCTCACCTGTCGAGGATATGACTGTGAAAATTGTATTTATGGGCAGATTAGTGGGTTATGGCCCACTAAAGGGTATGCTGTTATTGTCAAAGTTGGATATTTCTCAGAGAATGGGAAAATACTTCTATTTTTCAACACTCAAGAGTTTCCTCTCTTGATTATATTCAAAAGAATCACTAAGAAATTAAGCTCAAAATATAGGTTTTATGGATAAGGAGCAGGATCATAAAAATTAATGTCAGCAGAATTTATTTTCATCTTTGAAATTTGGTGGAAAATAGGAGAAGCTTAAATTTTCAGAGCTCTTTCCTTCATTTGCAACTAGATCCAGTTATATCAGATAAAAGTCTGAGGAAAAGGAGCTTATACTAACATAAATAAAATTAGGCATGTGCATTGCACAACTGCAATATTACAGAAAATTAGCCAGGGCTGGAAAGCATGTCCTATGAGGAGCAGCTATGTACTTTGGGTTTTTCTAGTTTTGAGAAAAGGAGGCTGAGGGGTGTCCTCACTGCTCTCTGCTTCTGTGGAGGGGAAGCAGAGAGGGAGCTGCAGGTCTCTTGTCTCAAGTATCCAGTGACAGGACTCGTGGGTAAGGCTCAAGGCTGTTCCAGGGAAGATTTAAACTGGATGGTAGGAAGCATTTCTTTACCATGATGATGGTCAAACACTGGAACAAGCTTCTTAGAAAGGCTGTCAAAGCCCCAGGCTTATCAGAGTTTAAGAGGCATTTGGACAATGACCTTAACATCTTTTAACTTTTGGTTAGCCCTGAACTGCTCAGGCAGTTGGACAACATGATCATTGCAGGTCCCTTCCAACTGAAAGAATTCTATTCTATTCTATTCAAACTAACATGCATATGGGTGGGCTTTTCATTATTTTGCTTTTGCAAGCACTCACAATTTTCTTGTCAGACTTAGAATCAAAATATCTCTTCACAGAGCCTGGAATGTGAATTACACCCAGAGAGATTTCTTATTCACAGCAAAACAAGTCACTCCACTCACCCAGCTCTGTATGACCTCTGAGTGTTTGGGAATCAGTCTGGAATAGTTTACTGGCTCATTACAGAAATTTTAAGGGGAAATGAGGGTAGATTTAACCAGATTTTTTTTAAATTAAGAGCAGAAGGGAGGACAATAGCAATTTTTTCTCTTCTAGATGTAGTGCTAAACCTACACTTTCTTAGGAACAAAATCCACCAAATAAACATGAAAGAAGAATTTTTTAAGTTGCCTATTTGCTAACACAAGTAGCTTGGATAATGAAAAAGAAGTGGGACTGTTTATTCTGGGGAAAAATATTTAACTTCCTTAACGCTTCAACTCAAAAAACATGCATTTCCACAGCCTATAAACTTAGCAAACAGAGGAAATGGGGCAGTGGCAGTTTAAAATTCTTTCTTTTAAGGACTGTAAACTTCGATGCAAATGATCCCAGAAAAGTGTAAAGATCAGTGTTCTAACTGACTGAGAAAAACTAATTTGTAGAAATGCACCAGCATGAAATACTTATGCTGAAAACTGTGGAAAATGGCCTGTTGATCTATTTGTGCTGCATCACACAGTGATGGTAAAACCATTTAATTCCAACAGTAATTAAGGAAGAGGATACTCAGAAGTTTTTAAGGAAAATATCAGTATCTTGAATTTTTAAAAATATTGGAAGAAGATCAATAGAGCAATTTCAAAGAATGGAGCTAATGTGGTACCAAAGAGCATAAACAGACTTACACAAACAGTTACAAACTTGGCCCAGTTCCAATGTTGACCAAAGTGAGGAAATAGTTCATATGGGAATCAGTTAATAATGCATTAGAAGATGCTAATGTATTTAGTACCAATCAATTTGATTTTGTTTCCATGAAACCAACACATGGCAGGAGTTCTTACTTCACAGAGGTGCCCCAGAAGCCAAATTTGGGCCCTAGAAAATTCAGTATTTTTTGAGCAATGACCTGAAAGAAAACAAAAACAATACTGATAAAGTTTGTCAGTGACAACTACTAGGGAAAACAGTGAATTACTCAATTTATGTTTGTGGACTGAAGAATCTGGTCCATGCATAGAAGACATGGAGTCTACTGAAGGAGACTGGGTATTCCATCTGTAAATTATCTGATCAACATCTGTCAGTGCTTTGCCACAATATGAGCTACATCCATGGAGATACAGCCTGGGGAAAGCAGTGAGAGGAGGATCGCATTACTATTGCTTTGGTACCAGGAGAAGCCTAGAGAAACGTTGCTCAGGCCCTGTCACTTCATGGAAGGAGTTAAAAATGTGGAAGAGGTTCTTGGTGTATTCGCATTCATTAACATTTTTTCTTTTAAACTGTGAGGGTAATTAACAATTAGAACAACTTACCAAAGGCTGAGGTAGGTTCAGCATCGCTGGAAAATTTGAAATCAAGATTGTGTATTTTTCTAAGAGATGTGCTTTAGTTCACCAGCATCTACTAGGCTCGAAGCAGAGATTAATTCTGGGAAGTTCCGCAGCATCTGACACAAGGTCAGACTGATCATTGATGGTCAGCTGGTGGCTTTCAGGCAACATCCAGTGTTGACAGAAAGTTTAAAACTAAGACTGTTCAGGAAACAAAAACATGATGCTGTCTCCATCTATGTCTCTCCCTCTTGCCACTATGAGCTAATAAGTCCTCAGGACTAAGGGGTCATCAAAAAATTCGTCTCTCTCTGGCTTTGATGCTTATGAAAGCACCATGGTCTTGAATCCTCAGCTAAGCCTCACACAGCCACAAAATGATTTTATTGCTTGAAGATTCTGCACTCCTACAGCTTGAAGAGGTGCATGCTGCCTTGCCCAAAATCCAAGAGAAGGTTTCAAAGATGAAGGCAGTAACATTACAAAGACTATAATACATCAGAGAACTTCTAAATAAGAATTATTGTTTGCAAAAAGGGAAGCTACATACTCCTGGAAAAGACTTGGGCAATAATACTTTTCAGAGAAGAAAAGGGATTACTTGGGATCTATTTCACTTGTTCTGTATTGGCTCTTACTTGTCATAAGAAGGCTGAGTATAGGTCATAAAAAAGGGAAAAACATATAACCAAACCTGCAGCTAAATTCAGATAAGAGATTTGAGCGATTCGGTTGGAATGAACCTGTAATGAGACACAAAGGATTCATCTGCAGTGAGAAAGAGAGAGCAGCATTTGAAAAATTGTACACAACACTGTTCAAACAGGGAGCTGGCACTATCCAGCTGGTGGGGGTGGATCAAACCATTCCTGTAAGTAGGGAATCCCAACACTTTCTGAGAAACACAACCTCGAACTGGTGTCCAAATATGTTCCCACACTGCACCATGCTGAAAGGCAGGGGAAAAGGAATCTCTCATCCAGAGGAGCAAAGCCTTACTGTTTATTAGGAGTGCACATCCAACAGTAGACATGTTCAGGGTGTAGGCATTCCATTTAGGAATTGGTGGAGAAAGTTACAGCGCAAGAGTAAAGGAACAAACCTGATTTGTTGACGGTGTCATCAAACTCCACACTGGTGGAGTGCCCGTTGTTAAGGATGATTTTAGCAGAAGCTGGATCATAACTGGGATTTAGAGGACGGAGGGAGGGATCATACTTGGTTTCCTCAGTTTTGATGTCGATGGGTGACTGACGGTCTCCATTAGCGACAGGAAAAACCTCCTTCCAGTGGGCAGGCCCTGCAATGCATTGGAGGAGAAGTCTAAATTGCTGACAGCAGCCTCATTGTTACGAAAGAAAACTCTACTTGAATTGTCCTCATCTGCATCTTCTAAATTCAAAAAGGATGCATCAGGAAAACACAGATCAAAACATTCAGCTACTTTTGTTGCATCATATTGCAATAGCAGTTCTCCAGATCCCTCCATGTACCTTGCATGCACCTTTAAACAAGGCCACAGTATGTAGATAATTATTCCCTCAGTAAGACTCAGCTATGCACAAGACACATACAACAAATGCTCACTCAAATCAGGCATCCTGTATCCAATGGGCACTATGTCCCAATGAATTTCTGACATGCCATTTTTGCCTAATATCATGTCTCATTGTGTCTTTAAGGATTACCTCTTTTCTAGGCAGAATTTTTTATGCCTTATTCATTTACTGCAAAAGACCTGAGAACACGTCTTCCACCGATCACTCTGAATGAGATGGGGAGATGTCAAAAACTGTTGAGTGGTTCCTGGAGCCTGAGGGCAGTGCCTGGAACCTAAACCCTGCTGCAGCTCTGATCACCTCCTCCCAGCCCACCAACTGTGCACACCAGCTGTCACAAGGAAGAGAGACTGCCACCCTCTAATCATGAAGTGTCCATGCACACATACACACACACACACTAGTGTAGCACTGCCAAAATCAAAGCACAGGAACACTCAGGACAGTGGTGCCTGCATGAGGTTTGTATTTCTACTGCCTTCAGCTGATGAGAGTAGATCTTCCAGACACAGAGCCATTGACCCAACTTAGGTAGAAATTATAGGACTAAAGAAACTGTTAATCAATACCAGTCATCTCAACCTTCCTCTCTCCAAGCAGGATAAGCCAAATGTCACATGAAAAATTAATAAATCAATAATATGGATATGAGAAAATAGCAAATAACATCCTAAAACAGTAAGAAAAGCTTCACTGATAAGATGTGTGAGTTATCTGTTGTTACCTACTAAGCATCAGAGAGTTCCCAATAATTCACAATAAGAGTATATGTGCCATTGTTTAACCATATTTGGATAAGAGGGTAAAGAAAAATATGAACACCCTGGGGAATATATTCTATAAAGACAGAAAATAAGGTTTAGGATGAAAAGGAGGGGAGAGCAAGGGGAAAGAAGAAAGAAAAAAGAGAAAGGTGAAAGTCTGCAGGGCAAATGATCCTTCAGTATTAAGAAGAACACAGAACTTGTTTTCCCCCCAGGCTTATAATGGGTAAAAAGCAAAATAAATCAATTGAGAGACTGGATATATGAAATACTTAATATGAGCATCAGAACCTGGTCAAATAAAATCTGCATCACTGGATATCCTCATAACTAACTCCCTACACTGAAGATAACTGACCGCAAAAATTGGGTTTGGGTCTTTCTGCATGGCTTAGCACTTAAACAAAAATGATGACAAAAACGATGAAAACGTATGATGCAGTGGTTAATAGCCTAACATCAAGAGCTGTCAGGTATTTTTCTTTCTTCGACTTCTATTGAAATGAAACTCACAGGTGCTAAAAGCACCCATGCACGCCTGCAGTAAATCAAGGAGGAAGCGCCCACAGCCAGGGGCTGCAGCTTGCACAGCAACTGGGCAGAGAATGATTCCCCTCTGAGCAGCACAGAAAAACAGAAGGGGGAAAACTTGTAAAGAATAGCCTAAGACTTTAACCTCAGAACAAAGACAAAGGCCTTCAGTCTTGATTTTTAAAAAAGTACTTTTGTTAATTACTTCCTTAACTAAACTCAATAAAGAAATAGATTCTAAGGCAGAAGATAAAAATCCTACTGGTTTGAAACATAACACTGTTTAAACCTCATTCCTATCAGTTCACAAATGGTCATCAAAGCTATTCAATACTCTAACTACATACAGTTTAGAATATCATTTTAATTGTGTTTTGATCCTAATACCCTGTAGTTAGGGATGCAACACAAAATTTTATTTGAAGAAGCCTACTCCATAATTTATACCTCACTACCATGATTTGGAACTCCTAGAAAAAGTTTATTGCTACTTAATTTTAATAATTCTAACACTCCTTAACTGAGAAAAGCCAAAAATATACTTATGTGCTTAACTACTTGGTGTCCTATTGCTCTGTCTCAGAACTAACTATAGTTATTTGAATTAAATAATATGGATGACTTGTATTCAGAAATAATACAAAGTTGCCAAAAAGAGGACCCAAGGCTGTGATTCTGTCACTGCCTAATTATTTAACAGTAATATAATATTCAGTTCTAAAATGACATTATTGCTGGTTTGGCACTTGTTCTTGGCTCAGATGACCAAAATACTGGTTTGCTATGGTGTTAAACATCTACCAGTGACCAAACTACCAGACATCTGACCTTTCAAAATATACAGGAATGTATCAAGAAACTTCAGCTCATTTTATACCACTAGGTTATATCAACAACTATTACTTTCTAAGTAATCTACCAGCAATCTACTACAATTATCATGCTTTTGTCCCTCTAGGAAAACTGTGACTCAATTCATTTCTACAGACCCCAGCCCAATGCAAACTTTGTGTATGACTGTTGTAAAAAAAAAGCCATTGCTGTTGAAAGAGATACTCAAATGCATATCATACAATCAGATTAAAGCCAGAGGGGTCCCCAGGGTGAAATTTTTTTCTGAATTAGATGCCTCCATATTAAAATAATGTACACTAAAGTTTTCTAAATAAGCACTTTCAGGGAGTATAACTCATTAATTCACCTCTTTTCATTTTTTCCTTTACTGAATGAAAGTGATTAATATACCAGTTTTTGAACTTATGAAATCCTCTCCTGCTGTTGGGAAAATGTTCTCTTGCTAGAGGCAATTTTCTAGTAGCTCTTAACAATCAAAGCTATTGTGACTGAGATTTATGACTAAAAACTGAAGCATCTGCTCTGAAGATTTCATGCCTTTATTTTGGACACACCATTACCACAGGCAATGAATTGTCTGACACTTTCAGGTCAGACTATCGCTGCACGTACCACTCACCAGCATTGCACACAGCCAATTCATGAAACAGGTCTCACAGGGAAGGCAGTTAGGAATTTGGCAGGAAACAGAACTAACTATAGCACCTCACAGTGCTGCATTTTGATCTAGCTAAAGCTAAATATTAAAAATTTCATCAACAGGACAACTTGAGGCAAGCCTAGTGAACATACTACAGGATACAGTTGAATTCTAGTGAGCCTCTATATGTGCATAAATGGAGCATGTACAGGTGAAAAGGGGTTTGGTTTTTTTTTTCACAGTTTGTTATTATATATAGAAAATTCATTATTTTCGAATGGTCTGGCCTTGACAGGATCACATCCTTGTTTTGTCGCAGACATATTTTATGAAAAATCCTTTTGCCAGGATCTTTTATCCTGAGAAGCTGAGATGCTTCAGCTTCTCCATGTTTTGCTGCTTTGGAATGTGATCTGGAGAGTTGTTTACCCAGCATGTGAAATTGCTTTTACTTGATGACCAATGACAGCCACCTGTGTTGAGGCTGTGAGCAGTCACAAGATTTTATTATCATTCCATTCCTTTCCTTGCTAGCCTTCTGATGAAATTCTTTCTTCTATTCTTTTAGTAGTTTTAATATATCATTTTCTTTTAATATATATCATATAATATATATAATGAAATGATAAGTCAGCCTTCTGAAGCATGGAGTCAAGATGCTCATCTCTTCCCTCATCCTGAGACCCCTGTGAACACCACCACATTGTTTATTTCTAAAGAGAATCCATTGCCCAGTTTATCAATCACAGAGTGCTTAAATTTATAAACTTAGGTTTGCAAGTAATTTGATTGCATATTAGGTTACAGTAAGATGAGCTCAAACAAAGGTAATTAAAAATTCATTATGGGTAAAATTAAGCACCTTTTAAAAAGCAGATAATGAAATTACATAATTATTCTCAGAAAAAACAAGTATAAGGAGTTCTGGCTCAACTGAATCCTCTTAAAGGTCATTTACAATCTAAATGATTCTATGAATTAATATCCCTTTTATTTATAAAATGCCTCAACATTACTGTAGTAACTAGATCAAGAGAAATTTTTGCTGTAACAGACAATACATGTAAATAATTACTATATATTTCATTAAACAAATAGTTAACTAAAGTCAATTGTTTTCCCACTGTGGTCCCTTCCAACTTTACTCATTCGTTGATTTGCCTTTTAACTAAAGCAATTCCCATGTAAACAAAACAGGACTCAAGGGGCAAGAATATTCCCATCCTGATAGGAACCTTGAGCAACAGTGAAAAGCATGCATGATACCACACTGAAGCCGGTCTTCAAGATTTCAGTATTATGCCTCTACATATAAGCAACATCAAAACTGTGAGGTAAGAAAAGTGGCAAGAAAGCAAAGGCCAAGGTTTTCACAGAAATAAAATAATGCCTTCATGCATTTCAGAAATAGGTGCATCAAAGTAACCAAAGTAATCAAAGTAAAGAGAACTTCTGCATTAGGTGTGTGTGACAAGAGACTGGTAGCACAGAGGCTGCAGGTGTGGCTTGTGTGAGAAGCTGCTGAAGCTTTCCCCATGTCCAATAGGGCCAGTGCCAGCTGCTCCAGGATGGACCCACTGCTGGACAAGGCTGAGCTCATCCATCAGGGACAGTGCTATCACCTCTGGGTAACAGATTTAAGAAGGGGAAAAAGTTACTGTGCAACAGCAGCTGAAAGAGAGGAGTGAGAATATGGGAGAGAAACAGCTCTGCAAACACCAAGAGGAAGGGGAGGACATGGTTCCAGAGCCTAAGCAGATTCCCTGCACCACAGTGAAGACCAGGGTGAGGCAGCTGTGCCCTGTATGGAGGTCCACAGTGAAGCAGAGATCCACCTGCAGCCCAGGAGGGTCACAACTGGAGAAGGTGGATGTGTCTTGAAGGAAGTTTTGACCCCATGGACAGCCTACACTGGAACAGGCTCCTGGCAGGACCCCATTGGAAGCCCGAGCTGGAGCAGGTTTGCTGGCAGGACTTGGGGCCCCCTGGGGAATCCACGCTGCAGCAGTTTGTGAAAAACTACAGCCTGTGGGAAGCCCTCACACTGGAGAAATTAATGGAAGGCTGTTTCCATGGGTGGGACCCTATACTGGAGCAGGAGCAGAGTGTGAGTAGTCCTGCTGCTGAAGAGAAGGGAGAGGCAGAGACAATATGTGATGAACTGACCACAGCTGGTGCAGGAGAGGCCATAGAGAAATCCTGTGGAGTGAAGGAGTGAAGTTGGGCCTGTGATAAAGGGAGGGTTGGAGGGAAGGTGTTTTATTTTCTCATTGCCTTACTCTGATTTGATAAGCAACAAATAAAACTAATTTCCCCAAGTCGAGTCTATTTTGCCTATGAAAGTAACTGGAGAGTTACTTAACCTCTGAGCCTTTTAGTCTATTTTCTCTGCCCTGTCCAGCTGAGGAGTGATACAGTGGCTTTGGTGGGCACCTGGTCCAGCCAGTGTCAATCCCTAAATCTTTTAATTCTTTACCTAACAGTGAGCCAGTGTCCTTAATCATAGATATTCCATATATGCAGACATGTATGTTTTAATATTTGCCAGTTTACTTTATGCACCTAATGATTTATGTTGTGACTGTTGCAAGTAGCAATTGTAGAACTAAGAGTGAACACAGATGTCTTTTCAACTCTTCAGGCAGTCAACCACACTATATAACTGCACCACATTTAATTTATTTCACTTTATTTCTGTCTGAATTGAAAAAGGTAATCTTTGTTTCAAAGAAACTATTTTCAGGGCCACGAAGGCAAACAAAATTTTCGAGAATCAGAGCAATTTCCTTCACCTGCTACTCAATCAAATGACAATAACAAGAAAAATCAGTAAAATAAATGCAGTAGAAGAGAAAAAGTTAAGAAATAAAACTGATGCTAGGGAAGAGCACTGAAGTGTTTGATATCCATGCCTCCCTCCTCTAATGTCCTGGAAAAGGTGTGGTGAAGGGCATGGACCCCCACAGCTGCTGTGGGGCTCCAAGTAAGCAGTGAAAGGCAAACTCCACCTCAAATATATTACCATGCAGGCAGTAAATAGAGTTTTATAGGAGAGATAGGGCCCCAAGCATGGTCCAGGGCCACCCCAGTAGAAATTCTGGTGGCCTCCCCTCTCTATAGGTTGAGAATAGCAAACAAGAAGAGACAGGATAAGGGAGGGAAAGTGGACTTCTTATCTGGGCAGTGCAGGTGAAGCTCAAAGCATAGAAACATATGGAGAAAAAAAATTGAAAAACAAGACCCATTTACGTCTTCAGGGGAGGGGTAGGGTAGACTGCACAACAGCAGATAACACACCCAATCATTGCAACATCCCTGTGATCCACCACCACTACCCAGTTTGTCAGGAAAAGTACATCCATCCAGAAAAGATGGAACAAGAGGGCCAGGAAGGAAAGGTAGTACTTTCTATGCACAAACAGTATTCCAAAGTCTAAGTAATATGCACAAAGTCTAAGAATATGCACAAAGCATATTCTTATAGGCATTAGTATATGCAAATATATAGCTGTCTCACTTTACTGTCACAGCATTTCATTTCTTTATGTACAGACAATACAAGATATTCCACGTATTTTATCAGAGTTGAGCCTACAATTTACAAAAACACTTTTATTTCTACTTGCATGACTTGTGGGACCGTCTGCACACTGGAGCAGCGTTTGCATGACTGAAGATGCAAAACAGAGCCAAGTCTTTAAGCCTGCAGATGAGCCCATCTTGGGACTTCAAAGACTGACAAGATGAAGGAAACCACTGAACAACTAAAGTCCAAAAGCATCTCCTCTTAGATGCATAGTTATATATTTAAATAACCCAGTCAAGTAACTAGGATTTCCCACCGTGTAGTAGAAACAGAACAGAGTTGTAATCAGAAAAGCACTGCTGGTACAGCAGTTCCGATCAGTGCAGCTGTCAGCCACGTACTCGATCTGTGCACGCAACTGTTCAGCTGAAGGAGTGAACGAAATCCCAAGCGGGAACGCGGCACACCGGACCCGGAGCCAAGCCCGGCCCGGCTCTGCAGGCGATGCCGCACGCACGGACACCTCTCAGCCGCCTGCCTTGCAGAACACCGAGACAAAAATCGGCTCGCTGCAAAGCATTTCAGCTCACCCAGCTCTCCGAGGGCGCTGGGCTGCCGAGCCCAGCGGCGGCAAGTGCTGCCCGCAGGACCCCGCTGCCCGCCCCGACGGCCCCGGCCCCTCTTCCCTACCGTTGTGCTCGTCGTATCCCCAGTGCAGCATGGCTCTGTTCTCCTGCCGGCTCGGGACGGCACAGGACAGGACAGGACGGGCTGGGATGGGACGGGATGGGGCGGGAGAGGCGGCTGCGCCCGATTTGAAGGCGACGGGGCGGCGACGCCCCGATCCTCGGGCGCTGATAAGGAGACCTGCAGCGCTCCGGCCTCCTGGCCATCCGTGCCTGTTGTCGCCTCAAGCCCTTCGTCACCTAGGCTCTCCCCAGCCTCCCCCCAGCACCGTCGGGGTGGCCCGGGGACGCAGTGCCATGTCTCAGGAGCCCTCTCCAACAGAGGGAAGGTGGCTCCACCAGCCCCCGTCCCGCCAGAGCACGAATTGTGCGGCAGTGCCCATTCCTGGGGTCACCCCCGCCACTCCAGAAAGTAAAGCCAAGTCCACACCGCTGCATCCCCTCCCGTTTTTCTCCCAGGGGTGTAAACCAAATTCCCTTTGGAATAGGTCGCAGGAAGATTTCACGTTTTCCCAAGCGGGGCCGTGAAGGCAGAAGGGTGTCCCACAACCCACTGGGAATCTATACAAGCGCCGCGTGTGCCGGGAGCTGCCCGTGGCAGATGCTTGTGGCAACGCGGAGCTTTGGACTCAGCGCTTGGCCTGCGGGCACGCGCCAAGGAGCTCTCAGCCTTCCCGTGCTGCAAAAGCTGGCTGCGAAGGCGCGGGAGAGGCAAGCAGGGCCGGGGCCGAGGCTGACTCCGGGACCGGACAGGGACAGGGACAAGGACAGGGACAGCACCACTGCGGCACTCCCGCTCCCCGGCGCGGCTCCACAGCGCCCACCCGAGGCGGCTCACGCCCCCTGGCGGCCCCGCGCGGCTCTGTGGGCCATTGGCGTCACAACGCCGTGTGACGTCACCCGCCCGCGCGCCGCCGCTGCCGCCATGGGTAAGAATCGCGGCGGGGCCGCCAAGGCCGGCAGCGTGTTCCGCATCGCCCGCAGCGGCGTCCTCAAGGCCAAGGCCAAGGGCAAGGCGCGGCCCGTCACCTCCGGGCTGAAGCAGGTGAGTGCCACGGCGGGAGGAGGCGCTGGCCGGGCTGCGGCAGCGCCTCGCCACGGTGCGGCCCCTGCCCTCCTGCGGCGCCCGCAGGAGGCCTCGGCCTGGCGGGGATTCCTCCCCTTCGACCTCGGTGCGCGGCGCAGCAAGCGCTCGGAAGTGATTAAATCGGGCTGGTTTAGGGGCAGTGTGCCTCCGGGCACAAAACGGCAAAGTTGCATGATTATCACCTGAAAATTAGGTTTGGATGTGGATATCATCTGGAAAAAGAGGATCACAAGAAGTTCATTTGACTAATCCGCAGGCATATGGCACAGAAGGCATCGGGCTGTGCTTGAGGGGTGTCGTTTGGGAAGTGTCTGATAGTACCGCGCCTTGTCGTCGGGAATGCGATGCTAAAGGGCGCATCAGCAGTTCAGCGAGTTCGCGTTCATTGGACTGCATTCACTGCGTCGCTGAGGGTGTAATTCAGGGTAGAGTTTAACAAAATGCCTTGATCCAAACCGCTGGGCATAGTTAGTACTACTAACAAGGAGAAGTCCTGCTCCTTTCCATCACGTTCCTTGTCCCAGGAAGGGATCCTTGTGCCAGGCTCTGGGCTACATTCCCACAGCTCTTTTTGATGCTGGCTCAGGAACTCTACGCCCACTAGGTGACTCAACTTGCTAAATCAGCAGCGAAAGGCATTAAAAGTACATTTTGCATTTTTATGTGCTGGGTTGGTGAGTTGAACAAACGTAATTATGAATGAATGAATGCAGAGAGAAGCATTTTGGTGGGGAAGAACCAGAAAGGATGGACCCTTTTCTGATCCAGTAGCTGTTTATTTGCCTCAGCTATCAAGTAAAACTGTCAGTGAGATGCAGTGAACATAGCTAGGAGTGTGCACTGCTGGATGTTTTGCTCTTAATTCCCCTCTGCCCCTTTTTTGCCCCTTATATAGCTGTGATGCTCTGTAGATGCTTCTGTTAGCCAGTTTAACATAATAAAGCAATAGAAGAACAGAGAAGCAAAAATAATGTTGTTATTTTGGTGTCTGTAGAAGAGCACAGCCCAGAAGAGGGAGAGAGTGGGTCGTGGAGTAGGGAGCAGTGCAGGGCAAGAGGGATGGGGGTGTTTTCCTGTTGAGAGCAGTGAGTCATTATATGGTATCTTCTCAAACCCTGCCTCCAGCCTGCAGTGTGTGTTCTGGAAGAGTTCACCTGTCCCTCTAGAAAAACATCTGGTAATAGAAATAATAAAAGCAAATAGTGGCTTATTTTCTCCATTTGATGCAGTTGCAGTCTGCTGGAGAAACACAAGTAAATGGCTTTAAAAAAAGAAGGCCATTTCTGATTTTCTCCTGCAAGTTCCACTTAACAGATTAATCTGGTGGACAGACAGGAACAAACTCTAGAAAAAACAATTTCATGTTGCTGGCGTCACATCTCCTCTTAGTCTAGACTGTTCTGTATAATAAAGGGAGAAACAGGTTTAAAATCATATTCATGAAATGTCTGAGTTTTGTGGTCTTGAAAAGCTTATTAGGAGTAAAATTTTATTCTCTGTGTTTGAAGCTGTGTTCTTTAATGCATTAAGCCTTTGGGTTTAATGTGATTTACTTATCGTTAAGCAGTATAAGAAGATGCTCAGAAAAAAAAGTTGCTAAAATAAATTTACTCATTAATAGCTATAAGCTCATTGTAACTGTTCAGACAACTTTTGATGTAGGTACCCATGCTAGCTATAGAGCCTCTTTCTGTGGAAAAGTCCTGCCTGACTACTTGAGGATATCACTATTAAAAGTGACTGGAACCTTCTAAAAGCCCTGTGAAGCTGGAAGATGGTGACAAGCCCTGACTGAACACATGGTCTTTGTACATCATGTTACCAACAGTCCATCCACTCTGATCAGAGCTGGGGCTGTATTTCTTCAGTCACTGTCCCAGTGAAAGTGTTCATCTGAGCAGGCCTGTTCTATCAGCCTCATTGCCCACTGCTTTCTTAATACTGGTTTTTGTGGTCAGTCAGAAGGGAATTGTTACTGTATAGGTGCTCTGGAATTATGGAGGCTTTGAAAGTAAAATGAATGCGTGTAACCATTCACAGTTTGCTTCTGCCTGTTTAAATTGCTCAGAGATGAACTATGGGGGTGGCCATTGAAACAGCAGTAGGTATGCTGAAATTTGGGGTTGCCTGAAGACCTATGAGCATGCTTCTGGAATGTTTGCAATGTAATAGGTTATTACCTGGCTGTGATCCTGTTCCAGACTTTGGAAGCAGCAGGTGCTAGGGCTCAGATCAGCTGAATCTTATTTTGCTGCAGTGGTGAGAGTTTATGCCCTCTTGCATCCACCCTGCTCCTCTACCACAGACAGTTGTCCCCAGAGTGCAACACATGTCCATATTCTAGCACTTCCTCTTTGAAAGTAAAACCTTTGATGAAATAACTTATAAAGGCAGACTTGGGCTAAAAGAGAGGCTGAGGTGCCCAGAGATAGACATTCTACTCTGCTACAGCTGCAGAGTTTCTTTAAATACTGTGGCAAAACCTGCTAGACGTTGTTGGCCAGACCTACAGTACAAACAGTTAGGATGCAAGGTGTGATGATGAAAGGTAAGCTACTGGAAGAAATTCAACATACTAAAATAATTTACAAATTGTATTTGGTTTGAGGGGCTACAGGCTTGGCTTCTCTAAAAATCTGCCAGAAGCTTCCCTTATGTCTGAAAGGGCCAATGCCAGCTGGCTTCAGGATGGATATGCTGCTGGCCAAGGCAGAGCCCATCAGGTACTGGCAGTGCCTCTGGGTTGATGTAGTTAAGAAGCATACCACCAGCAGCAGTCAGAACAGGGGAGTGAGAATTTTTTAAAGAAACAGCCCTGCAAACACCAAGGTCAGTGAAAAAGGAGGCAGAAGTGGTGCTCCAGGTGTCTGAACTGAGATTCCTCTGCAGCATTTGTTTGACAACTAATTAAATTCATTTTCCCCAAGTTCAGTTGAGTCTGTTCTGCCCATGATGGCAACTGGTGAGTGGTCTTTCTCTGCCCTTATGTCTACTCATGAGCCTTTCATTATATTTCCTGTCCCCTGTCCAGCTGGAGAAGGCAGCGATGGAGCCGCTTTGGTGGGCACCTGGCATTCAGCCAGGGTCAGTTCACCAGAGCAAGGTAGGAAGGAACCCTTCCTGGGACTTCATTCCAGCTAAGAGGAGCTGAGGCTGGTGTAGCAGCACCTGTGAAGCCTGACTTTTGTCTTCTCTGTGTTCTCTTCCTGGGTCACTATGGGCTCCCATTCCTGTAGAGCAAGTTTAACTCTTAATTTTGAATTTATTAGTACATAGCTAGATGACCTAATGAAGTAACAGGTAAAACATACTGAAAAGCATGTAACACTGGCTGCATAATAATTGCACAAAAATGGGGCAGTTTCACATCAGTGGAATTTTTGCTAAAAATACTCATGTATGTATTTTTTTCTCTTCCAGATAAACATTAAAAATGCTGAAAAAGTTAGCACAATAAATAAAGCATTTGCTGAAGTTCAGAAAGAAATCCGGCAGCTTTCAAAAGGTACCACAGCAGAACCTCAGAACACTCAGAAGGTAATTTCCCTTTGTAAAAATCTGAGCAGAATGAAAAGAATGTTTGTGTTTAAAGCATTATAATGTGTCTCTTAGGCTGCAGGCAATAGCTCAGTTGGACAGAGTCTGGTGCTGGTAATACCAAGGTGCTGAGTGCTTTTAATGGCCATTTGCTTAAGAGTTGGACTTGATGATCCTTGTGGGTCCCTTCCACTTCAGAATATTCTGTGAATCTGTGAATTCATGCAGTTGATTTAAAGCTAGAATCCCAGTTTTATGAATTTCATTTGTGTGGCAATGCTGAAACCTAATTAGCATGTTCAAATTCTGTATAACTGCTAAAGAAGAGAGAAGAGGGTGGCAGCCATGCTGAAGCACACTTCAAAAGCATATTTTTAAATTACATTCTAGCTGATTTCTTATTTTTTTAAGTTAGTCCCAGCTTCATCCCCCAGATTTGAAACTTGTATCTCTACATGAATAGACACAAAGATGAAGAACCTGGCTGTTCCCCACCTGAAGCTCCTGACAGTGTTTTGAAAAAACAGTTCTGCCTCTCTTTGTTCCTGATTCCTAAGCCTTATATTGCCTCATCAGAAGGACCAACACCTGAAGCAGCAATTTCTGTAGTAGAGCTTTTGCCTGCAGCACTTGGGGTTCAAGACAGTATTTCTCTTGCCTTTGTCTAGTTTTTTTTTTTTTTAAAGCAGGCCTACTTGCAGTCTTGCACAAGAATTAATTCATAAAAGTTTAATTCCTGACAAATTCCTCCGTGTAAACTTTCTGCTGACTGATGCTCTAGGCACAGTTTCAGTGAGAGAAAGCAGTCCTTCAGGATGAGATGCAGATGAATTCATCCTGCTATTAGAGGAAGCTGGAGTTTGGAGAAGTGGACATGAGTTGTCAGTATGCCTGAGGTGATCAAGTTTCTGTACAGCTGGGAGCAACTAAACAAGTGTCAAATACCTTAAGGAGAGGCTGAGGGAAAAATGAAACATAAGTGACAGTGCTGCCAGCACAGGATGAAGCCAAGCTGGAATTTCAAGGCAGTTGGAACCAGTGGTCCTGTCCCTGCTGGCTTGTTATTTATTCCTCCAAGAATTCAGACTGTACTACTGCTCCTGTGCTAGTAGGGCTCTACACCACTCAGGCTGTAACAGTATTTTCTCCAAAGTTGCAGAGTATTGTTGAGAGCAGTTGTGTTCTAAAAGCTGAGCCTGTCTCAGTTGGGCCGTGTGTGTTACTGGTACGACGCTCCCAAAGCACAAAGCATTTTCTGCTTATGTCTCAACTTCAGTGTATGCTGCAATCCCCCCAAATTATTGAAGTATAACTGCAAAATTAGCTGAAACTAAATATATAAAAGTCAAATTGATCTTCTGGCCAATGGATATTTATTTAGTCTGGTTTGGTTTGGTTTTTTTTCCAAGGAGAATAAAAAGAAATTGTTTTCTGCTTTAAACTGAAACTCTTTTTTTTTCCAGGTTTCCACAAATCTGGAAGAGGAACCAGCAAACGTGGATGCTGCCACAAGCCTGTTATCTCAGTTGTAATGCAAAATGGACAATGAAGGGGTTGCAAGAAATGAAAGACCACAAATACTGATGGCTTTGTTTGCACAATTTTATTAAAAAAATCTTGTTAATATACAAGTATTGGCACACTTCAATACAAACTACAAACAGACCTTTCCTATCATCTAGGAAAGTGGAATGTCAGAAGTCAGTGTGAGAAACTTAAAGTGCTAAAACAGAAGGCACTTCACAAAATTGGTTCACTGAAACAGTTTAGCATAACTCAAGTTGATACTCTTCACTTTTCAACTTGGCAGTGAAAGCTTCAAAATTGTTTGAAAAGTTAAAAAATAGAAAGCTTCTTGGCAGTAAAGCTTTAAAGAAAATGCTGTTAACTGTGAGCAAGAAGACTAATCATTTTTTAAAAAATGATCAAAAAGTTGTAAGTATTTTCACTTTTCTTACTAAAGAAAGCTCCAAACAATTGGCTTAGACAGAAACACACTCAGGTGAAAAAGTGCCAGAATTTTTGATTAAGAGCCCTTTTTTCTTGTTCTTCAATTTGTTTTGTGAAGTAGTTAAAGGAAGCAAAAGGAAATATACTCCCAGAGTCAGTGAACTAAGTTATACATTCATTATTCAAATACTTAGGTTATGAAGAAGTCTAGATTGTTACAGTTAGAGGTAGATAAGTAGTCTGGTTGACATAATATCTAATAATTTAGTATCTGCACATCAAAGAGATCACAGACTCCTTCATTATCATCCAGGTTAAAGTTGTAGTCATCTCCGGGAGTAGGAGAGAGTCGTAAGAGAGGAAAAACTGTAAAGCAGGAACAGTTTAGTTTAAATTAAAACACTTGGAAAATCAGCCCTATCACATTTCAGTATGTTTGTCATAAGGGTTAGTCTTAATAATTAAAATAGTCTTGATAATCTGACAAGCTCACTGAGATACATACCATGAAAACCTGTACTGCATTCAAACTAAGGCAGTAAGTGATGTATCTGCCATTTTTTGCTTAGTATTTTAAGTCAGTTTGCTGAAGAGGAGTGATAGCTGTGGAATATGGGTTTAATTTCTTCTGCAGTAACAGAGTTCCTGAGGAGCTTTTGAAAACATTAACCAGAAAGCCAGAATTTATATTTATATTCCTTTATCTATATCCCTGCTCTAGAAGCAGAGCCTCTTTCCATGTTAACCACATACTGGCACGTTCACAGAATCCCATCTTGCCCCTTGGATCTTACAAGCACATCTCTTTCTGGATGAGCCCTGAAGTGGTCTGCTTGAGGGGCAGATTTTATTACAGGCCTTACAGAATACAGGGCAAAAGGAACAAAAGCAAGTTGAGTTCACCTCTTTGCCTGCCACATCAGTGAGAGTGGCAGAGAGGTAGGAGCACATGAATTTTGTAGTAGCTGTGGTTCAGTGCTGCACTCATATGGCCAAAGATGTGCAAGAACAGAAATGGGTGACACTTGTTCTGTTAAGTGTACCACAGATGGCCATATGTCAGTCTGCATCCAGAACTATATTCTGAAATACTTATTCAAAGCACCTGCACAAAGCTTTAGGCAGAATAGAATTAAACCAGATTTATATTTTAAGGCAGCACACTAGTCATCAGCTTGTTCTTTCTTTTTCCCTAAATTAAGTACTGGTGGGTTATTCATGCAAGTAAGTGCTTTTGGATTAAGGTTTTCCTATTTTGTCTGTTAAATAAAACTGTTGCAGGGAATAGAAAGGGGAGCAAAGACAAGAGTGACAGAGGAGGCAACATGGGAAAGAAGTAGTTTCATACTGACTCTTGGCATCAGATTTAATAGATGCCTTCTAAGTGCTGTTCACACATAAATCATGCTGCTACTTGTGATTATTAGAAAAGATACTAAATACTTACCATCAGAAGACATGAGTTCATCAATAATATCTCCACTGATATTTCCTGTGAAAGACAGGAGCACATGCTTTACGTATGTGGGTTTTTTTAGTCTGTGTTTATAGCAGTCAACACATTCTTTGCATTAAAACACTGAATTGACAAGTATACTATGGCTTGTGCAGTGTAGGAGCTGCAGAGGTAGTATGCCATGTACATGTAAAATATACTTATCTTTGTATCCCTCAGTTTTTCCTCCTCAATACATTTTTCCCACTTAACTCTTTAAAACCCAAGAGCTATATATATCATGGTGTACCATGATGCTTATCTGGTGGCAAAGAAACTCAATTGTTCAAAATTAGTATGGTCCTCAGTGGCTTCATCAGAAGATAAACAGAGACCTGTTTTTTCCTCTGTGTAACTCATTGGTAATTTGGTCACAAAGAAGGGCTCAGGGAACCAGTGAAATCTTTAAACAGGAACTACTGCTTCCTACCTGCAGGCTCCTCCATCTTTGCAATGTCAAATGAGTTTGGCTTGAGAATGCAGTTGACATCCAGAGGCAGCAAGCTCTGGTAGTCACTGGAGCTGGCTGAGGCTTGGGCACTGTCTCCAGACAGGCTGGGATAGAGCTCTGGTTCTGGAAGGCTGGAGTAAGGGGCTGCAGGGGCTGCGCTGTCCTGCTGGGCGCTGCCATCTACACAGACAGGAAGGAGTGTTAAAGTCTGTTACAGTGAAACAGAACACACAGCACCTGCCCCCAGCTTTGTCTTTTGAGGGAGAACATGGCCAATGTCTGAGATCAGGTGAGAGGAGTCTTCCCCTTCCACAGTCACAGTCACAACTTAACTAATTGTCAATTAATTAAAGGTCAATTAAAGGTCAATGGAGGTAATCAGGATCCCTCAGGAATGCAGTTGTAATACAGCATTTTCTTAAATCTTTTCCTATTACCTATTAATTTACTATTACTATGAAAAAAGTACCTGATATTCAGGCAGCCTCTTACTGTGGCTATGTGGAAGAAGGTAAGCAACCTTGTGGTACAATAGCTGGAACTGGTGCCTGCATTATCAATCTCATTAAAAGTACGCGTTCAAATCATATCCTCCTCCATCAGGAGGTTTGCAATTTTGCTCCATAATGCATTCTGGAGAAGCACCTCAGAATAATTAACAGGATTACATCCAAAACCTGTTTAGTGTAAGATGGTAAGATGTGAGGGAAGCATCTCTTTCATCAGACAGAAGAGGAAGAGGTGTCTGTAACCTCCTGAGAGCTGTTACTAAGGCCCTGGAGTAGTCTTTAATGGACAGCTGCTACCCTATGCAAATTCTTGATCTTGTCTACTACTTTTCTTAACAGTTTCTTCTTTCCCTCCAGCTGCCCTCCTCCCCCACCCACCAGAGGTAGGAAAACCCCGGGATCCACCTGATGATGTGTCCACAGCTGCTGTTGGCGGTAACTCCTGCCCTTGGTTGGGGTCACATTGTTCTGGGGGATTTGGAGGAGCTGCAGCTGGTTTAAGTGGAGTCACTGGAGCTGCAGGCTGAGATGGAGGCTGTGCAAGGTCATCAGGTGGAGGAACTGGAAACACTGTGGGCTTGGAGGAGCTTGATTCTTTGTTTATAAGCAGCACATGGATAGGTCCTGAACTACTTTTAAGATTGATCTGGTATTTATTCTGTCCATTCTGTCCCTGTAAAAATGGTGTATTATGAAAGTCAGCATTCCTTGAGAACTTGGAACTCTACAAAGTGATGAAGACTAAGATCAGCTGTTTTAGTCCTCAACAAAAAGAAAAAAAACCAAAATCCAACATCACCCAAGCTGCTAACTTGGGTCCTGCAGAGAACCTTACCATTGCCTGAACTGATTCAGCAGAGATGGACAAAGATAGTACCACTGATCAGCTTCATGGCTCTAGCCTTGGATGCTTTTACTGATATTAGACTGTGCTTAGCCTCACTAAAAATAGCTTGTGAAACTTCTCAGGTGAATTTCAGCCTTCTATAAGCACAATGGCTATCACGCTACATACCATGCTCTCTCCCAACTATGTAAACACTACTTAAAATCAATCGCTGTGACAACAACAAAAAAAAAAGTTAAAAGATGGACAGAAGTAAATAATTTGGCCTCCTACTTCAATCTTGCCAATTTAATCCTTTTGGCTAAAGTGAGATTGCAGTCTGTTTCTCTATCCAGTCTAGTACCATGAGACTAAATCTAAATTATATTAAAACTAAATTGAAAAGGTTTTTTCATAAGAGATCCATTTTAACAATATAACAGAGAAACTTGACACATAAAAGTCACTGAGTTCTCAAGAGAATTCATAGCAACTATGCATTATTTTGAAAGCTGCAACATTTTAAAAGCAAGAGAGAAGAAGAACCCACTTGTGTATTTTGGTTTTCAAAGAAGGTGGGGTTACCATTAGTCTATCTAAGTGTACAAAACTCACTTTTTTCTGTCTGGCCTCCCTCTTCTCAACCTAAACAATCCTAATCCTTTCTCCCCTCCCTCTTGGACATGGATAGAGATAAATCCTCTGCTCTGAAACAACTCTTCTTTGTCACTATTGCTCTAGAACACTTAAGTAAACGAGAAACCAGTACATACCATTTCAGGTCTAGGTACTTCTAATTGTGTACCACAAGGTGCTTGAATTGCTAGAAGTGTATCTCCTGGTTAAACAGCAATTTTAAAGAAAGTGTTAAGTATATTTTTCTTAAGTCTTCTATAGTATCCACTCAAATGAGATCTGGAAAATCTCTAAGGTCACTTAAAGTACTGCGTTATTTAGCATTGCATAGTATAAATCACAGAATTCCAATACTAAAATCATCATTGCAAAAACCTTTTCTCACAACAGTACAAGATTAACCATATTCTTTACCCATTTGTCTTCTAGTCGTATATATAACAAAAGGTGAAAATATTTAACTAGTTCCTTTTTTCACAGAATCAAAGAATCATTTAGGTTGGAAAAGACCTCCAAGATCATTGAGTCCAACCTTTGACTGATCACCAACTTGTCAACTAGACCACAGCACTAAGTGTCATGTCCAGTTGTTCCTTGAATACCTCCATGGATAGTGACTCCACCACCTTCCTGGGTAGCCTGATTCAATGCCTAATCAGCCTCTTGAAAAAATCTTTCCTGATGTCCAACCTGAACCTCCCTGGTGCAGCTTGAGGCCATGTCCTCTTGTCCCATCACTGGTTGCCTAGAAGAGACTGACCCCCACCTGGCTACGACCTCCTTTCAGGTACTTGTAGACAGTGATAAGGTCTCCCTTGAACCTCCTTTTCAGCAGGCTAAACAACCCCAGCTCCCTCAGCCACTCCTCATACGACTTCAACTAAACCAGCTCTCTGGCCTAGCTCACTTTATGACTTTGATGACTGGTGGTACTACAGAGATTTAACAGAAGGAAGAAGAGGTGTTAATGTTCATCTTCAGTGCCAGTACTTCCAAATATCTAAGCTCATGACTTCCACAGCACATATGACTGGGATCCAACAGCTGTCTGTCACACTCATCTGTGGCTTACTATGCACATGAAAATGTGTTGGTTAAAATCAGGGGACCACATTTACAAGCACAGCACTGGCACAGGTTACTTGCAGGTTACTTGCTTACCTGCACATGATTTCCTCTTTGTTCATAACTAATTTGGAGTAACACTTTTCTTTCTCTGCTTCCTAAGAAACACTTAGGTTAAGTACTATGTCAGCATCATGCCAGCTGCCTCCATGTTTTGTAATGACTAACATCTTTTCAGTAACAGCCCATTTTTGTTAAATTCTGCAGTAGTTTTCTAATCTTATGTTTTTATTTAAAAAAGTCTTCCTTGTGGCAAAGAAAGACAGTTTTGAGCCTAGCTGGAGGCTGAACAACAATCTTCCCTTGGGTGCCCCATGATCAGGAGATGATGTCAAGGGAAGTAACCTCTGCCAGCACTTCCCAGCAATTTCTTCCAACCACCTGTACAGGAATCCTTTAGATTTAGTAGCAATGCCCCATCATTGACCTTCTGCTGGCTTATTTATACAGCATCACAAGCTCTGTCTGGCCACAGCTGCTACCAGGAAATGATGCAAAATTTAGATCTTCCTGGTTCTTCTGGAGGGTTGGACCAACAACCAGTCCTGTCTCTGGTTCCATTAATGGCCCATGGCAAGCTGCTGAAAAGTATGAATACCAAAAAAGAAACCAAAAACCAGGACTCCAGCTGAGCTTCCATTCTATACAATCTATGACTACAATTAGAAAATGCCAGAACTTGGTAGCCATGAACATTATGAGACCTCAACCTAGTAATGATCACTATTGAGTATTTCTTAATTCAAAATACTTGCAGGAAAAAAGCAGGTTAGTTAGCAAGTCATTTTTCAAGGAATCACTCACTTTAGAAATACAGCCTAGCAGCAACTTACCATTGAAGCAGTTGCAGATATCTTCATGGGTGACATATGAAAATGTAATTTATGTCAAGGAACATTTTTCTTAAAACAATATAAAACTAGTATTTGCTGCCCATCAGAAGTTTGTCCAAACTGAGCCTAAACTAAAGCATTATTATTGTAAGAGGTGTAATCAAGGCATTATTTTTGACTTTCAGAAGATAGATAGATAGATAGATAGATAGATAGATAGATAGATAGATAGATAGATAGATAGATAGATGCTAAATTGTTTTCATGTTACCAATCAGTCATGGAAGTTAAAGTCATGTAAAGAAGATTTATATCTTCTTTTGTTGAAGAAAAACTTGAAAAAATACTTGCCTTACCTTGCTAAATGAGTTACATTATGCTTTATCCATTACCTACACTTTAACTGTTGCTTTAATTCTAGATCCAAAATGCACACAATTTATTTAAAAGGATATTGGTGGTTTGTAGAATCATCCATGACGTTCTTGATACTTTGCTGAAGCCACAATTTCTGCTGATCCAATTCTTTTTCTTTTAGCTCTAAATCTTCAATTTCAGCTTCCAGATACCTCAGCCTGTCTATGACTTCTTTTGTATTGCAGCCAGCACCTACTCCTCTTAAACAGGTATAAGGGTTCATGAAACCACAAGTAAAAATCTAAAGCAAACATTGAATGATAACTTCTTAAGACTATTTTCAACATTTGGAAAATCTACTAATATTCAATATGAAGGAAATGAGCATTTAACTTTCCAGTAGTGTTTTGACAGGAAAATGAAAATTCTTTAATTCAGATCAAATTTAAAATTTTCTTCTACAAAAACTTAGCTTCTTTTGGAATTGTTTTGCAGGCTCTAGCTCCTTCCCCTAGAATCCTTATCTTGAGCTTTTACCTTCAGGGACCTAAGAGAAAACAGGCATGGACTGTGGTAGGGCAGGTAGGTGGAGACAGTGTGTCCTGACAGCCCTCCCAAATTCATTCAGGGAGAATTTTTCAACTACAAGTGCTAGTTATAAAGTAGCACTACAAGTTTTCTTAAAGATTCTCTTCTGTGTGCTTTAAACTTGATTTTATGTATCACATACACAAGTTAAAGGGAAAACAAATACAGTTAATTTGCAAGTTTATTGTACTTCTACAACATCACATTGCTCATTGATTAGCAGTGTTAATTTTATGGTGTCATATCTAGTCAGAAGAAGTAGAGTCAATTTTTTTTGCCCTTAAGCATGTGAAAATTTGCAGAACTGACATAACTTACTTCCACTGAATGCTGTTTTTTGACTTCTTCTCAATGAGATCAATCCCCTCCAGAACGTTGGTGATATCATAGATCCTTCTCTTCTGCCTCACAGCAAGCGTATCAGCAGCCTGTAGAGAGAACAAGTATCAGCAACTTGCATGCTGAGGGAAAGCCACTCCCTTGGAAAAATGCCATCT